>NC_133512.1:104586136-105210000 GCF_049354715.1 Callithrix jacchus | reverse complement strand
TAGTTTCAGGTCTTAGATTTAAGTCCTTGATCCGTCTTGAGTTTATTTTTTGTATGAGGTTAGAGACGAGGATCCAGTTTCAGTTTTCTACATGTGGCTTGTCAATTAGCACCATTTGTTCTATAGGGTGACCTTTCCCCACTTAATGTTTTTGTTTGCTTTGTCAAAGATCAGTTGGCTGCAAGTATTTGGGTTTATTTTTGGGTTATCTATTTTGTTCTATTGGTCTATGTGCCTGTTGTTATATTAGTATCATGCTATTTTGGTGTCTATGGCCTTATAGAATGGTTTGAAGTAAGGTAATGTGATGCTTCCAGATTTGTTCTTTTTGCTTAGTCTTGCTTTGAGTATGTAGGCTCTTTTTAGTTTTGAAAGTTTTAAAGTTTTAGCTTTCACAATAAGACCATCATCTATTTTTCATGAAAGTTTTATGTATGTATGTGTATGTGTATGCCAACGTTCCATTTTTTCTCGTATATTTATCCAATTGTTCCAGCACCACATTTTTGAAAGTACAGTCTTTTCCCTATTTTATTATCTTGTCACTTTTGTCAAATAACAGTAGGTTATGGTTGAGAGGGTTTTTTTTTTTGATTATTTATTCCATTTCATTGATTTATATGATCTATTTTCCTTAAGCCAATACCATACTGTCTTGACTAACGTAGCTTTATAGTTGGTGATAGAATTAGGTTGGATAACTTATCCTACATTGTTCTTCTTTTTAATTTATTTTTATAATTTCAACTTTTATTTTAGATCTGGGGTAAATGTACAGGTTTGTTACATGGATATATTGTATGATGCTGAGGTTGGGGTATGGATCCCATCACCCAGGTAGTGAACATAGTAACTAATGAATAGTTTCTCAACTCATGTCCCCCATTCCTTGTTACCCCCTCTAGTAACTATTGCCTGCAATGTCTATTGCTCCCATCTTTATGTCCATATGTACTCAGTCTTTAGCTTCCACTTATAAGTAAGAAAATGCATTATTTGGCTTTCTTTTCTGTGTTAATTTTCTTAAGATTGTGGCCTCCAGCTGCATCCATCCTGCTGCATAGGACATGATTTCAATCTTTGTTATGGGCTGTGTAGTATTTCATGGTATATATGTACCACTTTTTCTTTATCCAATTCTTTGTTGATAGGCACCTGGGTTGATTCCATGTCTTTGCAATTGCAAAAAACACTGCAAGGAACATACAAGTGCATGGGTTCTTTCAGTAGAATGATGTATTTTCCTTTGGGTATATATCAAGTAATGGGATTGCTGGGTTGAATGGTAGTCCTGTTTTAACTTCTTTGATAAATTTCCAGACTACTTTCCACAGCTGCTGAACTAACTTACATTTTAACCAACGGTGTTTAAGTGTTGTTTAAGTGTTTCCTTTTCTCTGCAGCCTTGCAAGCATACGTTATTATTTGACCTCTTAATAATAGTGGTTTTGATTTGCGTTTCTCTAATGATTGGTGAAGATAAACACTTTCAGGTTTATTGGCCACTTACATGTCTTCTTTTGAGAAGTGTCTGTTCATGTCCTTTGCCTATTTTCAAAAATTATTTTTTGTTACATTTATTTATTTTATTTTTATTGTACTTTAAGTTCTGCGGTACATGTGCAGATCTTGCAGGATTGTTGTATAGGTGCACATATGCCATGGTGGTTTGCTGTCTCCATGCTCCCATCACCTATATCAGGCATTTCTCCCAGTGTTATCCTTCCCCAACCTCCTGGCCCCCTGCTGTTCCACCCCTAGCTTCCCACCCCCCAACAGACCCCAGTGTGTGATGTTCCTCTTCCTGTGCCCATGTTGGGGGTTATTTGATTTTTGCTTCTTGATTTGTTTAAGTTTCTTATAGAATCTGGATGTTAGACCTTTGTTGGATGTATAGCTTGTGAATATTTTCTCTCAATCTGTAGGTTGCCTATTCTGTTGATAGTTTCTTTTGCTGTAGAGAAGCTCTTTAAGTCCAACTTGTCAATTTTTGTTTTTGTCATAATTGCTTTTGGGGACTTAGCCAACAATCTTTGCCACAACCAACATTAAGAAATCAGGCAAGACACAAATAAATGGAAAAAACATTCCATGCTCATGAGTTCAAAGAACCAAAGCAATATATAGATTCAACACTATTCCTATGAAACTAGCACCATCATTTTTCACAGAATTAGAAAAAAACTATTCTAAAATTCCTAAGGAACCAGAAAAAGAGCTAGAATAGCCAAAGCAATCCTAAGCAAAAAGAACATAGTCAGAGGGATCACACTACCCAATTTCAGGCTGTACTATAAGGCTACAGTAACCAAAGCAGCATGCACAGTACTGGTATAAAAACAGACACATATCAATAGAACAGTATAGAAAGTCCAGAAATAAAGCCTCACACCTACAACCATCTGTTCTTTGACAAAGCTGACAAAAACAAGCAGTGGGGAAAGACTCTTTATTTAACAAATGGTGCCAGGACAACTGGCTAGCCATATGCAGAAGAATGAAAATGAACCCTTACCTTTCACTGTATACAAAAATTAACTTAAGATGGATTAAAGATTTAAATGTAAGACCTCAAACTATAAAAATCCTAGAAGGAAATACTCCTCCTGTTCTTCTTTTTTAAAATTGCGTTGGTTATTTTAGCTGTTTTGTATTTCACACAGGTTTTAAAATCAGCTTGTCAATTTTTAACAAGACCACCTTCTGGAATTTTGACTGGAACTGCTTTTATTCCTAAGACCAATATTTGGATATTTGTCATCTCTTCTTTTCTCTGTCTCTTTCTGTTGTCTGCTTATCTACCTATCTATATATAATCACCATTTACTTAGATCTTCTTAATCGCTCTTAGCAATGTTTTATAATTTTCAGTTTATGGGTCTTGTACATATTTTGTTAAATATGTCCTAAGTAGTTTTAAGCTTTTGATGGTATTTTAAATAATATTTTAATTTTCTCCTAACAGTTTATGGATAATATAGTATAACCCTATATTCACTTAATATAATATATGGGAGATATTTTTCAAGTAATTTGATTATCTATTTATGGGTTATCTATTAAACTTGCTAAAGAAAACTTGCTAAAGAAATGTGAAGGAATTAGACAGCTTCTCTCTTCAGAGCTCAGTTAAGTCTTTGGACTTTCTTTTTAACATAATCTGATAAACTATGGAGAGGCAGGTGATATTCTGAAATTAAATAGATCTAGGTTTGAATACCATCTCAGTAACTTTCTAGTTGTATGTCTTCTGGAAAACTACTTATTTCATTTTCTCTATTTCTTCTTCTTTAGTATGTATAACATACACCTATATTGTAATTTTATGAGGATAAAATGATTTAACATACAGAAAACATTCCTGGCACGTGAGTTCTAAATAAAATGTGCCATTAATATGTAAACTAATGCAGGTTTAATTTACATATTAATGGCACATTTTAATATGAGACACTTTACATTAAAATTAGCATGTTTAACTTATGTAAGCAAAATGAAAATAAATAAGTAAATAAAATGAAGTTAGTGTGGTTAATAAGACAATAAGAACTCCAAAAGTCAGAAAAAAGAGGTTGACCAGCCATCCTGGATTTCAAAGTGTGGCAGGACTTGAGCCTCATAAAGGCATAATTTACTACAGTACCAATTTTTAAATTAAAAAACTGTATTTATTAAATAAATTTAATGTTCTTATTTCTTGGGAAAGTACATAGTTTTTTTTTTTCTCAAACTAAGCCTTTGTGGAAGATGAACGTTTGTTTAATCAAGGGTTTTCTAGGTGACCAAGGAATGATCATAAAAGGAATCAGTGCCAATGATGAGACACATGAGACACTTTGGTATCTCAGTCACACTCTTGCCAATGGGACTGCAGACTATTTTATATTGTCAGATCATGATAAGTACTTGGTGTATATCCATTCATCAATTGATGGACATTTGGGTTGTTTCTACTTTTTGACTATTACAAATAATGCTGCTATGAACATCTGAGTATAAGTTCTTGAAGAGACATACTTTTAAAAACTCTCTTGTGTAGTATATATGCCTGGGAGAAGAATTTCTGGCTTTTATGGTAACTCTATGTTTAACTGTTGATGAAATATCAAACTGTTTTCTATAGAGACAGCGCTATTTTATATCACAATCAGCAGTGTATGAGTGTTCTGATGTCCCTTCTTCCTTGTCAACATTTATTATCTATCTTTTTTATTATAGTCACTGTAGTAGGAAAAAAGCTGTAGTTTAATTGTGGTTTTGATTAATTTATGTTTCTCTGATCACTAATGTTGTTGAACGTCTTTACATGTACTTATTATCCATGTGTACATTTTCTTCAGAGAAATGACTATTCATTTTCTTTGCACATTTTAAAATTAAAGTCTTTATTATTTAATCATAGTCTTTATAGAATTTAGATAAAATTTTCTTATCTGAGGCATTATTTTCAAATCTTTTCTCTTATTTAGCAGATGCCTCTTTTGAGGCACAAACTTTTAAATTTTGATGAAGTCCAATTTATCTTTTTTTTTTCTATTTGTTTAATGTGGTTTTGGTGTTATATCTAAAAAACCATGGCCCATTGCAAAGTATCAAATATTTGCTATTTGGTTTTCTTCTAAGAGTTTTATAGTTTTAGCACTTACATTTAGGTCTTTGATTCTTTTTGAGTTAAGTTTTGAATATGGTGTGAGGCAGGGGTCTAACTTCTTTATTTTGTATGTGGATTCCAGTTGTCCCAGAACCATTTGTGGAAAGAGTACTATTTTCTCATTGAATTATTTTGGAATCTTTGTTAAAAAAATCAATAGACCATTACGGTGAGGATTTATTTCTGAATTTTCAATTCTATTGCATTAATCTATAGGTCTGTTCTTATGTCAGCACTGAACTCTCTTGATTACAGTGGATTTGTAGTAGGTTTTAAAACCAGGAAGTGTGAGTTCTTCAATTTTATTCTTCTTTTTCAAAAATGGGCCTTATTTTAAAGCAGATTTCCTCAACCTCAGCAATATTAACATTTTGGGCTAAGTAATTATTTTGTAGTGGTAGCTGGGCTGGTTATTATAGATGTTTAGGAGCATCCCTGCCCTTTCCTCACTTGATGTCAAAAGCACACATCTTCAAGATAACTACATGATTTCTAAGTATTGTATTGTAAAATGTCCCCAGAGAGGTAAAATTACTGGTAATTGAGGATCAATGTTTTAAGAGAACATAGAGAGTCCTTTGACATAGGTTTAGCTGATTAGGAGTAGATGAGTCATGTCATAGTAGGTTAATAACATCACAATTAGTATGCAAAATCAACCCCCTATGAGCAATATGTTTCAAAAATTTAAAGGAACAAAACTATTTCCTACAAATTTTAACTTTCTATTACAGTATATTTTAGTCTTAAGGCTAAAAATTAATAGTACCTGAAGCTTTTGAACTTTTAAATTTGTACAGAGAAGGTTTTTACCCTTTTTAAAAATCAAATGGGCTTAGAAATTTAAATTTAAACTACTAAGATACAGGGTAAGTATAAGTGTAACTCAAAGTTTCTGTTAACAGACTTGGAACTATTTATTTAACTTTTCCTCACATAAGGTGATATGATGGCTAGGTCAAAGATAATCTTAAAAAAACATGTTAACAGAATCCCATTGTTTACAACTTTTTATTAACTGCTAGAAGAGGCTGTAGTGTTTGCCCAGGTTACATTGTATAGCCAAGACTAAACTTCAAAATATGGATTGTATAATTGTTTCCATAAAAGTGGAAGTAATTTAGAACACATAGAGGGTTAGTTGGTTCGAGAGAGAATATGTTGGAATACTGGCAAGAGTTGGAATGTTGAGAAGGGCCAGGAACAGAACATGAAGTGAAACTGACTTTTAAGAAATGGGGAGTTACAGGAACCATATGGGGAGGAGACATTGAGTAAGGAGTATTTCAATGGAGAATGGAGTATCAAAGGAGTGTGGGCAAAGTGGTCTAAAATCTTGAACAATCTGAGGAGATAGATTTTATATACTATGTCACTGGTGACTTAGAAAGGGTCAGATTCCATGGAAAAAGGGAACACAGGAGCTGGAGTTTAGAAAAATGTAAGATAAAATTATGAGTTGGGTACGCAGACATGACACGTAAAGGCCACCTTTTTAAGATATATGGTAATAAAAAGGAAACGTGGTGGTAGCTTGACATAAATAGAATGAAGTAAAAGTTTTGTCAGAACACAGTACTCTGGAACATAATGGTAGCTTGAAAAAGCAGAGATGACATAGGGAAAAAGTGATGGAGTAAATTCTACAGAGGCAGAAATGCTTGGAATCTTGAGCACTGTGGGAGGATGAACTAAGAGTAGAGAGAACAATGGTGAAGGTGAAGATGATTATGACTTCTATGACAGAGAGCAACCAATTTTAAGCACTTATTCTGCACAATCATGTTATGTACCTTACTGCCATTAACTAGGTACTACTATCTCCATTCTGTAGATGATAAAATGTTAAGTAAATTGTCTGAGGTTGCACAACTGTTAAGTACAAGAGTTGGGATTTCAATCCATGTCTAAATTGGGAGCCTAAATTCCTAACCACTCACCTCTGCTTTATCATCATAGCCTTTAACATCATAGCTACGTGAACTCCCATGACTACGTGCTTGGTAATAGTCACACAGAATAACCCAACAGTAGTCTCTACACTTCAGCTATGGAATCTATCCTTAATTCAATCCAGATTCTCTCGCATTTGTAACCTTCTGACCTCCACAGCAAGGTACCCATTTCCATTTGCACATCCCAACACTGACATGCAGTGAAATAGTTCCTTAGCCACTATCTTCAGTACTCCCCAGAGAAGTGACAATTATCACTAATTGTGACCCTATTGAGATATTTTCTGATGGTACACATGATTATTTGCTGCAATTGAAGCAACTAGTAGATGTTTATTCTTTTCTTTTCCTTGTTTGCAGATACTTATGAAAATGGAAATTATTTTTTGGCAAACTTTATAGCAGCTCAGGTAAGACTAATATACTACAATTTATAAATCTTTTCCCTGTGTCTACAGATTAAACATTATAGTTAATTGTGTAAATGTAATATCCTACATCTTAATAGGAGGTTCTTCTTGCCTTTACTTTTATAATCCAGGTCTGTTGTCATTAAAATAAGGAAGAAAAATAAGAAAATCCTTATTTTGCCAGTTTTATACCATCTCTATGAAAAGAAACTTGGAATTCATATAATGCTAGTGAAAAAAATGGGAATTTAAATGTATAACATATTTTCCAAAGATAAGAAATTTTCTGGCTGATAAATTTTGGAAGAAAAATGCTATATAAACTCTTTATTATACAACAATGCATAAAAGACAACCTTGAAACCTCAATGGTATCTAACAATAAGCACTTACTTAGCTCATGAGTTTGCAGGGTTCAGAGGATATGGGCCTGGTCTTGGCTGATCTTTGCCAAGTCAGTCTTGGATCTGTTGGGCTGTTTAGATAATCTTGGCTGTGTTCACATACCTAGGGGGTCAGCTGATTTTCATACAATCTAAGATGGCCTTGTGGGAAGGTCTAGATATGATTTCTTCATAATTATGGAAGAGGGCTCAAATAAAAATAAAAGTGGAGATCCATTAGTTCTTTTAAAAATCTTTTTTTTTTGTATTGAGTTGACTAATTTTTCATTAGCAAATGCAAAGTCACATGGTCAAGCCCAGAGACAGAAGAGGGACAGAATGCCTCAAAAGGGGTATGGATTTGTAAGGGCTGAATAATTTGTGACAGTGATGTAATTAATGCACATTGCATATTAAATGATCCCATGGATAATCTGTATAATTTTAATTAGAGTATGAGAAGGATTGTTTTAGGTCAAACCTGGATTCTGCTTGTCTATTTTTATGTAGTCACTTTAAGGAGTAGTATAGCATGAATCTATAACAGCAATTCACATATTTGAAGATGTCTCTGTTATTCCTTTTTTCTTCTTAGAAATATGTATCACCAGGCTAACTTCATGTTTCCTCTATTTCCTGCCTATACTGGTTTCCAGATCTGATTATTCTGTTTAGAATCCAGTTAACCTAGATTTCTTTTAAAACATCATAATTGAGGGCATATTTTAGAGCTGCCCTATCCAGTATGATAGCCACTAGTCACATGTGGCTATTGAGCACTTGAAATGTGACCAGCCTAATGTGAAATATTCAAAAGTTAGCTTAAAAAATTCAAAAATGATTTATGGGCTTCCTGGGCAAGATGGCTGAATAGGAACAGCTCTGGTGTACAGCTCCCAGTGAGACCAATGCAGACTGCAGTGATTTCTGCATTTCCAACTGAGGTTCCCAGTTCATCTCATTGGGACTGTTTAGACAGTGGGTGCAGCCCATGGAGGGCAAGCCAAAGCAGTGTGGGGCACTGCCTCACCTGGGAAATTCAAGAGTCAGGGAACTCCCTGCCCTAGTCAAGGGAAGCTGTCAGGGACCATGCTGTAAGACATGGTGCTATATGGCTCAGATACTCTACTTTTCCCATGGTCTTCACAACCCACAGACCAGGAGATTCCCTTGGTTGCCTACACCACAAGAGCCCTAGGTTTCAAGCACAAAATTGTACAGCCTTTTGGACAGACACCCAGCTACTTGCAGGAGTTGTTTTTTAAACCCCAGTGGGGCCTGGAATGCCAGTGAGACAGAACTGTTCACTCCCATGGAAAGGGGGCTGAAGCCAGGGAGGCAAGTGATCTAGCTCAGTAGATCCCACCCTTACAGAACTCAGCAAGCTAAGATCCACTGGCTTAAAATTCTCGCTGCTAGCACAGCAGTTTGAAATTGACCTGGGATACTTGATCTTGGTGGAGGGAGGGGCATCTGCCATTACTGAGGCTTGAGTAGGCAGTTTTTCCATCACAGGGTAAACTCAGACACTGGGAAATTCAGACTGGGGCAGAGCCCACCACAGTACCGCAAAGCCAGTGTAGCCAAACTGTCTCTCTAGCTTCCTCCTCTCTGGGTAGGGCATCTATGAAAGAAAGGCAGCAGCCCCAGTCAGGGGTATATAGATAAAACTCTCATCTCCTGGGGACAGAGAACCTGGGGGAAGGGGTAGCTGTGGGCACAGCTTCAGCAGACCTAAACATTTCTGCCTTCTGGCTCTGAAGAGAGCAGTGGATCTCCCAGAACAGTGCTTGAGCTCTGCTAAGAAACAGACTGCTTCCTCAAGTGGGTCCCTGACCCCCATGCCTCCTGATGGGGAGACACCTCCCTGCAGGGGTTGACAGACACCTCATACAGGAGAGCTCTGGCTGGCATCTGGCAGTTGCTCCTCTGGGACGAAGCTTCCAGAGGAAGGATCAGGCAGAATTCTTTTCTGTTCTGCAGTCTCTGCTGGTGATACTCAGGCAAACAATGTCTGAAATGAACTCCCAGCAAACTCCAGCAGACCTGCAGAAGAGGGGCCTATTAGAAGGAAAACTAACAAAGAGAAAACAATAGCCTCAACATCAACAAAAAGGACGACCATGGAAAACTCCATCTGAAGGTTACCAACAGCAAAGACCAAAGGTAGATAAATCCATGAAGATGAGGAAAATCTGGCATAAAAAAGCTGAAAATTCCAAAGACCAGAATGCCTCTTCTTCTCCAAAGGATTACAACTCCTTTCCAGCAAGGGAACAAAACAGGAGGGAGAATGAGTTTGACAAATTGACAGAATTAGGCTTCAGAAAGTGGGTAATAACAAACTCTACTGAGTTAAAGGAGCATGTTCTAACCCAGTGCAAGGAAGCTAAGAACCTTGATAAAAGATTAGAGGAATTTCTAACTAGAATAACCAGTTTAGAGAAGAACATAAATGACCTGACAAAGCTGAAAAGCACAGCACGAGAATTTTGTGAAGCATACACAAATATCAATAGCCAAATTGATCAAGCAGAAGAAAGGATATCAGAGATTAAGATCAACTTAATGAAATAAAGTGTGAAGACAAGATTAGAGAAAAAAGAATAAAAAAGAATGAACAAAGCCTGTAAGAAATATGGGACTGTGTGAAAAGACAAACCTACATTAGATTGGTGTACCTGAAAGTGATGGAGATAATGGAACCAAGTTGGAAAACACACTCCAGAACTTTGCCAACCTAGCAAGACAGGCCAACATTCAAATTCAGGAAATACAGAGAATACCACAAAGATACTCCTTGAAAAGACCAACCCCAAGATATATAATCATCAGATTCACCAAGATTGAAATGAAGGAAAAAATGTTAAGGGCTGCCAGAGAGAAAGGTCGGGTTACCCATAAAGGAAAGCCCATCAGACTAACAGTGGATCTCTCTGCAGAAATTCTAGAAGCTAGAAGAGAGTGGGGGTCAATATTCAACCTTCTTAAAGAAAATAATTTTCAACCCAGAATTTCATATCCAGCCAAACTAAGCTTCATAAGTGAAGGAGAAATAAAATCCCTTACAGACAAGCAAATGCTGAGGGATTTTGTCACCACCAGGCCTGCCTTACAAGAGCTTCTGAAGGAAGCACTAAATATGGAAAAGGAAAAATTGTTACCAGCCACTGCAAAAACAAATGAAAGTGTAAAGACCATCAACACTGTGAAGAAACTGCATCAACTAATGGGCAAAATAACAGCTAGCATCATAATGACAGGATCAAATTCACACATAATACTATTAACCTTAAATGTAAGTGGGCTAAATGACCCAATTAAAAAGCACAGACTGGCAAATTGGATAAAGAGTCAAGACCCATCAGTGTGCTGTATTCAGGAGACCCATCTCACATGCAAAGGCACATATAGGCTCAATTTAAAGGGATGGAGGAAGATTTACCAAGCAAATGGAAAGTAAGAAAAAGAAAGCAGGGGTTGCATTCCTAGTCTCTGCTAAAACAGACTTTCAACCGACAAAGATCAAAAAAGATAAAGAAGGGCATGACATAATGGTAAAGGGATCAATGCAACAAGAAGAGCTAACTATCCTAAATATGTATACATCCAATACAGAAGCACCCAGATTCATAAAGCAAGTTCTTAGAGACCTGCAAAGAGACCTAGGCTCCCACACAATAATAGTGGAAGACTTTACCACCCTGGTGTTAATATTAAACAGATCAATGAGACAGAAAATTAACAAAGATATTCAGGACTTGAACTCAGCTCTGGACCAAGTGGGCCTAAGAGGCATCTACAGATCTCTCCACCCTAAATCAACAGAATATACATCTTTTTCAGCACCACATAGCACTTATTCTAAAATTGACCACATAATTGGAAGTAAAACACTCCTCAGCAAATGCAAAAGCATAGAAATCATAACAAACAGTCTCTCAGACAACAGTGCAATAAAATAGGAACTCAGGATTAAGAAACTCACTCAAAACTGCACAACTACATGGAAACTGAACAGCCTGCTCCTGGATGACTACTGGGTAAATAATGAAGTTAAGGCAGAAATAAAGAAATTCTTTGAAGCCAATGAGAATGAGGACACAACCTACTAGAATCTCTGGGACACAGCTAAAGCAATGTTTAGAAGAAACTTTATAGCACTAGATACCCACAGGAGAAAGCAGCAAAGATCTAAAATCAACAATTAAAAGAACTAGAGAGCAAGAGCAAACAAATTCAAAAACTAGCAGAAGACAAGATATAACTGAGATCAAAACAGAATTGAAGGAGAAAGAGACATGAAAAACCCTTCCAAAAAATTAGTGAATCCAGGAGCAGGTTTTTTCAAAAGATTAACAGAATAGATAGACCACTGGCCAGATTAATAAAGAAGAAAACAGAGAAGAATCAAATAGGCACAATAAAAAATGATAAACGGGAGATCCAACAGAAATACAAACTACCATTGGAGAATACTATGAACACCTCTATGCAAATAAACTAGAAAATCTAGAAAAAATGGATAAATTCCTGGGCACATACACACTCCCAAGACTAAATCAGGAAGAAGTCAAATCCCTAAATAGATCAAAACAAGTTCTAAAATTGAGGCAGTAATTAGCAGCCTACCAACCAAAAAAAGCCTAGGACCAGACAGATTAACATCTAAATTCTACCAGAAGTACAAATAGGAGCTGGTGCCATTCCTTCTGAAACTATTCCAAACAACAGAAAAAGAGGGACTCTTCCCTAACTCATTTTATGAGGCCAGCATCATCCTGATACCAAAACCTGACAGAGACACAGCAAAAAAAGAAATTTTCAGGCAAGTATCCCTGATGAATATTGATGTGAAAATCTTCAATAAAATACTGGAAGACTGGATCCAGCAGCACATTAAAAAGCTTATCCAAGTTAGCTTCATTCCTGAGATGCAAGGCTGGTTCAACATATGCAAATTGATAAATATAATCCATCACATAAGAGAACCAATGAAAAAAACCACATGATTATCTCAATAGATGCAGAAAAGGGCTTTGATAAAATTCAACATCTCTTCATGCTAAAAACACTCAATAAACTATGTATTGCTGGAACAAATCTCAAAATAATAAGAGCTATTTATGACAAACCCACAGCCAATATCGTACTGAATGGGCAAAGCTGGAAGCATTCCCTTAGAAAACTGGCACAAGACAAGGATGCCCTTTCTCACCACTCCTATTCAGCATAGTTTTGGAAGTTCTGGCCAGGGCAATAAGACAAGACAAAGAAATAGAGTATTCAGACAGGAAAAGAGAAAGTCAAATTGCAGTTGCTGAGGACATAATTTTATATTTAGAAAACCCCATTGTCTCAGCCCAAAAACTCCTTAATCTGATAAACAACTTCAGCAAAGTCTCACAAAACAAAGTCAATGTGCAAAAATTACAAGCATTCCTACACACCAATAATAGAGAGCCAAATCATGAGCAAACTCCCATTCATAATTGCTACAAAGAGAATAAAATACCTAGAAATACATCTTACAAGGGATATCAAGGACCTCTTCAAGAACTACAAACCACTGCTCAAGGAAATAAGAGAGGACACAAACAAATGAAAAAACATTCCATGCTCATGGATAGGAATAATTAATATCATGAAAATGTATTACTATCAAAAGTAATTTATAGATTCAATGTTATCCCCATCAGCTGCCATTGATTTTCTTCACAGAATTATAACAATCTACTACAGATATATACTACAGATATATCTACTACAATCTACTGCAGATATATAGACCAATGGAATAGAAAAGAGACCTCAGAAATAACACTACACATTTACAACCATCTGATCTTTGACAAACCTGACAAAAACAAGCAATGGGGAAAGGATACCCTATTTAATAAATGGTGTTGGGAAAACTGGCTAGCCACATGCTGAAAACTGAAACTGGACCCCTTCCTTACACCTTATACAAAAATTAACTCAAGATGGATTAAAGATTTAAATGTAAGACCTAAAACCATAAAAAAACCTAAAACAAGCCTAGGCAAATCTATTCAAGACATAGGCATGGGCAAAGACTTCATGACTAAAACACAAAAAGCAATGGTAACAAAAGCCAAAATAGACAAATGGGATCTAATTAAACTAAAGAGCTTCTGCACAGCAAAATAAACTATCATCAGAGTAAACAGGCAACCTACAGAATGGGAGAACAGTTTTGCAATCTATCCATCTGACAAAGGGCTAATATCCAAAATCCACAATGAACTTAAACAATTTTACAAGAGAAAAAAAACCATTGAAAAGTGGGTGAATGATATGAATAGACACTTTTCAAAAGAAAATATTTATGCAGCCAACAAACATATGAAAAAGAGTTGAGCATCACTGGTCATTAGAGAAATGCAAATCAAAAGCACAATGAGATACCATCTTATGCCAGTTAGAATGGTGATCATTTAAAGGTCAGGAAACAACAGATGCTGGAGAGGATGTGGAGAAATAGGAATGCTTTTACACTGTTGGTGGGAGTGTAAATTAGTTTAACCATTGTGGTAGACAGTGTGGAAATTCCTCAGGGATCTAGAACTAGAAATACTATTTGACTCAGCAATACCATTATTGGGTATATACCCAAAGAATTATAAATCATTCTATTATAAAGACACAGGCACAGGTTTCACAATAGCAAAGACTTGGAACCAACCCAAATGCCCATCAGTGTTAGACTGGATAAAAGAAAATGTGGCACATATACACCATGGAATATTATGCAGTCATAAAAAATGAGTTCATGTCCTTTACAGGGACATGGACAAAGCTAGAAACCATCATTCTCAGCAAACTAACACAGGAACAGAAAACCAAACACCACATGTTCTCACTTATAAGTGGGAGTTGAACAATGAGAATATATGGGCATAGGGCAGGGAACATCACATACCAGGGTCTGTCGGAGGGTGGAAGGCAAGAGGAAGGATAGCATTAAGAGAAATACCTAAAATAGCTGACGGGTTGATAGGTGCAGCAAACCACCATGGCACATGTATGCCTATGTAACAAACCTGCATGTTCTGCACGAGTATCCCAGAACCTAAAGCATAATGAAAAAAAAATTCAAAAATATCTTATGAGTATTTTTATATTTAAAAAATGTAATAATGACGTTTTGGCTATATCACATAAATAAAATATATTTTGAAATTACCCTTTTTCTTTTCACTTTTTAAAAAAATGTTACTACTAGAAAATATTAAATTACATATATAATTTCTGTTATATTTCTATAAGACAGCATAGACTTCCATATTGCCTACTACCTCTCTTTACTAGATTCTATATTTTTCTGCTATTATTACATTATGTTATTTTTTAACACATGTATCAGATGTTTGGCACATATAAATATCCTGGTCAGCTTAGACATTCAAATTATTCTCACAGACATGATTATCAGGTCATGTTGCTCCATCCTGCATTTGTCCCTCTGAAACTAACTGTAAAACTTTGTATACTAATAAATGTGTATCTTCTCTGCTCTTAAATTGAGCAGTTGAGTTGAAGACTCTAGATATTTTTTCCTCTCAAATATTATTTTAATGAAGCTATTGATATGGAAGTCCTGAATTTTAGTGCTATTTCTACTGCTATTATGCAAATTAGGAAAGACACCCCATTTAATATGTTTTTTAAAAAAACTTGTAAGACATTACATTGCCCTTTAATAACTTCTAATTCCAAAATTTCATTTTTCTGATAAATTAATGCTTATTTCTGTGATGTTTGATAGATTTTTTTTCCTTAAGAATAAATGGCCTGAAATGAAAGAAAGCTCTCAACTTTTCCTGGGGGTAACTATTATCAGTGGTTTCCTGGCTAGTAAACCAGCTTGTGGCAGTGGGAGATGATTTGTAGCAGTTGCTAATTCCTGTAGTGTAGCTACTCCCACCATCTTAAGCAATTTTAAGCATCAACTGGCTTGCAAAATTCCAGGGAATTTAAAATTAACTCTCTCAAATCAATAAGAACTAGCTTTAGAACCCATTTATTTTGAGCTATATCTTTTTTTTTTTAATTTTTTATTGGATTTTAGGTTTTGGGGTACATGAGCAGAGCATGCAAGACAGTTGTGTAGGTACACACATGGCAGTGTGCTTTGCTTTTCTTCTCCCCTTCACCCACATTTGGCATTTCTCCCCAGGCTATCCCTCCCCACCTCCCCCTCTCACTGGCCCTCCCCTTTTCCCCCCAATAGACCCCAGTGTTTAGTACTCCCCTTTCTGTGTCCATGTGTTCTCATTTTTCATCACCCACCTATGAGTGAGAATATGCGGTGTTTCATTTTCTGTTCTTGTGTCAGTTTGCTGAGGATGATGTTCTCCAGATTCATCCATGTCCCTACAAACGACACAAACTCATCATTTCTGATTGCTGCATAATATTCCATGGTATATATGTGCCACATTTTTCCAATCCAGTCTATTATCAATGGGCATTTGGGTTGATTCCAGGTCTTTGCTATTGTAAACAGTGCTGCAACGAACATTCGTGTACATGTGTCCTTATAGTAGAACGATTTATAGTCTTTTGGATATATACCCAGTAATGGCATTGCTGGGTCAAATGGAATTTCTATTTCTAAGGCCTTGAGGAATCGCCACACTGTCTTCCACAATGGTTGAACTAATTTACACTCCCACCAACAGTGTAGAAGTGTTCCTTTTTCTCCACATCCTCTCCAGCATCTGTTGTCTCCAGATTTTTTAATGATCGCCATTCTAACTGGCGTGAGATGGTATCTCAATGTGGTTTTGATTTGCATCTCTCTGATGACCAGTGACGATGAGCATTTTTTCATATGATTGTTGGCCTCATATATGTCTTCTTTCGTAAAGTGTCTGTTCATATCCTTTGCCCACTTTTGAATGGGCTTGTTTGTTTTTTTCCTGTAAATCTGTTTGAGTTCTTTGTAAATTCTGGCTATCAGCCCTTTGTCAGATGGGTAGACTGCGAAAATTTTTTCCCATTCTGTTGGTTGCCGATCCACTCTAGTGACTGTTTCTTTTGCTGTGCAGAAGCTGTGGAGTTTCATTAGGTCCCATTTGTCTATTTTGGCTTTTGTTGCCAATGCTTTTGGTGTTTTGTTCATGAAGTCCTTGCCTACTCCTATGTCCTGGATAGTTTTGCCTAGATTTCCTTCTAGGGTTTTTATGGTGCCAGGTCTTATGTTTAAGTCTTTAATCCATCTGGAGTTAATTTTAGTGTAAGGTGTCAGGAAGGGGTCCAGTTTCTGCTTTCTGCACATGGCTAGCCAGTTTTCCCAACACCATTTGTTAAACAGGGAATCCTTTCCCCCTTGCTTGTTTTTGTCAGGTTTATCAAAGATTGTATAGTGGTAGATATGTTGTGTTGCCTCCAGTGCCTCTGTTTTGTTCCATTGGTCTATATCTCTGTTTTGGTACCAGTACCATGCTGTTTTGATTACTGTAGCCTTGTAGTATAGTTTGAAATCCGGTAGTGTGATGCCCCCCGCTGTGTTCTTTTTGCTTAGAATTGACTTGGCTATGCGGGCTCTCTTTTGGTTCCATATGAAGTTCATGGTGGTTTTTTCCAGTTCTGTGAAGAAAGTCAATGGTAGCTTGATGGGGATAGCATTGATTCTGTAAATTACTTTGGGCAGTATAGCCATTTTCACGATATTAATTCTTCCTAACCATGAACTTGGAATGTTTCTCCATCTGTTTGTGTCCTCTCTGATTTTGTTGAGCAGTGGTTTGTAGTTCTCCTTGAAGAGGTCTCTTACGTTCCTTGTGAGTTGTATTCAAAGGTATTTTATTCTTTTTGTAGCAATTGCGAATGGCAGTTCGTTCTTGATTTGGCTTTCTTTAAGTCTGTTATTGGTGTAGACGAATGCTTGTGATTTTTGCACATTGATTTTATATCCTGAGACTTTGCTGAAGTTGCTTATCAGTTTCAGGAGTTTTTGGGCTGAGGCAATGGGGTCTTCTAGGTATACTATCATGTCGTCTGAAAATAGAGACAATTTGGCTTCCACCTTTCCTATTTGAATACCCTTTATTTCTTTTTCTTGCCTGATTGCTCTGGCTAGAACTTCCAGTACTATATTGAATAGGAGTGGTGAAAGAGGGCATCCTTGTCTAGTGCCAGATTTCAAAGGGAATGCTTCCAGTTTTTGCACACTCAGTATGATATTGGCTGTTGGTTTGTCATAAATAGCTTTTATTACTTTGAGATACGTTCCATCGATACCGAGTTTATTGAGGGTTTTTAGCATAAAGGGCTGTTGAATTTTGACAAATGCCTTCTCTGCGTCAATTGAGATAATCATGTGGTTTTTGTTTTTGGTTCTGTTTATGTGGTGAATTACGTTGATAGACTTGCGTATGTTGAACCAGCCTTGCATCCCCGGGATGAATCCTACTTGATCATGATGAATCAGTTTTTTGATTTGCTGTTGCAATCGGCTTACCAATATTTTATTGAAGATTTTTGCATCTATGTTCATCATGGATATTGGCCTGAAGTTTTCTTTTCTCTTTGGGTCTCTGCCAGGTTTTGGTATCCAAATGATGTTGGTCTCATAAAATGATTTGGGAAGGATTCCCTCTTTTTGGATTGTTTGAAATAGTTTTAGAAGGAATGGTACCAGCTCCTCCTTGTGTGTCTGGTAGAATTCGGCTGTGAACCCGTCTGGACCTGGGGTTTTTTTGTGTGGTAGGCTCTTAATTGCTGCCTCAACTTCAGACCTTGTTATTGGTCTATTCATCGTTTCAGCTTCCTCCTGGTTTAGGCTTGGGAGGACACAGGAGACCAGGAATTTATCCATTTCTTCCAGGTTTACTAGTTTATGTGCATAGAGTTGTTTGTAATATTCTCTGATGATGGTTTGAATTTCTGTGGAATCTGTGGTGATTTCCCCTTTATCATTTTTTATTGCATCCATTTGGTTGTTCTCTCTTTTATTTTTAATCAATCTGGCTAGTGGTCTGTCTATTTTGTTGATCCTTTCAAAAGACCAGCTCTTGGATTTATTGATTTTTTGAAGGGTTTTTCGTGTCTCAATCTCCTTCAGCTCAGCTCTGATCTTAGTAATTTCTTGTCTTCTGCTGGGTTTTGAGTTTTTTTGATCTTGCTCCTCTAGCTCTTTCAATTTTGACGATAGGGTGTCAATTTTGGATCTCTCCATTCTCCTCATATGGGCACTTATTGCTATATACTTTCCTCTAGAGACTGCTTTAAATGTGTCCCAGAGGTTCTGGCACGTTGTGTCTTCGTTCTCATTGGTTTCGAAGAACTTCTTTATTTCTGCCTTCATTTCATTGTTTACCCAGTCAACATTCAAGAGCCAGTTGTTCAGTTTCCATGAAGCTGTGCGGTTCTGGGTCGGTTTCTGTATTCTGAGTTCTAACTTGATTGCACTATGGTCTGAGAGGCTGTTTGTTATGATTTCAGTTGTTTTGCATTTGTTGAGCAGTGCTTTACTTCCAATTATGTGGTCAATTTTAGAGTAGGTGTGATGTGGTGCTGAGAAGAATGTGTATTCTGTGGATTTGGGGTGGAGAGTTCTGTAAATGTCTATCAGGTTTGCTTGCTCCAGGTCTGAGTTCAAGCCCTGGATATCCTTGTTGATTTTCTGTCTGGTTGATCTGTCTAGTATTGACAGTGGAGTGTTAAAGTCTCCCACTATTATTGTGTGGGAGTCTAAGTCCTTTTGTAATTCATTAAGAACTTGCCTTATGTATCTGGGTGCTCCTGCATTGGGTCCATATATGTTTAGGATCGTTAGCTCTTCTTGTTGTATCCATCCTTTTACCATTATGTAATGACCTTCTTTGTCTCTTTTGATCTTTGTTGCTTTAAAGTCTATTTTATCAGAGATGAGAATTGCAACTCCTGCTTTTTTTTGCTTTCCATTAGCTTGGTAAATCTTCCTCCATCCCTTTATTTTGAGCCTTTGTGTATCCTTGCATGTGAGATGGGTTTCCTGGATACAGCACACTGATGGGTTTTGGATTTTTATCCAATTTGCCAGTCTGTGTCTTTTGATTGGTGCATTTAGTCCTTTTACATTTAGGGTTAATATTGTTATGTGTGAATTTGATACTGCCATTTTGATGCTAAGTGGCTGTTTTGCCTGTTAGTTGTTGTAGATTCTTCATTATGTTGATGCTCTTTAGCATTCAGTGTGATTTTGGAATGGCTGGTACTGGTTGATTCTTTCTATGTGTAGTGCCTCTTTTAGGAGCTCTTGTAAAGCTGGCCTGGTGGTGACAAAATCTCTGAGTACTTGCTTGTTCGCAAAGGATTTTATTTTTCCTTCACTTCTGAAGCTCAGTTTGGCTGGATATGAAATTCTGGGTTGAAAGTTCTTTTCTTTAAGAATGTTGAATATTGGCCCCTACTCTCTTCTGGCTTGTAGTGTTTCTGCCGAGAGATCTGCTGTGAGTCTGATGGGCTTCCCTTTGTGGGTGACCCGACCTTTCTCTCTGGCTGCCCTTAGTATTCTCTCCTTTATTTCAACCCTGTTGAATCTGACAATTATGTGCCTTGGGGTTGCTCTTCTTGTGGAATATCTTTGTGGTGTTCTCTGTATTTCCTGCAATTGAGTGTTGGCCTGTCTTGCTAGGTGGGGGAAATTTTCCTGGATGATATCCTGAAGAGTATTTTCCAGCTTGGATTCATTCTCTTCGTCCCCTTCTGCTACACCTATCAAACGTAGGTTAGGTCTTTTCACATAGTCCCACATTTCTTGGAGACTTTGTTCATTCCTTTTTGCGCTTTTTTCTCTAATCTTGGTTTCTCGTTTTATTTCATTGAGTTGGTCTTCGACTTCAGATATTCTTTCTTCTGCTTGGTCAATTCGGCTATTGAAACTTGTGCTTGCTTCGCGATGTTCTCGTATTGTGTTTTTCAGCTCCTTTAATTCATTCATATTCCTCTCTAAGTTATCCATTCTTATTATCATTTCCTTGAATCTTTTTTCAAATCTTTTTTCAAGGTTCTTAGTTTCTTTGCATTGATTTAATACATGATCTTTTAGCTCACAAAAGTTTCTCATTATCCATCTTCTGAAGTCTAATTCCGTCATTTCGTCACAGTCATTCTCCGTCCAGCTTTGTTCCCTTGCTGGTGAGGAGGTTTGGTCCTTTCTAGGAGGCGAGGTGTTCTGGTTTTGGGTGTTTTCCTCCTTTTTGCACTGGTTTCTTCCCATCTTTGTGGATTTGTCCGCTGGTCGTCTGCGTAGTTGCTGACTTTTCGATTGGGTCTCTGAGTGGACACCCAGAATGTTGATGATGAAGTATTTCTGTTGCTTGGTTTTCCTTCTACCAGTCTAGCCCCTTCGCTGTACGAGTGCTGAGGTCCGCTCCAGACCCTGCTTGTCTGGGGTGCACCTCTAGCAGCTGTGGCACAGCGAGGGATGCTACCAGTTTCTTTTTCTGCTATCTTTTTCCCAGGATGATGCCTGCCTAATGTCAGTCTTTTGGATATAGAGGGGTCAGGGAGCTGCTTGAGGAGACAGTTTGTACTTTATAGGAGCTTAATTGCTGAGCTGTGAGCTCTGTTGTTCATTCAGGGCTGTTAGGCTGCTATGTTTGATTCTGCTGCAACAGAGCTCATTAAAAAAACCCTTTTTTTTCTCAAATGCTCTGTGTTGAGGGGTTTGGGCTTTATTTTTGGATGTCCCTTGAGGTCCTGCCCAGCTAGGATGCAGACTAGCCACTGTTTGCCTGCCAAGGCTCCGCCCTGCTGTTGTGAGGCTCGCCCTGGCTCTGCTCTTCTGCTGTGTTCTCCACCATGCCCTGCGGCAGAGTCTCTCTGTTGTAGCGGGTTGCCTCGGCAACGGCAGGCTGCGTCAGCAGTGGGCGTGTATCTCAGTACGGACAGGTTGCCTCGGCAATGGCTGGCTGCATCAGCAATGGGTGTGTATCTCAGTTGGGGCGGGTTGCCTTGGTAATGGTGGACGCCCCTCTCCCTCAGAGCGTCTCGGGCCATCTGCACGGGGCTTGTTTGAAATCGCGGTTTTGTTCGTCCCACTGGGCCACCCCTAACGCTCTGTCCCTGCAATCCCCTGGGCTGGCCCACTGTCCAAGTCTAGCTCAGTCTCAAGTCTAGCCCTCTCACGTCTCTGGTGGCCGGTTCAAGGGGCACCCGGACAAGCGCGCCCTGTGGGGAGCGCTGGGTAGGGCCAGCCACTGCCACCTCGGCTGCTGGCTTCACCGGGCGGAGGTTCTGCCTGGCGTCCTGCATCTCCTCTTCACTTGGGAATTTCCCCGTTCCGTGGGCAACAAAGATCAGTCTGGAAATGCAGCTCAGACACACTCTCCGCGGACACAACGAGAGCTCCAATCCTGGGTTGTTCTCACAGCGCCATCTTGAGTCCTTGTCCGAGCTATATCTTTTTTCTTGATTTTTCCCTTGTTTCTGCCTGCCCAGTAGCGAGTCTTGTTCATCCTTAATGCCTATTGAATAGGGTTCTTTTTTCTCTTCTTACTGCAGCCATAATAATTGAGAAATGCATAGCTTCACTCTACTACAACTATCTCCTTGATTTGTTGCATAGAATCTTCAAAATCTTACCTTCCTTAACCTACCTGGCCTCATGTCTCTGTTTACTCAGCACCAGCTGTGGTTGCCCTTGCACTGCTCAATGAATGTGCCTTTGTTCAGTGTGTCCCTGTACCGCTATTTCCTGTATCATAATGAATCCTTCCCATCCTTCCAGGAGTTCTGAAGTTACATGTCCTTCCTAAGTTCTCCCTTGATCCTCTTCCTCCCATGTAATTTTTCCTCTCTTCACACCCATGAAAATAACCACTGTGATTTTCACTTGGGCCTTCATCATTTGCCATTTTATTATTTATATCTTAGTGTTATAACCCCTGTATTACTACTTACACAATTCATGACTTGGTTAACTTCCTGTGTTTCTTGCACACTGTCCTTAGTCTAGGGACTGTTTGCCACACTTCTTTGCTCACTCTAAATTAATTCGTGTGGTAGTATGTACAGGGGCACCTTGCACTTCCAACTTTACCTATGTTATCTAGCCTTGTTGCCTTGGACTACTCACTTCATTTCCCAGAGCTTCAGTTTCCTTATCTCTAAGATAGCAATACTGATATTTTCTGTTAGAAATGATTATTAGAATACTTATAATGTAGGGAAGATAACTTTTATAATGCTGGTACAATAAACTTATTTTCAGCATTATCAAATTTATTATAGTAGGTAGTCAGGAAGTATGTCTTCATGAAGTGTGTAGAGAGTGGAGTTATAGTTACCAGAGTCTGGGATGGGGTGGGGGCCGTAAAGAGAGGTTTGTTAGTGGGAACAAAGAGACAGTTAAATAGCAGGAGTGAGTGCTTTTGTTTGATAACACAGTAGGGTGATGACAGTTAACAGCAATTTATGGTATATTTCAAAATAGCTAGAAGAGAAGATTTGAAATGTTTTAATGCAAAGAAATGATGAATGTGTCCGGGTGCAGTGACTCACACCTGTAATCCCAGCACTTTGTGAGACTGACGTGGGTGGATCACAAGGTCAGGAGTTCGAGACCAGCCTGGCCAACATAGTGAAACCCCATCTCTACTAAAAATATAAAAATTAGCTGGGTGTGGCTGCACACACCTGTAGTCCCAGCTACACAGGAGGCTGAGGGGGAAGAATTGCTTGAACCCATGAGGCAGAGGTTGCAGTGAGCCAAGACCATGCCATTGTACTCCAGCCTGGGTGACAGAGTGAGACTCTGTCTCAAAAAAATATGGTAAACGTTTGAGGTGATGGAGAACCTAAATACCCTAATTTGATCACTACCTATGGTATATATGTATCAAAATATCACCTGTATCCCATAATATGTATAACTATTATGTATCAATGAAAATCTAAATATATAAATAAAAAGAGCAAACAGATATAACAAAAGTAAATTTAGGTTTGTTAATATTTTAATATGGATCATAGTCTATCAATATATGATGTATTTTTTTCTCTTTATAAATTCTTTATAGAACGTCTTGCAAATCCAGACCATACACAATAAGTATTTGAGTGACTCAAATCCACTAAAAGTTGGATATATTAGAATCTGGGGTATGAACTCTACCTATGTGACACAAGTCAGTTTCACCTATGACAACCAGCAATTTATGGAGAGAAATTTCAATAGCGACCCTTATAAACAGGTAGGTCTGAAAGGAATATTAGCATATCACAAGGAAATTTTTTCATTCTGCAAAATTATCACCAATAATTCTGATAGCAATTAAAATTATCATTGTTATATTATCATATATTAAAAGGTTATAAATATGTGCAATAGATATGTTCCTGAAAAGTAGCAAATGTTGAATCATATTGTAAAATGTGCAACATTAGTGGTCTTTTCAGTATAGCCTAGGGGTCAGTGATCACTGGCCTGATGAGATCCTCTCCATGTATTTACCAAAGAGACTGCTATGTTTTGATAGGTTGGTCTTCCACATGAGCAAAATAAAACTTATTTCTGCTGTAGAGGCTAAAACAAAGGAAAGGGTGATTCCCTAAAGCTGTTGAAGGTTTCCCCATCCTTCCTGCAGTTATTCATGTCCCTGGTCAAACTGATGGATCTTATGGGTGGATGAAAATTGGCAGTAAACTGTGGCAATCATCAGGTGAATATATTCACCTGTGGTATAAGATAAAAGGTTGACAAAACAGGGGGACATAAACAGCAGGCCCTACCTGAGGATTCTAGAACTAACTAAACTAGAATTTTGGAAGATGAAATACCAATCGTTACCAAAGCAACTACAAAAAAAAGTATCTGACTTTTAGAACATAAGACTTCATAAACACAGAATCAGCAACCCATAATGAATAGTTTAGAAAAGTGAAAATGGATAACCATAGTTCTTTTTTTCTAAAAGGTGAAATGGGCACCCTGATGGTATTTGGACTCTGGAAAATGGCCCCTCTGAGTGCTCAAATAGATACTCTCCCTTTAAGCTCTTCTGGGCATTTACCTTAAAGCATTTTACCTAGACCACTGAGTTCAAAACTACTCTTTGCAAGTAATTGCTTCTAGTTAAGATTGTGTAGAAAATCCTTGAAGTTTTAAAAAAACTCTATGGCGTATCTGATGCCTATTATGTGCCAGACACTGTCCTGTTTGGAATGAGGAAAACACAAAACCACCCTGCTGTCAAGAGGACTAAAACCCAGTGGCAAAACAAAGAGATTTTAATAAATGTTGGTTTTAATCACAGCTACAAATATTTGTGAACAATAAGGTTCTGACTAAATGAAGTGAAAAGAAACAGCATAGGGATTATGCACACAGAGCATCTCTCTGTATTTATCTGACTGGAATCAACGTGACCTAACCTAAAAAGGAATGTTTATATCTTATGACAGGAAAGGAATGAATATATCATTTTTTATTAAATTGTAATTTAAGAGGTGACCTACATGTAGGTTTAAGAAGTTCTGAAATACCCATTTATGTCTTTTCTTTTCTGGCAGACACTAACTATTCAATTGACTGACAAGATCATCAACCTGGAAAAGTTAACTGAGGTTACCTGGATTTATGGTGGTCCTGTCCTTCCTACTCCAACTAAGACAAGTACCATCACGATGAGTTCTCATCCTTCTCCATCTACTACTAATGCTACCAGTTCTGAGACTATCACTGGTTCTGCCAGTGCAAACACTACCACTGGCACTACTGCTACTGCTCCTATCACAACCACCCCTTTTGCAACAAGTACTGTTGGTGTTACAACTAGTACTACTGTTCCCGCTACAACTTCTCCTTTCCCTACAAGTACTATTAGTGCCAGCACTAATGTTACTGCTCCTATCACAACCACCCCTTTTGCAACAAGTACTGTTGGTTTTACAACTAGTACTACTGTTCCCGATACAACTTCTCCTTTCCCTGTAAGTACTACTGGTGCCAGCACTGTTGCTAATGTTCCTACCACAGCTATACCTTTTGCAACAAGCACTATTAGTGTTACAACTAATACTACTATTCCTAGTACAGCTGTCCTTTTCCCTACAAATACTACTACTGGTAGCACTAATACTACTCTTCCTATAACAATTACACCTTTTCCAACAAGTACTATTAGTGTTACCACTAATACTACTGCTCCTGATACAATTATGCCTTTCCCTACAAATACTACTACTGCTAGCACTAATGCTTCTGTATCTATCACAGCCACACCTTTTTCAACAAGTACTATTGGTGTTACAACTAGTACTACTGTTCCTAATGCAACTGCTCCTTTCCCTACAAGTACTACTAGTGGTAGCACTAGTGTTGCTGTTCCTGTCACAACCATACCTTTTGCAACAAGTACTATTGGTGTTACAACTAGTACCACGCTTCCTGATATAACTACTCCTTTCCCTACAAGTACTACTAGTGCTAGCACTGTTGCTACTGTTCCTATTACAACCACACCTTTCCCTACAAATACTGCTGATTCTAACATTAGTAATACTGTTTCTAATGCCACTATGCCTTCTTCTACAAGTAGTACCACTGTGAGTACTATAGTTACTGTTTCCATTTCAATGACTCCTTCTCTGACCAGTACTGCTGATGCCACCCTTAGTACTACTGTACTTATTGCCACTACTCCTTCTCTAACAAGCACTACTGATGTTAGCACTAATACTACTATTTATAATATAAGTACTCCTTTTCAAACAAGTACTACTAATGCTAGCACTACTACTAATGTTGCTACTATAACCACTACCTCTTATACAAGTACTGATGATACTGTTCCAATTACTGCTATTCCTTCTCTTGCAAATACTGGTGTTGATACTACTAGTAATAGTTTTTCTATTATGACCACTTCTTCCTCTGAAAGTACTAATGCTACGAACACTATTGTTATGATAACTACTTCTCCTACAAGTGCTGATGTTGCTAGCACAAATAATGAAGCTTCTGTGACAAATTCTCTTTTACTGACAATGTCTGCTGGTAATAGAACTAGTAATAGTATTTCCATATCAACTACTTCTTCTGGTAATATTGTTCCTATTGTGACTACTCCTTCTCCAAGTACTGATGCTACTAATACAGGGAAAAATACGACTCCTGGCATAACTACTTATTACCAAACTTCTCCCACCACTCCTACCCACAGTCTTACTTCTATTCCTAGCTCTACTACTCCTATTTCGAGCATGTTTCTAACAAGTAATACATTCACTACTGATAAAATTACTAATTTTGCTACCCCTACAAATGCAAACACCATTATTTCCAACACTCTTGATACAAAAAGTACCATGATAATGGATGCTACAGTTGCTACTACCAGCACCAAAGATAATACCATGAGTCCAGATACAACAGTTACTTCCACAGACAAATTCACTACACACTTCACGCAGTTCACTGCTCCCCATTCTGCTACTACTACAACTCTAGGCTTAAGCCACACATCATTAGCTCCTACAAATCTTCCTAGTGTAGGCACCATTGATACTACTGCTGCCAGCACTACAGCCCCTATAATGGATTTAGTTACTACAAATATTATAACTATCACCACAGAGGGAAACACAAATACAACTACAGGAGTTGCTGCAGCTACTATGATGACAAATACTACTTCTACAGAAACTACCACTGAGGTAATTTCAACTCTACCTCATATAGGCACACCTGGTGCCATCACCACAGATGACATGTCTCCAACGGCACTTGCCACAGATACTGCCACTACCTATCCTCCAGATACCCCTAGTTATGCTTCAAATACCACCTCCACAGACACTGGAGATGCTACTACACCAAATACCACCAATGCAAACATTACCAGGATAATGCCAGGTGTTATAGATGTTGTAGGTACTCCCACGACTGTGAATGTTAGCATCACGACTATTCCTATTTTGAATACTTTTTCTACTACTTCAGACACAATAATTACTAGTACTGAAGACTCTGCCACTTCCTCACATATAAACACTGCAGATGTTACATCTACTACTAAAACTACTGCAAGTGCCATTACAGTACATAGTACCACTATAACTACACATATTTTCAACACAAAAACTACACATTTAATTACCAGTTCTGATACAGCCTTTACAAACACTTACATTTCAAGTACCACAGTTTTTCCCATCACCAATACTATAAATAGTACGGGTCAGGCAGTAAATGTTACTGATGCAGATAACTCTAACAGTGTTACAGGTAACACGACACACATTTCTGTTTCAAACATCACAACAGCCTCAGACACAATAACAGCTACTGGTCTAGATTTAGAAACTTCCCATATGGTAACAACAAATTCTACTACTGGGGAGTAGTGGCTAGTTATTTACCTATTACTGCAACTAGTGCTACCACAGATACTACAAATATTACCAAATATGCTTTAAATATTGCCACTCCTAATAGCACAATACATACCTCTACTACTGCACCTACTTATATTGCAGATGCCATAAATGCTACTCTAGTTCCATGATTACTACTCAAGGCAAGACAGTTACCTCAGATAACCCCTTCAGACAACTATTACAGATATAGAAAGTCAGTTATGAGATACTCTATTTTATGCTACTTAAGTTTCCACAAATGTTAGTACTCTAGCCACAAAAGACACAGCTACTCCAAACACTGTCATCATTGCAGACATGTTGAGGAAGGCTTACAATCCTTACAGCTTTCACCAAAGAAACTGTGGGTACTTATTTTGCAGCCATAATATGTACTCTTTTTCTTTTAAATTATAGTTATTATTTTTATAACCCCATCAATTAAACGACAGATGTTTTTTATGTCCTATATATCCTTGCTGTAGATTTCACGGGTAATTTTGGATCTCAGATAACACCACATTAGGCTCTATAAATACCATTGTCTTAGATGTAGTTATTAAAATAGTTCAACTTGTTTCTTGAGTCACATGACATAATGCCATAACTGAGAGCACTGGTGATACTCCCGGTACTCAAATGGCTTCTATACCAAGAGTTATTAATATTACAATAGAGTATGTAATTAGTCATGTTAAAAAATGCACTTTATTCTCCTATGAACTTTTCCAAATGGCATAGCTACCAATAGAGTCATTTGCATTACACATACTAGTAGTATTATTGCTTCTGAAGAGTTCCTAACCATAGCTACAGATATGGAAAATGCTACCATTGAAGGTCTTGTATAACCTTACTTCAGGCATTGAAATAATCTTAAATTATAAATATTATCTATTGGTTTTACTATCATAGAAAATAAACTGATTATATATCCTAAAAACATAAATTCCTGAACTTTGCAACCATTATTTTATAGGTACTACTAATACTCTTACTATAGATTTTTTAAGTACTTTCACTTATAGACAGTATTCTCAAAATTATAATCAATCTAAATTATGAGATAGTCTTAAAGCCTCACTGTTACCACCAGTGACTGGCTCTGACTCTAGTATAAATCAGAAATTATCCAGATAGAGGTGAGAATGTAAATATATGGCATAAGGAAGACAGCCTCTGCACTGAAATCACAGTTCATAATCTTATTTGTGTTTTCTTCTTTTCATACAAGCTTTTCCCTTATAATTTCACTGTCCAGACTCTCCTTCATTATGTTAGGGTTATCAGTCTGTTCCTGATCTTTTAGATCCAAATTCATCATTTATCCTTGATCTAGTCTTTTCTTAGGTCACTCAGACCCCCAGGAGTAGACCCATGGTTATTACCAAATCTGACCAGTTGGGTACTTTGAAGGGTTAATGTTGGGACAGTATTCTCAAAGTTTAGTTCATGGATCCATGGGGTGCCACAAGTTCTTAAAATCTACTTTCATAATGCTTCTAAGTTACCTGTTTTTTCAGTCTCATTGTCTCATTAGTATATAGTGGCATTGTCCAGAGACTCTATGCTGTATTGTGTCACAATAGATGAATATAGAAACAGAAAAAACAATCTAGCTGTCTTCTATTAAGCTAGATATTAAACAGATTTATAAAATGTAAAATAATGCCATTCTTCTTACTAATTTTTTTTTTGCTTTGGAAAATATAGTTAGTTTTCATTAAAAACATATTTTTTGTTATCACAAAGTGAATGTTATTTTTTATGAATGAAAAATAAATATTTAAAAATATTTTACAAATGACTCAATTTTGATTTCTAATGCAGCAAGTATTAGCAGATATAACCCACATAAATAAGGCATAATGCCCTCACTAATTTTGAATGTAAAAGGGTTCTGAGACCAAAGAGTTTGAGAACACCTTCCTTTAAGTGGGCATAAAACATCCTATTTCCACTCTCACGTCCTAGTCAAGTATATTATCAACTTCCCCAGCATGCAGGCACTCCAGCATCTATAACTTACTCCACATGAATATCTTCCACTGTCTACAAAGACATCTGCCCAGCTTTTTGACCTGCCAGCCCAGCTATACTGTTGTCCAGACAATTTGATGGTGCTCCAGACGAGGGGCACAGATTCATCAGTCGGGAGCATTTGCCTTTTGGAATCTGCCCACAAGCTACAGTCCTCTGAACAAAGTTGATAGACCTTATGCTTGTATATACATGACTCTTAACGTGACCTTCCAACTCAAAGCAAAACTCAAAATTCGATGGACTTGGTCACAGACTTCCTCACTTGTGTCTTCACTGAGGGAGAGGAAGTGCATTTGTGTTGTTGGCACCACACACTCTGACACAGGACAAAGTGCTCTGTGTGCTAAGGCATGGCACCTGATATCCTGCTGCCAATCCACCATGCCAGCACTGATTCACTGACCAAAGGCTTCACTGAAAGCAGCTGGGATTTGGAAAACTGAAGATGAATCTGCTTGAACAAGCGTAGTTCTGAAGGCACCAAAGTCCAACCTCTTAAACACGTAATTGGAACATAATTGAAAAGGTAAGAAATAGTTTGAATATACAAAAATCTGGACTTTGGTCAGATGTTTGAAAAGACTTGAGAATTGAAACTCAGGAGTCAATGCACAAGTAGTGATCCCAGAACGAGGTTCAGAAAACCTGAGGGCAAGGTTGACATGCTCATCCTGCCATTGGAAACACTAGCAAAACCTGTCCTTGGACTGATGTATAAGGTCTAGGGAAACTCCTATGTTCATAATGACTAGCCCCACTGGGTCATCCACATATGTGATGTTAATTATGCACAAATGATTATAACTCATGTTCTAAGTATAAAGAAATTTACTTTTCTCTACTTCTGACACTTGAGACATTCCTACCTTTACCATTACCATGGGCATCCTTATTATTACACCTGAAATTCATAATTACTAATTTAAACTTCATTTTACAGCATTCCAAGTATCACTATGCAAACACTATTCATGTTGACCACTTAAAAGATGCCACACATAATGCATGGTTAATTTTCCAATGAGAAATACAGATGACAGATGTTTTGGATTGACAGGGAACTCACTGGAGTCTAGAGGTATGTAGGAATACTTCAAGGAATAGGGAAGCTCAGAGGTATCCTATAGCACAGAAAAGAGTCAAAGAAAGCTTCCTGGTGGGGAACGAGTTGGACAAGAGACCAACTTTACACAGTGTGATTAGGAGATATAAAATAGTCCACTCTTTCTACAGCATGAGAATTGTGAGAACATACATGATTTAAAGTTTATCAATTTCCATCACCAAACTTCAGTGTATATGAGATTAGACATTCAAATGAGGGTGGAACGAGTGTTCATGCAGTAAAGGAACTTATAGGGCTAGAGAACGCTTTGGTTTTCACATCCCCTTCTCCATGGGAGAGTGGAGTGGTGCTGTGTATGCACTCTTAATCTCCAGAGTACCAGTTCTTCTGCTCATGGAGATTAAGAGTACCTGTGAGAAACTGGGACTGGCATCCACTCCCAGCTAGACATTTACTGAACTGGAGAAACTCTTGTCCCTCACCCCCACCAGATGATACAGTGGAGCATGGAGCATGGGCAAGGTTTTCAAAATCCTCATCATGCTTCACCCAGAGCATGGAAGCCAAAGAAATCACAAGGAATGGCACTAGAGTCTTGCCTGGAGAATTCCAAAGGTGGCAGGGACTGGAGATCCTGCAGTGGTGGGTGTGGAGCCAGGGAAGTAGTGGTGCAACCTGGACTCAACAGTGTTTAATGGACGAGGAAGCTGAAGCTCCTCAGGTGGGTGTGGGGAGGCGGGTGGGCTAGGGCTGTCATGAAGCAATCTGTGCAGTGGAGGAGGGACTCTAGTGATGAGAGGTTGTGGATGGACTGCCAAGAGTGGAAACTGAGTTTGTAGTGGGGAGAGGTCCAAATAGGTCATGCAGATCGCATCTCACCTAGTGTTAGATGCTGCACAAGGGGCCTCTGAAAAACTTGCTAATGTGCCTGTGAGAAGAAGGCAGCACAGGGGTCCTGTCACTAGAGTCTTGGCTGGAGAAATGCAAGGGTAGCAGGGATTGGAAACCCTGCAGTGGTGGCGTCTTTTTCATAAGTTTTCATAAGTTCCATGCAATGTTTCTAACACATTGGCAACTTCAACACAACTTATCTATTTATTGTTCATTTAAAAATTATTAAAAAGGGAAGAATTTTGGGGACAGGACCTAGGAATGCTTCATTGGTAAAATGGAAGGATTGAGGAAGGGCCTAGGAAAATACCTAGTATAATAGTAAGAACCCATTGTCTGGCACTCTTCCATTTATCAAAACATTGTATAACCTTGAATATATACAATTTTCATTTGCCAATTATACCTCAATAAAGCTGGAAAAAAAGAGCTGGTCGCCCTCTTCCTTACCAACAATATACCAAGAAGATGACTTTGAGGGTACCCACAGATGCCTTGCCATAGCATCAATCACATGGGAACCTTTGTCTTTTCTTTTAATTTCTATCTGGCTGTGAAGAATACCTGGAAACAGTCAAGAAAGAGGAGAAAGTAGTAGTGTAAAAACACAGACCATAATCCCCTTCCTCACTGCTGGAGGTGGCTTCTTGGGGAAGGAGAAAACTTGACATGGATGTGAAAATGACATATTAAGTTAGATGACACAAATTCTTGAACACTTCCAAATGACCAGAAAGTGATGGGGTCTGTTGAGATACCGGATAAGAAAAGAATTTCAATTTAGCATTGAGGAAGAGGGGCTACGATTAAGAAAAAATGAAAAGCCTGAGAATGCTAAAAAGACATATACTACCTCACTTCACATTGCTCTTACCTGTCAGAATGATGGATGAACATTCATCCTTAAGATTGTAATGCTTTGTAAGTCACTTAGTCCAAGGAAAAATGAGAATCTCATGGAGTACAATAGTTACGTCTAGGCCCCAAAGGAAGTTTGAGGTTTTCTCACCTTAACCAATCTGATGGCTTTAGAGAAGGTGTCTTTGGAGATTTTTAACTACGTAACTGAGAAAAGTTTGGCTTAAAAGAAGAAGTAAAGGTGTCTGTACAATCTATGGGCCTTGTTACATAACAACGACCCCTTATATTTGCATCATAATCCATAGTTTAAAAAGGGCCATCCATAAATGTTTTATTTTGTTTCACTCCTGCTATGAGCCAGAGAGCGAAGGAATCTTTATACTTTTTTCTCAGAGGCAGAAAGGAAGACTTAGAAAGGTTAAATGACTTCTTCAAGAACACAAAGTCTTAAAAAGTGGTAGGGCTTGGTCTTCTGATTCACTTCCTATTACTCATCTGTTTCAGGGTCCCATCTCCTGAGGAAAGTCCATCTTTGCTATGGTGTGATTAAAAACAAAATAAAATGAACAAAACCCCACTTCTAGAACCAAAGAAGCTGTGTAAGAGTCCTGCTATTATTCCTATCTATTTATGTGACCTGGGTCAACTTGCCTGACTCCTCTTAGCCTTATTTAATTTCTTCATTGGTAACATGGAAGGATTGAGAGGGTGCCTAGGAAAATACCTAGTATAGAAAGGACCTATAATTTGGTACTCTTTCCCATATATCAAAACATCTTGTAACCTTGAATTTTCATTTGTCGATTATACCTCAATAAAGCTGGGGGGAAGAAAAGAGCTGACCGCCGGGTGCGGTGGCTCAAGCCTGTAATCCCAGCACTTTGGGAGGCCGAGGCGGGTGGAGCACGAGGTCAAGAGATCGAGACCATCCTGGTCAACATGTGAAACCCCGTCTCTACTAAAAATACAAAAAATTAGCCAGGCATGGTGGCGCGTGCCTGTAATCTCAGCTACTCAGGAGGCTGAGGCAGGAGAATTGCCTGAACCCAGGAGGTGGAGGTTGAGGTGAGCCGAGATTGCACCATTGCACTCCAGCCTGGGTAACAAGAGCAAAACTCCGTCTCAGAAAAAAAAAAAAAAGAGCTGACCACTCTCTTCCTTACCACTAATACACCAAGAAGATCCTTCTAGCTTCATAGGTTCTCTACCCCAAATTCTTCCCTTTTTGATAATTTTTTAAAAATGAACAATAAATATATATGTTGTGTTGAGAAGGGTTGACACTGAGACTGCAGGCACTGAATGTGAACACCAAGGACTTTGCAGAGTCTCAAAGTGGAGCATCCAGAATCCTCCATGGGAAAAGACAGCAAAGGTAATCAGCTCATTACCTCTCATGTAGTGCTTGGCCATGAAGCAGGGCTATGACATTAGTTAAACACTAGGCCTCTGGAGCAGTGACACAGAGTTTGCTGATGCCATAGTCCTGGTTTCCAGGGGATTAAGATCCCTTTAAACACCTTTAAATATCCAGAATAGGGGTCCCTCTTAGATGAGAAGAACAACAAACAAAGCGATTCATAGATGAGGATGATGACTTTAAGACTTTAAAACTTGAAGAAGAGGGTGGTGCTGAACTTGTCAAGATTAGAAAAAATACATCAGCCGGGCACAGTGGCTCACGCCTATAATCCCAGCACTTTGGGAGGCTGAGGCGGGTGGATCACATGGTCAAGAGATCGAGACCATTCTGGTCAGTAAGTTGAAACCCTGTCTCTACTAAAAAAAATACAAATATTAGCTGGGCATGGTGGTGCGCACTTGTAGTCCCAGCTACTCAGGAGGCTGAGGCAGGAGAATTGCTTGAAACAGGGAGGTGGAGGTTGTGGTGAGCCGAGATCGTGCCATTGCACTCCAGTCTGGGTAACAAGAGCGAAACTCTGTCTCAAAAAAAAAAAAAAAAAAAAAAAAATACATCAGTGCCTCCACAAACTCTCAAGGCAGTGACCAGGAAAATTGTCCTTTCCTGAAAACCATGGTTGCAAACTGCAGCCTGACTCTGTAAACCATTTGTACCTAGTTGCCACTCTGTTCCTGTGGACCTCCTTGGCATGCCCTGGGCTCTAGTTCAAGGCCTGCCTCTCTCTGTCTTGCCCTTGTCCTGTTCTTAGCATTCAATCCAGCCTGCCTGCCCAGGTAGGGTCTTGAAACCCAGTGGCCTGAGTGTTAACAACATGACAGTCAGTGAGATAAACGAGGATCACTGAACAGCAGGGATACAGGTGAGGAAGGCAAGGCTATGCATTCAATGCCACATTTGGACAACCAGATCCTCGAGTGTCCCCTGAGTGCCTAATACTGAGCAATTTGAGACTGCCCAGCTCCTCTCCTGGAACAAAAGCTCAAAGGAAAGAGATGGCAACAGGAAGCGTGCCAAGTTTTTATTAATATGATATATCGAGCTTTGTTCTTTATAAACAGAGTTCTCCCTTTACTGCAAATTACCCTTTACTCTCCCCTAAACATCTCCAGCTGCATGGGGTACCCTGCAGCTTACAGGGAGGGCCAGACACAAAGGCCAGAAGAAAGAGAAACAGAAACCACCTCCAGGGCCAGGTATGGGCCAACAGAAGTTTACAGGGCTCTCTCTCAGATTCGAGTCCCTTCCTCCTCATGCATCTTCTTACGGAAGCCGGGGCACCAGCCTTCTCAGAGAGTGGATCTATTACCTCACACCCAGCCATGGAGCAAGACTCTGCCAGAAAATATGTGGCCCCACCAGTGATTCTAATGCTTTAAAGATGATTTGCATAGCTCGTCACAGAAGAATCTTCATGGAATATGTGCAGTGCCCAGGCCTGGGTCATGAGAATGGATATAGATGGGGGATTTGAGGGGGCAAAGCATGGAGGAGTTTCTGTTTTGGATGATAAGGCAGGGCTGAGGAGAGAGCGGCCTGGGTTTGTACGTGAAGAGACAGCATCAGACTCTAGTCTGCAGCATGGCCAGGAGCCCCGAGAGTGTGCTCTGCACTAGCAGGACAGCTGCCAGCGGGAGACGCCTCAGGGTGGCCTTGCTGGAGCTCGAGAGGGCCACAGGTGAAGACCTGAAGCCCGCAGGAGTCTTGTCCTGGGCCTCCACTTTGCCTCCAGAGGACTCCAAGCAGGGCCCCGGCGGAGTAGGGATGATGTCTGGAATCCATCCTGTTGTGTTTTCCACCACCTCCTGCAAGAGACAGGGAAAACAAGGTGAAGGTAGAAGCAGCTCCCTTTTCTTTCTGAGATCTTCCTTGGTCATCCCCAGTCCTCCCAGATCTCACAGGCTAACCATGAGGCTCTGACCACATCTGCAACCCAGGACGGCAACAAACCACCTTTCCACTTCTTCAGCGCCCTATTCCCTGACCCAGCGTTCCTACCATTGCCCTTCATGTCCCTCATTCTTCTCTTTTCCTGTTTCTACCCAGCACCACCCCACATCTCTGCATCTCTAACTCTAGAGGGAGGTCTCTCCTGGGACACTCACATCAATGGTCTTTATTATCACTGTCTGCTGGGCCTCCTTGCAGGCTTTCTCAGCCTTCTTAATGCTCTCTGGGGTCCACTCGACATTGTTCATGGCCATCATTCCCTCCATGGAGCTACCGTGGATGGCAGGATCAGGGGAGGGGAAACGGACCATAGTTTAGGGTTGACTTAAACCTTTGACAAAACATGCACCCTCATTTTTATTAGAATCAATTCCATGTCAGCAAAAGCCATAAGTAATGTCTTACGATAAGAGACAATTACAGTGAGTTTGACAAGAGAAATCTCAGAACTCAGAGATGAGAATTTTAAAACATGAAAGAGAGGATCTTCTGACTCTTTAAGGAAGTGGTTGTTCATCTGGAGGGCATGGAGTGAGATGGGCTCCCTGAAGTCAGTTTATCAACCTTCTTGGAGGCAATTTCATTGCCCTGAAATTTTATGTGAAATAGGGTGTATCTGCATAGATGTGCATTTTTTTTCATGGAAAAACATTTGTTAGTTCTCATGAGAATATCAGAAGGGATCCTTACCCCCAAATAATGGAGGGTCATGATGTGAAAGTAAATATCATCTTTGGCTGCGTCAAGTAGTGCATGTGGGAAAAGGCAGACAAAGAATTTATAAACAAAGAGTCTCACTTCTAGGGTTCAGTTTTATCTGTTCCTCTGAATGGCCTTGCTGATATGGGAGAAAAAACCCACAAAATTCCTGTTTGGTGAGCTTTGAGAGTTAGATCCTGATGGAAACAGGAGTGAGGCGGGCAGGAGCTGGTCAGGCAGCCCCGGAGGGAATCCTGGCTCACCAGCCTAGGAGGTAGTAGGTAGGGCTCCTTTTCTTCCTCCCCCCATCCTCCCCAAGATCCCTCCCACACACATACATAAGGTCTGGTTTTTTAGGATGACTTACTCTGATGCCTCCTCCCCCAGCTCATGGGCCACATAGATAATGTCAGGGTACCCCATGCAGCTGGAGATGTTATTTCGGGGATAGTAGAAGAGGAAGATGAGGCACATCTCATTAATGGTGCTGGGGCCTCCCTGGAGGAGATAGACAGAGATAGAGACACGAAGATACAAAGGTATGCAGGGAGAGGAGGACAGGCAGACAGAAAATAGTTGAAGGTGTCATCTATCTCACCAGTGATGCCATTCTCCTTTTCCCTTCATGTAGAGCCAGCGCACTGCCCTATTTGTGGCTCTGTTTTCATTGGTGGATAATTATTGATATTATTTCCAAAAAAAATTCCATATATCTGCCCTGTCCTCAGCTTCGCTTCCACTAACCTGGTTTGAGCTAGATTATCTGCCTGTCAACTAGTATCAGTCACTCATCTGTTCTGATTGCAATCTGACCTCTGTAGAGCTGCTAGCCAAGTTGTTCACAGTTCATCTTGCATCCTGCCATTTGCCTATTCCAAAACCTCCAATGGCTTCCAATAGTTCATTAAACAAGAGTCAATCATCGCTAAACTAATTATGTGATTCTATGTAATAAATTCTAACCCATTCATTCATTCATTCATTCCATTTACCTACCTGGCAAATATTTAGAGTTAGCCCTGCTGTCCTGGAGATATAGGTAGATCAGGATCACCCCTGCTTCAAGGACTCTTTCCAACTTTATCGTCCTCAACCTCTTTCCATTCCTTCAGATATCTATCCCATTTTTTTTAGCTTGCAACCAAACTTCTTCATGCATACCCCATGCTTTCCTTATATATGGCTTTCTCAGTTTTTTCCTTCTCCAGAATTCCTCATCTCTGTGTGTCTAAAGCAGGACTCATTCACCTGCATCACATGTTCAGTTCACTGTAGTAGGATCTCATGATTCTTTCTTGTGAATTTCCCTAGTGGATTATTCTCATTATTCTTGTATGGTATCTATCACTTACTACCTTGTATTATAATCATTTGTAGGACAGCATTTTTTTCGTCAGTTGCCTGTAACACCTTTTGAATCCCACAATCACTAAACTACTCCTGATGCACAAAACGGGGTGGGGGATTGGTCCTTGTGACCATAGAAACAATAGCCAACTTTAACTGAGCATCTACTACAAGTCAGGCAATGATCTAGGTGTTTTGCATGTGTTAACCAACTCTCACAAAAATCTCATGAGGTAGAGCATAGTATTAATCTTATGTGAATTGGAAAACTGAGATATAAAGAAGTTGAATAACTTGCCTAAAGTTAAAAAGGTACTAAATGATTGTGCTGACTTTCAAACCCACGCAGTGAGGCCTCAGAATCTCTGCTTATTCACTATAGCATATTATATTTCCATGGTCTTAGTGAGTTATTGGCAGAGAATGTGGGAAATTTCTGTTCCCATCTTAGATGCATGGAGTGTGAGAACGTGAAAAGCCCCATGTGGATGTGCAATGGCACTGGAGGAAGGAAGAGGCTTCAGTGAAATCACAGGGGTCACTGGATAGCCAAAGCCATGAGGGGGCTCTCCACTGGGGCTGTGGTCATGGTGACTGACCATGGTGGGAAGAGAGGTCACTTACAAATGTCATGGCGTCACGGTCCAGTGTCTGGTAGTGACATTCTACCAGCAATTCATCTCCCTGTTCCAAGTGAAACATGAAGGCTGAGAGTAAGACACAGAGGGACTGGTACAGCTTGAGAACTTTCTTGACTGGCAGTAATGAGCTACGATGCTGCCGCCCGCAACTCTGCCATGCCTCCCTCAGACTCACCGGCTTGATCTCCACTCGAGAAGGCAAATCTCGAGTCTCCTGCAGGTTGAAGTCATAGGAATCATCTTTACAGATTGTTCGAAGTTGTGTTCCATTCCTAGAGGAAGAGAAGGTGAGAATTCAGAAATAAAGAGAAGATTAAATAGAGAGGGGTCTTCCAATAAAGATGTAGCACGTGGGTGGGGTCATTCTATGAGTAGATTATCCACAAAAATAAACAAAAAACTTCTTCTACAGTCTTATTCCACTTCTCTCTAGTCTAAAGACAATTCTAGCTCTTCCTCATTCTCAACCAAGCATAAACATATGCTTCAGAATAAACCACTATTCTTAAAATTCATTGCCACCTACAGAAGGGAAAGCTTCAAGGTCTTCCCTCACCTGTACTGCACAGCTTGCAGAGCCCTTCCAGCCAAGTGAGTGTGCAGCAGGTAGCCATACACCTGTATGTCAGGCACGGGGGCTCCATTCATCTGTAACAGGGATGAGGTGCACTTGATTTGTTAAGGACTCTGTTCTCGACTTGTTCCTTGGTTTTCCTCCCTTGATATTAGACACCTTCCTCTGATGACTGACATTTGCCCCCATAATTCTTATTGAGCCCTTCTGACCCTTCTTCCTTCCCCACTCCCCTTGTTCTCAAAGCCCTGACTCCTTCCCTTCCTTGCAAAAGTCATGTTTGCGAATTTCCTGAGCACCAGGTTGTAATTATTCTCCAAATCTGGGGCTCAGGCTGTGTGGGCTTGTGGATCAGCCCAGATATGGGATGTGGGCAAGGAGAGTGTGTTTTCTTCTCAGGAAGGGTGCGCCTCCCAGCTCCACCTCCTCAAACTTCTCCGTCCTACACAGCCCATAGGACATGAAGGACTCAGCGCCCGGGGGGATGAAGTGGATGGGGAATGTGAAGAAGCCCAGCTGGAGGACTCCCATGTCATATTTGCGGAGCTGAGCAGTGTAGTACACACGAATCCCCGAGGAGTCATACACACCTGGTGCAGAGAGGAACAGTCAATCATGGGAGGCAGGAGAGCAGGTCACAATGTGGAGATAGAGAGAGGCCCAGGAAAGCTCGGTGGGGCTGTGACCACAGGGAGTTAGCAGGCATCCCACAATGCATTCCCAATACTGAAAGAACCAGCCAACCCCACCAGCCTCCCTTCCTTAAATCCTCTGGACGCTCACCAGGAAGGTTGTTAAAATTGCTGTAATGAATCTCCAGTCGGATCCACTGAGGGTCCAAGGGGGTCCCAATAGAGATGCCCACGTCATCTGGAAACTGGTAGCTCTGTTGGAAGGAGGGAGATTTGGCAGCAAGAAGGGCTAGGAACCAGGTGTAGGGATTCAGGGTTCCTGCCCTTGTTTTCTAACTCTCATCCCAGACTTCCCCATCCCTTGGTCTTCCACCAGCCCAGTGATCTCATTACCCAACCACATGCACCTGCTTAGCCATGTGCTTCCCCCATCACAGGACTCACAGTGCCCCCAACAGCCCAGCCCACGATGACCTGTGAGCAGAGGGAGAAGGCAGGGTCAGCCCCGTAGCAGTCGCTGATGCCTGTGGGAAGAACGCTAGAATTGCCACAGGCATACACCAGGATGTGATGCACCATTGTCTCATTGTGGTAGACCAACTTGGGCTCAAACTGGACAGAAAAAGAAGAGCAGAACATGAGCAAGACCTTCTACATCAAATCATGTTATCTTCCTTTTTGTCAAACAAAACTATACCCATTTTCCTCTTCTCTCTGTTTCTCTCTCTCCCCTTTTCTCTGTATTTGTTCCCCAAGCTGTCATTTTTCCACCCACTCAGTTTGACTCCTCTCAACTTCCCCCTCCTTCAAGCACCTCCTGGAGAGCAGAGAGTATGAAATCTAGCCCGGGGACATTCCAAGACTTCTGCCTTCCCTTAGTAACCACCTCAGTTCACTGTATCTGAGCATGTAGCCATGCCTTTTCAAATCATCTAATGAAAAAAAGTCTCCACCTTTGCCACTTACTGTAAGATTATACAAAATCGAAATCACTCATATATGAAATTGTGTTACCAAATTTGAATTCATTCTAGCCAGACTTCACCAGCCTCCTGACAGCCTGTGGCCATGTCCTCTCCCTGACTTTACATCCTTTTGGACCAGTGGGCACAACTCTGGGGCCAGGCTGAGGTTCATACTTTGTTCTTTGCAAACACTTATTAATTCATAACCTTCATTAACATGTCTATTGCACTGTGGAGCTTAAATAACATAGTGCTGGGAGTTATAGTTCTGGGCTCAGGTAATGATGTAACCATGACCTCCACCAAGTGCCACCTGTCCTTCTGTTGTTGCAGCTACTTCCCCCTTGCTTCCTCCCAGAAATTTTTCGGGCCTCATCCTCCAGGGTTGACCACCCCCCCTGCTCTGCTCCAGCACTCTTCCCTGCCTTGACAATGTCTCCCATCTGGTCTACGTACCTTGTAAATGTGATGCTTCTCACTAACAATGGGGAGAGGAAGAAAGGTACAGGCATACGTGGTGTCATCCTCTGGAATAAGGAACTGGGGAAGGATGCACAGAAGCTGAGCCAGATGACAGTGAGGCTCTAAAGCAATAGGGGAAGGGTCAGGGCCGGGAAGGTGGTTCACATTTGGGTCAGATTGGCAGTCCTCAGGGGTCAGAGGGGAATCAGAGTAATCTCCATCCAAGGGATGTATTGAATATTGGGATCAAGGGGAGGGATCTGGGTTGAGTGGGACAAGGAGAAGAGAACTGGAGGCTGCTGGGTGGGCTGAAGGTGTCTTACATCAGTGATCTCCAAGTCATGAATGATGGCATCCTCGGGGACATCCAGATCGTCAGGGTGAACAACTTGTAGCAGAAAGATGGACTTAACAAAAGTATGCTCCCGATCCAGCTTCAGAGTGTCATCCAGGCCATAGGCGGCCAGCACCCTCACAGTGTCACTCTGTGGGGTGCCATGAGCATTGAGGCACTGCCACCCTTGAGCAGTACTCTGCATATCCCTGCACCCAAGGACCTGCACAAGGCACTTGCTCATGTCTACATGGTGGAATCAAAGGAGCTTCACACTAGGAGTGGGAGCTATTCAGGTTCTATTTCTGCCTCTGAGGCTCACTTGCTGGTGATCTTGAGCAAGTCACATTCCCTCTCGCATACCCTCTCTAAGCTGGTGTCCACATCTGTAAAATGAAAGATCTGAATTAAACTCTTAACACTCTAAAGGTCAGTGAAACTGGGAAGAATTCTTTAAGAGGAGAACACTGGGGCAGGTGGGTGAGAGGGTGGATCAGTGGGTGGTCACCCTGCGGAAGGCTTGTGGATTTCAGCAGGTGGCACACTTGGAGCATTACCTGGGAAGGCTGGGAGGAATAGAAGTCTTAGGAATGATGACTGGCTGCCTGACTGGGGGCAACTACCTCCCCAGAAGGAAAACCTGCTTGTGACTAAATGCTTTTCTCTGCTCGCTATTTTACCGTAATATCTAGGTCATGAGGGTCGCAGGAGCGGAAGGGCCTGGCAAAGCGCATGGTGGTGTAGATAGCATCTTCCGTCAGCCCCAGCAGCTCAGCATCCTGGCTTGCATCCTCCTGCAGAGTGTCTTCGTCTACCAAGTGCTGATCCTTGGGTCCAGTGAAGGTCAAGAAGTAAGAACCAGGAGCCTCAACTGACACTCTTTGGAGCAGTACTTGTCCCTTTAGCTCCCCTAGGATACTCAAGTAGCAGAACCCAGGTGTTCCCTATTATGTAGTTTGCTCCTTGGGCAGAGCATGGCATGAAGAACATGGCAGAGCACCCTTTCATGGGGTTCATCAGATGGGCAGTCTATAATGGAGTTTCACCACCTGACCTTGCTTTACTTCCCCCATTTCAAATCTCATCTCCATAAAGTCTAATATTCCTGCAACCCTAACACTCGAAGGTTCACATATCATATCAAAATTGAAATCACTCAAATATAAAATTGGGTTACCAGGTTTGAGTTCATTCCAGCCAGACATTCATCTGCTTTCATGTGGCTCTTAATGTAACTATTTCTCAAACAGCTTTGAATTTTCCCCAGTGACCTGCGTTTAGTGGGCTATTAGCAAGTAAGAGGTGCAAGACTATCTCACCATCTAATAGTTTCATTCTCTTAGCAGTCTTGAAGACATGCAGTCTGGAAGACCTAGATTTCAAACTCTGCAATGGACCATGTCTGGAGGGAGACACTAGCATGCAGCTGGCACTCTGGGTGTGTGTTTGGATATCCTTGGGGAATGTGGATCTTTTCTGGACAGGAAACCATCCTCCACCCAAAAAAGACCCTCATCCTTGGAAGCAAGTCATGCCAAGACTTACCGAGAAATAGACATTGCCATTAGGCAAGACTCCTCCAACAACCAGATCACTTCCCACGTTGGTGTAGCGATTTGTGACACCCAAGCCCACCCAGCCAGCTGTCCGGACCTGGAGCTCAAAACTGATGATTTCAGCTTCAAGGTCAAAGTCCCAAAGCAGGAACATGACACTGGAAGGATCCAGGAACCTGGAATAGCGCAGGCGAGATGTGGGGCCAAGGCGGTTGCTTTGTAAGGCAGCTGCCAGGGCCAAAAGCAGAAAAAGCCTGAAGAGAAGGTCACAGGCCATGGCTCCTGAGACCTGGAGCATCTCCCTTGCATATGAACATTTGAGAGCTTCGGAGTTTTATGTCCTACCTGGGCCAGGCACCATGCCATGGGGGAGGGCCAGGCTGGGGCACTTCCGATCTGATTATCCTCCAGGTTCAGAGCAGGGCCCCTTACATAACTCTGGAGGTGAGAGGTGCCCAGAGAAGATACAGGGCAGACTGCTTTCACTCTGGAGCAGGGGACTGGCAGAAAATCCTCAGGATTTGAATTGTTTAGACTTTCCAGTTTGACTGCATGCCAGTGTCCTGCCAGTGGGGAGCCTGCAGAATCAAGAAAGCTTAGTTTCTTTTTCTACCCCTCCCTTCCTGCCCCCCTCTTCCATCTTCTATCCTAGGATGTCCTTAAAGGACATTTTGCCTCTGGAATATGCCCCATCCCACTTTTTATGGGCATTTTCCATTTTGTATATGTATAGAATGGCAGTACTAGCAGGGATGTGGGACTGCTTGTAAACCTAGCCTTTCAGCTTCCCAGCACAGTGCAAGAAGGAGGGAACTTGCTGGCAGGAACTTGGGGGAAGGCTGTGATTTCCATCTCCTGAAGGAGCCTTTGCTACTAATCCCTAGATGGACACCGAGAGGAGGCATAATCAGCTTCTCTGAGGGTCGAGTCTGGGGCAGCTTTGATTTTCTGCACACTCCTGGAGAGAAGCAGGAAGGGGAAGGAGGTGAGAGGAGGAAGAGTGAGAAGATGAGAAATAAACATGAATTTGCCTTTGGGATACTTTCCCTTCTGCCCATCAATTACCTTTCAGAGAAATGAGTTTAACTCCTCCATTGCAGGTTGAGCGAAGCTTCCCCACCTGAGCACATTAGTGTTATGGAAACAATGGAAGCTGCACAGAAGGAAGGTTAGAATATCAGAACACCAGAATAGAAAGGAACTTTACAGCCACCTCATTTTCAAAAAAATTCAATCCACTTAATTTCTAGATGATGAAACGGGAGCTCCAAGGGGTAACAAGAGTGGTGCTTGATGTTGAGTCAATGGTAGGTCACCGTCCCTGATCATAATTTCCTTAGGTCATGGACGCTTCACAGGAACCAGACCCCAGCCGTACGTTTCCACCATGGCTTTTCCTGGTGGAGGGACTTAGTGTCATTTGTTGGCTGCTTCTTAGGGAAGGAACCGAAGTCTGACTCTAACTCCACAGTAATTTCCTCCTAGTGACTGACACATCTGACCTAGAGCTAGAAGTCACCTCATCTGACCCCCAGTTGCTGACTCTCCTTTTGACGATGGAGAGTACAGGGGCCCTGGGGTCCTCTCCTACACAGACTGGATCAGAGGAACTCAGCTCAGGTGTGGGTGGACAGACACCGGCGTGATCTGCTTACGGCTTCTCGCTGCAGGTGTAGTCTGTTTCGACTACTGAGCTCATTAGAGCTGGTAAGGACCCAGCTAAGGTTGTTTGCCGCTGCTGTGAGCACTTGAGTAGTAATTGGGTTGTGGTGAAGGGAAAAAACAAATGCTTCCACGGGGCAGCCACAGCCCCTAACTCTATGCCTGGCAGAGAAGGTAGGGAGCTAGTAGCCATCTGGAAGCAAGAGGCTTATCTTGGCCCAGGACCAGAGCTGAGCCAAGAGAAGAGGAGAGGTTGGAGCCTGGGAGGCACTGACCTTGAAGAGCAGAAACACCAGAGAGAGAGATAACAGGTACCCGGAGACACTCTGATCCCAATCTCACCTGAGGATTAAGGTGGGGCGGCAGGGAGACAGAATAGCCAGTCCTGTAAATTGAGATGGGCTCAGGATCCCTTATCCTGCAATCTTCCCTACTGGCCACAGAACTGTCCTCAGCAAAGAGGCAGGGTCCTCACGAAAATGCTGGGAGCAGTGACTGCAGACTCAGGAGGTCTCTTCTCCTGGACCCTTCCTTATCTGGCTTCTGCCCCAGGAAGCCAAGCCATTGCTACACCTATGTGGGGCTCTCTAGGGAGATGGGGCTAGGGCTGGCCCTGCTTCCCTTTTGCATTTATCAACTGCCTGTGACGGAGAAGACACCACAGGAGGGACACCGACCTGAGGGCAGTGCAGTCCCAGGTCTTGAAATAGTGAAGTTCAGCTTCTAAACTCATCTGTGCCTCCATCTTGCTGTCTGTAAAATTCTGAGGTTGGAGAGATAGTGGATACAGGGTCTTTTAAATAGAATTTCCCAGATTATTGGTTTGCAAGCTTTCTAAAAAACGAGGCCCCTTATCAATGTTGAGAAATAGATGGATCTCCTTCTTTTCTGTGGCTGAACTTAAAAACTGTAATTGGATTGTTTATAACTCAAAGGACAAATACCTTTTTTTTTTTTGAGACAAGGTCTCACTCTGTCACCTAGGCTAGATTGCAGTCGCGTAATCACGGCTCACTGCAGGCTTGACCTCCCAGGCTCACATGACACTGCTGCCTCAGCCTCCTGAGTGTCTGGGATTACAGGCATACACCGCTAGGCCCAGCTACTTTTTCTAAAGACAAGCCTTTGCCTGTTGCCCAAGCTGGTCTTGAACTCCTGGGCTCAAGTGATCCACCTGCCTCGGCCTTCCAAATACTGGGATTACAGGCATGAGCTACCATGCCCAGCCTAGGCTAAATGCTTGGTGTGCTTATGTCACATTGCATGCCTGTATCAAAACATCTCATGTACCCCAAACAGGTATTTATCTACTTACTATGTACCCGTAACAATTTTTACAAATAACTTTAAAAATTAAAAAAAGAAAAATCATGAGAATTAAACTTTTAATCTCAGTTGAGTACTAAGTGAATGGTGATTAAAGACTAAAGTTACTACCAGTTGTCATATTTTAATTGAATTTAAAATTTACCATTGCAATCATAGAAGTCAACTCTTACTAAAAGCATAGTCTGTGCCAAGCTCTATTCTAAAATGTATTGACATTCCATTTATGTTTTTTTTTTTTTTTTTTTTTTTTGAAACAGAGTCTCACACTGTCACCCTGGCTGGGGTACAATGGTGCCATCTCATCTCACTGCAACCTCTGCCCCGCTGCCCTGGGTTCAAGCAATTCTCCTAGTATTGCCTCCTGAGTAACTGGGATTACAGGTACCCACCACCACGCCCGGCTAATTTTTTGCATTTTTAGTAGAGATGGGGTTTCACTATGTCAGTTAGACTGGTCTCAAACTCCTGACCTCAGCCTCCCAAAGTGTTGAGACTACAGGCCCTGCCATTGTTATTATTTCTATCTTACGGATGAAGCTGCTGAGACCCAAGGTCACACTGCTGGGTGGTGGCAGCACTAGGACTTGTAGGAAAAATATAACTAAATCTATTATTAAGTTTAAGTAAAATAATTCAATATTATATAATTACATGAATTAATCAAATATAATTAAATATATTTCATAAATAAATACTATTAGAAATAATTCAAGGAGAAAAAAGTCTGCCAACCCAGAAAACCTCTCTACAAAGGTAGATGAGAATGAAAATAGTTTGAAAATCGTTTTTTTTTTTTTGTAATGGAGTCTCACTCTGTTGACCAGGCTGGAGTGTGGTAGCATGATCTCAACTCACTGCAACATCTGCCTCCTGGGTTCAAGAGATTCTCCTGTCTCAGTCTCCCAAGTAGCTGGGATTACAGGTGCTTGCCACTATGTATGGCTAATTTTTAAAAAAAAAATATATTTCATTGCATTTTGGGTTTTGAGGTACATGTGAAGAACATGCAAGATAGTTGCATAGGTACATACATGGCATTGTGGTTTGCTGTCTTCCTCCTCATCACCTATATCTGGCATTTCTCCTTATATTATCCCTCCCCAACTCCCCACCCCCCAGTGTCCCTCCTCTAGTTCTCCCTTACAGACCCCAGTGTGTGATGCTCCCCTCCCTGTGTCCATGTTTTCTCATTGTTCAACACCCACCTATGAGTGAGAACATGTGGTGTTTGATTTTCTGTTCTTGTGTCAGTTTGCTGAGAATGATGGTTACCAGGTTCATCCATGTCCCTACAAAGGACACAAACTCATCATTTTTGATGGCTGCATAATATTTCATTGTGTATATGTGCCACATTTTCCCTGTCCAGTCTATCATGGATGGGTATTTGAGTTGGTTCCAAGTCTTTGCTATTGTAAACAGTGCTGCAGTGAACATTCATGTGCATGTGTCCTTATAATAGAATTATTTATAATCCTTTGGATACATACCCAGTAATGGGATTGCTGAGTCAAATGGAATTTCTATTTCTAGGTCCTTGAGGACTCACTACACTGTCTTCCACAATGGTTGAACTAATTTACACTCCCACCAACAGTGTAAAAGTGTTCCTATTTCTCCACATCCTCTCCAACATTTGTTGTCTCCAGATGTTTTAATGATCTCCATCCTAACTGGCATGAGATGGTATCTCAATGTAGTTTTGATTTGCATTTCTCTAATGACCAGTGATGATAAGCATTTTTTCATATGTTTGTTGGCCTCATATATTTCTTATTTTGTAAAGTGTCTGTTCATATCCTTCACCCACTTTTGAATGGGCTTGTTTGTTTTTTTCTTGTAAACTGTTTTTGTTCTTTGTAGATTCTGCATATTAGCCCTTTGTCAGATGGGTAGATTGCAAAAATTTTTTCCCATTCTGTTGGTTGCTGATTCACTCTAATGATTGTTGCTTTTGCAGTGCAGAAGCTCTGGAGTTTAATTAGGTCACATTTGCCTATTTTGGCTTTTGTTGCCAATGCTTTTCGTGTTTTAGTCATGAAGTCTTTGCCTATGCCTATGCCTATATCCTGAATGGTTTTGCCTTGATTTTCGTCTAGGGTTTTTATGGTGTCAGGTCTTATGTTTAAGTCTTTAATCCATCTGGAATAAATTTTAGTGTAAGGTGTCAGGAAGGGGTCCTGTTTCTGCTTTCTGCACATGGCTAGCCAGTTTTCCCAACACCATTTATTAAACAGGGAATCCTTTCCCCATTGCTTGTTTTTGTCAGGTTTGTCAAAGATCAGATGGTTGTAGATGTGTTACGTTGTCTCTGAGGTCTTTGTTCTGTTCTATTGGGCTATATCTCTGTTTTGGTACCAGTATCATGCTGTTTTGATTACTGTAGCCTTGTAGTATAGCTTGAAGTCAGGTAGTGTGATGCCTCCAGCTTTGTTCTTTTTGATTAGAATTAACTTGGCTATGCAGGCTCTCTTTTGGTTCCATATGAAGTTTAAGGTGGGTTTTTCCAGTTCTGTGAAGAAGGTTATTGGTAGCTTGATGGGGATAGCGTTGAATCTATAAATTACTTTGGACAGTATGGCCATTTTCACAATATTGATTATTCCTAACCATGAGCATGAAGTGTTTCTTCATAATTTTTATACTTTTAGTAGAGACAAGGTTTCAACATATTGGTCAGGCTGGTCTTGAACTCCTGACCTTAGGTGATCCACCTGCCTCAGCCCTCCAAAGTGCTGGGATTACAGGCATGAGCCACTGCACCCAGTCAGAAATCTTTAATTTAACTTATTTTAAGTTCAGGGGTATTTATATGTGCAGTCTTGTTATATAGGCAAACTTGTTTCATGGGGATTAGTTGTACAGATTATTTTGCCACCTGGGTATTAAGCCTGGTTACTATTGGATAAACATTAAGCCAGAATGTGATGCAAGCTAAAATCAATCTGCTGAGATTGTGAAAACAGAAAGAAATCTCCTCTGCTATATAGACAAGAAGATACAACCTACTACATACACGTTCTCAAGATAACCAGCATCTAGCCCTCAAGTTAGAGGACCTGAGAGCACCCTTTGTCCACATATAGTTCATCCTAGATTCACCTGGTAATTGTGTTTGTGTTCACTAATTGGCTGAACACAAAGAAAAAATAAATTTCTCATATCTTCCTAACAGTAGGCCGTTTTGCAACTTGGTGCAAGGTGTCCCCTTAAAGTCAAGTGAGGTTTCTAAACTGAGTTTTTCCTTAGGTTGTTAGGCTTCTTAACTGGCTCTTACTCTCTCTTAGAACCTGGGAAATTGAAGCTCTATCTTCCTTGATGACTACCTTTCAAATAAGAATTGTTGGGTTCTTGAGGAAGGCATTTCTGCATCTCCAAGCTGCTAAAAGGCTAATTTTTAAAAATTTATACACATTCAAAGAAACAGAAGAACTTCTCATTATAGGTCTGCTAGTTAAGGGCTCTAGGAAAATGGAGAAAAGGGAGAGAAGTTCCTTCTTTTATTTTCAACAGGGAGAGTTGCCTCTCCTTCCTTATCTGTATTTAACCTCACAGAGTCCAGCACAGGTAACTGGAGATAAGAGGTCATTGTTGGACTGCCTGATGTTGCCTTGTAGCGGCCTCTATGCTCACGTGAAGCATGGGGGTGAGAGGGGTCTTCATTTACTTCTACAAGCATTGCCTGATTGCACCGAGATATTTTAATTTGTTGCAAAGACTGGAGACACAGATTCAGACCCGTGTTCTAGGATGTAGCTGAGAGGGTGCAGGCGAAGTCCCTCCAATGGGGCACTCAGTGAATATGGGGAGTGCGGGGATGCACGTGTGACTGACGAGGGCACTCAAGGAAGCAGGAAGCATCCAAACCTTCAGTCTGCGATTTGAACTTCAGGGAGAAGATGGCACAAGATAATTCAGTGTGCTGGTAAAGTCACGCCCTTTAGAGCTTCAGGCCCAGAGACTATTAGCTACTGATTGCCACCCTACAGGCTAGGATCCTGCTTGCTTGCCTGGCTACACTATCCCATGGTCCTGCTGGAGAGAGCCTGTGGGGCCAAGGAATGGTGCCATTTCCCATTCTGCCACGAGCCACTGGGTGCTCTTGGCTGTTGTTAGTAGAGGACAGATGGCAAAGCAGGGGAAGCCACTCAGTGGGTCTAAGGGAGAGAAAGAGGGACCTAGTCACTGGAGCACGGTGGGCACAGAAACTGCTCCATAACCCTAGCCTTGCCACAGTCATTCCAGGCATAGCGTCCCACTCTGAGGAATGGTCCCTTTTGTTCCCAGCAGCCTCCTCTATTGACTTTATGCTTTAGTCCCCTTCTCCAGGATTTGGCCTAGTTAGTTACTCCTGGGGATGATCATCTATCTCCCCTCAGCCTGGGCTGCCCGTGTGTTTCAGACACTACTGCAAACCTGGTGGAGCAAAGGACAGGTGGGTATCAGTACCAGGTGGATAGGCTGAGGCCCTGAGCTGCATTCTAAGGAATTCCAGTATCCCCAGGTCAGCTGATATCAGCAGGATCTCCGGGAGCAACTCCAGATAGCTGGCCACTCTGCAGAGTCCTGGGGATAAAGAGGTCAGAACCTTTCCTGGAGTGGATTACAGGCTGCTCATGGCCAGTGTGACCCAGGGCAGAACCCTGTACTGCACCTACAGCAAGACACAGTGAGAAACCCTCCCTAGGTTTATGAATAAAAGTCACATACACAGATTCCCCTGGTTCCCATCCATTAACCCTAGCCCTCCTTCTTCCTTGACAGCCTTCCCAAGCCAGCTTTCTTTCCACCCAAATCCCTTGCTCCTTGTCTTGTAACCACAAGTAGACTCTCTCTGCTAGTTTCCCAAACACCTTTCAGAGATTGCTCTCTGTCTGAATAGCACCGTGATTTAACCATAGGCTCTGGAGGGTTAGATGCAGACTTGGCTTTACCACTTGTGAGCTCTGGGGAAGTCTTTTAATCTTCCTGAACCTCAGTTTCTGTATCTGTGAAAGGCAGACAGTAACTATCCATCGCAGAGGACTGCTGTGAAGACGAAACAATACAATTCAGGTGAAGTCTTTAGTATAATGCAAAAAGACATAGAAAACAATCAGGGGCCTTAGCTGTTCTCTCCAAAATATGCACATATAAAAAGCATGCACATAGGCTGGTGCAGTGGCTCATGCCTGTAATCCCAGCACTTTGGGATGCCGAGGCAGGCAAATCACCTGAGATCAGGAGTTCAAGACCAGCCTGACCAACATGGCGAAACCCTGTCTCTATTAAAAATACAAAACTAGCCAGGTATGGTGGTACATGCCTTCATTATCAGCTACTCAGAAGGCTAAGACAGGAGACTTGTTAGGAGGTGGAGGTTGCAGTGAGCTGAGATCATGCCATTGCATTCCAACCTGAGCAACAAGGGCAAAACTCCATCTCAAACAAAACAAAACATGCACATAGAGGTGCACAGTATGCACATATAAAAAGCATGTTGCATTTTAATGTCAGTATCAACAGCACCCCACCCCAGTCCAGAGCTGCTTGGGAGAAACCTGGAGAAATTCTAGGCACTCAGAAGAGGGGTGGGCTGAATCTCTCATCCAGTAAATGCCTCCCTTGATGAGCACACACACTTAGACTACATAGCCATGTTTCCAGTTAAACTCCTGTTTTTAATATCATACCCACCTCTACCTAAAGTTCTCAAAGCCCAATCTCAAACTGATCTTTTAAACAATAAGACTCATAAAGGAGAAGGGTCTAGATCTGTCATGTAGAGCTCACCAAATGCTGAACTAATAAGCCATGAGTCAGAGCTGGGTCTGCAGCCTGAGTAGAGTCATTCACAGAGTGAGGGGTAAGACAAGGAGGCTCAGACCCCAGGCAGGAAGCTGGGACAGGTTCATAGTGAGAAAGAAATGGTGGGTGGGGTATGAGAGAGAATGAATGAGACCCAGGATACCAAGACCCTTGCAGAGGTGGGAGTGAGGGAGGCTACTGTAGCTGAGCCAACCTGCTTCTGGCTCAGAGCTTCTCTATCCCAGAGGCTGTGGACCAAGTGAGCAGGTAAGTGGGTTGCAGGTGGGAGTGAGCCAACAAGAGGTCGTGGGGAAGATACAACCTTATGGTAGTCTCTTATGGTAGTTTGGGTAGTTGTCAGAAGAGAGGTTGGGAGGGTTTTTTCTCAGCTTGCGGTGAGTGAGGAATTTTTCCATCAGGGGATATTTGCCTGTGGCTCTCCATGATCTGCAGGGTATTAGTCTGGGAAACTCACAGTACACTAGGCAAGATTCTGGGTTGTTTTTGTTTTTGTTTTTTGAGACAGTCTCGCCCCGTTGCCAGGCACCAGGCTGGAGTGCAGTGGCATGATCTCAGCTCACTGCAACCTCTGCCTCCTGGGTTCAAGCAACTCTCCTGCCTCAGCCCCCTGAGAGCTGGGACTACAGGTGCCCACCACCACACCCAGCTAATTTTTGTATTTTTAGTAGCGACGTGGTTTCACCATGTTGGCCAGGATGGTCTCGATCTCTTGACCTCATGATTCACCCGCCTTGGCCTCTCAAAGTGCTGGGATTACAGGTGTGAGCCACCATGCCCAGCAGGATTCTGGTTTTACTTATTCTTCCCTTCATCTCCTTGGCCTTGCATCTGTCACCCCATCACTCCCTTTTCACATAAGGATATCCAGACCTGAGGATCATCTGGCTAAGACATTAGTTTGGCTCACCCTGGGCCGGGCACTCTAGACTGGGTGTTACCTTCCTTTTCCATCACTTGATGTTCCTGATCTTTCCTAAAACACTGTGTACTGTTGAGGAAAATGGCCTTTCCATGTGAACCTCAGAGCTTCTTTCTAGAATGTTTTTTTGCACTAAATAAACAGAGGGATTCTAGGGGCCTGGGTCGAAGCTACAGAACAGAGGGACCAGAAACTCAGGCCTTGATGAAGGGCCTCCCTAGATGTCTGAAAACAGATTGAGTTCAGTCAAATACATGGTTTTGGCTGCATTTGGAGTCCCTTATTGGCCTCTCTTTGACTTAATATCACTTCTCTGCTTCTGGTAATCTGTCCGACTCCCAATCATTCTCTCTCTCAAACACACATACACACACACACATGCACACACACATCCTCACTGTCTACGTGGGTCCTCTGCCCCTTGATCCTGCCATGACTTCAGGCCCACACCGCTCATACCCTGTCTTCAAGAGTAGAATGAAAATTTAGGGCAGATAGACTAACTTGAACTGAAGATTGATGAAGTCTCAGGTGTAGAGTCCTTGAGAGAGGCTTACTTATTATGAGTTCATTCAGGCAGGAGAGGGAGCGTATACAGTCTGTTGGGACCAAGAGGCCAAAAGTGAAGCAAAGATAAATCACAGACAAGAGACTTGGAATAAAGAAACGTGTAATCCAGGTGAGGCAGATGAAGATGCCTGGAGGCAAACGTGGTCCAGGTAGTTCAGCTGTAGCCTGGAGGCATATTGTATTAGGTTTAGATCATTGTAGATATTGGTGTAGGTCTGTTTGTAGTTTTTTATTTTTTACAGCACAACCATGGATTCTGAATAATAACCTTGCAGCTTCCCATTGCAGACTACAGGGCCACCAGAATCATCTGACCGAAAGGTGAGCAAAGGCCAGAAATCAAATCATGCTGTCATGACCCTGGACCTGGTGGCTTTAGCTACTCATTTTTTCCAACAAGGAAGCCCAGAGGATCAGAACTCCTGGGTTCTAGAGAGGAATACAATGGTCTGGCAGTTACTATCAGAGGAGCCTTTTCTGACAAACACCACAAACATTCTTCTGTTTCTCTCTATCAGTCTTCCCCTTGCCTCACTGCTGATTTTCCACATGCCTTGCGGTAAATGCTCTCTGCCGGACTAGCACAGCAATTTAACCATTGGGGTGGATGAGATCTTGAATGCAGGGTCTGCTACTTGCAAGTTCTGGGGAAGTCTCTTAATTTCCCTGAACCTCAGTTTCTGTGTCTGTAAAACAGACAGTAACCCTGTTCATCTTAAGGGATAGAGTCCTTTCAGATGGAAGGCATGGCATCAGTCACAGGTGCTGGTCTCCTCTTTGCTCTCTCACGTGTTGTGGGTGACATCTACCTGGCTCCAGAGGACAAAAAAAATTACACATACACACACACACACACACACACACGTACACAATCCTCACTGCAAGCTGAGAAAACAACCCTCCCAGCCTCTCTCCTGACACCTACTCCATGTCCAGAGGAAATGGAGCCAGGTAGATGTTGGAGAGTAGGTCTGAGTTTCCTGGGTACCCAGAAGCCCTGGGGACATTTGAATACTTCTGTGTTCCCTCTTCCTTCAGGAAGCACACCTCAGTTAGAGAGCACCATCACTGAGAGACCCTTGGTCAGGGCCACCAAGATGCTGTTAAACATGGAGGAGATGGCGGGATAAAGAGGCCCTGAGCCCCCCGCTCCTAAAGGAAAGTAGAAGCCCTCTGCTGGCAGATCTTACAAGGACAGCAGCTCTGTGGCTGGAGTGTTGAAAGGCACAGTGTTGAAGGCTCTGATGTGTTCCCTTCACCCAAGTCTCAGAAAGCTCCCTGGAAAATTTGAAGATGCAATACTGCTCAGTTAGACCAAGAACTATGCTTTGATACCATCTTCTAGACCCTTAGTTCTATGGTGATCAAACTAGCCCTCCTAGACTAGCGCACTGTAGGGGCTGAAAGAGTGCTTTTTGATTGAATCAATGATATTGTCTCCCTGTTATTCGGACAGGAAGTATTGATCTATGTGATGTAAGTCTTCTGTCTTCAGGCTGATAAAAATTATATTATATATATACACACACATATATATAAGCACACACTCCTCACTACAAGCTGAGAAAAAACCCTCCCAGCCTCTCTCCTGACAACTACCTAAACTACCACAAGAGACAGAGGTATCTTTCCCGTGACCTCTCACCGGCTCACTCCAACCTGCATCCCTCTTACCTGCTTACTTGGTCCACAGCCTCTTATGCTTGTACATAACTCAGTTTACTCGATACCCCTTGGTCTACTCCCTTAATTTATTATCCCTCTCTGTTTTGTCTCTCACATCAGATTGTAGGTTCTCAATGACAGATAGACTGAAGTTCTCTTGTGATTCTAGGGTGGTCGACTTGTGATCCTGCCTAGTTCTCAGATTGGAGGGCATGATGTCCTGCACCTCTGTCATATGAGGGGACATAGTTAATTGAGGAATGGAAATAATTTTTCCCAGAAGAGTGAGAGTATTTCAAGCCTATAGAACTGTTTTTCTCCTCTATGTAGCATTCTGCTCTGTATACGTTCATTAGTATGGACTGCTTCTCCTTCCTACACTCCACTCACTCCTTTACCAACCGTCTACCATCCAAACTCATAGTTCTCATTCAAAGTGTCACCCCATCCCTGTCCCTCGTGGGTACAGTTAGGGGGCAGTCTCATGGGAATTACGTGCCTATTGAGGGGCACTGAGCTGGATTGTTTAATAGATGTGATGTTTCTGTTTATAGATGAGCAGCTGCAAGTTGGGATGCAGAACAAACCTGGCCACCAGAAGGAGCTTCCCTAATGCAACACTTAGTGTCCCTTAGTGTCTGTCCCCTCCACTCATACCTGGTGTCTACTGAAGGAGAAGGGTGTATATCAGGAATCCCATTTTTTTAGGACCCTATTCTTCTGATCTCCTTTGGGGCTTATTCTCAGTTAATATGCTTTTTATCTTTATACAACTACATATAACACAATGGTTTGTATACTTTGGGAAAGATTACTCTGTTTTTAGTTATTATCTGAAGTCTTAACCTAGCCAGAGCTCTCTGAGGCTGATCTCCCGAGACAGAGGATTATGTCTTACTGATTACTGCAAGCTTTATTAGTCCCCAAACTAAAGCAACTGTGAAAGCTTCATCTTCACATACTTTATTAACTGAAATTTTAGTCTGGGGAGAAAAATGGTTTGGAGGTCATTTTTCAGAGGAGCACCTTAGCCTCTAAAGATGTCTCCCAGCTGGAGCTGGTGCTAAGATTTCAATACAATAGTAATATTGCATAAGGCCAGCTGATCCTAGTTAGTGAAACATGGCAGGGTTACTGGATTCAATGAGCATAAGCACCATCCATAAGACTCCACGAGCACTGTGAGGTGACCTTCTAGGTTAAAGAATGCATCCTTTTTTTGTGTGGAATGCATAAGGCATTCAGTCATATGGACAAGGAGAAGCTAAGTGTGACACCTCCCTCTTTCCTTTGCCCTCTTCTACACTTCTATTTAAATCACTCTTTATTAGACTTCCTTTTTTCAATCATCATAGTAATGTGCCAAAATCACACATCGTCTAATTTGGTACATGTAGTAGAGGGTTTTATACCCCAAATGGCTGTGGAGTGGCCTTTTTAAAAAAATGTCAGTTATCAGTTCTTTAGACAGAACATAATTCCCACTTCAATTGTCTAAGGAATTTTGGGTTTTCCATCTTTACCTAGAAGGCAAGAAGGGTTGTTATGAATAATCACAGTGAAGATATGTACAAGTAAAACTGCTCAAGCACCCACTCCGTTTAGCAGAAATAAGACGGTATGCACGGGGCAGTCTAGTGAGTTAATTTATGTTTAATTCTGAAGCTGAACGATGGAAACAAGCTGCGTCACATGGTCCACAACTGCCACAGGAGCTCAGTTATTTTGGATTACATTTTCAATCCAGGGTATATAGTAAAAAATTTTGGCGTAGATGCCAACATCAGCTCTCAAAACACATCCATCCGCAAAGGACAGGATTCCTTGAAGCATCCCATTGCAGATTGCTGGGGCAGCAGAAACTTCCTGCCAGGAAAACAACAACAACAAAAAGCAGGTTATCTTTCTGGCAAGAGAGAAGGAAGACAACGGGAAAATTAAGGCATTGAGAGTATGTTACCTTGCAGGGCTGCCTCCTTCCTGGCACGATGCCCACACACAGCATACTTTCCTTGATGTTGTAGGTTTTATAGGCATTGCGGCACTGAGACTGGGAGATTATGGAGATGTTCACTGTTTGCAGTGAATCGGGCTCCTTGTCTAAATAAAAGAGAAGTCAGACTTCCTTAAGGGTTCTTTTAGGCATTAAACCTTCTTTTAAAAAACATTTCTTCTTCTACCATAAGAAATGAAAAGAGATCAAACATTTAGAGAAATCAGAACAGTGGCAGTTAGGACAACGAGAGCACAGGAGATGGTCAGATTAACAATTTCTCATGATGCAAATGTCTGTGACTTTATAAAAGTGATCAAATTCCTGGAAGTTATATGTAAATATGAGACATTCCTGCAATGAAATGAAACACTTTGTTTTAAACTTTTCTGGAAATTTGGCCCGGCGTGGTAGCTCAGGCCTGTAATTCCAGCACTTTCGGAGTCCGAGACGGGCAATCACCTGAGGTCAGGAGTTCAAGACCAGCTTGGCCAACATGGCAAAGCCCCATCTCTACTAAAAATACAAAAATTAGCTGGGCATGGTGGCATGCACCTGTAATCCCATCTACTTGGGAGGTAGGAGAATCGCTTGAACCCAGGAGGCAGAGGTTGCAGTGAGCCAACTCCTCACCACTGCACTCCAGCCGGGGTGACAAGAGTGAGACTCCATCTCAAAACAAAATGAAATAAAACATAAAACCTTTTCTGGAAATTTAAACATTCAAAGGGTTTCCTTTGAGATGTAATTTGTAGAATTTGAAGGGATTTAGAGGTCTTTAGCCTACTTTCTCATTTGTCAGGTCAAAACAAAACCAAGTATCTGCACCAAAAAAGTCACTCAAAAAGCAGTTTTCTTAAACACATAAAGCTAGTAAGTGGTAAAGCTAGGATTTAAAACTGGGTTTCCGAGTTCCTAATTAATATTCTTTTATCTATATCACAAAGGTCCACAAATACTTTGAATTGTGTACACTTATAACAACATTTGTCTAATCAGAAACAAAATGAGAAAAACAGCAAAGTAGTATGAACACATGTAGCACATGTTCTTTTCATGGAAGTTTCTTTGGGATGAAGTATTGTATTTTCAGATTTAGTCTTTTTTTATAATGGGGGAGTGTGTTTGATGTCTTTATTTGAAAATAATGTAAAAGTTATTAAAAGAAAATCTTTGAGATCCTTCACTTTATTTTCCAACCAATAATTTATGGCTAAACATTTCTTTTGAGAATACTTCTTTAGGAAATGCTTACTTAAGTATTTCATGAGCCAGACCCAAATGAGGTGCATTTTTTTGAAGTCATACCTCTTCTTGACCCACGTTCCATTACCCAGATGAGTCAATATACTGCTTACCAGAAGGACATTTGGCTGTTTTCAAAAATCAACTTGACTCTCAAAGGACAAATAATTTCTACTTCTTGATATATTCAAGAAAATGTGCTCTAAATCTGAAGGTATTTACTAAGAAGTAGTTTTAAAAGGCTTGAATCATGGCAACAATTATAGAATAAGGGTATATCTGCCCTTTGGCTTCTATAAAGAGAAAGTAGGGATGGATAGATAAATGTAATCTGACAGGCTTGTTTAAAGTAAATCTCCGATTCCTACTGTGGTATCTAGTGTATGATGTATATTATACATACTTGAACTTACTCATAAGTAAGGTTGCATTAACAATTCTTCATAAGGGATGATATTATTGTTCTATTTTGCTAATAGGTAATCAACTCCCCTTTGCCACTACTCTCTACTCTTGTAATAACAACTATAGATAATTAGGGTTTGCCTAAAAATTTGGAGTTGGGGTAATGGGCAATGGGGATGCAACTTAGAAAACAGAAAGCTGCCTTACATCGTGGGAGTTTTTTATGGAATATGATATATGAGGCACAGAAAAAAGCTTATGTAGAACATCTAGTTTAGGGGTTTCAAATTATGTATAGAAGACTTCCACTGATAAAAATAGTGGTAGCCCTTTGAGAGTTTTCTGGAGAAATGAATGAATGCTTAGAATGTTACCAGTTAAAGATGGTTATTTCAGAAATTCTTTTTAAAACTTCAACTGTGTATCTTTATTACAATCTTTCATAGGAAGTTCTATCTCATTTAGCACAATATTATGTATTTATCTTACATTTAATATACTGATATTTATTTCATGATTTTTCAAGGTTTCAAGTTTCTTCGTTGCCTGAAATGGTTTGAAAATATGCAACATAGTAGTCTGCTTTATTTCAGAGTTAAGGAAATTGAGGCTCCAAGGTAAAATGACCTGCTGTCACGTAGAAAATTAGGATTAGAATACAAATGTTTTCTTTCTACTAAAAGCACTTCTATTATATATGAAAGTCAAAATGATAAAAGGATACAGTGGGAGAGAAAGAAAACTTGAAGCACTCCTTCAGTGAAGTACAGGGAAAAGGAAAGAGGAGGAAGAGGATGAATAAAGAGGTTATAAGAAGGCTTCACTGGGCAGAATCGAGGAAGCCGAGACTAGTGACGGTATAAAAGCATATCTAATTCTGAGAGAAGAACTCACAGATATCACACACGTTGTAGCTCCAGGTGGAGACAGAACACATGGTATCTGCTGAGACAGTTTGGTAGGGCAGGTTGGCTAGTTTCACATAGTCATTGAGTTCAGCCTCTCTTTTCAGCTTGATTAACATGATGTCATGATCAATAGAAGTGATTGAGAAGTGTGGATGATGAATCATCTTCTCATAGCCAATCACTTGCAGATGCTTTTCACTGGAGTCTGCTGGGATTGTAACCCCCAATATCACCCGAAGCTTCCTGGAACAATATAGATGCTTATGAGAGGACTTAACAGAGATGGCTTCCCCATCCCTATGAGCCTCTATTATCCCTCCCCACAGACCTTTTTCTATACCCTTATATGTCTCCCAAAGGCTTTCCTAATTCCACTTAATTGGGAGATGGTCTCAGGCAGGGGTGAGGGTCTGTGCCCAACCTGAGAACCCGAAGAATGGAGTGCCTTCGAGGGCTTATTGAGGGCTTATTGCTCACGGTAAATTGCAGTGTGCAGCTGTGATCACCCAAAGAGGGTGGATCAGGACTCCAGTGCAGGGCAAGTAGTCAGATTTCAAGTAGACCAAGTAGGGGGGAGTGGAGCTGACTGTGTAATCCGGATTAAAGGCTGAAGCAACTGGAAAGAGAGGCATAGACAAGAAATTCCAAGATTTCTCAGTCATCACTAGAAAAACTTCAGGAAAGTCATTTAATAGGCTCCAAGTTCCCCTACCCTTTTCTCCAGCAACTTTATCTGTAAACTAAATCTGTAAAATGACTTACTTTGTTCTAAAACATGAAGAAAATGATACATGGTAGAAACCTATCTCTTTCAAAAAATTAAAGGTGTTTGGCTTTTTCGTTGTCAATGAAATCTTTTAAATTAAATGTTAAACTTTCACAAATATCTTCCATAATTTAGTGGTTTCTATGCTAAATCAACTCATTATTTTTACTATTTTTACCAATTTTAGAATGCTTTAGTAAGTCTTAAAGAATTCTTATTTACAACCCTTTAATAAGTCTTATCTTTTTTCCCCAACAATAAGTCAAGACAGAATCATATGAGTGCCATGACAAGAGCAGACCAAATGCTAAGAGTCTGAGGAGGGGTAAAATAATTTATTGTTTTTAAAAATATACATTGAGCACCTAGTATGTGTCAAGCTCTGTTTTAGGGACTTGGGCTATATAGTGAACAGAATAGATATTCCTGCTCTCATATATTACAATGAGTGGAGATATTCAGTAATAATAAGCACAACACACAGGTAAACTATGTAGGATGTTAAATGGTGATTAGTTCTATGGAAATAAAAGGAGTGGGAAAGAGAGAAAAGGTATTACCAAGTGTGTGCTGGGGGAGAAGAAGGGGTATCAGGTAGTATCTGTTTGTTTGTCTGAGATAGGATCTCACTCTGTTGCCCAGATTGCAGTGCAGTGGCAAGATCATGGCTCCCTGCAGCTTCAACCTCTTAGGCTCAAGCAATCCTCCTGAACAGCCTGGACTACAGGTGTCACCACATCTAGCTAATTTTAAAATATTTGAATGTTTATTGTAGAGATGGAGCCTTGCTATATTGCCCAGGCTGGTCTCAAACTCTTGGGCTCAAGTGATCCTCCTACCTCAGTGTCCCAAAGCGCTGGGAATATAGGCATGAGCCACGACACCCAGCCTCAGGTAGTATTAAACCAGTCATCAGAGTAGAACTTCATGGTTGAACAATAACATGTTGAACAATAACATGAAGACAGGGGAAGTTGCATAATCAAATATCTGGGTGAAGGAACTCCAGGCAGAGAAAACAGCTGCAATGAGGGTCCTGAGGCTTGTGTCAGTTACATCACAGAGGCCATGGCTGCTGACCCAGAGTGAGTGAAGGGGAACAGAGCAGGAAAGGGGCTCAACGGTGGGTGGAGGGTTTCGTAGAGCAGTATAAGAACTTGGACTTGTTTTCTGAGTACAAATGGAACCACTCAAGGATTTGTGCAAAGGAGTGATAGTCTTCTCCTGGAGAACTTGTAGAGTGTGGAAGTATAGAGGTAGAGGGGTCTGTTAGGAGAATAATTTGCTAATCCAGGCAGGAGGTGGTGGCTTGGACCATTATGAGCAGTGGAGATGGTGAGATGTGATTGGATTTAGGATATGTTTAGAAGATAAAGCCAACAAGGTTTTTCTAAGAGATCAAATGTGGGGTAGGAGAGAAAGAGAATTTATGAATAACTCTGGATTTATGCCTGAGTAACTGGAACGGTGCCAGGAGATATCTGATTCTTCAGTGTTCTGCTGTGCCCTCTGCAGAACATCAGTCCTGTTGCAGGCAGGTCCAGAGTCAGGTGTTAGGAGTGGGTCTGGTATTTGAGTGACAATGTCCACATCTCACCCAAAAGCACACAATCAATCCTCCTGCAGCAGGCAGGTAGGCAGGCACTATCACGGGAGGAAACTTAGTGGGAACAGGGCAGTAGGGAGGGACAGAGAAGCATCCTACACTTGAATTCTGGAATGACGCCTCTCACCATTACCCATCTTTCATGCTTTACCCAGGATTTCTCTTTGGTGAGTAAAGAGACAAATATGCACACACTCACTAGTCAGATTCAAGAGAGCCCAGAGGAGGATAAACTTCATGATGATGTCGAACACCCAGTTCAGCTCCAGGTTCTAGAAAACATGGAAGAGAGAGAAAAAGACTAAATAAAATAAAGCAAGATTCTAGAATTGGAAAAATATATCATCTGAATTCTTTTAGTAGCAAGATTCAGTTTTAGAAACAGTGTCCATCACTCAGAGGATGGTGTAGTGTCATCTTTCAGAGATATAAAAATAGAGGTTAAGTGATTGGTTCCCAGTACAGTAGAAAATAGTTCTGGAATTCAGAGTTCTGCCCTCTGTCTTCAGGGAAGAAAGTACCAAAGCTAAGAGAAGTTGAAGTTCACAATGTCTCTACAGCTGACTCCTGTGTGTTCTCCTTTTTGTCAGCCTCAGCAGGCAGGTGCCCCTGTAAGGTAAGTGTGGGCTGCTGCCCCTCCTGTCTGTGTGATGCTAAACCCCACTGTGTGATGCTATTTTTCTTTGGTAGACATAATGTAGCCCTCTGGAGCTGACATTGCTTCCTCTGTCTGACATTAAAGTCTGCTTTGAAATACATTAACCTTTTCCTTCATGTCACTCTTTATCCATTTTTTCTGTGAACCAACCTGCAAATTATTTATCTTATGTGTCTAACTTGTGCCAGGATCTGTGCTTGCTGTTGGGGTTGCCTCAATTTAAAGACTTCTTCCCTACCTTCCAAGAGCTTAGACACTAGTGGGAATACTTAAGCAGGTGGTTATGACACAAAGTATTCAGAGCTAAAAATTGAGGTATGCCATAGACTAGGTAAAAATATTTGCAAAACACATACCTGCTAAATAATTCATGTATAAGAGAATACAAAAATTCAACATTAAGAAAACAAGCAACACAACCTAAAAGTGGGCCAAAGATCCTTACCAAATGTTTTAGTCTGCTTGGACTACTATAAAAAAATAAAATAAATAAAAACTACATGCCTAGGTGTCTTACATGACAGATATTTAGTTACTGTAGTTCTAGAGGTGAGAAGTCCATGACCAAGGTGTTGAGGTGTTGTCTGGTGAGGCCTCTCTCCCCGGCTTGTAGATGATCACCTTCTTACTGTGTCTTCACATGGCCTTCCCTCTGTGCACACAGAGAGAAAGAGGGAAAGAGAGCTCTCTGGTGACTCTTTTTTGAGGGACACAAATCCTATTGGATCAGAGCCCCACCCTTCTAACATAATTTAGCCTTAATTACTTCCTTTTAGGCCCTATCTTCAATACAGTCACATTGAGGTTTAGGGCTTCAAACAGATATATTTTACAGTGATGGGGAAGATAACACCAGAGAATATATACAGATGGCAAATGACATATGAAAAAATTCTCAACATAATATGTCATTAGAGAATTACAACAACAATGGGATACCACTACGTACCCCGTAGAAGGGCTAAAATCCAAACACTGACGGCAACAGATATTAGCAAGGATATCAAGTATGAAGAACTGATGCTGGTGAGAATTTATTGCTGGTGTGAGTACGAAATGGAGTAGTCACTTTATAAAATAATTTGGAAGTTTCTTATAAAGCTCAACATAGGCTTACCATATGATACAGCAATTACACTTCTTGACACACCAAAAGATTTGAAAACTTATGTTCGCAAAAATTCTTCACATAGATGTTTATAGCAGTTTTGTTCATAATTGTCAAATCTTGGAAGCAACCACAGGGTCCTTCAATAGGGTAAATGGATAAACAAAGTGTGATTCATCCATTTAGCAAAATGCTATTTAGAGATTTTATGATTTAAAAAACTTAATTCTCAAATCATGAAAAGACATGGAGTAAACTTGTATGCACATTGCGAAGTGAAAACAGCTAGTCTGAAAATATACCATATAATTCCAATTATATGACATTCCAGAAAAGACAAAGCTATAGAGATACATGTGTGTGCAAGTACCTTTTTCATATAACAACTTATTTTCCTCTTGATAGATACCCAAGAGTGGGATTGCTGGATCGAATGGTAGATCCATTTTCAGTTCTTTAAGGAATCTCCATGCTGTTTTCCATAGTGCTTGTATTAGTTTACAATCCCACCAACAGTGTAAAAGTGTTCTCTTTTCACCACATCCATGCCAACTATTATTTTTTAATTTCTTTGATTACAGCCATTCTTACAGGAGTGAAGTGGTATCACATTGTGGTTTTGATTTGCATTTTCCTGATCATTAGTGATGTTAAACATTTTGTTCATATGTTTTTTTGGACAGTTGTATGTCTTTTTTAAAGAATTGTCTGTTCATATCCTTAGCCCACTTTTCGATGGGATTGTTTATTTTTTTCTTGCTGATTTGTTTGAGTACCTGTATTAGTCTTTTTTCAGATATATAGATTACAAAGCTTTTCTCAGGGTTGTCTGTTTACTCTGTTGATTATTTCTTTTGCTGTGCAGAAGCTTTTTAGTTTAATTAAGTACCGTCTATTTACCTTTGTTTTTGTTGCATTTGCTATCGGGTTTTTGGTCATAAAGTCTTTGCCTAAGCCAAAGTCTAGAAGGGTTTTTACTATGTTATCTTCTAGAAATGGTATGGTTTTAGGTCTTAGGTTTAAGTCTTTGATCTATCTTGAGTTGATTTTTGTATAGAGTGAGAGATGAGTCCAGTTTCATTCTTCTACATGTGGCTTGCCAATTATCCCAGCACCGTTTGTTGAATTGGGTGTCCTTTCCCACTTTATGTTTTTGTTTACTTTGTCAAAGATCAGTTAATTATAAGTATTTGACTTTATTTCTGGGTTATCTATTCTGTTCCATTGGGCTATATGACTATTTTCATACCAGGACCATTCTGTTTGGTGACGATGGCCTTATAGTATAGTTTGAAGTCAGGTAATATGATACCTCAGGATTTGTTTTTTTGTTTAGTCTTGCTTTGGCTATGCAGGCTCATTTTTGGTTCCATAGGAATTTTAGGATTATTTTTTCTAGTTCTGTGAAGAATGATGGTGGTGTTTTGGTGGGAATCACATTGAATTTGTAGATTGCTTTCGGCAGTATGGTCATTTTCACGATATTTATTCTACCCATCCATGAGCATGGAACGTGTTTTCTTTTGTTTGTGTCTTCTATGATTTCTTTTAGCAGTGTTTTGTAGTTTTCTTAGTAGAGGTATTTCACCTCCTTGGTTAAGTATATTTCTTTCTCTTTTTTTTTTGGCAGCTATTGTAAAAGGGATTGAGCTCTTGATTTTATTCTCAGCTTGGTTGCTGTTGGTGTGTAGCAGAGCTACTGATTTGTGTACATTAATTTTGTATCCTCAAACTTTGCTGAATTCATTTACCAGTTCTAGGAGCTTTTTGGATGAGTCTTTAGGGTTTTCTAGGTATATGATCATGTCATCAGCAAACTATGAGAGTTTGACTTTCTTATTACCAATTTGGGTGCCCTTTATTTCTTTCTCTTGTCTGATTGCTTGGGCTAGGACTTCCAGTACTGTTTTGAATAGAAGTGGTGAAAGTGGGCATCCTTGTCTTTTTCCAGTTCTTAGGAGGAATGCTTTCACCTTTTCCCCATTCAGTATAATGTTGGTTGTGGGCTTGTTATGGATGGCTTATATTACCTTAAGGTATGTCACTTCTGTGCCACATTTTGCTGATTCTTCTGAGGGTTTTAATCATAAAGAGATGCTAGATTTTGTCAAATGCTTTTTCTGCATCTATGGAGATGATCATGTGATTTCTGTTTTGATTCTTTTTATGTGGTGTACCACATTTGTTGACTTGCAGATGTCAAACCATCCCTGCATCCTTGGTATGAAACCCACTTGCTCATGGTGGATTATCTTTTTGATATGTTGTTGGATTCTGTTAGCTAGTATTTTGCTGAGGATTTTTGCATCTATATTCCTCAGGGATATTGGTCTGTAGTTTTCTTTTTTGTTATATCCTTTCCTGGTTTTGATATTAGGGTGATGCCAGCTTCATAGAATGATTTAGGGAGGATTCTCTTTTTGGAATAGTGTCACTATCTTTTGGAACAGTGTCAGAATTTGTGCCAATTTTTCTTTGAATGTCTGATAGAATTCATCTGTGAATCTGTTTGGTCCTGGACTTTTTTTTTGTTGGCAATTTTTAAATTACCATTTCAATCTTGCTGCTTGTTATTGGTTTGTTCAGAGTTTCTATTTCTTCCCTGTTTAATCCAGGAGGATTGTATATTTCCAGGAATTTATACATCTCCTCTAGGTTTTCTAGTTTGTGCATTTGAGGGTGTTCATAGTCTCCTTAAGTGATATTTTGTACTTCTGTGGTATCGGTTGTAATGTCTCCCACTTCTAATTGGGATTATCTGGATCTTCTCTTTTCTTTTCTCAGTTAATCTTGCTAATGGTCTATCAATTCTATTTATCTTTTCAAAAAACCAGGTTTTTGTTTCATTTATCTTTTGTATTTTCTTGTTGTTTCAATTTCATTTGATTTTTCTCTAATTTTGGTTATTTCTTTTCTTCTTCTGGGTTTGGGTTGTTCTTGTTTCTCTAGTTTCTTAAGATGTAACCTTAGATTGTCTGTTTTGCAATTTCAGACTTTTTGATGTAGGCATTTAATTCTATGAACTTTCCTCTTAGTACCTCTTTTGCTGTATCCCAGAGGTTTTGATAGGTTGTATCACTATTATTCAGTTCAAAGAATTTTTAAATTTTGCTCTTGATTTTGTTGTTGACACAGTGATTATTCAGGAGCAGTTTATTTAATTTCCATGTATTTGCATGGTTTTGGGGGTTCCTTTTGGAGTTGATTTCCAATTGTATTCCACTGTGGTCTGAAAGAGTACTTGATAGAATTTCAATATCCTTAAATTTGTTGAGATTTGTTGTGTAGCCTATCATATAGTCTATCTTGGAGACAGTTCTATGTGCTGATGAAAAGAATACATATTCTGCAGTTGTTTGATAGAATGTTCTGTAAATATATGTTAAGTCCATTTTTTCTTGGTTATAGTTTTAAGTCCATTTTTTGGTTGTTGTTGACTTTCTCTCTTGATGACGTGTCTATTGGTGTCAGTGGAGTATTGAAGTCCTCCACTATTATTGTGCTGCTGTCTATCTCATTTCTCAGGTCTAGTAGTAAATGTTTTATAAATTTGGAAGCTCCATTGTTAGTTGCATATATATTTAGGATTGTCATATATTCCTGTTTGGCTAGTCCTTTTATTGTTGTATAATATCACACTTTGCCTTTTTAAACTGCTGTTGCTTTAAAGTTCGTTTTGTCTGATATAAGAATAGCTACTCCTGCTCAATTTTTGTGTCCATTTGCATGGAATACCTTTTTCTACCCCTTTACTTTAAGTTTATGTGAGTCCTTATGTGTTTGGTGAGTCTCTTGAAGACAGCAGATACTTTGGTGAGTTCTTCTTATCCATTCTGCCATTCTGTATTTACATTCAATGTTAGTATTGTGATGTGAGGTACTATTGTATTCATCATGCTACTCATGGCCTAAGTTCATTTTCTTAAAATTGTATTATTGTTTTATGGGTCCTGTGAGATTTATGCTTTAAGGAGATTATATTTTGGTGTATTTTAAGGATTTGTTTCAAGGTTTAGAGCTCTTTTTAGCAGTTTTCTGGTAGTGATGGCTTAGTAGTGATGAATTTTCTTAGCATTTGTTTGTCTGAGAAAGACTGTCTTTCCTTCATTTATGAAGCTTAATTTTACTGAACACAAAATTCTTGGCTGATAATTGTTTGTTTAGGAGGCTAAGGATAGGACCCCAATCCTTTCTAGCTTTTGGGTTTCTGCTGAGAAAATTGCTGTTAATCTGATAAATTTTCCTTTATAGGTTGCCTGATGCTTTTGCCTCACAGCTCTTAAGATTCATTCCTTTGTCTTGTCTTTAGATAACCTTATGACTATGTGCCTAGGCAATGATCTTTTTGCCATGAATTTCCCAGGTGTTCTTTGAGCTTCTTGTTTTTGAATGTCTATATCTCTGGCAATGCCAGGAAAGATTTCCTCAATTATTCCCTCAAATAATCATTTCCAAATTTTTAGATTTCTCTTCCTCCTTGGGAACACCAATTATTCTTAGGTTTGGTTATTTAACATAATCCAAGACTTTTTGGAGGCTTTGTTCATTTTTTAAAAATTCTTTTTTCTTTGTCTTTGTCAGATTGGGTTAATTTGAAAGCCTTGTTTTTCAGCTCTGAAGTTCTTTCTTCTATTTGTTTGATTCTATTGCTGAGACTTTCCAGTGTATTTTTCATTTCTCTAAGTGTGTCCTTTATTTCCAGAAGTTGTGATTGTTTTTTATTTATGCTATCTATTTTACTGGAGATTTTCCCATTCATGTCCTGTATAACTTTTGATTTCTTTTTTCTTTTCTTTTCTTTTTTTTTTTTTGAGATGGAGTTTCGCTCTTGTTACTCAGGCTGGAGTGCAATGGCGCAATCTCGGCTCACCGCAACCTCCACCTCCTGGGTTCAGGCAATTCTCCTGCCTCAGCCTCCTGAGTAGCTGGGACTACAGGCATGTGCCACCATGCTCAGCTAATTGTTTGTATTTTTAGTAGAGAAGGGGTTTCACCATGTTGACCAGGATGGTCTCGATCTTTTGACCTCGTGATCCACCCACCTCGGCCTCCCAAAGTGCTGGGATTACAGGCTTGAGCCGCCGTGCCCAGCCAACTTTTGATTTCTTTAAGTTGGACTTCACCTTTCTATGGTACCTCCTTAATTGGCTTAATAATTGACCTTCTGAATTCTTTTCCTGGCATCTCAGAGATTTTTGTATTGGTTTGGATCCATTGCTGGTGATCTAGCGTGGTCTTTTGGGGATATTAAAGAACCTTGTTTTATCATATTACCAGAATTTTTCTGGTTCCTTCTCATTTATGTAGACTATGCCACTGGGAATATCTGGGTCTCACAGGCTACTGTTCAGATTCTTTTGGCCCACAATAATGCTCCCATTATGTGGTGCTCTCTCCTTTCCTTTATGGATGGGGCTTCCTGAGCCCTGAACTGCAGTGATTGTTATTTCTTTTCTGGATCTAGCCATCCAGTGGAGCTGCCAGGCTCCACGGTGGTACAGGGGAGTGTCTGCAAAGAGTTATATGATGTGATCTGTGATCTGCATTCAGGTCTCTGAGCTGTGGATACCAGCACCTGCTCTGGTGGAGGTAGCAGGGTAGTGAAGTGGACTCTATGAAGGTCCTTTGTTGTATTTTTGTTAAGTGCACTGGATTTGTGATGAATGGCCTCTAACCAGGAGATGTTGCTTTCCAGAACACATCAGCTGTGATTGTATAGGGAGAATACATGCTTTCTCTAGGTTCACCTTTGGATAAATATTGAGGTTTCTCAGGCCGTAGAGCTCCTGAGAGGTTATGTCCTTTGTCTTCAGAGTTCCTTGGCTATCCCACAGAGCCTGCAGTGGCAATCTACCTCCTTCAAAGGGTCTGTGGATTCTCTTGGCTTTCCTGATATGTTCCCACAGTAGTTCTTGGAGAAAAAGTTCACATGTGGGTCTCCACATGATGCTCTGTTCCCCCGAGTGGGAGCTGCAAATTAGTCCTGCTTCCTATCCACCATTTTTTTTTCTTGAACTCCTCCTAAATGTGTATTTTTATTGAGCCATTAAATCTGTGATGTTTTTACACAGCAATAGAAAACTAACACAAATGCCTACTGGATGCTAGCACTGTATTCAATACTAATTATTCTGTGGCTAGGGAGATGAGAAACTTGTTCTCATATGTCATAATGCCTAATGAAGGGGACAGGTGATAATAAGAATCACTGTCGTGAATGTTGAAAGAAAAGGGAGGTTAGAGAAGCATGTTGTGGGAAACTCCCAAACTTCACTTCTCTATAAGGTGAGAAGAAGACCTCCTTAGAGAAGTGAAGTTTGAGATTGAAGGATGGGTAGAAGTTAGCCAAATAAAGAGATAATAAAGAAATCTCCAGGTGGATGAACCAGAGCTCCAAAGAGAATGCAGAATGTAAAAAAGAGAATGAAGAGAGAGACAGGTAAGGAGACACAGATAGGAGAATCCTATGGAACAGACTTTGCAGGATTTGTCGAGTAAGAACTGCCTACAAAGGAGATAGAGGAGGCAACCCGAGAGTAAGTCAAAGAAACATGTGCTTCTTCTATGTATTTTAGATGAGTGAGGCTTTATTTTGCTTAAATAGTAACAGGAAGAAGCAATGATAGGGAAATCTGGAGATAATCCATAAAGCAAGTACATGAGGAAGTCAGACCAGATAGGGTCCATTTCACCGATGGAGATAGAGGCTGTAAATAATAAGGTCTTGCTTCCACTACAGCAGGAAGAATGGAAAAGAAAAAAAGTGTGTGTGTTGGGGGGCGGACAGGTATGTTTGCAATTTTGGTGGTGGCAAGTTGAGGGAGACATTTTCTGATGGTTTCAACTTTTCTCTACTCCCAAATTAGAGGTCATCTGCTAAAAGTTAGCATTGAAAGAGGAGAGAGGAGAGGATTTAAAATGGCTGCTGTGGAGAATTACCCAAACAATTTACTTGGAGAAGACAAGATTGCCAATAAATGCTAAAGATGTAATTCAAGAATTACAAGAAGTGTTTAGTTAAAGACTATAATCCTAAGTGAATTAACACAGGAATGGAAAACCAAATATTGCATGTTCTCATTTATAAGTGGGAGCTAAACCCTGAGCACACATGGACATAAACATGAGAACAGTAGACACTGCAGATTAGTAGAAGTGAGAGGGAGGGAGGGGGCATGAGTTGAAAAACTACCTATCAGGTACTATGCTCACTACCTGGGTGATGGGATCTATACTCCAAACCTCAGCATAACACAATATACCCATGTAACAAATCTGCACATGTCCCCCCGCATCTAAAAGTTGAAATTTAAATGAAACAACTCTGGCACAAATATAGTTATGATTCATTAAAAGTGAAGGGAGCCTTGGGCATTGAGCCAGAGACAAAAAGCAGGGGAAAATGTGAGAGAAGACTGGCAAACTGAGGACTTGCCATTTGGATGGGGCAAAAGATTACAGAAAAAAAATCATACAGTGAATGAAATGTCCTTAATATCTAGATTTGAGAACAAGAGAAATTTCTGTGAATGGGCCAGAACAAGCTATTGGTCTTAGACGCACCTAAGCTCTCTGGTTTTGGTTTTTTTTGTTGTTTTAGAGACAGGTTCTTGCTCTGTCACCCAGGCTGTAAGTCAGTGGCACAATAATAGCTCATTGCAGCCTCAACCTCCTTCCCTGTCACCCTCCCATGCAGTTAGGAGTTTTTTTTAAAATTATCACTATTTTATGTAGAGACAAATGTCTCTGTGTTGCCTAGGCTGGTCTTAAACTCCAGGTCTCAAACAGTTCTCCCACCTTAGCTTCCCAAAGTGCTGGGATTATAGGCATGAGTTTTGTTTTGTTTTGGCTTTAGCAGATGAGAAAACACATCCAGGGATCCAGGCTCAGGGTTCCAAGACCAAGTCACCTCTGCAGTCTCTATAGATGCCCTAGATTCACTGCCTCCCTCAAGGGAAGAAACCCCAAACCTCTTTACACCTCCCACAGGAGATTTCTCCTATGGTGTGGTTCTCTATTCTCATCTTCACTGGCCTCCTCTGCCCATCTTTTCTTTTTTAACATAAGATCCCTAGGTCATACTAACCCTTTTCTCCCTGTTGTTCTGTGGTCTCTCAAGTGTCAACCTAACACTCAGAATCCTTTTGACTTTGTCTCTGTTTTTATATGCCTTGGTCAGTGGCCATGGAATGCTTCACATCTCCCCACCATATGCCAGAAAAGGGCTGAGCACCCATCACAGCTCTTCTCCATAGCAGAGAGCCCTCCCAAACCCTGCAGCTATCACCCACCAACATAGGACTCCTATTTTTTAGTTACTCCTCAAACAGCGTCTGGGTTCCAGATCACTGTCTCCAACTGCCTGCTGGAAATAACCACCTCTACATCCCTAAAGGATCTCAATATTCCAGGCCACCTGTCTCCTCTTCCAGGACCATGCTCTTGATACCTTGCACACAAATGCCCTTGTTATCCTCATATGATCTTTGAGAATAACCATCTTACCTGTTGTTCAAGTCAAAAACTTGGGAGTTATCCCTGATACCTCCCTTGGCTTTTCTTCTTACAGTAAATATGTCTAAATCTCACAGATGTTACTCCCTTAGTATCTCTCAAATAAGAAATTGGATGGTATTCTGTTTACTGTAAAAGCTTCAATGACACCCCCTCTAATGCCTACAAGATAAAAATCTAAATTCCTTCATAGAGCAGGTCAGGGCCTTTATCACCCAACCTTTGCCTGCCTATATAGAATGATATTTTATCCCTCCTCTATAGTTTATTTTCTACCCTCAAGGATTACTTATTTATGTATGTATTCCAGACCATACCACACTTTCATATGCTTTTTTGCCTTTTAATAAACCATGTGCTCAGTTTTACAATATCCTTCCCTAATTTGTCTGCCTCTCTGGTGTTACTTCTCCTGACACTGCCACTCAGAATGTTTTATTTTATGTTTTTGTGGAGCCTACTGCCCATCTCTCTTAGAGCAGTTATCACAAGGTATTATAATCAGCCAACTGATGGCCAAGGTCATGTCATAGTCACTCAGGCATCCTTAGCAAGGGTAGTACCTACTAAGCAGCTAGAGGTGAATTTTTGAATGAATAAATGAACACAAGTGAAGATGTTGCTAAATGTCTCATTATCCTCAAAGTTTACATGACAAAGACAGCAGGAGTCATGACATGGGTTCTTGGTTACACATTTTTTTTTAATCAGATGTTTCCTCTTTGGATTTTGTTCCAAAATAACAAAGATAAAGACAGTTGTAGATCCAGTGTAGAAATTATGAAGAGGTGGTACTGAGGGGATATGGGAACAGAGGCGCCTCAGTGGGTATCCATAATTTTCAAGATCCATCTTGCATAGTGATGAACATCTGTGAAGAATCCTTCACTTCCCAGGGTGACACTTCCTTTTGCCCAGGACAAGATTCCATGCAATCTCCCATTGCAGATGGCGGGAGCAGCTGAAACTTCCTTATAGAGAGAAGGAACAGAAAGTCAATGCATCTTTGTCCTTGTGGAACAAGAGTAAGTGCCAGCTGGGCACGGTGGCTCACACCTGTAATCTCAGCACTTTGGGAGGCCGAGGCAGGTGGATCACAAGGTCAGGAAATCAAGACTATCCTGGCCAACGTGGTAAAACCCTATCTCTACTAAACATACAAAAATTAGCCAGGTGTGGTGGTGCATGCCTGTAGTCTGGCTACTCAGGAGGCTGAGGCAGGAGAATCACTTGAACCCGGGAGACAGAGGTTGCAGTGAGCTGAGATTGCACCACTGCACTCCAGCCTGAGCAACAGAGGAAGGGTCCATCCCCCCCACCCCCAAAAAGAGTAAATGCCAAGAAGTGGCACATGAAAGTAGCAAAACCATTCAAGAGAATGGGCCTTTTTTTCTTGAGAGGGGGAAGCCCTCTCTTTACATCCACATATAAGTCTCATCTCTAAGGTTCAAGCTTGACCTAATCCGAGTGCAAGCAAGACAAAAGATAGTTCTACCCCAAATCTCTCCCACTCTGAAAGATGAGAAAGGGAATGGCTAGAATCCCAGAGATGAGTGGGGAGGGGAGAGGGACTTCAGCTCTCTGCACCTCACTTTTGGGAGGCCTTTTGGATCAGTGCTCTTCGATTCTGCATTATCACCACCTCCCCCAATGGGACCCTTGTTATCTTTCTGTATAGAGAAGGGAAAAATACCTTGTTTTTAGATAGGATCCTTAGAGGTTGTCCCACACAAATGATGTTTCCTGCCTGCTCTTCTTTTAATCTATCCTGGCAGTCACGGAAGGGAAGAGAATATTGGTTGATCCATGTCAGGATATCAGGATTACTGACTGTGGAAAAGATAAAACAAACTCCAGAGTAACTCTCCTTACCACAAGGGCTCTTGCAACCAGATCCTATTTTGTAAATAAATTTAGTCCTGAGAATATTCAGTGCAGGTAGCAGCCCACACTCCATTCTCCTTAGGATTCCTTGTTCAGTCATCTCCATGTTAGAGAAGTAGATTTAGAAGTCCACGTTGTCCAGGTATCAGGTTCCTCGTTCTTTCTGTACTAGGCATCATTTACAAAATTTCAAAAAACTGTGAGTTATTAGTGACCACAAGGAGAAAGAGACAGCAACAAAGCCATTGTCTCTAAGATTTTCCCTCTACACACACACACACTCACACACACACTCTCTCTCTCTCTCTTTCTCTCTCTCTCTCTCTCTTATTGGACATACACTTGATGTTTTTCACATTTAATTATAAAGGGAGAAACTATTTTTAATGATATAAAACTGCTTTTTAGGCTAAGTAGGTTATAAGTATATGTAGTATATGTATTGCTATAAATATACAAATGTATTTCTCTTTAAGAAGTCATCATGTTGTTTATCTCCATAATAGCAATTGCTATTATACTATCAACTTAAGATAGAGGAACTTTAACCAAGATATTATGTAATTTTAATTTCTGTTAGATAATAGCAAACAGAAAGGAAACAAAAGTTTGACCAGAGATTGCTCAAACTAAGTCCAGTGTTGTTTAAGGAGCAGTATTTTTTTTCTGATAGAGCATACCTAATTGAATGCTCTAAGGCAGATTAGGCCAGAAGGTGTCAGGTCAGAGAAGAAAAAGAAATTATATTCAGTTTTAAGTTTTTATGGTAACTAAATTAAAATATATAAAAAGCTAAGTGCAAGTAACTTGTTACTTGAAATAATGAATTTTTAATAAATATTGGAAGCCCTGCACCAGAAAGCTCGTAGATAGAGCTAGTTTGTCACTGTGATTTTGACCTGTAGAGCCTATATCCCTCTGAATAGTTTTGTTTTGTTTTCAAATGTTACATAATAAGTTATTTCTGTAAGTTGTGATTCAGTTACTTTGGATAAGACTTATAAAGCCAAGGACAAAAATCATACAAGCTGCAACTGTTCAGAAAACATGTTCACTTAATTTCCAAGTACTTTGCTTCTAAATTGAAAAATGAAGCTGCATAATACTGAAAATATAATAGTTTCTACTTTTTATTTCTTTCTTTTTTTTTTTTTTTTTTTTACCAAAGACTGATTTTTTAAAATTGCACTTTGATTTGCTTTTACAGAACAGGTACATTGTTCTGTAGCCACCAGAGAAAGATTTAAATTGGCTTAATAGATCCAGAACAACTTGCTTGAGTGAATGTAGCTTTTGCAAGATAATCAGTGTCAGCCTTCACCTCTTAAAATCAGCTGATCAGGATCAGAGGTCTTCTGAAAAGCACGTCTCAGCATGCCAATCAATCAACAGCAATCCGCCTGAAGTAGCCAGGCCTCGGCAGATGACATGACCCATTCATACCTCTGAAAGTTCTCCAATCCCTCAACTCCAAGCTTCCCACAAACCCCATATGCTAATCAGCTCTTCACTCTGCTTAGTGGGATGGTGCCTGACAGCATTGCTCTACCTTGCTATAATAAGCAATAGGTTTAGATTTGTCATTTCATTTCAGATATCAAGTGGTGATATCCTCATCCTCTCATAATACCTAAAGAAAGCATGATGGAGTAACAGCCAACAAAGAGCAACAAATGCATTAGAAAGTAATTTTCTTTGTAAGTGTTCTTTATCAGACAGACTCCTGCAGAGACCAGAGCGCTCTGCTCATCCCAGTTTCAGCTCACAGGGGAGAACAGTGTGTGCTTACAACATGGGCTGCCACTATTTTTTCCATGAGACATGTCGGGCCAGTGAGATACCAACTGATTATGTCATAATAATCAATTTCCCTATGAGCCACCCAAGTCTCCACCTCTAAGTGGGAACTCCAGGATGGAACAGTAGGTATGAGTGGCGCTCTCTGCAGGGAACCTGCTCTGGTGACAGGACAGGTGCTCTCTCAAACATTCTTTTGTCTCCTAGGGTTCTCTGCACATAAACTGGATTCTCGGTAGAGGATGTAGGAAGCATCGTCTGCTGCCTCACTGCATCACATATATTTTATGTTCATTTTCCCCCCACTGTTCTTCCATTGTGTGATGGGCTTTCAGCAACTATCAATGAGTAAGTCACCCTCCAATAGGCTGCCTTGATAATACTGTCTTTGTGCATGAAAACTCCTATTTTTCCCATCTTTATTTCAATCCAGTTCTCTGGACTCTGTTTTCAATATTCTCTCTCTATATATAAATGACTGTCTGCTCCATTTGTTGGTGTCAGAGTGGCTGCCCTTTATCAGTCTCTTCGAATTTTATCTATGGCCTCCGGTTATGGTGGTATAGGGCCCTGGCAGGAATCCCTCTATGGTGGACAACATTGTCGCACAGCAGCAATTTCCATCAGGGACATCCCACCGCATTTTCTCCCAGCTCCAACCTCCTCAGTATAAAAAACACAGGATCCAACACTTACGGTTTTTATATTTATTCCAGGTCCAGGTTGGAATAAAGCAGGACTCATTAAATGGAATGGGTTCCAAGGCTATGGCTATAGTCCCCACATAGGAGTTGAGTGAAGCAGGCTTGGACAGTTTGATCATCATTAGGTCATTATTCAAGGATTTTGCATCAAAGTCAGGGTAGGTCACAACTGATGAATAGTTTTGTATTTGTTGTTTCATATTTGTGATGCTAGGTTGAGAAACTCCCAGTCGGATTTCAACACTTTGGAAGAAAGAGGGCAGAGAGATGAGAAGAAAGAGAGTCATAGGATGACAGATTACAAGAAATGATACAGCCCACCCTCTGTGTTTTAACTTTCTGTCTTAACCTGAGAACGGACATGGCCTGTCTTTGACTATAAAATAATAGCAATAATTTACAGAATTATTGTATTAGAGACATAAATTTCTAAAATGTTTGACATGGTTCTAGCACCTGAAACACAGGCAGTAGAGTCTTGTTATTAAGATTTTGATCATCTGAATTAGCAGCTAATAGAGAGGTACCACACATCCAGTTCATACATTAAATATGGATGTAAGAAAGAACATCTGATTTTCCAATTCTTATTCCAGGGGGATGTGAGCTGTCTATTTCCTTTGTATTTCCCACATACCACTGAAGAGAGGTTCAGTCTGTGTTAAACTAAACTGCACTGAATAGCCAGATGGCTTAGATTTCTGAATTTGAAAGAACCCTTCTATACTCATGAAACTGAGTGGGTCTTGATCACACAACACGTTCTCACACACAACAGAAACACTGAGATTTGCAAGGAATTGCTTTATTTTGTATCGTGCTCCCTTGCCCTTCTACTGTCACTTCACGATATGGCTTCTGCCTAATTCTTTGACCTCATCCTACGAGCATTCATCCTACTCAGCATACCCCCTTAGTTCCTGCTCATTTCTCAGCTTGCCAAATACCCTAATATCTTTGCTGTTTCAGGGAGTATGTGAATATTGTTCCCTTGGCCTGGACTATCCCCCAGGATTTATGCATTTGGCTGTCTCCTTCTCTTCCTATTGAGATCACCTCTTCAGAGATGATGGACATGCCCACATTAACTAAAGCAGATCTCTTGTTTCAGGGCCATAGATTACGGCTTGCATTTTTTTTTTTGTAATGCTTTGTTTTTGGCCACTTATTTCTGTTGGCTACTCCCTCTACCAAATGAAGCTCCATGAGGGAACACTTATTTTCGCCTTGTCCCTTCACTGTTTAATCAGTGATTAAACAGCCCTTGCTATATAATAAGTGTTTAACAAGCATTGTTGATGAATGACTATTATTTACTACCCAGGAGAGGGAATCCTCTGACACCTTCCTACTTATCTCCTCATAAACTGCCCAAATTTGTATTCTATTTCCCATCGGAACAAGAGTCTCTTTTTTTCCGTGTCTTCTGATTTTACTAAAAAATTTCTGGGATGCTTCACCAGATCTATGTTTCTTTGAACAGATTACTCCCAGCTTGCAAGACAAAGGGAAACTTACGGTAAGGGGCAGTGGGCAGCCGTCAATACCCACTGAAGGTGAATGAGAGACCCCACGCAGGGTTCTGGGCTGGACTGCAGATAGACCATGTAAGGAATAGTAAAATTAGGTGATAATTCCTGATTGTCTTTAGAATCTTTACCCAAAAAAGCTCCTGGAGAAGAAAGGGGTATAAGTGGAAAGAGAAAAGGAAGTTTAAAGGCCAGAACTGGTGAGGGTAGTTTTCCCTAACTTAAGGTTTTCAAATCTAATGTGAAGGTCTTCAATTTACCTTTTATATTTTTATCAAAGAAAATTATCTATGTCCCCTAAGTTATACACAATAAGAAAATTGAGACATGGCTTTGCTGAGATGAAATTATATCAAAAATCTCTGAAATTAACTCATATGTTGATCACAAACTCTGATTGGCAATGCTGTGTGTTACAAAGATGAAAAAAATGACTACTTAATTTTTTTTAAAATTCACTTTTGCCAAAATTGGGGGTAAAAAATTACTGCCTGACTTTGGTGGTATAAGGAATAGAAAACCTTAGGGCTTCCAGAGCCCCTGACCCAGCTCACACCCCTTTTCCAGGCCCATGTCTTCTAATGTGTTTCCTTTTGTTTTCTTAAAGAGTTGTTTTATTTAAATGTCCTCCACTTCCTAGCTCTTAAGTTGTTCCCAGCTACTCTTCTTGCCAATCTTTCATAGACTATCCTGGCTCTCACCCTAGGCAGAAACAAAGTCCCAAACACTCACCAGCTGCACTCAAGAGAGCGACGATGAGAAAACCCTTCATGTAGACTGTGATCTCGCCAGAAGCAGGCAAGTTGATCAAGCTATAAACTGTCCCAATCTTTAGTCCAAGTGTCTTTGCCAAGAACAGCCGTGGAGAAACACTATTTACAGGCAGAAGATAGATGACAGGAGGGCAGTCTTCAAATGAGTTCTTATCAAGCCACAAATATATATGGCATTGCTGGGAGCCGTCTCTGATGTGGGTGAAAGAGAGTGGCACAGACCAAGGCAAGTTCCTGGTGCCTCCTTTCCTATCCTATCAATCTTGCTCAGAGTCATTATGTACCTGCTGATTTTCCCTCCCCTCTCTGTGACACAACCTTTGTTGTCCTCTCCTCCCTCTATGACCTAAATGTCTCTCCCTACCCACCACCCTGCCATCTCACCTCTTCGAGAGACTTCCGAAAATGGGGGTATGAAATGCACTTAATAAATCATTGTTTTCTTCATTTCCTCTAATTTTAGTGATGAAGAAGTTGTGGTTCTCTTGGAAGTTAGTGGCAATTTCAAGACTCAGTACTCAGTCTCCAAATTCCTTGTGTCAAGGTTGAACGCGACCTTAGAAAAGAGCGGTGGTTAAGAAATCGCCGCATCCTTTTGTGCTCTGGGAAATGAATTACCATAGAGAACTACATTTCCTGTATCATGTAGATAAGACTACCTATTCTTTCTCCTAACACCTGGAAAATTTCTCGTGGTTCTCTTGTTTACTTGTGACGCGTCAAACACAGACCTCTCCTCTTTTGCCTGTGCTTGCTTACAGACCATCCAACTCCCCATTTTTTTGTTTCAAAAATTATTAGCTGATATTAGAATGGTTTGTGTCCTCAAAACTAGCTTCGTTCAAAAATAAACATTTCCTATTCAGCCACCTGACTGGGACTTCCCCTGATTGCAGAACAACCCCAACTGTAAATCTCCCCATCTCAGACTTGCCTTTCTCTTCCTATAAAAGTCCAGGGCAAAACCATCCTGCTAAGACACTTCATAATCTTCAGATCTGAGATGTTCTCCTATTGGATGACCTGAATACAACTAGTTTCCTTGCTAGTTCACTTTTTGTCTTCTATGTCTATTATCTTTCGAAATGTACCCCGGTTTTTCTTTCTAGTAGCTAACCTTATATGATAACTTCCAGGCTGTCCAAGAGAGACAGGTAATAATAACAGTAGGGTTCAATCCCACATTTTACATACAGTAGACTGGACAAATGCAAACCATATAGGCTCAAACTGATCTTTATCAGAGTAACTAAAGAGCTCATCAGTTATAAAAGTCCATACACATAACATTCCTATATCTGTAAAAACTATAGGCAGACTTAGTTCTCCTAAAATTTAATTATTAACTTAAAACATGTCATAAGAATGTTCCCATGTACCCAAAGCTTTTAAAATAATAATTATTATAAAATAAGTCAGTATTTATTTTGTACCATGTGACAAACACTGTGTTATATGCCCTGTATGTGTGACCGAATTTATCCTTTATCACAGGCCTATACATTTTCAAGCTGAAGCTCTGTATGGTTAAAAACCTTGTCACAACCATGGCATTTAAGCCCATAACTCCCAACATTCTAGGAAATCCAGCATCCCTCTACTCATTCCAATGATTTATCGGGTAGGACTGGGCCTTATTTCTGCTAAGTTACTTGTTTATCTTCAGTCTTCCTTGTCCCAGCACCTGAAAACAGCTGTCTTCATTTTATTTCTTAATTAACTACTAACCTAATGCTATAGTTGGTTTCAAGCTTGAACTGAAACTTTGGAGATATTACGGGAAATTCTTGCACCAATCTGAAAACACCCTTAAGTAGTATAACAGAAATTACTTTGTAAACGTTTCTGAATCACCTGCAGTGCATGGAGTCTCTCTTACCTAGAGCCTTGTTTCTGCCACATTGCTGGAACCTACCCTGAATTCCTTTTCTTTTGTCTTATTTTCTTCATGTCTTTAATTAGCTCACATTTCTGTTCCAGCAATGGGGCAGAACAATGAGCTCCAAAATTTAATCAGTAATCAATAGCCTACCAACAAAAAAGCACAGGACCTGATGGATTCACAGCCAAATTCCACTAGATGTACAAAGAAAAACTGGTACCATTCCCACAGAAACAATTCCAAAAAATTAAGGAGGAAAGACTTCTCCCCAACTCATTCTATGAGGCCGGCATCATCTTGATACCAAATCCTGGCAAGGAGACAACAAAAAAGAAAACTTCAGGCTAATATCCTTGATGAACGTAGATGCAAAAGTCCTCAACAAAATACTTACAAACTGAATCCAACACTGCATCATGAAGATAATCCACCATGACCAAATAGGCTTTATCCTCGGATGTAAGGTTGGTTCCACATACAAAAATCAATAAATGTGACCCATCATATAAACAGAACTAATGACAGAAATCACATGATGATCTCTTTAGATGCAGAAAGGCTTTTGATAAGATTCAGTGTCCCTTCGTGTTACAAACTCTCATTAAATATTGAAGGAACATACCTCAAAATAATAAGAGCCATCTATGACAAACCCACAGCCTACATTATACTGAATGGGCAAAAGCTGGAAGCATTTTTCTTGAAAACTGGCACGATACAAAGATTCCTTCTCTCACCACTTCTATTCAATATAGTATTAGAAGTCCTCGCTAGAGCAATCAAGCAAGAGATAGAAATAAAAGCCATTCAAATAGGAAAAGAGGAGTTCAAACTATCTCCATTTGCAGATGGCATGATTCTATATCAAGGAAACTCCATAGTGTTGGCCCCAAAGCTCTCTTGTCTGATAAACAACTTCATAAAAATTGCAGGATACAAAATCAATGTACAAAAATCACTAGCATTCCTATATACCAACAACAAACTGAGAGCCAAATTAGAAAGGCAATTCCATTCACAATTGCCACACACAAACAATAAAAACCTGCAAGATGTAGGAATACAGCTAATTAGAGGGGTGAAAGATCTCTACACTGAGAATTACAAAACACTACTCAAAGAAATCAGTGAAGACACATACAACTGGAAAAATATTCCATGCTCACAGATAGGAAGAATCAATATCATTTAAATGGCTATATCACCCAAAACAATTTATAGATTAAAGAACAAAGCTGAAAGAATCATGTTACTTGACTTCAAACTACACTATAAGAGCTACAGTGACTAAAACAACCATGGAACAGAATAGACAGCCTAGAATAAGGCTGCACATCTATGACACCTGATCTTTGACAAAGCTGGCAAAAACAAGCAATGGGGCAATGCCTCCCTATTCAATAAATGTTGCTGGGATAACTGGCTAGTCAATGGAGATTGAAACTGAACCCCTTCCTTCAAAAATCAACTCAATATGGATTAAAGACTTAAATTTAAACCCAAAACTATAAAAACCCTGGAACACAACTTAGGTAATACCATCCTGTACCTAGAAATGGGCAAAGATTTCGACTGTATTAGTCGGTTTTCATGTTACTGATAAAGACATACCCAAGACTGGGCAAGTTACAAAAGAAAGGTTTAATTGGACTTACAGTTCCATGTGGCTGGGGAAGCCTCACAATCATGGCAGAAAGCAAGGAAGAGCAAGTCACATCTTATGTGATGGCAGCAGGCAAAGAGAGAGAGCTTGTGCAGGGGAACTCCTCTTTTTGAAGCCATCAGATCTTGTGAGACTTATTCACCATCACAAGAACAGCATGGGAAAGACTTGCCCCCATGATTCAGTTACCTCCCACTGGGTGCCTCCCACAATACAAGGGCATTCAAGATGAGATTTGGGTGGGGACCCAGCCAAATCATATTAATGACAAAGACACCAAAAGCAATCACGACAAAAGCAAAAATTGACAAATGGGATCTAATTAAACTTAAGATTCTCTGCACAGCAAAAGAAACCATCAACAGAGTAAACAACCTTCAGAGTGGGAGAAAATTTTTGAAAACTGATGAAGGTCTAATATCCAGCATCTATAAGCAAACTTAGAAGAGGATATCAAACAACCTTATTAAAAAGTAGACAAAGGACATGAACAGGCATTTCTCAAAAGAAGACGTACATGTGGCCAACAAGCATATGGAAAAAAGCTCAGTATCACTGATCATAAGATAAATGCAAATCAACACCACAAGGAGATACCATCTCACACCACTCAGAATGGCTATTAGTAAAAGCCAAAAAGTAGCAGACTAACAAGGTTGCAGAGAAAAGGGAGTACTCATATACTTTGGTGGGAGTGTAAATTAGTTCAACCATTGTTGAAAGCAGCACAATGATTTCTCAAAGAGCTAAAAGCAGAACTACCATTTGACTCAGCAATCCCATTACTGGGTATATACCCAGAGGAATATAAAGGATTCTACCATAAAGAGACATGCATGCAAATGTTCATTGCAGCACTGCTCACAATAGCAAAGACATGGAATCAACTTAAATGCCCATCAGTGAAAGACTGGATAAAATAAACGTGGTACATATACCCCATGGAATATTATGCATCCATAAAAAAGAATGAGATCATGTCTTTTGCAGGAACATGGATGGAGCTAGAGGCTATAATCAAATTAGTTATCAAACTAACACAGGAAAGGAAAACCGAATACCACATGATCTTGCATGTAGGTGAGAGCTGAATGATAAGAACTTATCAACACAAGAAGAAAACAATAGATACTGGGGTCTGCTCGAGGGGATGATGGGAGTAGGGAGAGGAGCAGAAAAGATACCTATTGGGTACTGAGCTTAATACCTGGGTGATATAATAATATGTACAACAAACCCCTATGCTGTGTGTTAATCTATTTTACAAACCTTCACATGTACCACAGATATAAAGTAAAAATTTTTTTAAAGTGTAATTCAGTTTCCAAGAAATTTTTCCTGGATGTGAGGTGATGTGGTGGCTTAGAAAGTACTCCTTTAAGTTCAAGACCAGCCTAGCCACCATAGTGAAACTCCATCTCTACTAAAAATACAAAAAAAAAACCCCAAAAAGTAGCCAAGCATAATAGTGGGTGCCTATAATCCCAGCTACTTGGGAGGCTGAGGCAGGAGAATCACTGTAACCCGGGAGGCGGAGGTTGTAGTGAGCTGAGATGGCACCACTGCATTCCAGCCTGGGCAACAAAGCAAGACTCTGTCTAAATAAATAAATAAATAAATAAATAAAGTACTCCTTTATTGTTTGGGTCTCTTCCCTACAAAATATAAATTCCAATTTGGTTCCTCTTAAATATGAACTGGCAGAATTTTGGAGAACAGGTTACAAAAGTCGACAAATTTCCATCTGTCTCTTCTTCAAATGTTCTTAGAACACATCTGCTTTGCTGTAAGTAAGCCCAAGCCATCCCATACGGAGGCACATACAGAAGCCATGCACAGGTGCTCTGGCCAAAAATCAAGCTGAAGTCCCAGCTGATAGCCATTATCAGTCACCAGACTTATGAGTGAGGAAGTCTTATAGATGGCTTTAATCCCAGCCACCAGCTGCCTGCAAAGCATGAGAGACTCCTAGCAATGATTGCCTAGAGGAGCCCAGTCAAACCCTAAAGCCATGAGAAATAATAGTAATGAGTGATTGATGTTGCTATACTCTGCTAAATTGGAGGTGGTTTTCTATGCAGTAACCAATAACCAGGTCAGGTGACAAATCATTTCCAACTCTACTCTGTTTTCTAATGGTGGTAGGTGAACCAAGTGTTCCAAGAGGGCGATTGTGCCTGAGTGGTTCCAGGGTCCACCAGTGTGGCCTCTCAATCCTGAAGGACTAGAAAGCAATTTATCTGGGTCCATGAGTTTGCTCTAATTGCATGTTTGAGCATCAATTCTGGGAAGTTGTGAGTTGATGGAGGGAGGGATCAAGATCCCTTGGTGGTTTGAAGTGAGCATGAGGTGTGATTCTTTCCATCTTTAGGAGTAAAATAGAAAAAGGATTAGGCAACACTCCAATGAGAGAAGATGTTGGAATCTTTGGTAGAAAAGACAAGAGTATGAGTTGCTCATAATATGCTTTCTGTAATTCTTACGGTAGCCTCTGAAGGTTGATCATAATGAGCTCCGATTGTGACACACTTTGTAGCCGGATGTCCTTGCACAAGCTTCTTATCTCTGTCTTTGTCAGTTTCCTTTCCTGTAAAATGAAGGCCCCAACACGTCGATTATTTTTAGGAAAATGCAAAGAGTTAATATTTATAAAGTGGCTTTCGACACTGCCTAACAAACAGTAAATGCTATATAAATGTTGGTTAAATAAAATAAAAGAACTGTAACCTTAGGATTCCCATATTTTCCAGGCTCTCAGGGACAATATTTTATCTTAACGTCAAAATATTGTTGTGAAGTCCTTAAATCTTTGACATTTTCTTTTCTTTTTTCTTTTTTCTTTTTTTGTTATATATATAATGGTGAAGAGCATGGGCTTTGGAGTTGACCTGATAGGGTTCAATTCCTATGATTTACCAGCTGCCTTATCCTGAAAAGGACATTGAACTACCTTAAGTCTCAGTAATCTAAACTATAAAATGGAAAGAAGATTAGTACTTACCTCATAAGATAGCCACGAGGATTAAATATTATCTAAAAGCACTTAAGCATAGTATATGACACACAGCAGATAGTAAGTGTGAGTTATCATCACTATCACCTTTTTCACCTCTGCAAAGCTTCTGAGTACTAGAAAAGAGCAAACCTTCTGGACGCTCCTGGTGCACAGGACTGTGTGATTTGGCTCCAGCAATGTCCTGGAACTGGGTTCCTCCTGAAGTTAGGGATTCAGAGTTACTGGGCTTTTGTAGATTTCAGCTCTTCCTAGCTCAATGCAGCTCTCTCTACAGAGAAAATGTATTACCCACTCCAGTTCTACTCACGTTTCACTAGGGACATCTCGTGACTAACCTGAGGCTCAGAAAAGATGCGGGGGAATGAGAGGATGGAACAGATCAGTGTTGGAAAGCCTCCCAATCTGACTGTGTCGCACTCATTCTCAGCTGGCTTTCTTCCTGCAGATTAGAGTGGATTAAGGGATTTTTGTAAGATGAGAAAGATTAATACTAAATTTTACAAACCAGACATCCTGAAAATTTCATTAGAGACAAATGTTATCTTTGTTTTATGAAACCTAACACTTGTTTATCAAGAAAAATGCAGAAAGGGACAATATTAATATGAAACAACAGCAATAAAAACCTGCAACTCCGTTTAGAGTTGTCTGCATTCACACGTCAGGCACTGCAAAAGATCTTTTTGCTTTCCCCCATTCTCCATATTTTTTTCCCCTCACCAAAAAAGTTAATAATCCTTTTTTTCTCAAGTGATTCTCCTGCCTCCGCCTCCTGAGTAGCTGGGTCTACAGACATATACCACCACACTCTGCTAATTATTATTATTAATATTATTTTAGAGTCAAAGCCTTGCTGTGTTGCCCAGGCTGGTCTCAAACTCCTGGACTCAAGAGATCCTTCTGCCTCAGCCTCCCAAAGTGCTGGGATTGTAGGAATGAGCCACTGCACCTGGCAAAAAGTTAATCGTTCTTTATACTAAAATTTCTCCTCTTTCTATTGCTAATGTGGTTTGTATTTCCTGCATGAATCTGGAGTAATACAATGTCTGGGGAAAAATCTTTGGTGGAACCCAGAGCTACGGAAGATAAGTTCTCTATGGCATGAAGACCTTTTATTTCTAGTATTTGGTAACTGCTATGATTGACCAAAAAAATACCTTCCCCATCCTGCCTCGTTCTCATTACACAGAAAACTAAAGAAGAGAACTTGTACTGTATACCACACAGCAGAATTTTCTAAAGATCTATTTTATTTTTATTCTTTTAAAATTTATTCCTTAGTCTTATCCTATCTAACCTCTTTTCTTCTTATACTTCTCTAATGTTTCTCTCTCTCTCTCTCTTTATCAGATTATTGTCTTCACCATTAGATCCAGCCTTCAGTTTGTATATCTCATTCAGTAAAACATGGCAGGTAGCTGTCCTGTGGGAGAGTGTAACTCTCTCATCCCATGTGGCTTATGAAGGTGTTGATTGAACAAAAATGTAGCTGATTGGCCGGGCGCGGTGGCTCAAGCCTGTAATCCCAGCACTTTGGGAGGCCAAGGCGGGTGGATCACAAGGTCAAGAGATCTAGACCATCCTGGTCAACATGGTGAAACCCCGTCTCTGCTAAAGATACAAAAAATTAGCTGGGCATGGTGGTGCGTGCCTGTAGTCCCAGCTACTCAGGAGGCTGAGGCAGGAGAATTGCCTGAACCCAGGAGGCGGAGGTTGCAGTGAGCCGAGATCGTGCCATTGCACTCCAGCCTGGGTAACAAGAGCGAAACTCCGTCTCAAAAAAAAAAAAAAAAAAAAAAAAAAGCTGATTTGGGTTGAAGGAAGTAAGTTAAAATGCATGGGGAAAAAAGTATAAAATATTTTGTTATGCCTTTTTCTCAAATGAAATGAGAGATTTTGTCTTTTTTTGTGCTAAACACATGTAAAACAATGTAATAATGTGGAGACCATACTAAGCTACAGTGAAGAAAATTTATTTTTCCTGGACATGGCAGTAAATGGAAATTTCTTTTTTGAGGGAAAAATAATCCTAGTAGTTAAACAGGAAGAAGAAAATAAAAAGGACTTCAGGGGATGAAGGAGGGAGTTACTGATTTTAAAACTGCAATTTCTGAGTTCAAAGTGTTGATTATCAAAAATGGAAAATATGATTTCGAAGTGAGGAAACCCCAAAAGAAAGGTCTATGATAATTCAATGGTGAGAGTCACATCGGAACAGTGTCTATAATTCTGTGTGAGCACTTCTCAGAAAGGAAAATGGAGGAAGAGGTCCTGTTGAGGAGGCAGTTACATGTAAAGGAAGTTTAGGGGCATTTCCCAGAAATCTGCCAGTCTTTCCATTCTACGTGTAATAGAGAGGAAATGCAGTGGGATGATGAAGGAATCTTCTGCCATGCCAGGACGACAATCCAGTGACTCCCAGGGAAGCGTACTCTTTTCTCTTATAATGTTTTTATATTTTTAACCTGCAGATATAGTACATTAGTTGAATGAGAAATTACCACAATGCAAAATTGTGTGAACTGTGAAAGTTCGCCTTGCAAATGAAGACAAAACAAACCTTCCATCAATTCTTCAGATCATATGGCCTTATCTTCTATTTGGAAAACAGTGTACTCTACTGCTATCAGATCTTTGAGCCATAAGCTGGCCTTGGAGGAAACTCGTGGTCTTTCACTGGTCTCTACCATGGTTCGCTCCAAGTCTAATAAGCGTCTCAGAGGCAGAGCTGGCAAGATCTAAGAACACTGCAAATAGAAACAGACCACAGAAATAGGAAAGTCATTTAAAAAATGAACTTGGGTTATGCACATGGATGTGTCCTTAATAATATGCTCTGTTAAGTAACGAAGGCTTTGTATGGGGACTGTGTACACAAAATCACAGTAGACTATTGAGATTGTGTTAGAAGGCTTATATAACTCTCAGGTAGGTTTTGGTGAAGGAATTTGTGCCTCACAGTGAGAAGATGAGATCAGTTAGTGGAGGAGAGAGTGAGTTGATTTATTCTGGAGAAGGTGGGAACTTGTAAAACAAATGGAGAAATGAATAAATTATTGAAAACGATTATTTCTTCAAGAGGTCTTACTGTTTAGATGGAACAGAAATAGAAAGTGATTAGACAGAGCTATTCAGAATGAATGAGAATCTCTGAAACTAAGACATTTGTGTTTGTGCCCCTTCAACAAATTGACGTTTTAAATTGACTTTGAAAAGTAAGACTAGACAATATGTGGATAGCAAATATTTAATTTTTAAAGACCTTTTAAAATTTGATTTCAAAACTCAATAAAGTTTTTACTTTCCATAAAAGATAAATAGTGGTGTTGTAATAAAATAATGAATTAATATGATTTATAGAGAAAAGGGAATAATTTATTTGTAGAGATAAATTTAGTAATTGATCTTACTAAAACAAATGTTTCTGCATAAATATTCTTGAAGCTCTCCCTACTCCTAAGCTTCCATTTGTGCATTTTTAAAAGACTTTATTTGTCAGATATTCTGTTCCTTGCAACTTCCTAAGAGATATGTTCACGTTTATACCTTTCTCTTTTTGCTTAAATGCTTATTTTATTAGGGTGAATGTATAAAAGCTAAGTTGGTTAAAATGGCATATGGAATTTACAATTTAATAAAAATTCACTAATTGGGAAGCATTAAACAAAATAAAAGACTGAAAATGGCAAGAATAAGTACTAAACAAACTGTTGGATATCATAAAGGACTGACAATATTTATAATTTCTTTTCTCTGGACCTGCCCTGAGCTCTTGTCTTTTGTGTATCTCACACTTCCTGTCGAGTCTCAGAAACTTCCCACTGTCTGGGGTGAGTAGGTAGGTATCGATGGTGGTAATTAAGTGGAGCAGAAAAGTATTTCAGAGGGAACAGGGGAAACTCAATCTCATTTGTTCAAAGGAGAAGGCCAAGATGTTTAGTTGACATAGATCTAAGGCTGCTTATATATACAAAGAGATTTATATATGAAATTAAGTTAGACTATACACAAGCATAAAAGCAATTCGATGAGAACAAAGGAAATAAGACAGGAATGGTTAGTTGTAATCAAATATTTGGAGAATGTTGCATGCAAGTCTAAGGAATTTTGGCTGCATTTTTGGGGCAGTGATAAGGCAGTATTAAGAGCTTAGCTTTGGCCGGGTGCGGTGGCTCACGCCTGTAATCCCAGCACTTTGGGAGGCCAAGGCGGATGGATCACGAGGTCAAGAGATCGAGACCATCCTGGTCAACATGGTGAAGCCCCGTCTCTACTAAAAATACAAAAAATTAGCTGGGCATGGTGGCGCGTGCCTGTAATCCCAGCTACTTAGGAGGCTGAGGCAGGAGAATTGCCTGAGCCCAGGAGGTGGAGGTTGCGGTGAGCCGGGATGGCACCATTGCACTCCCGCCTGGGTAACAAGAGCGAAACTCCATCTCAAAAAAAAAAAAAAGAGCTCAGCTTTTCCCTACAAATGTACCATCCATAGTTACAAAAGGATAGGAAATTGCTGATAGGCACATATTTCTTTCAATACTCTCCTCCTCTGAAATATTCATGGTCTGCATGTTTGTGTCCCCCCACTCCCAAATTCATATATTCATTTAACCTCCAACAGGATGATGTTAAGAAGTGGAGTCTTTGGGAGTTAATAGATTTAGGTGAGGTCTAGGGGGTGGTGTGCTTACAAATGAGTAATGTACTTACAAATAAGTACATTAATCCCATCATGGGGGATTAATGTACTTATTTGTAAGAAGAGAATAGGCCTAGAACTGGCTCTCTTGGCCACATGTGGTTGCAACTATGGCTCACTTGGCCACATGTGGGTGCAACTAGAAGATGACCATTAGAAAACCTGGAAGCTGTCCTCACCAGACACCAGACTACCTGATGTCTTGATTTTGGACTTCACAGCCTCCACCGTGAGAAATAAATGTTTGTTGTGCAAGCTACCCAGTTTATGATATTTTTTTGATAGCAGGCTGAGCTGCCTAAGACAGTATCCTTCCTTCCCCTAATCACTGAACTGCAAGTACTCTCTCTTTTCCAAGAATTGCCTGCACCTGCACTGTTCTGATTCCAGTGTGTCTTTCCCCTCGTCTCATTCCAGATAAACATGAGAATCATGTACAGGGTCTTCTGCTCCAAGCCCTCCTTTCAATGATGCACAGAACAATGAAGATCTGAGGGACAACCTGTAGGAGAACTGAAGCCAGAGTCTGTGATGCACTCTCCAGACAGACTGGCGAGAACAGGTAATACATCTGCAGCTGTTTATGACCTCAAGGTGCAATATCTATTTTCTGCAAACTTATCTTTATTTGTGCTTTTTTTTGTTTTTGTTTTTGTTTGTAGTTTAAAGTAGTATAGTGTCTGAGCTGGGATTTAGAGGAACTTGTGGTGAAAAGGGACACAGATTGTCTCCAGAGACCAGGCCTGCTACAGCAAATTTCTAGTTGGAAAACAAGAAAGATCTTGGAGGAAAAGAATATACAGGTAGGTGAAATCATGGAAAACACAGGAAACCTGTGAATTTTAAATATTGCTGCATCTAGAAGTTTCTCTTACTCAGAGAGTTTCAGATAGATTGAAGAAAAAGGAAAGACAGATCATTCTGTTATATCAGCAGCAATGTACTGGGAATGCCCACTTGGGCTTTCTCTTAGTTTTGCTGTGAATTATTTAAATGATTTGAGGCAATTAATTTTAACTTTCTTCATTTTAGTGTCATTATGTGTTGTAAGGTGTGAATGCATGATCTACAACAAAAGTGCATGTTTCAATTAGTTTATTTTTATTTTTAGAGATAGGGTCTTGCAGTGTAGTGGCACAATCAAAGCTCACTACAGCCTCAAACACCTGGGCCCAAGCAAGTTTCTCACCTTATCCTTTCAAACAGCAGGAACTACAAGCATGCACCACTATGCCCAGATAATTTGTTAATTTTTCGTAGAGGTGGTATTGTCCAGGCTGGTCTCAAACTCCTGGCCTGAAGTGATCCTCCCAACTTGGCTCCTCAAAGTGTTTGGATTACAGGCATGAGCCAAAACATCTGGCCCAAAAATACAGGTTAAAATATATACTGTAGCCAAATCTTAAAACAAGTGGTAACAGTGACCTCTAAACTTGTTCACCTTTTTATTTTCAGTGTATCACACAGAGTTTGGCATATTGTGGTGATCAGTAAACTTATATTGACTAGTTAATTAATGACTAAATAACTGTATTAGTCAATTCTCACACTGCTAAAAAGACATATCTGTGACTGGGTAATTTCTAAAGAAAAGAGGTTGAAGCAGCTCGTGGTTCTGCAGGCTGTACAGGCTTCTGCTTCTTGGGAGGCCTCAGGAAACTTACAATCACAGTAGAAGGGAAAGCAAGCACATCTTCACATGGATGGCAGGAGAGGGGGCGCTATCCACTTTAAACAAGCAGGTTTCAGGAGAACTCTATCACAAGAACAGCAAGGGGAAAGTCTGCCCCCACAATTCAAGCACCTCCCACCAGACCCCATCTCCAACACTGGGAATTACAATTTGATGTGAGATTTGGGTGGGGACACAGAGCCAAACCATATCAATAACCTTTCACATTTCCTCAGTATAATAGTTTGACCCTATGTCCACCTTCTTAACAGCTGGTCTCAAGAGAAAGTTCATCAATACTGACAAGGACCATTTTTGGAAATATGTGGTACAAGACAGTATATTTTTATTTAGATACTGTTTTTAGGCATAGAGAAAAGGGGAAGTTGATGAATAGGAAATGGAACATGAAGAGAAAAAGGTGTTTAGTTGGCAGCAATCGTCTCCTGAATCCATTTCACGTAGTTGCAAACCTTGGTGTAGACTCCGGGTCTGTTCTTCTGAGCACAACCATAGCCCCAGGAGACAACGCCCTGCAGTTCTCCGTTGCAGACCACAGGGCCACCAGAGTCACCCTGAGAAAAAAGAAAGCGATATTCAGAGCTCTTATTTATGTGCAGATGAGAGAATAGGCTGCAAAATATTCTTCCATTGTGCTGGGGCCATTGTCTCACACTGCTGATCCATGAAGCACTTTCTCTTCCTCTTGAAACCTCCCAACCCTCAGTCTATTTACTATATCACTAGTTGGTCTTCTTCATCTCTTCTTTGAGTCCCTTATCTTTCCTTAGTAAGCCAATTGGGCCAAGAGGAGGTGAGTACTATGGAGGTTTCATGGTGCTCAACTAGCTCTGCTCCTTCCACTAGAGTTCCTTTCAACAGTTTACCTCCTCAGAAGGGCACTTGGAAGTACTATTTGCACACCATCTTCTGTGCATCTTTGAACTCTTAAACCTAGATCTTAATACGATAAAAATGAAATATTTAATTTGTCCTAAGACTATCCTTCACATCTCACAATCAGTTGTGGGGCCAGTTTTTCAATCCTCTGTGTTTCAGAAAAGGGGAATATGGTAGAGAAGATTGAGAATGAGCTGGAAGTTATGCTTATTTGTTTTTATTTTTTTTGTCTTTTTGTTTTTTTTCCTTTTTGTGGAGAACAGGGTCTCATTATATTGCCCAGGCAGGTCTCGAACTCCTGGGTTCAAGCTATCCTCCCGCCTCTGCCTTCCCAATAACTGGGATTACAGGTGTGAGCCACAGAAATGCTCATTATCACTGGTCATTAGAGAAATGCAAATCAAAACTACATTGAGATATCTCATGCCAGTTAGAATGGCAATCATTAAAAAATTTGGAGACAACAGATGCTGAAGAGGATGTGGAGAAATAGGAATACTTTTACACTGTTGGTGGGAGTGTAAATTAGTTCAACCATTGTGGGAGACAGTGTGGCGATTCCTCAAGGACCTAGAAATAGAAATTTCATTTGACCCAGCAATCCCATTACTAGGTATATATCCAGAGGATTATAAATCATTCTACTATAAGATATATGCACACGAATGTTCATTGCAGCACTGTTTACAATAGCAAAGACTTGGAACCAACCCAAATGCCCATTGATGATGGACTGGACAGGGAAAATGTGGCACATATACACAATGGAATACTATGCAGCCATCAAAAACGATGAGTTCGTGTCCTTTGTAGGGACATGGATGAACCTGGAAACCATCATTCTCAGCAAACTGACACAAGAACAGAAAATCTAGCACTGCACGTTCTCACTCATAGGCAGGTGTTGAACCATGAGAACACATGGACACAGGGAGGGGAGCACCATACACTGGGGTCTGTCTGGGGGAAATAGGGGAGGGATAGCAGAGGGTGGGGAGTTGGGGAGGGATAACATGGGGAGAAATGGCAGATATAGGTGATGGGGAGGGCAGCAAAACGCACTGCCATGTGTGTTCCTATGCAACAATCTTGCATGTTCTTCACATGTACTCCCAAACCTAAAATGCAATTTAAAAAAAAAATCTAAAAAAAAAAAAACAAAGAAAGAATGAGCTGGAATTGAGAAGTAGTACAAAGAAACTAACCTGGCAAGAGTCCTTTCCACCCTCCAGGAATCCCAGACATATCATATTTGTAGTAATCTTGCCTGGGTAGGCTTTGCGGCAAGCAGTGTCAGAGAGAATGGGAGCCTTCAGACACTGCAGGAGATCAGGGTAGTTGGCTGTGTAGTAGAAGCATAAAAAATGTAAGGTTACTCATGAGGTTTCCAAAAATTTATTTCTCAATACCTCTCCCCTCTTCACCAATACTCTCACTCTTTTAATTAGTTGATGACTTCTCATTTGAGAGAACAATATTTTTTTCTAAAAGCTTTTACAAGTACTTCTAATGAATGAATTGTTCTTTCTCTGACAGTAGCATCAGTGACCACACATCTTACATCTGGCAACTTTATTTCTCAAGCAGGTACATGCTCCAGGCAAGACCATATCCCTTAGTCTTTGTTGTGTTTACCTCCTCAGGTTATAGATCTCTGCACATCACTAATCACACTTCAGTTAAATACCCTGATATCTTTGTAATACTTCATTATTGTATCTTCCACATAGTTCTAGCAAGGGAATCCTCTTTATTTCAGTTATTAATGGTATATTTCTGAGACTCAATATATCCAGAAACTGTGCTCTGGGAACTTAACCTTAAGTGAGAATTTGGACTGGCTGAACTTTCACGTCTTTCAGCTTTAAAATCCTCACACTTGGTAGTTCTGTGTCAGGTGACACTTACTGCCACTGCTCAAGGTGTTGCCCCAGCCGGAGATGAGACACTGAGTACCAGTCGCTGCACAGGATCTTGGCAGAGAGATGGTGGATACTCGAGAGTTGATGGTGGCAGCTGAGCTCAGCTTAATCAACATGATGTCATTATCGATGGTGGCTGAATTGTAATTGGGGTGGCGAATAATCTTGGCCGCGTTTATGAATTGCTCATTGCCTTCCACAACCTCAATGTTGTATTCTCCCAGGCGCACTTGGATTCGGCTGGATTAAAAGATATAAGAGGTTCCTAAGAATCTAACTTGAGCTACTTCCACTTGTCCTGACCCCCACCCATTTACAAGCATAAACACAGACACCATCGTTTTGAAGCATTCAGTCACACAGTAATTGTGTACTTAAGGTAGCATTGTATACTGCCACATGGTACAGGTTAGAGTTTTTCTTATGGAGGTGTCACTGCAAGTGCAGACTCGCAGCCCACTATTCTTGTTAGAATAGTAAGAAAGGGGAATGAGAGCCCAAAGACTTGAATAAAACAGTCGAAGAAAAAAAGGAAGTTGGTGGAGATTGATCAGCACTTGCCATTTCTCTCTGGTTGGGATCACCAATTATTGTAGGAAATGAAGCAGGAGTGAGGAATGGCAGAATTTTGAGGGAGCAGAATGAATCATGCATATGTTTAATGTTGTGCTGTAAATTATCTGTATGTTATTGCCTCCATCTACAATTTATACCTGTTGAGCTATAGTGATTAGCACTCTGTAGTGATTCACGTCATAAGGTACTTCTAGGGAAACGTCACTACTCACTATTTCCCTTCTTTATCTTTAGTACCATCATTTGGGAAGACATCAGAGACTCCTAAAGGCTATCTCTCCATGCAAAAGCCCCTTGATAATCAGGCAATGCCTGGGAGAATAAAAAATCTCTGGAGGTCTGAATGCCTCACCCTCAAGCACAGCTCTACAGTTTACTCTGGATTGTGTTTAGTCAGGGATAGAGGATAAATTGATCGTAGCGTATAGGAAAGTGAGTGTCAATGACTTACGACTTGTAGCAGTGAGCCGCAGACACCACCCATTGGTTATTGATGAGGGAGCCGCCACAGAAGTGATAGCCAGCATTCAGGGACACCTGATAGGGGACAGAATCCTTCTGACAGGTGTAGCCCCCGACAATCTTGTCGTCATCATCATCACTAGTGGGGAAAGCAACTAACAGAGAAAAGTTGCCAACTATCAGTTAAACAGATTTACCCTGGAGTTTCCACACTACCATGAAGTTTTTTCAGATTTGCCAAAAGAGAGCAGAGTGTTCTCTTGTCTCACATAATCAGGAAATGGTGGTTTTAAGGTCATCTGAAGAGAAAATTTATTATTCCATACTTTTATATTATATCCACTTGTAACATTATAATTTGTAACATTATAAGTATTTAATTTTAAATTTATGCTTTAACTTTGACAAATGTATTCTTTAATATATGTACTATTCAGACACACACACACACACACACACACACACACACATGCACACATTCAAAGATCAGAAACTCTTGACACAGTAAATGTCCTGAATATCACTTCCTGAGGCTCAAGGAATACTTTTTATATAGAACTCTGCTCACCAGCCACACAGTTAGGGGTAATGCTTTTCAGTAATCATGCTGATGTTGGTTTGTGCTGGTTGGTGAGATGTTATGGGAGAGAGAGCCCCCTAGGTAGCAGAAAGAAGGCTTTTCAAAGACACTTGAGAATGTTCTGGTCTAGAAGGAAATGAGAGATTTATACTTTTGCTCTCCCAATTTCTCTTTTTGGTTCCAGCCTATAATTTCTATTAAAATCATTTTATGGAACATTATAGGGTGACCTTCAGCCTTTCCTCTTATCCCAATTATCTTTCCAACTTATGAATTTATTCAGCTTTTAAAGTCTAGCCCACTGATTTATTAAGATATCTTGTAGCTCCAAAAGTTTGTGATTATATTTTACGAGCCCCTTTGTTCAGATATTTTTAATAGTTTTGAAAGAAGTTTCCAGGTGTGTAGACAGATATATTGAATGTATACCTGCCCAACTTGAGAAAATTTAGTATTATTAGTCATATAAAATTTAGTAGTATAAAAGGAGAATTCATAAGTTCTCTATTATATATGGAATGACATGTTACTTTACACCAGAGAGATTTCTGTGGCAAAAGTATGGTAAAATACAGCCCATAGCTTTTATTCTTGAGGAAGAAAATAGCTTTTCCTATTAGACTCCTTGGTTCTATATCTCTGGTCCTTTAGTGTGGAGAGGATGCAGGCTCTCCTGCACCCATTTGAAAAGCACATGATTAGTTTCAATTATTAATTACAAATTTCTGGAAAGGTCAGGATAGGTCCTCCTTAATCTGGGCTATCTTTTCCTTTTCTCTCCTTCTTCTTTTATCCAGAAGTCGAGAGCAAGTCATGCATCTTTTTTTTTTGAGATGGAGTCTTGCTCTGTCACCCAGGCTGGAGTGCCGTGATGTGGTCTCAGCTCACTGCAACCTCCGCCTCCTGGGTTCAAGCAATTCTTCTGCCTCAGCCTCCTGAGTTGCTGGGATTATAGGCATCTGCCACCATGCCCAACTGATTTTTGTATTTTTAGTAGAGACAGGGCTTCACCATGTGTTGGGAAAAGCAGCAAAGGAGAAAGGACTTACGGAGTGCCTATATAAATTGGTTATGAGTGACATATAAACAAGGAACAACAAACTGCAGAAGGCTGCAGGAGGCCTCTGAGGAGGAAGGCCTCTCCATGCCTCATGTTCCTATTCAGGGTGACTTCGGCTCTGTTACCATGTTACCATAAACATTGTGTTCAAGGACGTAAAACCCCTTTGTAGCACTAGGATGTAGCCAGACTTGCAGTCTCCTTGTAAGGCCCATGTTCCACCAGCTGTATGTAGATAATAAGCTAAAGATAACCACATGTTCTTATTGTAAAACTCCCAAACTGCCACTGTTATCAATCCTTAAAATGACACACCAGTTCTGGCTCACCGATTCACTCCACCATCACTCCACCACACCCTATAGATCAAAATGATTGTAATCAATAAATAGCATGGATAATCAGAACTTGGGGCCTTCACTGCATCCACCAGAGTAATAAAGTGATGGCTCCCTGGTCCCACTGTCTTTCTGAATCTTTTTCTCATTCCTTTGTCACTACCAAACTCGGGGTACATGTGGGTGATATAGGGCTGGCTCCCTACAACCATGTTAGCCAGGCTGGTTTCAAACTCCTGACCTCATGATCCACCCACCTCAGCCTCCCAAAGTGCTGGGATTACAGGTGTAAGCCACTGCTCCCAGCCTGAAGTCCTGCATCTTTATATCTTCTACCCTGATCACTTTTGCTCACTGTGATCTTCTTCCAACAAGTGATATTTAATTATCCACAAACATAAGTATTTTACACTGTCATTTCAGTATTTTAAGCTTTTTGAATAGAGACCAGATTCAACATTCATTGTCATCTTCCAGAGAACAAAGTGAAACAAAGTTTATGGTAGATACCTACTGATTCATTCATTAAAAGAGACTCACCAGCAGCACCCAGGAGAGCAAGAAAGATGAAGGTCTTCATGGTTGCTCGCTCCGCCTGGACTGGGACATAGATAACAGCTTTTCATCCACAGCTCTTTATACCTCCAGACTTGTCTTGACATTCATGACCACAGGTGCCAGAAAAGTGATTTCACTACAAGCTCACAAATCTAAATCTAAATTCTGTGACAGATGGAAGATAATTCAACATCAGTTTTAAACATGAACATTTGCCTACTTTTCCAGAAAGTCATGGGACTGAAAGAAACAAATCCACCTGGTGGGAACTGTGCTCCCTAATAGGTGAGACTGGAGTAAGGCCACAGGACAGAGCTACAGGTGTCTGGATTCCCAGATAAACAATAGGTAGTTGGGCATCTCAACTGTAAATGTTTATTCTAGGGACTACTGTACTTTTGATGTTTAATAACATAGACTCTTTTATAGTTATATACTTTGTATTATGACCTCTCTGGTCTTACATATCCATGTTAACTTTTCTCTTTTTTAAATTTCAACTTTTATTACAGATTAAAGGGTACATGTGCAGATTTTTTACATAAGTAAATTATGTGACACTGAGGCTTGTGGTCCCAACAATCTCATCACCCAGGCAGTAAGCATAGTACCCAACAGGTGGTACTTCAACTTTTCGTTGTTAGAGGAACAATTTGTTTCCCTAAGAAAAAGAAGGCTGCTGTTAATTGAAATTATAACAGAGAAAAAGAGGAAGTTAAAATGCTAATATAATTATCTTGAGCTTTTATTTGCCTTTATTAATTTAGCAATCTTCCCAACAACCATGTAACATACCTATTATAATTCCCACTTTAGAGATGAGAAAACTAAGGTGCACAAAGCTAAGGGATTTGACCAAAATCACATACCAAGTACATGGTAACATCAGCATTCCAACCCAGGAAATCTTCCTTCAGAGTCTGTGATCCTGACCACTATGAAATACTTCTCTCAGTAAGTTCATCAAAATCTGAATGCCAAGATAATGTAAAATTCTTTTTTTTTTTTTTTTTGAGACAGAGTCTTGCTCCATTACCACGCACCAGGCTGGAGTACAGTGGCACGATCTTGGCCCACTGCAACCTCCACCTCCCGGGTTCAAGCAATTCTCCTGCCTCAACCTCCCGAGTAGCTGAGATTACAGGCGTGCGCCACCACACCCAGCTAATTTTTGTATTTTTTTTTTTTTTTTTTTTTTTTTGAGATGGAGTTTCTCTCTTGTTACCCAGGCTGGAGTGCAATGGCGCAATTTCGGCTCACCGCAACCTCCGCCTCCTGGGCTCAGGCAATTCTCCTGCCTCAGCCTCCTGAGTGGCTGGGATTACAGGCATGTGCCACCATGCCCAGCCAATTTTTGTATTTTCAGTAGATACAGGGTTTCATCATGTTAGCCAGGATAGTCTTCATCTCTTGACCTCATGATGTGCCTACCTCGTCCTCCCAAAGTGCTGAGATTACAGGCATGAGCCACCGCGCCCGGCCACAAAATTCTTATCACATAACACAACTGAGACTTATAGAGCATTTAGTATGTGTCCAGCACTATGGAAATGGATTGCATGCATCAACTCATTTGATCCTCACAAACAGCACTGTAAGTGTTATGCCATAAATTTCACCATTTAAGAGATGTGGAGAAAGAGACTAAAAGAAGTCAAGGAGTATATTAAAGTTTCATAGCTGTTAAGTGGCCAATCTATGGTTAAAACTTAAGCAGCCTCACTTCAGGGTTCATGCAGTCAACAGTGATGCCATGAATATAATAAGTGAGAACAGGGCTGGGCACAGTAGCTCACGCCTGTAATCTCAGCATATGAGAGGCTGAGGCAGGCGGAACATGAGATCAAGAGATCTAGACCATCCTGGCCAACATAGTGAAACCCTGTGTCTACTAAAATACAAAAAAAAAAAATTAGCCAGGCTTGGTGGTGTGCGCCTGTAGTTCTAGCTACTCAGGAGGCTGAGGCAGAAGAATTACTTGAACTATTTGGAATTCTGGAAAATCCAAGAAATAGGTTGCTGGAGTAGGAATTTTCCGAATTAATGCAACATGACAGTAGCATACAGTTGAGTGAATCTCAGTGAGAAGTAACTCCTAGCCAGATGTAGCCAGATTTAACATCTATGCAATACATTTGAAACATCCTATCAGGATCTATTTCTGCTTGAGCAAATTATCACTCCTAAAGTAGTTTCTGTTTCTTTTACATTTGAAATACTACTGCTATCAAGATGACTTACTTAACAGCCGTTTCTCAACCTTAGCACTATGGATATGCTGGGCCAGATACTTCTTGGCTGTGGATAACTGTCCTGTGCATTGCAGGATGTTTATCAGCATATGTCTGGTCTCTGAATGAAAACAGCATTTCCTTTGTCCCCCAGGCATAACGACCAAGAATGTCTCCAGACATTGCCAAATGTCACCGGGGAGGAAAAATCATCCCCAGTTGAGAACCAGAGCTCTAAGGAAGAAAGAAGGGAAATGAGACTTTGCTTCAAAGCCTTTAAAAAGAGCCTTAGGCTATGGGACACTCAATACCTACTGAATGAATGGCACCCAGACTGGGGAGCTGCCTTTAATTGATTCCTAAATATTAGAAAATATTAAGGAGTAAGGGAAAGAGCAGTGCCCAAATTGAGGAATGGGGAGTCTTCTTAGTCTGTTTAATATTTTCCATTGCTGATGCTTCAACCTGTGAGGTGATATAACCTGTTTAATTCTGCATCACTCTTGGAACTTCCCCAGAGATTCTTCAGAGATCTTGACCCATATAAAAAGTACAGCATTGTAGAGCATAACATTTTAGAATAATTGGCTCATGTGCTGTTATGGCCCAGAAAACTACCTCTCGTGTGCCCTGGGCTTGATTATTTGGACTCCTTCCAGGAGCAAAAGAGTGAGAGTTGCCAGATTGGGGTGAGGTGGTGTGGGTTGTCATCTAGGATCATTTGCAATTTCCCACACAAAAAATCCTGAGATGAGAAAAGTAGTCCCATCTGGCTACTGGGATGGTTCTCTAGCCATCTAGAGCAATAAAGGGCATGCAAGGAAAATGCTAAGTGATGGTTTCTAGCCTTCAGTTTCTAGACTTCAGTTATTCATTCTTGTACTTTTTTCATGTAAACTACTTACATTTTGATTTTTAAATAGACTTTTTTTAAGTCTCTTTTTAAGCAGTGAGATCAACATTTCTTGTGTTGATGGCTCTTTTATCTAATGTATACTAAAATGAACACACGCTTTTCAAATAAAAATGCTCATCTGAGTACTATCTAAAATTATGTTGAGGACTACTAGTGAGGAGCCTACCAGACTTCAGGAAACATAGTGTTAGGTAGATGATGGGGGAAGTGGGGGTGGGACAAACCAAGGATCACTGGCAGTGGTGGCTGCAGTGTTGCCTGTGAACAGAAGGGGTGTGGAGCAGAGTGGATCAGGATGTTAAGTGAAAGTGATTAGGAGAATGCTCCCTGTGGAAAAGGCAGGTGAATACAGGATTAGTATTTAAACTCATAGGTTAAACTATCAACAATGGGAAATATTGAACAGGCTAAGAAGACTCCCCCTTCCTCATTCTGGGCACTGCTCCTTCCCTTACTCCTTAATATTACCTAGTTTTTAGGAATCAATTAAAGGCAGCTCCCACTTTGGGTGCCACTCATTCCGTAGTTATTGAGTGTCTATATTGTTCCACAGCTCAAGGCACTTTTTAAAGGCAATATCCTTAGAAGCAAAGCCCAATTTCCCTTCTTTCTCCCTTAGAACTCTGGTGCCTTTGTACATATACATGTGTATTTGTCATTTGTGTGAACACATCTGAGTAAAACATCCTTCTATTATTGTGTGGGAGCTTAGAGCTATAAGATACTCTGTGTTTCTGAGATGCTGTGAGTCATTTTGTAAAGCCTGACCCTGGAGAATTGGGATGAAAATTCTCAGACTCAATAAAGTATTTTGTCTGCACTTTATGTGTGCAAAACTTCTGTTCTTAATGACACCAATAAATTCTAACTTATAATCAATATTGAACATGCTACAATGTGTGGGACCTCCTTTCTCAGCCTCATCTCATAAGATTCATCAGCTGTGGGGAATGCCCATATTTTTTTCTTTTGCTCAGCAGAATGGGTGAGTACCTATACTTCTTATTCAAACTTCAAACACATGGTGACCCATAGGCATATGCCAATATTTAACTAACCTGTGTTTGTCACCTTTTTTTCCCATGCACATTGCTTAGTGGCCTTGGAAGACTATTTAAACTTGTGCCTAAATTAGGGGCTGATTAGGTTCCAGAAAATACGTTGACATTTGTATTGGCAAGAAGAAAAGGCTCCAGGCTCTAAAGGCAATTGCATGCTCTTTTTCTCCATAGACTTTTTTTTGTTCTTAGCTTCTCCAGCCGCTTTTGTAGCTAATACGTCACTAGATCATGCTGGCTTTTAACCACTCCAATGTGTGGAGACAATTTTTAGTAAAACTCCTTTCCCTGAAAAAGAATGAATACTAACACATGCACACACACACACACACACACACACACTCTTGGGAGGAGGTCTTGACGTGAGTGTGATGGAGTATATGTTGTTTGCTGAGACATGATGGCAAGGAACACTGAGCCATCCCCAGGCAGGAAACTGCTAGAATGAGCAAGCAGTATGTACTGGTCATGTGCTAGTTAAACCAGCTCCCAAACCACAGGGTATTTGACCTTGTCCCCGTTGCTGGCTCCCAAAGAGTGTTTTTTAGCTTATTTCTATCTTAGTAGTGAACAGGCACTATCTGCCTGTTTAGTCTATCTTTAGTCTATGAAGAAACACTGAGCACCTGCTTATTAAAAATCATCTCTTGTTTACAAAGAGTAAATACATGGGTCAGAGTCTGCTCTGGGCTGTCAGCTGGGAAATGCTGGCAGATCCCTGGTGGTCCCACTGTGATCCCATTTTTTGCACTCTATCTTTATTTCTGTTTCTTAATTCCTTCAGCACCGCCTGGGTTGGGGTCTCTATGACCGAGCTGGTCTCGGCACACACACAACATAAGCAGTAAGGGCAAAAAAAGTGCAAAAGGGAACAAAGTGTGAAGTATACGCTTGTGAACTTGGAAGTTGACATTAAGCTGATTTGCTCAGGCCATAACTGGTCACTTGCTAATCTTTGTAACATATAGAAAATCATTATTAGTGAATAGAATTATCTTTCTTGAGAAAGTGAACCCTAGGACCAGATCTAAGTTTCCTTGAGAACCCTGATCAAGGATGGAATTCATTTGGGGGCATTTTTACTCTGGTGACATGTGATTCTCTCCATAAAATTGTTTGCATGGTTCAGTAAACCTTTTCAATAGAAATCCTAACAGTAAATGTTTTACGCACTTTGCTGGCAATGTAGTCTGTCACAACTACTCTGCTGTCCTACAATGAAAGCATATAAATGAATGAGTGTGGGTGTGTTTCAGTAAAAGCAAATTTACTAAAATCAGCTGTAGGCCATATTTTTTTCCTCAGGCCATAATTGGTCAACCCTGCTCTAGAGGAGAGGGAAGAAACCATTTAATATCCTGTGTCTAGATTTTCAATGATCAAGAAAAGCTTAAAATAAATTAGTAATTTTGTTAAAATATCTCACTTTTTGCTTGCTCCAAATGATTGCGGGAGAAAGAAAGATGTGGAGGAATGACTATTTAGGGCTGAGGTATTAGAGTAACAGAGAATAATGCAGGAAAAGAAAGGAAAACTTGACAGAGACAGAAAATGTACATCAAAGTATGAGAAATAATAAAATGCAGAGAAAAACATTTAAATTTGGTGACCAGAGTTTTAGACTTTATTCTGTATCTAGTTTTTATTGGTCTCTGGACTTTAAAGTAGTATAAAACGAATACCCACAGAAACGATTGGGAAAATAGGACAAACTAACACAATTTTTGATCTACATATTAGGATTTTTGTTACATTCCTCTGTATTCCTGTTCATGGCCATATTCTACCTCCATCCCATAAAATTAGATTGTAAGGCAGCTGGGCATAGTGGCTTATGCCTGTAATCCCAGCACTTTGGGAGGCTGAGGTGGGCAGATCACCTGCTATCAGGAGTTTGAGACCAACCTGGCCAACATGGTGAAACCTCATCTCTACTAAAAAGTACAAAAATTAGCCGGGTGTGGTGGTGGGTGCCTGTAATCCCAGTTACTCTGGAGGCTGAGGCAGGAGAATTGCTTGAACCCAGGAGACAAAGGTTGCAGTGAGCTGACATCGTGCCTCTGCACTCCAGCCTGGGCAACAGAGTGAGACTCCATCTCAAAAAAAAAAAATAGATTGTAAAGCATACCTAACAAAAGACATTGGTTCACCACAGAAACAGACAACTGTCTATCTGTGAAACCCACAGCTGTCAGAACACGTACAAATGCTATCCTGAAATAATTGCAAACTTGCCACTTCTGAATATAATGGGTCAGTGAAGAATTTATATAGAGAAAACAGTCTATTAGATTAGAAGGAAATGGGATTAGGAAGAAAAGCAGAGATGAAAATGAAGATTAAATTGAAGCTAACAGCCAAATAGAGCATATCCTATAAAACTTTCCAGATTAGATGTTATCTGTAAACATGTCAAACATGTCTTATAGCTCCTGTAAGCCCTGAAGCATTTCGAGAATGAGAACATTATTCACAAAAGCTTGTTGAACAAATTAAAGTGGCCCATGTGCCCATGAGAGTTGGTTTTATTCACTGCTCTATTCCTGGTCCTCAAACAGCACCTGACATATATGTATGTGTTCCATAAATACCTATTGGATATTTTTTTGATACTTTAAGTGTGTATACGGAGGTGGTTGGAGGCGTTTCACCAGTAGGTGGTAGAGTTGTTAAACCTTTACTTCGGTGTTTCAAATGCCTTCTTGCCTTGTGTATTCCCCTGCGGAATCCCTTTGTGTATCTATGCTCCCAATGTTGTATTGGGAGGGCTGGGGGCAGATGGCTGAGATGAGGGCAATGTGCCTCCTTCACCTCAAGGAAGAGCTGTGACTTTACTAAAATTCCTGAGTCAAGTGGAGGGAGGAGAAGAGAGGCAGGAGAGAGGAAAGGACTAATGAAGGAATCAAGTGCTCTGGTATCAGGGTTTGCTCCTTGTTCTAGTTGAGAGACCATGTGTGAACAACTCAAAGACACTAAAGTTCATACCAGCTGGACCTGTGTAGCATCATCTCTGCAGTCCCTCTGACCCATGCCCTTAGGGCCTTCTGTTGTTCTAGTCTGTGTTCAGGTCCAGCATCCTAAGTAGCTGAGATGCTCCCTGATATAGGGATTGCAGAGTATGCCTCTTTTGTCCCCCTTATCACCCACTGAGGGGTGCTCCCTCCCTAGGTGGCATTACATTACTGGGTCTTAAAAATACGCACAACTGGCTCCAGGGAAGGGCACCAGGGAAGGATTCCACTGAGCCAGGGAGGTGGCCTCCTTGGGTTCACTGAGATGAGGGAGTGGAGCCGGAGTGTGCCTGTCCTGGATAAAAGACAGACAGCTGGAAGGCATCTGCCCAAAGGGAAGGGGTCGATGTGTTAGAGTGGAGGGAAGCCACAAGTGGGAGGAGGAAGGGGAGAGCCAGTCATTCATTGTGGGGAGGGTGGGCAGCTGCTAAGAAAAAAGCGACTGTCTGAGGAACCCACTCTGTAAACCGGGCCCTGACAAGCTAGTCTAAATTCACCTCTTGAGGTGCTGGCGCAAAGCTTGAAAGGGAAAGAGGAAGTATGAGCTGTAGACACTAACGGTGACACCCAACGGGAGCAGGAGGCCTCCCAAGCAGCCCCTATCTCAGGGCCTAGGAAGCACACCTAGACGATCAGGATGCCAAGCAGGGTGACACGGGGTAGCCCCCACCCCTGTGTGACCCTGCCATGGGCTGCAGGCTCCTCTGCAATGTGGTCCTTTGTCTCCTGGGAGCAGGTGAGTCCTGGGCACAGGTGCGACATTTCTGTCCTTGAATTTTTGGCTTTTTTCATGGAACTGCCTCAGAAGACTCTGTCCTGGGCTTAGTCTGAAGTTGGCTTCTTATTTTTGCAGGCCCCATGGACACTGGAATTACTCAGATACCAAAATACCTGGTCACAGCAAAGAGGACTAAAAGGACTCTGAAATGTGAGCAACATCTAGGACATGATTCCATGTATTGGTACAGACAGAAAGCTGAGAAATCCCTGGAGTTAATGTTTTACTACAACTATAAGGCACTCATTGAAATCCAGACTGTGCCAAATCATTTCACACCCAAATGGCCTGACAGCTCTTGCTTCTGCCTTCACGTGGTCACGGTGCAGCTAGAAGACTCAGCTCTGTATCTCTGCACCAGAAGTCAAGACACAACGTGACCGCCTCCCTGTGGACCAACCTCCTGGGTCTAGTCAGGAAGCTGTGGGGGCAACACATCCAGCTGAGCCTCAATACTTGAGTCAGCATTCTGCAAGACCTCAGCAGAAATCTCAGGCCATCGTACTGTCATTTATTGGATGTGGCAATGCCACATTGCCCAGACTCCAGCAGCCTGTGGCCTGACTTTGTCTTGAACAAGACTGTGCCTGAACTTGAATGTAGGACAGGTGCTGCCAAGTTCAAGTTGTTCCAAGTATCTTCCAGCTGGCTTGTGCCTCTGGGAAATCTTGTGTGAAGCATTTACCACTCTGGCCACACCAATCTGCCTTCCAGTATGAACATTTTTTGTCTTCTCTTTCCACCCAAGTTAGACCCTGGATCCCTGCCGTCATCCCAGATCCAAATATGCTCAGACCTCTTCTTTTGTTTTAAAAAAAAAAAATACCTAATCCCCTCCTCAGATGGCTCTATCAGTGCCTGACCCTGAGGATAGGAGCTCTCCATGGGGCTTGGATCATAGTTCACTCTCCCTGGAGCATGTGCAGAGTTTCAACTTCTTGGTGGTTTCTGTCTTCCATTCAGGACCTTCACACTTGTTCCTTTTCCTTCTGTCTCTTTAATCCTAATGCCAAGTTTTCTTGGCATCCATTATCGGCTGTAGAGTCTGTTTTACCTGCATTGTTGCTCACAGCAGGTAATAAGAGAAGAAGACCTCCTGGAATTTCTGAGCCGGACTTTGTGCTCAGGGTTACCTTTGCTGAGCCCCATATTTTCCAACATTGCTCCTAGTAATGGCCCTCAGTCCTGCACACACCATCAGACCCCAGGGGCTGAGCAGGGCCCTCTATTGTCAGGTTTCTGCACCAATGCAAAGGCTCCCTCCTCCCTCCTATAGAGGGTGCTCCAGGGGTGGTGGGTGTTGCCACAGACACCGGTAACTCTGCCAGACCTTGCCTGTGGGATCGTGGGAGCTCAAAATACCCCTCCTTTCTTCCACATGACCAGATGTCTGAGCTAGGAGGGGCCTCATTCCTGCTGTGATCCTGCCATGGATACCTGGCTCCTATGCTGGGCAATTTTTAGTCTCTTGAAAGCAGGTCGATCTTTAGGACTCTAGGGAATTCTTACTTTGAACTTACCTAAGACAGCTCTAAACCATTCTCTTAATCTTCTTTCTTTTCCTACAGGATACACAGAACCTGAAGTCACCCAGACTCCCAGCCATCAGGTCACATGGATGGGACAGGAAGTGATCTTGTGGTGTGTCCCCATCCCTAACCACTTAAACTTCTTTTGGTACAGACAAATTTTGGGGAAGAAAGTCGAGTTTCTGGTTTACTTCTATAATGATAACATCTCAGAGAAGTCAGAAATATTCGATGATCGATTCTCAGTTAAAAGGCCTGATGGATCAAATTTTACTCTGAAGATTCAGTCCACAAAGCTGGAGGACTCAGCCACGTACTTCTGTGCCAGCAGCGAGCCACAGCCTTGCAAAGACACCTCTAGCCTGTACACAAACCCTCACAGACCTGCCTCCCTCCCAGCCGCCAGCACCCACTTCCTGCCTAATAAAGGAAGTCTCTGGTTGGGTTTGTTCTTGCAGCCATCTCCAAATAGACAGATATCTGAAATTAAATTACCAAAGATATCTTGGGCAGGAATGGGTAGATACTGCAGGATTTGCAGAAGTTTTACAGATACTACAGGGTGTGACTGTGGGCTCTGAATGTGGGCAAATTGTCACCACCAAGTAACCTACGTCTTCTCGTTATTCCCTTTTTGCCATTGTTATCAGTATTTTTTTGTTGTTAGTTGTTTAGGAAAACATATTTTAACTCATAGGATGGTAAGTTGATTACTGAGCCGGAGTTCAGATATTTCCATGAGAATATAGAGGGTCCCCATGGAAATTTTCAGGAGAAGGGGCTCGGGACGCTGGCCTCAATATCAATGAGTCTTGCTCAGCATGTGGTCAATGGCAGAACCATCTGATGACCCTGTCAACCTGGTGTGATGCATTTGGGCTAATGATCCTAGCTCACAAAATAGCAAGTTAAGAGAGCAGCAGACATGGAGCTTAAGATTGGGACCACATTTCACACCATTTCAAGGTCAACAGAGTTCTAGACAAGCATGAGAGTCTCCTGAATTAAGCCAGGCAGTGCAGGAGCAGAATTCAGCTGCAAAAGTCAAGAGGCATCTAGAGGCAGAGGCAGGAATGAATTTATCACTTACAACTTAACATGAGGCAGCCAGATTAACTTCTTGAGCTTCATTTAAGTTTGCAGTGTTACTGAAGAGTTGGAGCAGGGAAGGTGGAGGGAAGACTTCAAAAGAATAACAATGGATTCCTCATAATATGCCAGGATAAGCTCAAGCAATGCATGGTAGAAAAAAGATGTGAGCAGATCGTGTTGTTTATAAACACCTGGATTCATTTATTCACTTATTTTTATGCCAGCGCCACTGCTATGAAGTCTTAAAGGATGACTGATTGACCAACATGTGTTCCCATACAACTTTGCCTTGGACAAAAAGGACTCTAGCTTATTGCTCAAAACGTCCTGTATTTGTACAGATTGCAGCTGACCACCACCTTGAAGACCTGACTACTTGGATTTAACGGAAGTAATGTGAGAGGGGGCTGCATCAGATGTCTCTATCATCACCTCATACTCTCTGGTGGAAATGATTCCACTTTTGATTCCAGCCACGGCTATGATGAACAGTTCCATGCAGACATTGACCTACCCCATAGTTACTGCACCTCACCTTCAATGTGGTCATGTGTTCCCAAAGTACCCTGTTGCTGAAGCGTGGGACACATTGGTGGCCTGCATGGCCAAAAGTGTGAGGGAATGGATGTCCTCTGGGGCAATCCTCAACCACTGGAGAATGCGAAGTAGTGGATAAGGGCATTGGCATTAGTCTTGGGCCTCCTAGAAGGGCCTAGTTTGATAGCCAGTCACCTTTGTATAAGGACAGAGCAATTAATATATATTTTTTTGTATTTTATCTGCTTTTTGTTTCTCTGATTCAGTATGGATATTTTTATCTGACCTATCTTCCAGTTTATCTAGTCTTTTCAGCTGTATTTTTTCTTTTGAGATAGAGTCTGGCACTGTCTGTCGCCTGAGGTGGAGTGCAGTGGCGTGATTTCAGCTTAGTGCAACCTCTGCGTCCCGGGTTCACATGATTCTCCTGCCACAGCCCCCCAAGTAGGTGGGATTACAGATGCACACCACCACACTCAGCTAATTTTTTGTATTGTTAGTAGAGATGGGGTTTCACTATGTTGGCCTTGAACTATGTTGATCTTGAACTCACGATCCACCAGCCTCGGCCTCCCCAAGTGCTGGGATTACAGGTGTGAGCCACTGTGCCCAGCCCTATTCCTCCTTTAATCATACCTATTGAATTCTAAATTTTAGGAATTTTTACTATTTCAGTTCTGGACTTTCCACTTACAGCTCGCTACAGTTTCTAGTTGTCTGCTAACGCTCTATGTTTTGCAGTTTATTTTGTTGACTGCATTAACCTCCGTCGTTTTAAAGCTAGCTTTTGACAACTTTAACATCTGAATCTGCTTGGGTCTATTTCTTTTGTCTGTTTTCTCTTTTCGGTTTCTGGGCATGTAATTTTGTTTTCTCACACAACTAGTAATTTATTCGAATGCTGGATGTTGTATATAAAAACTATAGAGAAAATTGGAGGCTCTGAATGATATCATCTTCCCCAAATGATTCACTTTTGCTTTTGCTGGGAATTGCAGCAGGGGCAGGTCACCTGAATTGAGTTGATGACTGAGCTGGATCGATCTCAGCCATTTAAGTTCCAACTAGATGTCTGAAATTTAACAGCTTAATCAAAGTGTAAATTACATAATATAATATTTGCCCATTGCAGGTATGTAATTCAATGAATTTTGATAGATTTGTGGAGTTGTAGAGCAATCACTGTGATCCAGCTCTAAAACATTTTATCCTCCCCACCTAGAAAGTTCCTACATGCTCATTTTCAGTCGGTTCCTGCTCCTATCCCCAGCACCAAGGCCTGGGCTCTTTGCCAGGGTCCTCTGCTATTCAGTAGTCACTGAATGTAAAAGTTCTCCAGACCACAAAGGTGGTGGATGCTCCTCAAAGCCTGCTGCACTCTCAGTCTTCCCTTTTTTATTTTCAGCTCCTTAGCCAACGATATAAAATTGGCAAGTGACTGAGGGAAAAGCAGTCTGTTAGGTCTCTCCTTTCTCATTGAGATCCCAGTCCCTTCAGTTCTTACTGCCTCAGTAGCTCCAAGTGCCTCCAAACATGTATCTTTTATATTTTGCTAAGTTTTTCTAGTTGTTTTTAGTGGGACTATTGTTCTGGAGAAACCAATCTATTAACTCTGAAAGCCAGTTTTACATTTATTAAAGGTGAGGTTCAATTTTGTATGTTTGTATTTTAGGTAGAAGCCTCTTTTTTTCTTTTTTAAAATTATACTTTAAGTTCTGAGGTACATGCGCAGAACGTGCAGGTTTGTTACACAGGTATACACGTGCCATGGTGGTTTGCTGCATCCATCACCCCACCATCTACATTAGGTATTTCTCCTAATGCCATCCCTCCCCAATCCCCCCCACTCCCTGCTATTCCTCCCCTAGCCCCCCACCCACCACCTGACAGGCCCCAGTGTGTAATGTTCTCCTCCCTGTTTCCATGTGTTCTCATTGTTCAACACCCATTTATGAGTGAGAACATGTGGTGTTTGTGTCAGTTTGCTGAGAATGATGGTTTCTAGCTTTATCCATGTCCCTGCAAAGGACATGAAGCCTCTTGAAGAGAGGAAGAAGTGAATTCCTCTGCCTTCCCATGCATGTCTCTCTTTCTTTCTTTTTTTTAAATTGCATTTTAGGTTTTGGGGTACATGTGCAGAACATGCAAGATAGTTGCATAGGTACACACGTGGCAGTGTGTTTTGCTGCCTTCCTCCCCTTCACCCACATTTGGCATTTCTCCCCATGCTATCCCTCCCCAGCTCCCCCGCCCCCCGCTGTCCCTCCCCTATTCCCCCCAATAGATCCCAGTGTGTAGTGCTCCCTTCCCTGTGTCCATGTGTTCTCATTGTTCATCACCTGCCTATGAGTGAGAATATGCAGTATTTCATTTTCTGTTCTTGTGTCAGTTTGCTGAGAATGATGTTCTTCAGATTCATCACCTTCCCTACAAAGGACACGAACTCATCATTTTTGATTGCTGCATAATATTCCATGGTGTATATGTGCCACATTTTCCCAGTCCAGTCTATCATTGATGGGCATTTGGGTTAATTCCAGGTCTTTGCTATTGTAAACAGTGCTGCAATGAACATTCGTGTGCATGTGTCCTTATAGTAGAACAATTTATAGTCCTTCGGATATATACTCAGTAATGGGATTGCTGGGTCAAATGGAATTTCTATTTCTAGGTCCTTGAGGAATCACCACACTGTCTTCCACAATGGTTGAACTAATTTACACTCCCACCAACAGTGTAGAAGTGTTCCTATTTCTCCACATCCTCTCCAGCATCTGTTGTCTCCAGATTTTTTAATGATTGTCATTCTAACTGGAGTGAGATGGTATCTCAATGTGGTTTTGATTTGTATCTCTCTAATGACCAGTGATGATGAGCATTTTTTCATATGTTTGTTGGCCTCATGTATGTCTTTCTGAAAAGTGTCTGTTTATATCCTTTGCCCATTTTTAAATGGGCTTGTTTGTTTTTTTCTTGTAAATCTGTTTGAGTTCTTTGTAAATTCTGGATATCAGCCCTTTGTCAGATGGGTAAACTGCAAATTTTTTTCCCCATTCTGTTGGTTGCCGATTCACTCTAATGACTGTTTCTTTTGCCGTGCAGAAGCTGTGGAGTTTCATTAGGTCCCATTTGTCTATTTTGGCTTTTGTTGCCAATGCTTTTGGTGTTTTGGTCATGAAGTCTTTGCATGTCTCTCTTTCTAAGACCTCTACTGCCCTGCTGCCTTTGCTCCTCCATAGGACTAGTCTTGACATGTTTGACCTTTCGGCCACAAGGAGGAGCTGTGACTCTACTGAGATGAAGAGAACTCAGGAAGGACAGAATGCTCTGAATGGGAGACGGTTACAAGAAATATCGGATTTATTTACAACAGGAGAAAATGCGGTTTGTAGATGCTGTGTTAATGCTGAAATGTGAGGGGTTACATACAGACTATTCATTTCGCCTTGCTGTGCAGGTGTTTCTGTCCTAGCAGAGAGCTTAGACTGCCAGATTTGTTGCATGTGATGCTGCATGGGATGAGAGAGGCAGAGAGTTTGAGCTGGGAAGGAGGAGAGCTCACAATCAGATGCACATGGAAGACCCCTTCCTGAGAGGAATAAGCGAGGGTCTGGATGCTGGGCCTCTGCTCCAACTCAGTCCTGCCATGAAATGACTTCTTGGGACCAGGGTAGTGAGCCTGACAAATCAGGGCTTCCACGAGAGATCTTGCCAAGAGAGTAATTACCAGGGGAAATCTGCTCATCAGACCAAAGAATACCTGACTCTAAATGATGAAGGAACTGAGCTAGAATGTTTTTTTTTTTTTTTTTTTTTTTCTTTTTCCTCTTCTGGATGGTCCTCTGAGTTCTTGGAGCAAGTGCTTCCAAGGATAGAAAACCCCTCTTCTGTGTCTGAGCAAATGGTTCTATCAAAATAGCATCATGAGACTCCCTTCCAGTTTCCATCTTCAACATCTATCCCTGCCTACCAAGACCCATGGGAGCTAGACTTGTCCAGATGTCAAAAGATGATGCCAAAACACTTGGAGACAGAAAAGAAGGTGGCGTGGACTGACCTCAAGGATACGCATCTGATACAGACTCTTCATTTTCTTTTCACTGTGGGCTCCTGTTTTGTCTTTTTAAAAAGCATTTGGAATTTCTCTTACTTCTTGGAATTCCAAAAATACAGCAAAGTTACATTTTATGTAGGCTTTAGTTATTCGGCAGGAGGGATCTTCAGAATATCTACCCACTCTACTCTACATATTCTAGCATGCTGCCTGGAAGTGAAAGTTTAGCCAAACAGTTTAACAGGAAAACCGTTAGCCATCCTGTGAAGGTTAATTTTGCAGTTTATCTTAGAATGGAACAAAATAGTGTACTGAATATTTCTGTATGCTGGAATCTAAATTTCTTAACTTTCTGTAGTATGAACCATTTTCAAATCTACTGAAAGTCATAAAACCAGACTACGTGAAACACACATTTCTATGCTCGGTATGAAATATTTAGGTGACTAAAGTAAGAGTTGGAGAGTCAGGGTCCCCCTGGACTTTTCAAACTCCCACCTTCACAAAAAAAGTCTACAGCTTCTCGGTAACAAAAATAAGACGACATATAATCCTTTTTATTGTTAATAAATAATATCTGTGCTTCATGGCATTGCATTTAATTTGTGTTAATTGTTGCTAACAAATGACTATAGATTAAGCATTTGTAATTTATATAATAATAGAAATAATACATGTAAATATTTTAAGTGTACAAGTGAGATTTTAATAGCTAAACAGGCAAATAACACGAACTGATGCTTGGCAAAGTTGAAGGACTCATGTCCTATAACAGGGTGTCTTATCTGGCTTTGGTTTGAATTTCATTTGGAAAACTGGTAGCTGCTGTTTGACCTGCAGGATATGATCCCATGAGCTGATGATATGCATGTTGACTTTTGTATTTTTGTCAGCATGAAAGAATTTTTTTTTTAAATCAGGGTCAGAGTCTCCAGTAACTAGCAGCCAGCTGGGAAGAATGGAAGTGAAGCCATGGCCTTTGTCCCCCTGCAGACCTGGAAACCCAGTTTTGAGCATCAGAGAAGAGACAGACAGAATCAGATGAAATGAAATCTTCATTAGACTCTGCTCAGGAAACTAAATTTGACATAATTGGGCGCAAGAGATTGTTCACCCATTCTATTCCACCAGAGGACACAGCACAGCTTTCCCACGAGTTCTCGGGGAGCTGCAGGAAGGAGACCGCTCTGCCAGGTATAGTTGTATTTTCATGAGAAGTGTAAAAGGAAGAGGCAGACATGGAGATTTTGATTCTAGAAGGGGGTGGAAGATTTTGCTTATAAACATATCAACACAGTTGCCTTTCCTGCTAAGATCCAAACTTTGGGGAATTTCCCAAATATAAGATGGGATGTAAATTTTGGGCTGCCAGAAATGTGACCCATGTTCAAATACACATCCTGATATTCAGCTCCATGTGTTCTGCAGCCTTCTGCCTCGTTCCCTTTGCCCCTACAACTCTCCACCTTCTTGTGGATTAAGTTGTCTTCATGATAAAATTATGATGTTTTCTTCCCTCATTGGCCTTCCTGTTGGAAGCCTGGTCTTCCCAGGGATCCCAGCCTCTGTACTCTCTCCTTTCCACAGCTGATTCCCCTTCTCCTGCACAGTGGGCCCTGTCAGAAAAGAAGACATGAGTCATCAATTTATTTGTTCCTTTCTATCCTTTGGGCAATTCTTGATGGACAATAAAACACTTTTGCTTTCCAAGTCTCCCGTAAAAAATGAAACGAACAACCAGAACTAACACCGCCTCATGTGTGGCAAGTTTCTTTCTATCAGTTTCATTCCAGTGCCTCTCCCAGAGCCTGTCCGTCTGATTTGTTAAAAACACTTGCATAAGATAGTGAGATACATATTTATTTAAAGCCTACTCTATAAGAATGGTGACATCTTTATATAGTTATCATCATCACTTGTATGTAGCCTCTTGTCATTTCACTATCTTCCCTCCATCCCTTTCTTTCCTTCTTGGAAAAGCTTCCCATATCAGCTGCGTGGTGCAATGAGGTAGTTACTGAATAAGACTCACATCTAGGGGGGTACCTGGTTATGTTCACAGAATTGCCCGTTGTTTCATAGATGAGGAAATGGGATGCTTTATGAAAAGTATTTAAACGTAAATACTAACTATGTTTTTGGCCTCCGTGTAGCATGTATTTCATATTCTGAGTCTACAGGTGTGAATGACTTTCGGCTCCTATTGGATTATAAGCATCACGAGACTGAGAATATTGTTTACTCATGCTTTGCACTAAGTAGCCATTCAATGACTGCAAATAAATAAAGCATGCTTGAGGTTCCAAGAAGGATGGTGGTCATTTTTCTTTTGTTTAGTGCCTCATCCATCCCTACTGCAAGTTCTGTGTTTAGCAAATCACAAATGAACCATCAGAGTCTGTCTTTGGAGGGATTTCACCAATAGATGACAATATTACCAAGGTTGCATGTGCATGTGTGTGTGTGTGTGTGTGTGTGTGAAGTGCCTTTCTGGCAGTGCTGGTCCCTGGTTTTCCTCCTGGCAGTTACTGACCTGGGGCCACTGACAGAGGCACTGAGGTCTGAGTGCTGGGCCTTGCTGACCAGAGCAGGAGGAGCGGTGGCCCTGCTACCCCCCCTGAGGCTGGAGTGGATGATGGCTGGCAGAGGAGGGGAGCACCATTGGCAAGAATAAAGGGGACGGTGGTCCTCAACAGGGGGCAGTTCAGCAATGCAAAGGCATTTTTCGTTGTCACATGGAAATCAGGTAGATAGTGCCCAAGGATGCCGCTAAGCATCCTACCTGCACAGGACAGCCCCCCCGCAACCCCACAACAAACGATTGCCCGATCCAGCATGGCAGCAGTGCCCAAGTTGAGACACCCTGGAATAAGCTTGGCTGTCAACTTTGGGAGGAGGATTATCTGCGGACAGCTCAAGGGCAGTACCATCACCTACTTTTGTTTTCCCCGACTGCCATGTTGTTTACCTTCATTGCCGTTCGTTCTCAGCACACGGTGACTTCATATTGTCTAGCAGCCTCCTGCTTCCTCATAGATCTGCCCCTTGGACAGATAAGAGCATCACAGGGAGCAGGGCTGCAGATCACTCCCAACAATGACCCTTCAACAGCGTTTGCTGTGAACTAGCATCACAATCATGTGAGTTAAGTGGCACTGGCTGGTATTCAGGTGAAATCCCAAACCACTGACCACTGATCAGACCTTCAAGTGAGCAAAGATTCAAGAGAGCAAAACAATGTCCTGCATTATTGGGAAGGGGAAGCAAAAGATCCAAAGAATAAAACCAGCCTGACTCTGAGAGAAGGGTCTGAAAGGAAGATAAAGGGAGGAGGTGGTCAGATCCCGGGTAAGGAGTTGGGAGGGAGGAAGCTGCTAGGGCAGGAATGACTGTCAGAGACACATCCTGGAGGCCACAAGTCCACCTTCTTAACTATTCCCAAAAATTCCAAACACTCCTATAAGGAGCAAGTGCAGGGCATGGAAAGGAGGAGCCATGCTAGAGGAGACCCTGAGAATAGAGGAAGGATTACAGGCTGTGACCTCACTGGCACAGTCCTCTCAGTGGCAGTGGAAACCACAGCCTAGTCTTCTCACCACTGCAGACCTGAATCCTGTCCTGGGCCTTGCCTGCTCTGCCTGACTCTGCCATGGGCCGCAGGCTCCTCTGCTGTGTGGCCCTCTGCCTCCTGAGAGCAGGTGAGTGCTGGGCCCAGGTGACATGATCCTGTTGGAGTCCCTAAGCCTTTTCACCATGACGGTAGCAGGCTACCTCCTGGGATTCGCCTGAATTCTGCTTCTTTCCTTTGCAGGTCCCTCGGACTCAGCCGTTTCCCAGACTCCAAAGTATCTGGTCACACAGATGGGAAAGAAGGGGTCCCTTAAATGTGAACAGAATCTGGGCCATGATGCTATGTATTGGTATAAGCAGGACTCTAAGAAACTTCTGAAGATAATGTTTATCTACAATAATAAGGAGCGCATTTTAAATGAAACAGTTCCAAATCGCTTCTCACCTGAGTCTCCAGACAAAGCTCATTTAAATCTTCACATCGAGTCCCTGGAGCTTGGTGACTCTGCTCTGTATTTCTGTGCCAGCAGTTAAGACACAGCCCTGCAGAGTCACTGCATCCCTGTGCACAAACCTCCCGGCTCAGCCAGGAAGCTGTGGGGCAGTGTGTGCACCTGCACCCAAGGCTCCAGTCTCCATTCCCTGACGGCCTCTGATGGAGTTTCAGTCTGTAGTGCAGCCTGCCAGTGCACCCAGTGGAGAAGTCCTCTGTCGTATGCACAGCGAAGTCTCAGAATTATCAGCTAGAGCAGCGCTTCACAACAAAGCCACAAACATTAAATTAAAGCATTAGGGCGCCACAAACAAAACAGGAGCCTGCCCCATGCGCTGAAGATCTTAACTGATGGAGGAAGCCATTTCTTGACTTTCTGTACTGCATACATTGGTACATATTTTATACAACATTATAATAAAAAACACAATGTTGCTAAAAATGATAGATGAGCACAAGCATAAAGGAGAAGGGAAGGCAAATATTCCTAAGATCAAGAGACAGTTCTGTTGCTCAGTAAGTACTCTGTTTAAAAGAGAAATATTTTCAGAAGCATGAAATTCCATGGCAATAGGTAAACTGGACAGTGCTGGGGAGAAGTCGATGGAAACGGGCTTGTGCACTCCTTCTCTTCAAAAGGAGGGTGACAGCAAGAATCCCTCTCAATTCTGATGAATGTCATCTTAAATTCTCCTCAAGAGCAGGCAACAGCGAGATGACAGGGATATTGGGAGACATGGAAAGGACTTTGAACACAAATCTCTAAGCAGTGATGAGCCATTGGTCCTCTTCCAAGTGAAACAACGTGATGAAACTGATATTTTGGTACAGTAACATTGGTTGTAATATGGATCAGAAAGAATATAGATTTTTGGGTGGCATGAATGATTAGGAGACTTCTAAATATTCTACATGAAAGATTAGAAAGGGTTTATGTGAAGCATTGTGGATGACATAGCCTGAGGCTCTGGATTATGTTATCTCCCGAAAATAGTTTTGGTTTTGTTTTGTTTTGTTTTTTTCTGGGAGGGTTGAATGTAGGACTTCCTAGGGTCTATTTCAGCTTTGCCCTCCCTCTGACAGAGCCACAGCATGTGGTCCTCATTGCTAGCGCATGGCCTTTCCAGGCCTTTCCAGGGTCTTAGTGGGAATCACAGTGTACCCACCATGACTTTCCACTGTCACTGGGTCTGAATGCCAATGCTTTCCGGCCCTGGGTAACTTCTGCCTTCCCTGCCCATGTCTTCGACCTTCTAGAATTTGTTCTCTGCTGGGCCTTCTGGAGTCCAACCCTCTGCATACACAACTTAGGACCTGGCCCAGAAAAACAAAAAGGATTTCTTAGACAATTACAATTGTCATCACGAAAAGGTAATACTGATGTAATACATCAATAAATAGATGGTAACAGTCACGTAGAAAGCATGAATCATTTAATTTTTGTGTCTATTTGTGTTCATTTGCATCTTCAAATGTTCTAGCATGGAAAGTCAATATTGGCATAACAGTACATTTTGAGAAAATTGATGCCATGCCAATAACTCAATGGTCACAAAGCATAAATAGCTTATGCAGTGGAGTAGAAATGACCCATAGGAAGTCATCCAGCTGGTTCCTAGTTGGAAAATTCTCCACAGAACTGACCTGATGTGGTTTCTGACATTTTAGAAATGGCAGGGCTTTGGAGGCCATTTCATTTCAGTTCCGTTGACTTAATATATGAGGAAATATGGCATCACATGTATGAAGAGATTGAACACTGACATACTGATTACATTTCTTAAACTTCCTGTGAGATGCATTTTATTCTCTAGTTGTTGTCTGGATGTTTAATTTCCCTACTCAGATAGAATTCTGGGGATGAAAGTGTTGTGATTTTTTCTGTCTCCTAGCTATTGCTCAGGGAGTATTGTTGAACAAGTCAGACTGGTCCATAAGCTCCAGAGGGCTGGGATACTGTCTGTTATGCTTATTACTAGGGGTCCAGACATAGACAGTTTCTTTTCCTTTCCTTTACTTGTTCTTCACTGGGCGGGTGGAGGGGCGGTTTCTTGCTCTGTCTGGAGTGCAGTGATGCAATCACGGCTCACTACAGCCTTGATTTCCCTGGCTCAAGCAATTGTCCCACCTTAGTCTCCTGAGTAACTGGGACTGCAGGCATGCACCACCACATCTGGCTAATTTTTGGTAATTTTGGTAGAGATAAGGTGTTGCCATGTTATACAGACTCAGACATAGACACTTCCTGTTGAATAAGAAATTAGAATGTCCTAGGTGTGTGGATGCCCGGTGTTCTGGCTGCTGGCTCTCTATGTTGTTGCCATTATCTCCTTCGTCTTTATTCCCCCCTGGCCTTTCAAATCCATCCCTGCTGCTCAGTTTTGTGGGGTGTGGAAAGAGCCTGGATGCTGACACTGGGTTGGTGAGTGGCCAAGTGCTGCTTTGGCCACAGGGAGGAGCTGTGCTCAGGTGAAACCTCTGGGGACCTGGGATCTGGGACCTGGGGAAGGGATGAAGAGTAAGAGGAGAGACAGGCCAGAGGGATCTTGCCCATGAGGAGCCATCCGGACCTCAACCCAGAGCATGGCTGTACTCAACATCAGGTTCAAGCTGACTTCCCTTTCCCTTGCTCCACACACCTTGTGTTGTTCTTTTTCAGCATCCCGTGTATGTTAACTCTAACCCAGCCAAGCCCCATGCCCTCCACTTCAGGGACAGAGGGTGGCTCATCCCTTTCCTGCTCCCTCAGCTCCCTGCCAGTGCCTGGTTGCTGGTTAGCATCATAGTCATGCCCTTTCCGTGGGGCATACATTTCTAAATATAGTTTAATTTATCATAATATTATAAATTAATGTTATATATTATTACAAATTTTATAAATTAGTATTATAAACCCTCCTCATTCCCAATGTGTTAAATCATCAGTCTCTGAGCCTGATGCCTCTTGAGTGCAGCTCTACATTAGTCTTTAGAGAGGAGAGTGGGTCCTGGCTGTTCTGTTTCCGTCTTTTTTGCATTCATCAATTCAATCATTCATTTATTATAGAGACAAAAGATTCCTACCCCAAGATATATGGTCATCTGTGCTTTACCAAAAAATGTTTTGAATGGTGGGCACTGGTCCACACTGCATCTGTGGTCATGCAGTCATCATCCCTCCACAGAGCCAGGCAAAAAGGGCTCCACCACGCTTAGATGTTGAGGGAAGGGACGTTTTGAAAGGCGCTGTCTCCCGTGATCCCCCAAGGGAGAATGAGATTCCCTGAATGGGAGTGGTCTGTTGCTGAGAGGGGTCCTGAAAGACAGCGGGACAGAGATAGAGGGAGGATCTACCTAACGAGGAAGCAGCTGAGAGCAAAGGAGCCCCTGTCAGAGGAATATCCTTGGGAAATAAAAAGCTGGCTCTGCCCTTTCTGCCCAGGCCATTCATCCCAACCCGGCCAATTCATATCTACCTTCTGTCAGAACTTAGAGAGGATGCAAAGCAATCAGGAGCAAACAGCCCCTGCGTCTGGGGAAACTGTCATGAGCAGTGACATCACAGGAAAAACCACCAACCAGGGCCAAGGAGACCAGAGCCCAGCCGCTCTCCCAGAGGATCCCAGGCAGAGGCCCCATTTCAGACCCCAGGCTAGCATGGGCTGCAGGCTGCTCTGCTATGCGCTGCTCTGTCTCCTGGGAGCAGGTGAGTTGGGTTCAAATTGCCTGTCCTTGAACTCCAAGCTTTTTCCTTGTGGCTGCAGCAACAGCCCCCCTCCTGGGCTCTGCCTGAATGGTGTCCCTTTCTCCCCACAGTCCCCATGGACACCGGAGTTACCCAGACACCAAAACACCTGGTCATGGGAATGATAGATGAGAAGTCTTTGCAATGTGAACAACACCTGGGGCACAATGTTATGTACTGGTACAAGCAGAAAGCTAAGAAGCCACCAGAGCTCATGTTTATCTACAACTATGAGGAAATCTCTGTAAATGAAAGTGTGCCCAGTCACTTCTCACCTGAATGCCCCGACAGCTCTCACTTATACCTTCACCTACATGCCCTGCAGCCGGAAGACTCGGCCCTATATCTCTGCGCCAGCAGCCAAGACACAGCATTGCAGAGTCACCGTTTTCCTGTGCAGAAACCTTTGGGGCCTGGCAGGAAGCTGTGGGGAGCACAGAGGGCTTGGGTTAACACTTCCTGCAAGAGCCCCAACAGAAGCTTCAGAACACCATGGCACCTGCTAATTCATCTATGTGGCAACTTTATACACTATGCATATATTCAGAGTGTGGGTTTTTTGTTTTTTTTTTTTTTTGCCTGAGTGTGACTCTGCCCTGTCAACTGATTTTTTAAAAACATAAACATATTTAGATCTAGTTTTCTTTAAATGCTTTTTAAAATCATGAAATAGGCTAAGCAGGGTGGCTCATGCCTGTAATCCCAGCACTCTGGGAGGCCAAGATGAGTGGATCACGTGGTCAGGGGATCGAGACCAGCCTGGTCAATAACTCTGTTTCTGCTAAAAATACAAAAATTAGCTAGATGTTGTGGTGCACACCTTTAGTCCCAGCCACTTGGGAGGCTGAGGCAGGAGAATTACTTGAACCCGGGAGGCAGAGGTTGCAGTGAGCCGAGATCGTGCCACTGTACTCCAGCCTGGGCGACAGAGTAAGATTCTGTCTAAAAACAAATAAATAATAAAAATAAAATAAAATCATGAAATAAAGCAAGCATGCTGTAAGAACGATCGTTTAGCTTAAGATTTTTATAAGAACCCACTCAACAATCACCTGTGTCACCACAGAGTCACACCCTGCACTGGGCCAGATACTGTCCTGTGAAAAGCTGTGCTCTCCTGACACTTCATGTCCCGTGGTTTCCACGACTCTTCTTTGGATCCTCTGTGAATAAAGGCTGTTTAACATCATCGCCTACCCACTGTGTGCTTTGCTAGGATCTCCATGGCCATGTTGGATAGAAAGGATGAGAATGGGCATTCTGGTCTTCTTCTTAATCTTAGGGAAAAAGCATACAGTCATTTTTCAGTTTTTGATCAGTAAGTGTGATATTAACTGTAGATGTTCCATGAATGTCTTTTATCAGGTAGAGAACATTTTTTATTTGTTCCTAGTTTGCTAAGAGTTTTTAATCAGAATGTTGAATTTTTTTAAAAATATTTTTTCTGTATCTATTAAGATGATTATAAAAAATTTTGTCTTTCCAACTTTTATTTTAGTTTTAAGGGCTACATGTCCAGGCTTGTTACATGGGTAAATTGCATGTCATGGGGCTTTGGTATACAGATAATTTCATCACCCAAGTCATCAGCTTAATACTCAATTGGTAGTTGTTTAATCCTCACCCTCCTCTCACCCCCAGCCTTCAAGCCTCAGTGTTTACTGTTCCTTTGTTTGTGTCTATGTGTGCTCAATATTTAGCTCCCACTTATAAGTGAGAACATGTGTGGTGTCTGGATTTCTGTTCCTGGATTGATTCACTTAGGATAATGTCCTCCAACTCTATCCATGTTGCTGAAATGAACATAATTTTGGTCTTTTTTTTTTTTTTGAGATGGAGTTTCGCTCTTGTTACCCAGGCTGGAGTGCAATGGCCTGATCTCGGCTCACCGCAACCTCCGCCTCCCGGGTTCAGGCAATTCTCCTGCCTCAACCTCCCGAGTAGCTGGGATTACAGGCACGTGCCACCATGCCCAGCTAATTTTTTATTTTTAGTAGAGACGGGGTTTCACCATGTTGACCAGGATGGTCTCGATCTCTTGACCTCGTGATCCACCTGCCTCGGCCTCCCAAAGTGCTGGGATTACAGGTTTGAGCCACCGCGCCCGGCCCAATTTTGTTCTTTTTATGGATGCATAGTATCTCCAGTCCACATTGATGGGTATTTAGGTTGATTCTATGTCTTTGCTATTGTGAATAGTGCTGCATCGAACATATGTGTGCATGTATGCTTATGACAGAATGATCTGTATTTCTTTGGGTATATAACCAGTAATTGGATTGCTGGGTCAAATGGTAGGTTTTTTTTAGTTCTTTGAAAAATCTCCATACTACTTTCTACAGTGGTTGAACTAATTTACATTCCTACCAACAGTGCATAAGCTTTCCATTTCCTCTGCAATCTTGCCAGGGTCTGTTATATTTTGACTTTTTATTAATAGTTATTCTAACTGGTATGAGATGGTATTTCACTGTGGTTTTCATTTGCATTTTTCCTAATGATTAGTTATAGTGAACATTTGTTATATGTTTGTTGGCTGCATGTATGTCTACTTTTGAAAAGTATCTATTCATGTCCTTTGCCCATTTTTAATAGAGATGTTTGTTCTTTGTTTGTTAATTTGTTCAAGCTTCCTATAGATTCTGGATATTAGACCTTTGTCAGATACATAGATTGCGAATATTTTCTCCAAGTCTGTAGGTTGTATGTTTAGTCTGTTTGTAGTTTCTTCAGCTGTGCAGAAACTCTTTAGTTGAATTAGGTCCCATTTGTCAAATTCTGTTTTTGTTGCAATTGGTTTCAGAGTCTTTATCGTGAAATATTTGCCAGGTCCTATGTCCAGAATGGTATTTCTTAGATTTTCTTCTTAGGTTTTCTGTCTTTCTTAGTTTTAGGTTTTACATTCATGTCTTTACTCAGTCATGAGTTGGTTTTTGTATATAGTGAAAGAAAGTTTCAACCTCCTGCATGTGCTGGCCAGTTTTCCCGGCATCATTTGGGGAGCAGCGAGTCCCTTCCGCATTGCCTGTTACTGTTGACTTTGTTATCGCTGGTTTTAGGTGGGTGGATTTATCTCTGGCTCTCTAACTTGTTCCATTGGTCTATGTGTCTGCTTTTGTATTAGTCTTATGCTGCTTCAGTTACTGTAGCCTCGGAGCATGGTTTGAAGTTGGGTAGTGTGATGCCTCCAGCTTTGCTCTGTTTGCTCAGGATTGCTTTGGGCACTCAAGCTTCTTCTTCTTCTTCTTTTTTTGTTCCAAATGAATTTTAGAATTTTTCACCTAATTCTGTGAAAATTGACATTGGTAGCTTGATAGGAATAACATTGATTTTAACCACATTAATTCTTCTTATCAATAAGCATAATTTTTTTTTCAATTTTTCATGTTGCCTCTGATGGTTTTCATTAGTGTTTTATAATTTTCATTGTAAATATCTTTCACCTCTCTTGTTAGCTGAGATTTTTAGGTGTATTTTGTTGTTGTTGTTGCTATTATGAATGGAATTGCGTTCTTGATTTGGCTTTTAACTTGGATGTTCTGATGTATAGAAATAGTATTGATTTCAGTGCATTGATTTTTGTATCCTTGAACTCTGCTAAAGTTATTATTCAGACCTAGGAGCCTTTGGGTAGAGACTATAGGGTTTTTAGGTATAGATAGTTACAGACAGTTTGACTTCCTCTCTTCCTTTTGTGGATGCCTTGTATTTCTCTTGTGTGATTGCTCTTTCTATTTCTACCACTACTGTTTCGAATGGGAATGTTGAGAATGAGGGTTCTTGTCTTGTTCACATGCTCAACTGCAATGCTTCCAGCTTTTGCCACTTCAGTGTGATGTTGGCTCTGTGATAGACAGCTCTTAATATTTTGAAGTATGTACTTTCAATGCCTAGTTTGTTGAAGGGGTTTTAACAAGAAGACATGTTTAATTTTATCAAAAGCCTTCTCTATGTTTATCAAGATGATCATCTAGGTTTGTTTTTAGTTCTGTCTATGTGGTAAATCACATTTGTTGATTTGTGTATGTTGAACCAAACTTGCATCCCAGAAATGAAGCCTACTTGATCGTGATAAACTTTTTGATGTGCTGCTGGATACGGTTTGCTAATATTTTGTTGAAAATTTTTCATGCAATTAAATAATTTTTATATATGGTAACTTACATTAATTGCTCTTCAAATATAAAACCAATTGTGCATTTCTAGGGCAAATTTCACCTAGAGATTAGATACTAATCTTTTTTATACATTGTGAATTAAACTTAATTTATTTTTGTTAAGGATCTTGGCATCTATGTTAATATTAGTATTATTTATTCCTCACAATTTGTAAATTGATAAACTTGGTCAATTTTATCAATAAAGTTTGGGCCTGGAGTTTTCTTTCTGGAAAAGTTTTTAATTATTATGAATTCAATTTTTAAATCCACGTCCATATGTATTTTTGAATATCCCCATATACATTCAAGTTATCTACTGCTTTTTGAGTAATTGTGTTTTGGGGGAATTTGTTTATTTTGTCTTCTGTTGACTTTATTGGCATAATATTAATCTTTCATTGGAGTTCCAATTTGCATTTCTCTAAGGATTAATAATGTCAAGAACATTTTAATGTTTTTATTAACATTTGCAGATATGTCTTTTTCATATGCCTTGTAATGCTTTTGCCCAGTTTTAAAAGTTAAATTATATTTCTTTTATATAGTTTATAGGAATTCTTTATATAATCTGGATACAATATCCTAGTCCTATATACATATTGTGAAACTTTTTCCTCAGCCTGAAAATTTTCCTTTCCACTTTCTTGCTGGTACCTGGACACAACCCCTGTGAAATGAGAGTATCCTTCTTTCTGCTTTTATTTTATCTCTCTACCTTCACCCTTATCAATAGTTGGCAGGTAATGAACTCAGTAAGAGTGAGATAGTGCAAAGGCATCTAGCTGGCCCTAGCAACACTGGCTTGGGTATACCTCTAATCTCCAGTCACACAAGGCCACTTTGCCAGCCCAGAAGTTACTCCTGCTATGTATTCTACTATAAGTAGACCTTAAATGTGCACCTCCTACTCTCTCTGTAATACATATGGCAGAATAGTGATGGATCCTTCTTTTGGCAGTCTTTCCACAATGCATGGAGCTATGCCTGTCCGACACATCTCTGCATGGACTAAGGAAGGGGTGGATAATTGAGTTAGTGTTCCTGCTTCTTGCTTGTGAGTTTTCCCCGGTAAATCTTGTTTCATGTGTTTATTGCATAGGGCTAGTGCTATCTACATGTCCCTTTATATGACTGTGCTCTCATAGAATTCTGAGGCTGGAAGGAACAAACAAGAGTTCCCACAAAGAGAAATTTAATCACCTCTAGAAAGAAGTACATGCTAATGGCTTTGGAGTTTCTGTGAAGGAAGGGTTTCCTTCTGCCTTACATAGTAGGAAAAGTGAGCAATGTCTTTACCAAGTCAGCACGACCTGATTTCAGCCAGAGGCAGAAGTGGGATTTCTATGATAATGCCCCATTTTAGTTATAGAGGGGCTACATGAGCAAGGCTATAGAGGTGAAAATGGATTCATTGGGGCCAAAATCCTACAAATTGAAGTAAGAGGGAAAACTCAGCACACATTCCAACGGACGATGCAGCTTTCTAATATTGTGCTTTCAAGGTAGATCCTGTCATCTCTAATTACTCCATACACTTCCCCAGATCATTAGCATAACTGTGTGCCAGGTAATCATTTAGCCCCTTTGCTTGGTACAAGGTAGCCATGCTCTCTACTTAGCTCCCTATTTTTTTCCAGGAAGCCTTTCCTGAGACCTGTAGTGACTGTGCTTTTCAGACTTCTCTCTTCGTTATTGTCTTTTCCATTTTTGCCGTTATATTTTAACTTTAATTGTACAGTTTATTTGCTTAACATCTGACATTTTTGTGTTTCTCTTTTACTTATTTGACCTCACTTAATGATAATCCAGGTAATTGGTCGGCTGCTACTAATCAAGTTATATTGTCTGAGGTTGATTGGTTATGTTTTCTTCTAAACTTTCTGTGTAAGAAATAAGAATGATGTTCTCCATCTTGCATGTTCTTCACATGTACCCCGAAAGCTAAAATGCAATTAAAAAATTAAAAAAAGAAAAAAAAAACATTAAGAAAAGAAAGAAGGAAGAAAAAAAAAGAAATAAGATAGCGGAACCTTCCCTTTTTTTTTGAAACAGGGTCTTGCTCTGTGACCCAGGCTAGAGCACAGTGGTGCCACTTGTTTCTGTCCATGAATTTTAACTGGTTTATACCATGAGTACTTCCTCAGTAGGGTATTTTTGTCCTCTGGACGGTGTCTTGGAAAGGTATTGGTCATTGATCGTAGCTAAGTGGCACGTTGGCTAGTGACCACCAATGTCACATGCAGCTGGACTGCAATCTCTTTTCATTCATTTCTCATGGGGTCGTTTGCCTTTGGACTTAAAAACTAAGAAAATACTTCATATGACGATGTCCACATTTGCTCTCTATATGTAACTATTCTTAAACTATGATAAAAGATACGTCAAATGTAGATATTTAAAGGAATTTGGATCGGAAATGAGCTAAATCAGAAGTAGCAATCGAAGGGTAGTGGTTCTGCAATGGCATCTTTCTCAGATTCTGTTTTTCCAAGTCTCATGTTTCCTTTTAAACCCAGTCTGGCCTCTCCTTCTTAACTTACTCTAGAATCACAAATAAAAACTTATAAATTTAATCATTATCTGCACATATCTTTACCCATATATGGGAAAATGGGCAACAGGATATTGTCAGTGAACTCAGGCAAAAAGAGAATTTCTAAAAGAGAGAGGATGGATGGAAAAGAAACAAATTCCCCAGCAGTATGGGAACAGTGGGTATTGTTTTTTTTACTTCTGGATAAGCTGATTAGTGGGCACGTAGCAGAGAGTGGCCTGAGAGGCCTGCTTTGAGCAAGCTGGCTGGAGTCATCACAGAAAAAAGAACTTTAAATAACTCATCCACAAATCCCCGAGAGCGTGCCTGCAGGGAGGGAGACAGGATGACCTGGTGTGATTTCTGGCACAGTTCTTCCTGCAGCACATCTGCCTGAGCTAGACCAGATTTGCATCATTTCCATCATCAGAATTTTCTCAAGGGCAAAATTTCTTTTCTATCACCTGTTTTCCCTTACAATGCAAAAAGTGATCTTGAAGAAGATAAATTTCAAAATGTGGGGGCTTCTTTTAGTTCCCCTCGAAAAACAGTAGAATAGGCAAGATGGTGAATAAGTTCCTAATTTAAACATGTCCCATGTCCCTTCTACCATGTGAGAAAGGCTGTATCCATCAGCTCAGACAGCCAGAGCACATAGAATAGACTGCATGGGTTAAACACAAATCTTTTTTTTTTCCATAACTCCAGAGTATAAAATGGGGGTGCCAGCACGTGGGGCTCTGGTGAGGGCCCTCCTTCTGGCTTGCAGAGCACCCTCTTCTGGTTGAATCCTCACATGATGGAGAGGGAACAAGCCAGCCATCAGATGTCTCGTCTCAGAGGATACTAATCATACTGGATCAGGGCTCCACTTGTATAAGCTCATGTAAACATAATTTCCTCTATAAAGAACCTATCATCAAATATGGTCTCCCTGGGGGTTGTATTTTGGAGGGGACATAAGTATTCAGTCCATTAACAATAGCAAAATCTTGGTTACTGTGCAGTGGGCCACACAGGGGTGCTGGAATCACTGAGCTCCAAATGTCTCTGGGCTGTGCACAGAGCCAGCAGCCTGGAACACAGAGGGTTAAGGTGCAGCCTTGCTTGATATTCACTAGAAGGTACGATGACATATACATAAAATTGCAGCTGTGCTTCCCATCAGGGAGCCATGTACTTCAGCTACGCAGGGGTTGGGAAGTCTCTGTGAGCTTGCAAAGGAGAATAAAGTTGGGATGTCCCTGCTGGGATGGGACAACCTGCATGTCCTGGGCAGGGACAGACAGAGAAGCAACTGCCCATGAAAAGAAAAGCAAAGGACCTGTGGGAGGGACTTGCAGTCTAACCCCAGCCCAGCTTAGAGAAGCCCAGTTCAGCCTTTTGTGGTATGTGAGAGTATTTACAGCAAAAAGCAGGGTTCCTGGATCAGGTAAGTCAGGGATCTAACAAAGGAGGCAGGATGCATAAGAACCTGCAGGGACTATGACATCAGAGCAGTGACATCACAGCCTAACATCCTATCAGAGATGCGATGCCCAAAACCCCGTAGAGACCCCACCCAGGCAGCACGGAAGGCGTTAAGATGAGGACACCCAGATAGAACAGCGAAGTGGGACTATCCAGGGGCCAACCTCCTTCTGAGCTGAGAGCCTCAGGGCTCTCAGCATTCCAGGCTGAGGGCCTTGAGCAGACTCTGACCCACGTAGTTATTCTCTCTAAACAGGTGATTATTATTAACAAACAGGTGTTCTGTGTTTTCTCATAGAACCTAGGTAGGCAACTGGCGCCTCCTTACCACTGATCAAGGACAAACTAAAAAGTATTCTCCATGAGGGAGCCACGGGACTAGGTCACATATCCCTTGCTTAAAGAATTGTTTTAATGGGTGTAAAATATATATTTAATTATATTTATATTTAATGGGTGTGCATAAATTTATATTTATATTTAATGGGTGTGTATATATATGTATATGTGTGTGTGTGTGTGTGTGTGTGTGTATATATATGTGTATATATATATACACACACACATATATTATACACCCATTAAAACAATGCTACTTTAGATGCCCCAACTAGTTTTCCACTTGGTTGGGAGGCAGATAGGTTTTTCTTGCCATCATTCTTCTTAGCAAACAATATATTTTATCATACACTCAGCATTTCTCAGCATCTAGGCACAGGTGGGAAGCCTCTGGAGCACGCTTCATCCAAGGCACCCTCAGGCTCCCTCTGTGTTCTTTCCCCAGCCTCTCTCTGTCTCCCTCGCAGCACAGTGCATTCTGCTGTGCAGAACAGGAAGCACTGGATCTCAGGAAGCCTGAAAGGGGAGGACACTGGACAGTGACATCACAGGATACCCCTCCCATCAGGAAAAGCAAGGCTGAGAACTCAGCTTCTCCCCAGGAGGACCTAGCCCTGAGCACAGACACAGTGTTGCCTTCCCCTTCGTGCCATGGGCTCCAGGCTGCTCTGTTGGATGCTGCTTTGTCTCCTGGTAGCAGGTGAGTCCCCGCAGACAGGACAGCACCCCCATTCTGAGCTTGCCCCCCCCACCCCGCCGTGTCCTCCACTTTACCTTGAGGAGGAGGTACCACCAGGCTGTCTCCTTTTCTCATTTTCCATCTGCTTTTCCTACAGGCCTGGTAGAGGCTGAAGTCACACAAACTCCAAGACACCTGATCAAAATGAGAGGACAGCAAGTGACACTGAAGTGCTCCCCTGTCTCTGGGCATAACAGTGTGTACTGGTACCAACAGGCCCCAGGACAGGGCCCTCAGTTCCTCTTTGAATACTACAATGCGATAGAGAGACAAAAAGGAAACTTCCCTGATCGATTCTCAGGGCACCAGTTCTCTAACTCTACCTCTGAGATGAATGTGAACGCCTTGGAGCTGGGGGACTCGGCCCTTTATCTTTGTGCCAGCAGCTTGGCACAGCCTTACAAAGCCAACCACATTCTGTGCATAAACCTCCCCGGCCCAATGTGCAGCAGCATCAGCCCTGTCATATCTGTGAGAACCTGGGACTGCAGGGGGAAAGACAGGTAATTTAGGATGCTAGGACGCACAGCCTGGGGCTTTCTGCTACTCAGGGCTGGGGGAAACAAGGCCAAGAGGGGCTGCTCAGAGGATGATGCTGCTTCTGTAGGTTGACTGCAGAATTACTTTCTCTGCTGACATGGTAAGCTACCGGGTAGAGGGCATGTTTGTAATTTAACAGCTGGTACACTCTTTTCCAGGACAAGGGATCTCATTTTGTGGTCAAGATTGTTGATAACAGCATAGTGTAGAAGGGAGAATCACAGGGTTTGCTTTATACAACTGAGGGAAAAGAAATTGAGATTTGGGGAAAGTCAAGGAGAGAGAAAACGAAAGATGACTGAAAATAGAGATAGAGCAGACGATGATGAAAAGTGGTGTTCTTTGTACCATGAACTCTCTTTCCCCTCCTCCCAAAGTTTTCAATACCTATAAAATATAAGGTAAAGTTTTCTGGCAACTGGAATCACCTGGTAGCCAGTCCCAGTAGGGGACATCACCAAAGAGCCACTTGTCTGGTATGAGAGCCCTGGTTCGTTTCTGATGTCTTCCTTCTTCTGGCCTTAACCCTGACTCCAGGTACTTTCCAAAACATAGAGGAAGGTAAAATCACCCTTGTTCCTAAAGGAGCACACACTCTCCAGTTTCCCCCGAAATAAATTCTGCTTCTCTGGATCCCTTTCTGACACTCACATCCCAAATCCAATTACCTTTTATGATCAAACGCTCTTTGAACATTTTCTAAAACTCAGCAGCATTTACATCCTCAGCGTTTTTCCTATTTCCATGACCTGGGAGTACCTTTGTTTTCCTAAGACAGCACCAGAAACTGATCATGTGTCAAGGACTGGCTCACACCTGCCTTCCTCTTCACTTCTTACTGTGACATTCCTGGGATTCTACTATATCACTCTCTTTTCTTTATTTTACAGGAAAAGCCAGGCATATAATTGATACCCTTTGATGTTTGTAAAATTAATAAGTTATTGCCCACTTATAGAGAATCTTGGAGTGTGATTAATTAGTGTCTTCTATTTACAAGGGACTCCACTTGAAATACAATGGAAAATGATTATGACAAGTCTTAGTATTTCATATAACTTCTGTAATATTCTAGCAACTATGTCTTCACAGTCAGGATTGATGACCAGTCCTGTCAAGTTCCCAAAGGATATCTAATGCTAGAATTTGCAAATGTTCTTTTGGAGTGAAGAAAACTATGTTATTTCTGCTGACTGAAGAATCACTTAAGAAAGGAATTATGGTACAGTAATATTTGTAAAAACTCATAATCCTGTAAAAAAAACTTCCTCACCATAACCACACCTTCCACAACCACATTTTTAGTGATTTGGCGAAGATCGTCAAAGGTGCTTCTTTATCACCCTTGATGAAATCAACCTGAAACATTGAGAACAAAAAACTAGCTTTGCTCAGTAATGGAATCTTATCATCTTTGACAATGAAAAGATATGTGTTTGTGAGTGTGTGTGTTTGTGAATGTGAGTGTATGTGTGTGTTTTCTTGTGGATACTACTCACATAGAAAGAGTTTCTCCACCGGGAATATTTTATGAGGTGCTGGTTTACTGACAGAGATTCTAGGCACTTCTGGGTAAGGATGGGAAAGAGCAGACCTAACTGAATCTGCTTAGTTATACCTGATAGGATAGTTTATTTCAAGATTTTATAAATTCAGAAATAAATTTGTAAAATTGAAAAATCCCCTTTATAGAATGTGCTAACTAAAATTTGCGAATAAACTAAATACAATGTGTGAAACTATGTGGGTCTGAATGATCAAAGCGAGCTCTGTAATGTAGTGTTTTCAGCCCATATTGGCTTCATAAACTCACACTGTTTCATTCTGTGGCCTCTATAATCTGGCTCCTCTCTTCCACCTTAGGATGTTTATTGCAATGATGTAACCGTAATTTCTCGTGCAATCAAGATGTGTCTTTTGTCTCCACTGGCCAAGGGTGAATTTGAAGTTCCACCCTAAATCAACCCTTTTTGGAAAGTAATACACAAGGTGTGTATGAGAGAGTGGGGGTTGCAGGGGTTGGAGTGGGGGCGTCTCTGTTCCTGACTTGGACAATCTTGAGCTCCTCAGGTCAGGTGTGAATCCATGGGACTGTGGAATGTTGGCCACTTGGAGGCGCTGTGGCTCCACAATGCTGCAGGGAACCCTGGGGAGGGCTGGTTAGGTTTAGTTTAGTGTTTTTTTTTTTTTTTTTCTTATCTATAAAATGAGACTAATACTCTCCATCTGCAGAGTTGTGTCCAAAATTTAACACCATAAAATATTTAGCACACAGTGGAAATCTAGCTATTTTGATTTCCTTTGCTAATCTCAGACAGCCTGTTCACTGCACCAATACCCAAAGGCAGATAAAGACACATTTTGCCTGGAAATCTTAGGCTGAGGACTCAGGAAGTCACAGTATGGAAACATATATGCATGATGATTACTTTGACAGTATTACCTAAAGAACGTAGCATATATCTCTCCTCAGGCATTTAAAACTCAGTATTACCGATATACAAATTATATAAACATTACAAATTTTAAATAAGCAGATCAGTGATTTTTGAGTGATGTACATATGCATGCAACCTCATCTCTACTGAGATGTAGAGCATCTTCATGACCCAGAAAATTCCCTCATGCCCTGTTACAATGTTTCTCTACATCTCCAGCAAGCAGTGATGTGATTTTCACTAGAGAAAGTTTGTAGAGCAGTTTTTTTTTTAATTGCATTTTAGGTTTTGGGGTATATGTGAAGAACAATGCAAGATAGTTGCATAGGTACACACGTGGCAGTGTGATTTGCTGCCTTCCTCCCCATCACCTATATCTGGCATTTCTCCCCATGCTGCCTCTTCTCAACTCCCCACCACCCACTGTCCCTCCCCTATTTCCCCGCAACAGACCCCAGTGTGTGATGCTCCCCTCCCTGTGTCCATGTGTTCTCATTGTTCAACACCTGCCTATGAGTGAGAACATGCGGTGTTTGATTTTCTGTTCTTGTGTTAGTTTGCTGAGAATGATGGTTTCCAGGTTCATCCATGTCCCTACAAATGACACGAACTCATCGTTTTTGATAGCTGCATAGTATTTCATGGTGTATATGTGCCACATTTTCCCTGTCGAGTCTATCATCGATGGGCATTTGGGTTGGTTCCAGGTCTTTGCTATTGTAAACAGTGCTGCAATGAACATTTGTGTTCATGTGTCCTTATAATAGAATGGTTTATATTCCTTTGGATATATACCCAGTAATGGAATTGCTGGGTCAAATGGAATTTCTATTTCTAGGTCCTTGAGGAATCGCCACACTGTCTCCACAACGGTTGAGCTAATTAACACTCTCACCAACAATGTAAAATGTTCCTATTTCTCCACATCCTCTCCAGCATCTGTTGTCTCCAGATTTTTTAATGATCGCCATTCTAACTGTCATGAGATGGTATCTCAATGTAGTTTTGATTTGCATTTCTCTAATGACCAGTGATGATGAGCATTTTTTCATATGTTTGTTGGTTTCATGTATGTCTTATTTTGTAAAGTGTCTGTTCATATCCTTTGCCCACTTTTGAGTGGGCTTGTTTTTTTCTTGTAAATCTGTTTTAGCTCTTTGTAAATTCTGGATATCAGCCCTTTGTCAGATGAATAAACTGCAAAATTTTTTTCCCATTCTGTTGGTTGCTGATTCACTCTAATGAGACCTAACACCATAAAAACCCTAGAAGAAAATCTAGACAAAACCATTCAGGACATAGGCGTAGGCAAGGGCTTCATGACCAAAACACCAAAAGCATTGGCAATAAAAGCCAAAATAGACAAATGGGACCTAATCAAACTCCACAGCTTCTGTGCATGTGTCTTTATAGTAGAACAATTTATAATCCTTTGGATATATACCCACAAACTCCACAGGTTTTGACTAGTCTTCTGCACGGCAAAAGAGTAGTTTTCTTAAGGAACATTTCTAGTGGAACTGTAAAACCTCTACTGCCTAATCCTCTTTAATACATAACTAAATAGTTAACAGGATGAGGAGCTCCTGAAAAGTCATATGGTTTTAAAAGGGGTTGGAGCCAAGAGCTACCAGATCCACGTTAGAGACAGTTCTGTCTGAAGATGGTTGTTGTGAGGAAATGACCTCCAAAGGTCTTCCAAGCCGGTACAGGCAGATTCTACAAAGTTTACATATTCATTTACATTCATTTCTTATCTGCCCATTCACTCCAATTATTTTATGATGATATTTTGATAAAAATTAATCATCTTTAAGGGAAATGGCTTGAGTTTTATCAGACACATATGCAGCTGAGCTTCGTGATCACACACGGAATGTCCTGGGGCCAAACAAAACACAATAATAGTGACCTTGTTGAGACATGATGTCACATTGGAAGAAAGGTCCTCTTTGTGTTGACTCTAAGTGTCCAATTCATAAAATCTAAGCCTTCAGCTACAAAATCCCCTTTTCTTCCTGGAACCAGGCTCCTATCCTGGGTGTTTGCCTCCTGGTCCAGCACGGACACAGACGTGGCACCCACTCATGAACTTATTGGATCCTGGCTGTGACTTTCAGCACCAGGTGGCCCTTTGCTCTGACTTTAATTTCTGCATCCTTCTCTGCTAAACCCCATAGACGGTGAGTGACTCGGACTCTAGTCATGTGCTTGTGTGAAAAGGAAACCAGCACAAGCAGAGGTAAGCAGAATATGAAACAAAACCATGTACTTAGGATCAGCAATGTGACTTACTGGCAGATCCTTTGTTCAAATATCACAAGGAACTTGAAGATCATGACAATGTGACAGCAACACGGGGTCCATTTAAGTGTGGGGCTCTGTGCACTAAGATACAGGTTTTGATTTTTTTTTTAATTATTATGAATTAGTGGTGAGAATTGTGACCAAGGGAATATTCCCTATGAAATATGACATTTAAAATAAAATGAGAGCACTTTTTCTTATCCCGGAGCCTGCTTCCTCTCTCTTCTCCCTATGTCCCTCACACATCAGGACCCCTTTGTGCACACAGGTCATGGGCAGCGCTGGGCGGCCACCATCATCCACAGAGGGCAGTCACCAGCATGAGGTGGTCCTGCCTGCTGTGGTCTCACCCCAGGCACAGAAAGCAAGAGCCCTGGGTGGAGCTGAAGGTGCTCAGCTGGGCTTGTCAGGACTCCCATCTGTCAGTGAATTGACAAAAAACAGAGCAAAATGACTCCTCCAATGCTGATGAGCCTGCCCCTGGGATTTGGAGACCTGATGACAGAGAAAACCAAGATAGGCACAGGACTTTAACAGGATTATGGTCAATTAAGCAAATTAGAAAAGGATACTTGAAGGAGTATTTGGGACACAGGAGTCAAAAACACCAGGAAGACATGAGGATTTTCCCTAAGAGTCTAAATTACAGAAATGTTTAGATAACTAACACCAGTGTATGAATGAGGAATTATATTATCACAGGGATAAAATTTATACTGAGTTACAAACTGTTTACAAAAACGCGAAGAAAAACTTGTAAGGCTGTGTCGATTCAGACAAAGGCATTCTTCCCATCCAAATTGTTCACTTTATCTTGAATTTGACCATCTGGAGAAGAGGCGTGGCCTCTCCTGACAGGAAGGCGCTGGGGCCCAGGCAGGGAGAAGGAGGTCTCAGAATGACTCCCTTGAGAGCCCTGTTCCCCGTTCATCAACACACAGACCCAGAAGACTCCTCCATCCTGCAGCACCTGCCATGAGCATTGGCCTCCTGTGCTGTGCCGCCTTTTGTCTCCTGTGGGCAGGTGGGTCCTGGGAAGGGCCCCTGTGTGGATATCAAGGCCCAGAGCTTTCCCACTGGGGCTGCAGCATTGGATTTGTTCTTCTTTGCAGGTCCAGTGAATGCTGGTGTCACTCAGACTCCAAAATTCCAGGTCCTGAAGACAGGACAGAGCATGACGCTGCAGTGTTCCCAGGATATGAACCATGACGGCATGTACTGGTATCGACAAGACCCAGGCATGGGGCTGAGGCTGATTCGTTACTCAGTTGCTGAAGGTACCACTGACAAAGGAGAAGTCCCCGATGGCTACAATGTCTCCAGATCAAACACAAAGGATTTCCCACTCAGGATGGAGTCAGCTGCTCCCTTCCAGACATCTGTGCACTTCTGTGCCAGCAGTGACTCCACAGTGCTGCATGGCCGTCTCCTCTCTGCACATAAAGGCAGGGAGGCTCTGCCCTGCTTCCCACCCAAGACTCAGTGATGCCTTGGGCAGAATTCTCTGTGTCAGGAAACTTGGAACCCTATCATCCTGGGTCTGAGGCCCCCAGGATGAAATAGGATTTGTATTTCAGACCCACCTAGACTCCCATCTCTCCCTGGGGACCATGCTGCTTCCTCTCTCTAGGGTTCCCCCAGCCCCACCCTCACGTGGTCTCTCCAGTGTCCCACCTTTTCCATATGAGCAGTCACCAATCAAAGCCTTGTTGTGTTTCTCCACCTTCCACTTCCCTGCCCCTCTCTACAGCAGCCATGAAGGGACCCCCTCTTCTGTGCCTTCTTCCTTCCCATCACAGTGACTTCAAAGTCCATTTCCTCTGCCCTGAGCTGGAGACTTCTTTTCTCAAGTGGCCAACTCCTTCGTGTGCTTCAGATCTCAGCATGATCAGCCCCCGTTGAGGGAAGTGCTTCCTCGCCTTCCAGCTGAGATCAATTTTTCTATTATAAGCACTGATGGTAACATGTGCTTGTTAGTCAATAGAGTTTAGTACAGTTGGAGTTCTCCAGTTTACTTGTCTGAATATTTTTCTGCTCAATTCAATTTTGAACTCCATAAAGGCGAAGGCTGTGCTTGTTACATTTACCAACAGCTGTGCCTGGCATGAAGGGAGACTCATTTCACAGATAATAGTTGAGTGAACCAATGACAGGCTGATGGAGTGACGGGTGGGTGGATAAACCAACAACAGGAACATTCTAGATCAGCTGTACCCTGGCAGAGATCTAGAGTTAACTGTACCTGAGATGCTCTGCTGTGAGCTTATCGAAGGACACGCTTGTTTAACAAGCATTGGACTACCATTGTGCAAACCAGTTTGTTCAGTTTGTCTAGGAATTACCAATTTAAAATATCACACGTTCTTCAGACTCAATGAAGATAAAGTCTACATTACATAATTCTAATATCTAAGTTATTTTTTTAATGTTTAGGTTAGGAACCAAAAGGGAAAGAAGAGGGATTATCTGTAGACTTAGGAGCTTTTTTCTACTGAAAATGTATTTATATAATTTTTTTCTTGGAGAAGCAGGTAGGGAAAGTTATGTCTACACAGCCTTACAGGTGCTAATTTATGGAGATTGTATCATAAAAGATGACAAAAATGAGAATTGTGTTCCACAGGGAACATTGTGGCTGTCCTGAGAGCATGTTCTGACCCCAGGAACCAAAGCCAGGAGTGTGTCTGGCCACCCAGAGTGCAGAAGCCAATTCTTGGCCCCATGCATCTGGGATGAGACTGGAGGCAGTGGAAGGCTTTGGACACGGCATTCTGCACTCTCAATGCCAGCCTCTCTGAAATTCCACAGATTAATGTCAGATACGTAGACTCCCACTATTCAGACAATTAAAACAAGAATCAATGAAGAAGACTGAGTAGAAGCAATAAGTAATTGAAACATATGAAGACAAGTAATTTTGCCATTAAAAGATATATAAGTTAAAGTGATATATTTAAAGGCATACGAGAGCGAATTGATACGTGAACAAGAGAAAAGAGACTGTCAGAAACTATCAAGGAAACACAATAGTCAAAGAGAACACAGACTTGATGAAGATTATCATTGAAAACAAAATGGAAATGAAGGAAAGATGACATGCTTTTTCAGAAGACATTCTTACTGAGGTCAAAGACAGTTCTGGAGGAGTTACCTCGAAGGGAACACAGAAATAAATAGGAAACAAGAAAAGTTAACAGATAAGGAATAAAACAAGCTTGTAGGTTCTAGTATATGAGGATATATACATATATAATATTTTGCTGGAACTTCCCATTTTTCTTACACATGATTGAAGTGTCAGAAAGCGAAAGTATAGCGAATGATAGGTGATAATTATGAGACAGTAGCTGAGAATCTTCAAGACATGTTTCAGGACCTGAATCCTCTGTTCCAACAAGTCAAATGAATATGAAGTAAGATGAAAACATATGTTATGGTGAAATTGTGGAACACAAATGATAAAGAGAAGATTTAAAAGTAGCCCAAAAGATCAGTATCTCCCAGTGGAATAGACTGAAAGGAACAGTGAAAGTCAAGGAAAGATATTAAAAATAAGCATCAAGGCAGAATTATAATTCTCAGTTATTAAAAATTGAGATTGAGGGAAACATATTTATAGGGAGAGAAAGAAGAAACACTGAGTTTGCCACCAAGGTATCTTTTCTGAACTATAGTTAACAAAGGTGGAAAATGATCCCTGGAAAGAGGCATGAGGTGCGGCTTGTGAGGGGACCCATGTGATGGGACAGTCCCATTGGGCACGAGTGACTGGGGGAATGGGGGAGGCTGAGCATGAATGGGGATGGCACAGGGGACCCTGACTTGCAGGAAAGACAATAAGATCACCTTTTGGTGCCTTGTGTTGGCATAGCTGTTGACACATCCTAGAGAGCATGCCCAGCAGACAGAGGAATGGCTGTGGGATGAAAAGATCAACTCGGAGATGCAGCGTGAGGCCTCCAGGTCCAGACAGCATGGGAGCCCAAAGCAATGACACATGGACTGATGTTGTTAAAAAGGAATTTATAGGCTGGGCGCAGTGGCTCACACCTGTAATCCCAGTACTTTGGGAGACCAAGCTGGTGAATCACTTGAGGTCAGGAGTTCAAGACCAGCCTGGGCAACATAGTGAAACCTCATCTCTACTAAAAATATAATAATTGCCTGCTGTGGTGGTGCACACCTGTAATCCCAGGTACTCAGGAAGCTGAGGCAGAAGAATCACTTGAACCCAGGAGGCAGAATTTGCAGTGAGCTGAGATCACGCCACTGCACTCCAGCCTGGGCAACAGAGCAAGACTGTCTTAAAAAACAAACAAACAAAAAACAAGGAACTCATAAATATTTAAATCAGTCATCAAAGTATATCCTAATATAAACTTTTGTTCCTGTGGTTGTGTGGATTAAGAGAGGATGTGATGCCACTGTAGGACCTTCAGTATGGGGACAAGGGTGACCTCCCTTCTCTGCTCCTGCTCACAGTGACCCTGATCTGGTAAAGCTCCCATCCTACCCTGACCCTGCCTTGGGCACCAGGTTCCTCTACTGGGTGGCCCTGTGCCTCCTGGAGGCAGAAGAGTCCTCAGACACCAAGCAGCTTCAGTGTGTGTGTGTGTGTGTGTGTGTGTGTGTGTGTGGAGAGAGAGAGGGAGAGAGAGAGAGAGAGAGGGAGAGAGAGATGGGTGAGAGAGATGACTGTAGTTGTTTTTCTCATTCAGTTCCCAACTCCTGTCTCCGCAGATCACACAGGTGCTGGAGTCCCCCAGTCCCTGAGACACAAGGTAACAAAGGGAGAAAAGATGTAGCTCTCAGGGAAGATCCAATTTGGGGTCATGCAATCCTTTATTGGTACCAACAGAGCCTAGGGCAGGGTGCAGGGTTTCTAATTTACTCCCAAGGCAAGGATGCAGCAGATAAATCAGGGCTGCCCAGTGATTGGTTCTCTGCAGAGAGGCCTGAGGGGATCGGCTCCACGCTGAAGATCCAGCACACAGAGCAGGGAGACTTACTTGGCCATGAATCTCTGTGCCAGCAGCTCAGCCACAATGTGGCACCGTCACTTCCTCCTTTCTGCTCACAAACCTCATCTTTTTCTCTCTTTTCTCAGCTCCTACAAACCCTTAACAGTGGCCTCTCTTTGCTCCTCCCTCCCCAGGGAAAAGAAGTAAATTTGGGCCACAGCTGTCACAGATTCACCCATGAGACACAGTAACTGTAAATGTGGGTGGTGGAAGCAATCGTGGCCCATTGTCACCTGGGGGCAGGTGAGTCCTCAGACGCCAAGTAGTCTCACTCTGTGTGTGTGTGAGATGGGTGATAGAGAGAGATGACTATAGTTGTTTTCATCTGAGTTCTCAGAGCCAGCTCACTGGCTCCAAGGCAAACAATGGGTATCTTAGCCTCGGCCTTCAGGGCTGGGACACGCAGTCTTCTTCGGGACCGGGAGGTTACTGCCCGCATACAGAAGTTCGGGCATGGGCAGGGAACAGGCCTCTTCCCCTGCATGTGTCGGGGCGTCTGGCAGCTGCGAAGTCTGAAGCTTCATCCACAGGAACATTCTTTCTTCTGAAGCCTCTTCTATCCCTGTCACATTGGAAGTTTTCTGCAACACAAGAGGAAACCATTCTTCCTGTTTGACTTAAAAGTCTTTGTGGCTTTTGTGGCAGTTACCTGATGAATACAGTCATGATAAGAATAAGACTTCATTTCTTCTGCCTAGAGTGAGCAATCATTGAAATAATTTCCCTGAGGTTCTTCATTTTGTTTTCATTCACCACTGCTCCCGTGTGGAGAGGCATCCACTACTGCCGCAGGGTCACTTGGTTCCCCAGGAAATCCAGTTTCTAGAACTTGAATGCTGACTAATAAGATTGTATATATGTATAACGTGCAGCTTGCCATTAAAAAATGTACGTACATGCTGCAAGGACTAAATATAGCTAATTAACATATGCAGCGCCTCAATCCTTATCCTTTCCTGTGGTGAGAATATTTGAAATGTACTGTTAGAAATTTTCCAGAACACAATGCACTGTTACTGATCCTAGTCAAATAGACCTTTATGAGTGAAATTTGGTATCTGTTGACCAACATCTTCCCAGCACTCCATCTGTACTCCAGCCTCTGGTCATTACTGCTCTAGTCTTTTGATTTGAAATAATTTCCCTGAGGTCTTTAACTCAAGAAGTTGGGGGTATTTTCTTTATAATAAGGCTTATATTACTTTTTGTTTTCTTTGTTACTTCACTGTATTATTTGTTATAAATATAAATAAGTATATTGTAATACAATCCTCCACCCCTCTATGGGTGAAGCTACGGTTCACATATTCGAAATTTCAAGCTGTCATCAAAGCTGACATTTTCTGGGAATCCTCAGAGACAGCCCCAGACACCAAAGTTAAGACAGAATGTCCCAGATCAGCCAGGACAGATGTGCCTGGGTCCTGCATAACTGGTTGAGGAATTACACTTCCCTGGGGAAGTATAACTTCTGCCTGCTCACACTAGGCAGAAAAATGTTGTGGTGCCGCAGACACCAAACTTCTTCGTCTAGCAAATGATTGTTCTGAACCCATTCTAATTTTGCCATTATCAAATCAGTCCTTGCTCAGTTGCCATGTGTCTCCGGGGAGTGAGGGCACAGATGGAAATTCCCTGACCTTTTGGGATGCAATTTCAAGGACTTCATTACACCTTGTGTCCATCTTTTTTACCTTCATCCATGAGACCCCTGAGACCCATGGTCCCAATAGTGGACCAGCTCTGATTCTTAGGCTCCAACAGAACTCAGACCACAACTGTAAACACCTGCGCTGAAAGAAGATGTAAATCCTGCCTACACTGAGAGTGAACATACACGGGTGGAAATGGAAGAGTGTATTAATAAGCAAAAAAAGAATAAACGCCCTGCTCTAACGAAATGTGAACTGTAGCTTCGCCTACAGAGAGGTGGAAGATTTTATTACAATATACTTATTTATATTTATAACAAATAATATATGTGAAGTAAAAAAGAAAACAAAAAGTAATATAAGCATTATTATAAAGAAAATATCCCCATCTTGTTGAGTTAAAGACCTCAGGGAAATTATGTCAGATCAAAAGACTAGAGCAGTAATTGCCAGAGGCTGCGGTGGAGATGGGGTGCTGGGGAGATGCTGGTCAAAAGATATAAAATTTCACTCAGGAGGATGAAGATTAAAAGATCTTTTACACAACAAAGTGACTAGAGTTAGTAATGGTGGATTATACTCTGGGGAAATGCTAACAGGGTTTAATTTTTGAATTGAGGAAGAAGAAATTGAGATTTGGGAAAAGTCAAGAAAAGAGAAGCTAATCAAAGATGACTGAAAATAAAAACAGAACAGAAAGCGATGAAAAGTGGGATTCTGTGCACCATGAATGCTCTTCTCCCCACTCTAAATGTTTTTCATACCTAGAAAATAAAAAGGAAGGACTTGTAGCAACTGGTATCACGTTGCGGCCAATCCCAGTTGGGAATAACAGCAGTCTCTTGTCTGGTGTGAGAACCCAAGTTCTTGGGTCCTGATGTCTTCCTTCAGGACTTCTGGCCCTGATGTTAACTCCTCAGGGAAGTCAGGTACTTCCTCAAACACAGAGAAGGTCCAATTGGCCTTGGTTCCGAAGGAGAACATGCTCTGCACTTTTCCCAAGATGAATTCTACTTTCCTAGGAATGCTTGCTAACACTCGCCATCCAGATCTGATTACCTTCTGTGACCAAGCGGTTTTAGAAGACTTTGTAAAACTCAGCAGCCGCTCACATCCTCTGCGTTTGCACTCACTGCTGGCACAGCCAAGAAGGACCTTGATTTTCCCACAACATAGCTAGACACTGCCCTTCTGTTAAGGATGGTCTCCCACCTGCCTTCCTCTCCACTGCTCACCCTGACATTCTCTGGCACTCTACCATGTAGCTCTCTTTATTTTCGTACGCCAAACCAAGAATATAATGGAAACTGCCTGATGTTTATAAAATGAATAAATTCAAGTCCACTTATATAGACGCTGGAATATTATGAGTTGTTTTCTTCTCTTTACAAGAGACTTCTCCTGCATGAAATATACTGGAGAGTCTCTAGGGATAGGCTCAGTTTTCTACACAAAGTCTGCAATATTCTAAGCAAGTCTCTCTTGACAGTCATAACTGATTACTTGTTCTCTAAAGTACCCTGTGTCTAAAACCAGAATTTGCAAATGTTCTTCTGAAAAAAAGAAAATCATTATGTTTTAGTCACTTTTATCCAGTCTCGCAATCTTGCCGAAAAATATTTCTCATCATAATCTTACTTTCCAAGACCACATCTTTAGAGATTTGGTGAGGCTGGACACATCAACAAGGCTGCTTCTCAGAAATCAACCTAAGACACTGAAAGAAAAAGTAGCCGTGCTCGGGAATTGAACCTTATCAGCCTTGCCAATTAAACATATTGTGTGAATGTGTGCTTGTGAGGGTGCGTGTATTTTCTTGTGGAGGTGGAAACAGTTTCTGTGGGTGGCATTTACTGAGCATCACTAGATCACTGGTAGAGTTTATAGGCACTTCCCTAACCCCAGGGAGTGACAGCAGATGTTACCGCCAATCGAATCTGCCTAATTATAGCTGATAGGGTTGTTCATTTAAAAATTTTACAAATTCAGAAATAAATTTGTAAAATCAAAAAATCCTCTCATAAAACACACCGTGTAACATTTAGTGATATTAATTTAAATACAAAATATGAAAAGATTGGGTCTGATTAAGCAAAAGGAGCCATGGAACAATGCACAGCATCTTGTCTAGGTGGGCTTGGCGTCCTTACACTGCTTGATGAAGGGTCTGTTTAATTCTGTTTAATTCCAATCTTTTGAAGGTAAAATAAACAATTATTGCACTTAGAGAGCAGTGCAATAATTGTTTATCTTCAGAAGATTGGTTCATGTGTCCTTCTGCCTCACGTGGCGCAGGGTGAATTTGAAGATCAACCGTAAATTGGCCTCTTGGGGAAAGCATCGAGGGTGTGTGTGAGAAGATGGGGGCTGTAGAAGTGCCAGTGAGCCACCTTTGTTCCCAGTTTGGACAATGGAGGTCATCAGGTCAGATGTGAATCCAGGAGGCTGTGGAACGTTGGCCACTTGGAGGCGCTGTGGCTCCACAATGCTGCAGGGAACCCTGGTGAGGGGTGGGAAGGTGACCAGGAGAGGAGGGTTGAAGGGTATGCTTGGCTGCCTTCTGGCTTCAGGAGAGTGGTTTGATTCACAGTGGATCCTGCGTTAAAAGCAAAGTCCCCATTGACAGAGAAGAGTAGAAGTGCCCGAGGCCTCCGTTTACCTCCATTTTCTCTGTGTCTACTTGGGCAGTGGAGGTGAAGGAGCTTGGGCCACAAGGGCTGGGAATCAGTGTCAGGGCAGGGACAGGGCAGGCAGAGTCCAGTAAGGTGTGATGTGGGCAAGTGGGCGCTCCACCCACCAAACCTTTAGTTTCAGGTCTGTGCGGGACAGATGCATGAAGCAGCTCAGCCTGGTGGGGCCTGCCAAAGGGTGCAGGGGGCAGCGGTGGCCTGCAGGGAGTAACTGGGAAAGACTAGTTCCCACAGAAAACGACAGAGACATTCTTGCTCCCACTCAGGAAGTGACCATGAAGGACATGCTGCCAGCTAGAAGGGTTCAGGCCCTGGAGAGCTGACAGGCCCTTCCTAGGCACTCTGCACGGCTTCTGCATGTCATCTGCCTTAATAATCACATAAATTGTACAGGATAAGAATTATTTTACCTGTTTGTGTCTCTGAGGGAAATCAGCTGTCCTGGGTCTCATATTTAATAAGTGGCTGAAGGCAGGGTGCAGCAGCTCACACCTGTGACCTTAGCACTTTGGCAGGTGGAGCTCAGGAGTTCGAGACCAGCCTGGGCAACATGCTGAAACCCCATCTCTACTAAAAACATAAAAACTTGGCAGGGGGTGGTGGTGCACCCCTGTAATCCCAGCTACTTGGGAGGCTGGGGCAGGAGAATTGCTTAAACCCTGGAGGCGGAGGTTATGGTGAGCTTCCAGATAGCAAGATAGCGCCACTGCCCTCCAGCCTGAGTGACAGAGCAAGACTCGTCTCAAAAATAAAAAAAAGAAAAACAGAATTAACATTACCTCCAGCAAGACAAGTTTCTATCAGTTTCATTCTAGCATCTCTTCCAGAGGCTGTTCACCCAATTTGGTCAAAAACACTTGCATGAAATAGTGAGGTCAACGTTTATTTAAAATCGGCTCTTTAAGAATGGCCGCTTGTTCAATGGTTATCACCATCACCACATGTGGCCTCTCGTCATTTCAGTTTCTTTCCCCTCTCCCTTGTCCCTTGCTTTCTTCCTTTAAAAACCTTCATTTGTCAACTGTGTGGTGCAAGAGGGTAGCTACTGGGACACTGGATGAATAAAACTGTATCCTGGGGTATACCTGTTATGCTCACGGAATTTTAGGACTGAACAGTGTTGAAAATAATTTATTTCAGCCCATTCTATTATAGATGAGAAAATGAGACACTGTATAAAGTATGTAAACATAAATATTGACTAAATGGCTGACCCCACGTAACGTGTATTTTGTATCCTTAGTGCATAGGTAATGTGTGAATTGCTTTTTGCCTTGTTGGAATGTAAGTATCATGAACGTGAGTATGTTGTTAACTCAAGCTTTGCAGTAAGTAGACATTCAATGACTACAAACAGGTAAAGCAGGCTTGCAGTTCCAAGAAGGACAGTAGTGAGTTTTCCTGTTTATTGCTGCATCCCTAGTGCCAGCAGTGTGTTCAATACATCACAAATGAACCACCCGAGTCTATTGTTGGAAAGGTTTCATCAGAAGATGACAGCATTACCAAAGACACAGTGTGTGTGTGTGTGTGTGTGTGTGTGTGTATGTGTGTGTGTCTGTGTGTGTCTGTGTCTGTGTGTGTGTGTGTGTGTGTGTGTGTGTGTGTGTGTGTGTGTTGCCTTCCTGGCAGTGGCAGTTCCCAGTGTTCCTCTTGGTAGTTGCTGACTTGGAGTTTTTCTTCCTTGAAACAGTGGAAAGTTTTTGTTTATAAATGTACCAACACACATGCCTTTCCCTCTAAGACCCAAACGTTGGGGAATTACCCACTGACTTAGGCCACTGAGGGCTGAGTGCTGGGCCTCACTGACCACAGCCAGAGGAGCTGAGTCCCTACCCCTCCACAAAGGCTGGGGTGGAAGGACGATGGCAGGGAAGGGAAGGACTCTCAGCAGAATACATAGGGTCGTGGTTCTCAACTGGGGGTGACTCAGTGTTGTCTGGGGAAACTTCTGGTTGTCACTTGAGGTACAGCTACTGGCATCAGGTGGGTGGGGCCAGGCAAGCTGCTAAGTGTCCTAGGTGCACAGGACAGCCTCCCACAACAAATGGTCATCTCATCTGACACATTAGTAACGCCCAGGTTGAGAAATTCCAGACTAGGCATTGGGTTGTAAGTTTTGTACCAAAAGGAGTGTAGCCTGTAGACAACTCAAAGGAAGTGCAGTCCCCACTTAGGTTCAGTCCAAGTGCCATGTTGTTTGCCTTCGTCACCACTGATTCCCAGCACATGGTGACTTCTTACTCTCCAGCGCCATCCTGTTTCCCATCAGCGCTGCTCCTCGGACAGCTGAGAACATCACAGGGAGCAAGGCTGCAGTTTATTCTTCTTTTAAGTGGCTGCAGCTGGTACTCAGGTGCGAGGTGAACTGGCAAACCAATCTCTTCTGAAATAGGAGTGGTCACTGGGCATTAGTCAGATACTCAAATGAGCAAAGATTCAAGAGAAGAACAAATGTCCTGCATTATTTGAAAAGGAAGGAAAAGATCCAGAGAAGAAAACCAGCCTGACTGTGAGAGAAGGGCCTGAAAGGGAGAGGAAGGGAGGAGGTGGTCAGATTCTGGGTAGGGAGCAGGGAGGAAGGGAGCTGCTGGGGCAGGAATGACAGTCAAAGACACATCCTGGAGGCCACAAGTCCACCATCTCAACTATTCCCAGGAATTCCAAAAACTCCTTTAAAGGAGCAAGTGCAGGAAAAGGAGGAGCCATGCTAGAGGAGACCCTGAGAATAGGGGAAGGATTACAGGCTGTGACCTCACTGGCACAGTCCTCTCAGTGGCAGTGGAAACCACAGCCTAGTCTTCTCACCACTGCAGACCTGAATTCTGCCCTGGGCCTTGCCTGCTCTGCCTGACTCTGCCATGGGCTGCAGGCTCCTCTGCTGTGTGGCTCTCTGCCTCCTGAGAGCAGGTGAGTCCTGGGCCCAGGTGACATGATCCTGTTGGAGTCCCTAAGCCTTTTCATCATGACGACAGCAGGCTACCTCCTGGGATTCACCTGAATTCTGCTTCTTTCCTTTGCAGGTCCCTCGGACTCAGCCGTTTCCCAGACTCCAAAATATCTGGTCACACAGATGGGAAAGAAGGAGTCCCTTAAATGTGAACAGAATCTGGGCCATAATGCTATGTATTGGTATAAGCAGGACTCTAAGAAACTTCTGAAGATAATGTTTATCTACAATAATAAGGAGCGCATTTTAAATGAAACAGTTCCAAATCGCTTCTCACCTGAGTCTCCAGACAAAGCTCATTTAAATCTCCACATTGAGTCCCTGGAGCTTGGTGACTCTGCTGTGTATTTCTGTGCCAGCAGCCAAGACACAGCCCTGCAGAGTCATTGCATCCCTGTGCACAAACCTCCCGGCTCAGCCAGGAAGCTGTGGGGCAGTGTGTGCACCTGCACCCAAGGCTCCAGTCTCCATTCCCTGACGGCCTCTGATGGAGTTTCAGTCTGTAGTGCAGCCTGCCAGTGCACCTGATGTGGCAATTCTCCATTTTATGTACACAGAACTCTCTCAGAATTTTATTTATCAGCTAAAGCAGGTGTTCATAACAAAGTGAGCAATGTATCAGGATTTGGCTAACAGAAGAGGAGCCTGTCCCATGTACTGAAGATCTTAACTGATGGGAAAAGCCGTTTCTTGTCTTTGTCTGCTGTACATAGGGGTACATATTTTCTGTAATGTTATGATTATAAACACACTGTTGTTAAAAATGGTTGATGAGCATAAGCATAAAGGAGAGGGGAAGGAAAATATTGCTAAGATCAAGAGACAATTTGGATTATCAGTTCATGCCACCCCAAAATCAACCTCCTTTTTGATCCATATTACTACCAGTGTTACTGTAGCAAAATATCAGTTTCATCATGCCGTTCCACTTGGAGTAGGACCAAGTGAAATTTCCTTTTCAACAGAAAAATATTTGCAGAGGCATGAAATTCTATGGCAATAAATAAGCTGGAAAGAAAATGTCGGAGACAAGCCAGCGGAGGCAGCCTTGTGCACTGTAGACTCCTCTTCAACAAGAGTGAGCAGCAAGAATCTCTCCCAGTTCTGATGAGTGTCATCTCGAACTCTCCTCAAGACAGCCGGATGACTGGGGATATTGGGAGACATGAAAAGGACTTTGGACACAAATCTCTAGGCAGTGGTGAGCCGCTGGTCCTACTCCAAGTGAAACAACATGATGAAATTGATATTTTGCTACAGTAACACTGGTAGTAGTGTGGATCAGAAAGGAGATAGATTTTTGGGTGGCATCAGTGATTAGGAGACTTCTAAATATCCTACATGAAAGGTTAGAAAGAGTTTGTGTGAAGCATTGTGAATGACATAGGCTTGAGGCTCTGGATTATGTTATCTCTTGGAAAGAGTGTTGGATTTTATTCTGGGAGGGTTGAATGTAGGACTTCCTAGAGTCTTCTTCAGCTTTGCCCTCCCTCTTAGGGAGCCCCAGCGTGTGGTCCTCATTGCTAGTGCATGGCCTTTCCAGGGTCTTCGTGGGAATCATTGCGTATTCACCAATCACTCCACTGTAACGGGGTCTGAATGTCCTGTGTGTCTTCTGAAATCTCTGCCCACGTCTTCAGCCTTCCAGAACTTGGTCTCTGCTCAGCCTTTTGGTCTCCCTTCCTCTGCATCCACAATTTACGATCTGGCCCAGGAAAAAAAAAATGGGGGATTTTTCTTACATTTTTTTTGGGTTCCTTTTTAGTATTCTGTGTCCTAAATCCCAGCTGTCTTAGAGTCAGTCATGTCCTCCTGTCTTCAATCACATGTACTACTGCTGTTTAGGATAGACGTGTTTGCTTGACTTGACTTCACGTTCACTATTGCACTCTTCACTCTTCCTTCTTGCAATTCACGTGTCCTGAGGTCAGTTTCCTTCTTCAGATCTATCCCAAATTCAGATGACTTAAACTCACCTGTCACTCACCCTGTGCTTTGGGAAATGTTTACGTTAGCTATTGACCTCAGGGCAATCAAGCTTCCCATTGTCATTGTTATTCAAGGTAGATTGAATTCCATTTTATTAAAAAAAAAATCTTTGAAATTTGGTTTACTTATTGGAGCCAAACAATGCAATCACATTCTTTTTAATTCAATTTTTATTTTCTTTTTCTTTTTTTTGAGATGGAATTTCGCTCTCGTTACCCAGGCTGGAGTGCAATGGCGTGTTCTCGGCTCACCGCAACCTCCGCCTCCTGGGCTTAGGCAATTCTCCTGCCTCAGCCTCCTGCGTAGCTGGGATTACAGGCGCACGCCACCATGCCCAGCTAATTTTTTGTATTTTTAATAGAGACAGGGTTTCACCACGTTGACCAGGATGGTCTCGATCTCTTGACCTCGTGATCCACCCGCCTCGGCCTCCCAAAGTGCTGGGATTACAGGCGTGAGCCACCGCGCCTGGCCCCCAATTTTTTTTTCTTTTTTGGTGGAAGGGCCAAGAACTGTTCCCTTGCTGAAGCAGACACCTATTATAATAGTTTTAATAGTAACAACCTTAGTCTTTAAATCAGGGTTGATTTTAGGTTCTTATATAAGAATGAAATATCTCCAACTGTAGAGGGTTGAAGGTATGTCATATATGAAACCTGTTCAGGAGGAGACGATTCAACCACTTTTCTTAAATTCGGATCTGCATGTCTTAACAGTCTCTGTTTTAAGGGCCACATAAAAATAATCTGAAACGATTTACACATTAGGAAAATGCTAACACTTTCCTCCTGGCCCAGCACATCTCCAGGTTAAAAAAATCTCCAAATTATCAACCCATAATTTAATCACGGTAACTTTCCTACCCCCAACATAGATTTCTATGGAACTGGTTTATAACTACAACCCTTACCCTACAATCACAATTGCCATTACAAAATGGTAATAAATGTATACTATAATAATAAATAGGTGGTTAAAATCACTTAGGAAGTACGAATCATCTCACTTTTTGTTTATTTGTACTTATTTTTGTGTTGATTTATTATGTCAGCTTCAAGCTGATTTCCCTTCCCCTTGCTCCACATACCGATTATTGTTCTTTTTCAGCATCCTGTGTATGTTAACTCTAAGCCCAACCAAGCCCCATGCCCTCTACTTCAGGGAAAGAGGGTGGCTCATCCCTTTCCTGCTCCCTCAGCTCCCTGTCAGTGCCTGGTTGCTGGTTGGCATCACAGTCATGATCTTGAATGGTGGGCACTGGTCCACACTGCATCTGTGGTCATGCAGTTATCCTCCCTACACAGAGCCGGGCAAAAAGACTCCACCACACTTAGACGTTGAGGGAAGGGACATTTTGAAAAGCGCTGTCTCGTGTAATCCCCCAGGGGAGAAGGAGATTCCCTGAATGGGAGTAGTCTGTTGCTGAGAGGGGTCCTGAAAGACAGGGGGACAGAGATAGAAGGAGAAGCTACATAATGAGGAAGTAGCTGAGAGCAAAGGAGCCCCTGTCAGAGGAATATCCTTGGAAAATAAAAAGCCGGCTCTGCCCTTTCTGCCCAGGCCATTCATCCCAACCCGGCCAATTCATATCTACCTTCTGTCAGAACTTAGAAAGGATGCAAAGCGATCAGGAGGAAACAGCCCCTGCATCTGGGGAAACTGTCAGGAGCAGTGACATCACAGGAAAAACCACCAACCAGGGCCGAGGAGACCAGCGCCCAGCCCCTCCCCCAGAGGATCCCAGGCAGAGGCCCCATTTCAGACCCAGTCTAGCATGGGCTGCAGGCTGCTCTGCTATGCGCTGCTCTGTCTCCTGGGAGCAGGTGAGTTGGGTTCAAATTGCCTGTCCTTGAACTCCAAGCTTTTTCCTTGTGGCTGCAGCAACAACCCTCCTCCTGGGCTCTGCCTGAATGTTGTCCCTTTCCCCCCACAGTCCCCATGGACACTGGAGTTACTCAGACACCAAAACACCTGGTCATGGGAATGACAGATGAGAAGTCTTTGCAATGTGAACAACACCTGGGGCACAATGTTATGTACTGGTACAAGCAGAAAGCTAAGAAGCCACCAGAGCTCATGTTTATCTACAACTATAAGGAAATCTCTGTAAATGAAAGTGTGCCCAGTCGCTTCTCACCTGAATGTCCTGACAGCTCTCACTTATACCTTCACCTACACGCCCTGCAGCCGGAAGACTCGGCCCTGTATCTCTGTGCCAGCAGACAAGACACAGCCTTGCAGAGTCACTGTCTCCCTGTGCATAAACCTCAGGGGCTTCTCAGGAAGCCATCACGGAGGGCTCGGGTGAACACTTCCTGCAAAAGCCCCGACAGAAGCTCAGAACACTATGGCACCTGCTAATTCATCTATGTGGCAACTTTACATGGCATACACATATTTAGAGTGTGGGTTTTCTTTAGAGTCATGACACTGCCCTTCTAGCTGATCTGAAAAATGAAAAACACATTGAGATCTAGTCTTTTAAAATTCCTCTTAAAATTGAGAAATCAAGCAAGCATGCTATAAAGGAGACTGTTTAATTTAAGATTTTATAGGAACCCTCTAAACAATCACCTGCATCACTGCAGAGTCGTACTCTGCACTGGGCCACACAGTGTCCTGTGAGGAGCCAAGTTCTTCTGACACTTTATATCTGGTGGTTTCTAGGCCTCTCTTTCTCGGGAACCAAGGGGTCCCTTCTGTCACAGATTGCTGACACCCAAGGCCAAGCAGCACTGGGTTTTGGGGAATCATAGAGGCAACTTCTAGGCAAGGGTCCCAGGGCAGGAGCCAGCTGGAGAGGACAGTAGACAACTCATTGTTTGGGGAAAGGGTTTGAGAAATTCTTATTACACCAGTTCTATTATTCTGTATTCCATCTTGTCTATTCTGTTTTTCTTATTTAAACTCAAAACTAGAGTGCAAATTCCAGCCCTGATCAAAGCTCCAAATCCATACAGACACCTTCTCTGAGCCCCGCAGGCAGCAAATGTGCCTCTGACCACTCCCATCTGTTCAGAACCCATGAGCCACGGTCTGGAGCCTTCCTGACTCATCCACTCTCCCTCCCTTGACCTGAAGCGTCCTTGGTTTCAGGTCTCAACTTCTCACTGGATTTCCTCTCCGCACTGACACTTGACGGATGATTTTTTTCCCCCCTTAGGTATCTTTATTCCAGTGTACTAAACTATCAGGCTCAGAGTCCAGTGTCTCTGGATTATAGCTCTACATTGGCCTTTAGAGAGGAGAGTGGGTCCTGACTGTTCTCCTTGCCTAGGTTTTCTGAAATCTGTGTTTCTTGGGGCTCCTCAGCTACACTATTTCACACAGGGTCTTCAGGCCTTCACCCCCCAGAAAACACAGAGGCCGGGCCTGGGGGCATCCGTGTCCACTGTGGCACTAAGGCTCCCACTCCTCCAGTGGGGGGAGTCCTGAGACTGTGGCTGCAGCTGAGACTATGACCTCACAGGGTCTCCCCATTTGCAGTGCTAATGACCAGAGCTTCAGCTGGAAGTGGCCTCAGCCCTGCATAATTCTGACATGAGGAGACAGTAGGTTTCTATGCAGGATGATCTTTTGTCTCTTTGGAGCAGGTGAGTCCTGAGAGTGCTTGGGAAATTCTTATCCTGTTTACCTAAGGCAGGTTCCAACATTTTGTTTCAGGACCCTGTTTACTCCACAGGATGCATGGAACCTGGAGTCAGCTAAACTCCTGACTGCGATGTCACAGATGAGAGAGAGCATGGCTCAGAGGGCCCACGTTCTGGTTCACAGATGACTCCTGCTCACTCTGGCCTCAGATGCTGGGAGGGGCAGCTAGCTCTCTGATGTCTCTGTAAGGGCATAACCCCTTAGGCCTTCATGACCTAATTCCCTCCCAAAGGCTTTACATCCTAATATCATCACATCAGGGCTTAAAATGTCAACATATGAATTTTGGGGACACACTCAGATGATGGAAATTATCTTTCTTTTAGTATTCTTGGTGTCCCAGTGGTATCAGTTGCTCTAATATTGATTTCTAAAATAAAAGGGTACATAAAATTGTCTCCGTGTAAGGAGGGAGTCAGACAAGGTGGGACTTAAACCACTTCCGCCATCTTGTTTTCTCACTGCAGTCTTGGGCTCACCACTCATATTCTTCATACTTCTGTCCAAAATAGCTTCCATCTTCCCAAAAGATTATAATCGTTATTGGTGAGTTTCTGATATTCATATTTCTTTCTTGCCTCATCAGGTTCATCTGGAGAAGGAGCCAGGAGATGATACTAGTTTGCAACTTTAGGAGAAGTCTGATTCATGAGCTCATTTTCCATACATTTTTATAATATTATCTCTGCCTGTTCTTATCTGAAATATAATAGTCATTTATCATGGGATATGAGGCATCTCTGAAGAAATCTCTATATTCTGTTTTGTTTCTTTTTCTAGCTAAGGAATAGCCAGCAATCTAGCAATTTTACCTAATTAAACTAAAAAATTTCTAGGTATTCGCTCTACAGTAGAATAATATACTAGCCCTTAATGTGAATGACACTGATGGCTCATATTTACATGATTTTATGTAGAAGCTTTCTACTCTCTACAATCAGAAACTGCATCAGACACACCAGCTTCTATTATGAAAGGTTTTGGTGGGTTACGTATGCACAAAATCCATAAAAAGTATTCAGTCGTAGAACATTGCCATCTGGGCTTCAGAGGATTTCACCTGTTTTATATCCATGGATGCTCCCTCAATGTGGCATTTTCTCCTCTGGATGGCATCTTGGAAGAGGTGCTGGTCACTGATTACAGCTCATGGGCATGTTGGCTAGTGACCACCAATGTCAGATGCAGCTGGATCGGAACCTCTTCTTAGTGATGTCCCATGGCATTGTTTACCTTTGGACTTAGAAAGTCCAGCAGTAGTTTAGATGGCAATAGCTACGTTTGTTCTATGTGTTTAACTGTTCTTAAGATTTGATAATTGATATGACAAATGTAGATATTTAAATAAATTCAGATTAGCAATCAACTAAATCAGAAGTAGCAAGCGGGCTGGGTATGGTGGCTCATGTCTGTAATCCCAGCACTTTGGAAGGCAGAGGCGGGCAGATCATGAGGTCAGGAGATTGAGATCATCCTGGCTAACACAGTAAAACACCGTCTCTACTAAAAATACAAAAGAATAGCTGGGCGTGGTGATGCGTGCCTGTAGTCCCAGCTACTCGAGAGGCTGAGGCAGGAGAATCGCTGGAACCTGGGAGGCAGAGTTTGCAGTGAGCCGAGATTGTGCCACTTGCACTCCAGCCTGAGCGACAGTGAGATGGTAGCAAGTGAAGGACAGCAGTTCTGTAACGGAATCCTTCTCAGATTCTGTTTTCCAAAGTCTCCTGTTCATGTTTTTAATTCCACATTAACCCAAACAGTCTCTCCTTCTAGTATGCTAAGTGTAGAACCATGAAGAAAAGGTGAGAAATTTAGTCATTATCTGTACATATCTTTGCTCATATATGGGAAAGTGGGCATCAGAATATTGTCGAAGAATACACGTAAAAAGAGGATTTTTAAAAAAATTGTACTTTAGGTTCTGGGGTACACACGCAGATCATGCAGGATTGTTGCATAGGTACATACATGGCAAGGTGGTTTGCTGCCTCTGTCCACCTATATCTGGGATTTCTCCCCATGTTATCCCTCCCCAACCTCCCACCCCCTGCCCCTGCTGTCCCTCCCCTAACCACCCCCAACAGACCCCAGTGTGTGATGCTCCCCTCCCTGTGCTTATGTTTTCTCACTGTTCAACACCTGCCTATGAGCGAGCACATACGGTATTTGGTTCTCTGTTCTTGTGTCAGTTTGCTGAGAACGATGGTTTCCAGATTCATCCAAGTCTCTGCCAAGAACATGAACTCATCCTTCAAAAAGAGGATTTTTAAAAAAGAGGATAGATGGGAAAGAAACAAATTCCCCAGCAGCATGGGAACAGAAAGTATGATTTTCTTTATTTCTGGTTAAGCTGATTAGCAGGCACCTAGCACACAGTGCTTTAAGGTGTCTATTGGTTGCAAATTCATCCCAAAATTCTTGAGTCTATCTGCGGTGAGGGAGACAGGCAGACTTGGTGTGATTTCTAGCACAGACCTTCCTGCAGCACATCCACCTGAGCGAGGCCAGGTTTGCACCCTCTCCTTCATCAGAATTTTCTCAAAGGCAGACGTTTCTCCATCACCTTTTTTCCTCTTACCATACAAAAATGATCTTGAAGGAGATAAATATCACATTTTTCAGGCTTTGCATTGTTTCTATAGGGGAAATAAAGCATAATGGCTCCTAATTTAAACACATCCCAGGTCCTTGCACCACGGCAGAAGGGCCGTATTGGTCAACTCAGACTGTGGCTAAACACCAACTTCTTTTCTCACATTTCTGGAGGGTGGACTCTGAGTTGACCTCCTTCTGGCTGGCAGAGCACCCCCTTGTGGTTGAATCCTCACACAGTAGAAAGCAAGCAAGCCAGCTCTCAGGTGTCTCATCTCACAGGGCACTAATTATACTGGATCCAGGCTCAATCCTTATGACCCCATTAAACCTTAATTACCTCTATAGAGGCTCTGTCTCCAAATATGGTCTTCCTGGAGGTTGTATTTTGGGGGGACATAAACATTCAAATTGTAACAATGGCAAAATCTCAGTTACTTCACAGTGGGACACACAGGGCCAAATGTCTGAGCTCCAGATGTCTCTGGGGCAGGCACAGAGCCAGCAGCCTGGGACACAGGGGGTTAAGGAGCAGGCTTGCTCGATGCCTGTACTCATTAGAAGGTGTGATGCCACATACATAAAATTGCAGGTGTGCTTCCCATCAGGGAGCCATGCACTTCACCTACGCAGGGGTTAGGAAGTCTCTGTGAGCTTGCAAGGGAGAATGAAGGGTCCCTGCTGGGTTGGTACAACCTGCATGCCCTGGGCAGGGACAGACAGAGGAACAACTGCCTAAAGAAAAAAGCAAAGGACCTGTGGGAGGGACATGTAGCCTAATCCCAGCCCAGCTAAGAGCAGCCCAGTCCAGCCCTATATGGTATGTGAGAATATTTACAGCACAAAGCAGGTAAGCCAGGGACCTAACAAGGGAGGCAGGGTGCATGGGAACCTGCAGGGACTATGACATCAGAGCAGTGACATCACAGCCTAACATCTGAATCAGAGATGTGATGCCCAAAACCCCAGCTCTCAGAGGACAAGTACCCCTAGCAGGGTGACATCTGCCCAGCTCTGTCCCACCTGGCCATAGGCTCCAGGTGCCTCTGATGGAAAGGCCTTTGTCTCCTGTGGGGGGGTGGGTGAGTCTTTGGCACAGGTGGGAAGCCTCTGGAGCACGCCTCATCCAAGGCACCCTCAGGCTCCCTCCTGTGTTCTTTCCCCAGCCTCTCCCTCCCTTACAGGTGCAGTGGATTCTGCTGTACAGAACAGGGAGCACTGGATCTTAGGAAGCCTGCAAAGGGAGGACACAGGACAGTGACATCACAGAATACCCCTCCCATCAGGAAAAGCAAGGCTGAGAACTCAGCTCCTCCCCAGGAGGACTGAGCCCTGAGCACAGACACAGTGTTGCCTTCCCCTTCATGCCATGGGCTCCAGGCTACTCTGTTGGGTGCTGCTTTGTCTCCCAGTAGCAGGTGAGTCCCTGCAGACAGGACAGCACCCCCATTCTGAGCTTGCCCCCCACCCCTGTGTCCTCCACTTTACCTTGAGGAGGAGGTACCACCAGACTGTCTCCTGTGCTCATTTTCCATCTGCTTTTCCCACAGGCCTGGGAGAGGCTGGAGTCACACAAACTCCAAGACACCTGATCAAAATGAGAGGACAGCAAGTGACACTGAGGTGCTCCCCTATCTCTGGGCATAGCAGTGTGTACTGGTACCAACAGGCCCCAGGACAGGGCCCTCAGTTCCTCTTCCAATATTACAATGAGATACAGAATGAAAAAGGAAACTTCCCTGCTCGATTCTCAGGGCGCCAGTTCTCTAACTATAGCTCTGAGATGAATGTGAACGCCTTGGAGCTGGGGGACTCGGCCCTTTATCTTTGTGCCAGCAGCTTGGCACAGCCCTACAAAGCCAACCACATTCTGTGCAGAAACCTCCCTAGCCCAATGTGGAGCAACCTCAGCCCTGACATATCTGTGAGAACCTAGGGACTGCAGGGGGAAAGACAGGTAATTTAGGATGCTAGGACCCACAGCCTGGGGCTTTCTGCTACTCAGGGCTGGGGGAAACAAGGCCAAGAGGGGCTGCTCAGAGGATGATGCTGCTTCCGTAGGTTCACCGCAGAATTACCTTCTCTGCTTGATACTGTAAGCTACAGGGTAGAGGACATGTTCATAGTATAACAGCTGGCACTCTCTTTTAGAGGGCAGGGAATTCCATTTTGGGGTCAAGATTGTTGGTAATAGTACAGTGTTGAAGGTAAAATCACTGGGGTTTGCTTTGTATAATTTAGGGTGAAGAAATGGAGATTTGGGAAAAAGTGAAGGAGAGAGAACAAGATTTAAGATTTTTGAAAGTAGAGTTAGGGCAGAAGGTGATAAGAAGTGGTGTTTTGTGTACCAGAAGCTCTCTTCTCACCCTTCCCCAAATTTTCAATATCTAGAAAATATAAAGGAAGCACTTACAGCAACTAGCATCACTGGTGACCAGTCCCAGTTGGGGATATCACCAAAGAGCCACTTGCCTGGTGTGAGTCCTGGAGTTGGTTCTGCTCGCTTCCCTGTGGTCCTCTGGCCTCAATCTGATCTCTTCAGGGCACGAATCTAGTACTTTCCAAAACACAGATGAGATCATTTTACCCCTGAAGGTAAACAGGTAGATGCTCTCCAGTTTCCCTCAAATATGTTCTATTTCCCTGGGTTATCTTTCTGAAATTCATCAACCAGATCCAATTACCAACTGTGATTGATCAAACAGTTCTTTAAACATTTCCTAAAACTCAGCAGCCTTTACACACTCTGCTATTGTCCTTACTATTTCCATGGACTGGAAGAACCTTTGTTCTCCTAAGACAGGGCCAGATACTGATCATCTGTAAAGGCAGGCTCATACCCACCTTCCTCTTCGCTTCCTACTGAGACATTCCCTGGGACTGCACTGTATCACTCTCTTTCCTTTATTTTCCTAAGTAAAGCCAGGTTTGTAATTGATTCTATTTGATGTTTGTAAAGTGAGTAAGTTAATGCCCACTTGTACTGAGTTCTGGAGGATGATTAATTACTGCCTTCCCTTCACAAAGGATTCTTCTTACCTGAAATATCATGGATAGTGATTATGAATAGTCTCAGTATTTCATACAACCTCTGCAATACTCTGAGCAATTGTGTCATCACAGCCTGGATTGGTGGCCTGTAGATAAAGTATCCTAACTATATCTAACGCTGTAATTTGTAAATGTTCTTCTGGAGCAAAAAAATCACATTATAGTAATATCTCTTCAGTCTCATGATCCTGTAAAAATATTCCTTGCCATAACCACACTTTCCCCAACCACATCTTTAGAGATTTGATGAGGCTGGAACCTCATCAAGGGTGCTTTTCAGAAATCAGCCTAAAACTCAGACAGGAAAGTCAGCTGTGTGCAGTCATGGAATGTTATCATCTTTGGCAAGTAAAAGATATTGTGTGTGCATGTGCATGTGTGTGTGCATGTACATGTACATGGGTGTGTGTGGGCACGCGTATGTGTGTTCTTGTGGAGACTCACCCACATGGACATAGCTTCTCTGGTGGCATTACTAAGAGGTGCTGAGTCACTTGTGGAGCTCATTGGCACTTCTGGGGAGTGACAGGAAATGTCACAGCCAATTGAATCTGCCTGACTTAGAGCTGATAGGGTTGGTTATTTCAAGATTTTGTAAGTTCAGAAATAAATTTTATAAAAATTTAAAAATCCTCTTTATAAAACACACTATCTAAAATTTGCTAATAATTCATTTAAATAATTCATTAACCAACATTTTGATTGCAAAATATACAATGTTACAGCATTGCAATTAGAATTAAATTAGTACAAAGTATGTAAACATGGGTCTGATTAATCGAAAGGAACTATTGAATACAGTTTCCAGGCTAGGCCTGCTTGATAGCTTCATGCTGTTTAAATCTGTAGCTTATATTTTTCAGGCTCCTCTCATTCATCCTAGCATACTAATTGCAATCCTGTAACATTGTTCATTTTGCAATCAAAATGTTGGTTAATGCATGCTTTTGCCTTCACTAGCTAAAGATGGACTTTAAGATCAGCCCTAGGCCGGGCGCTGTGGCTCATTCTTGTAATCCCTGAACCTTGGGAGGCCACCGCAGGTGGGATCAGCTGAGGTCAGAGTTTGAGACCAGCCTGACCAACATGGTGAAACCCGGTCTCTACTAAAAATACAAAATTAGCCAGGCATGGTGGCACATGCCTGTAATCCCAGCTACTTGGGAGGCTGAGGCAGGAAAATTGCTTGAACCTGGGAGGTGGAGGTTGTGGTGAGCAGAGATCACACCATTGCACTCCAGCCTGGGCAACAAGAGCAAAACTCCGTCTCAAAAAAATAATCAACCCTAAATTGGCCCTTTTGGGAAAGCATAGAGAGGGCGTGTGTGAGAGAGCAGGCCATTTCTGTTCCTTCTTTGGATAATCTTGAGCTCATCAGGTCAGGTGTGAATCCATGCGACTCTGAATTTTTGGCCACTTGGAGGCGCTGTGGCTCCACAGTACTGCAGAGAACTCAGTGGAGGGCTGGAGAGTGGCCAGGAGAGGAGGGCTGAAGGGGAGGCCTGGCTGCTTGCTGGCATCAGGGGCCCTCTGGGATTCCCTGAGTGGGGCCTGGACATGTGGAGTTAAACACAGACCCCTAACTCCCAAGGAAGGGTAGGGGTGCTAGAGGCCTCAGTTTGCACCAAGAAGGGAGTGTTTCTTCCTCTGTATGGGCAGTGGAGGGTGAAGAGGCTGGGGTGGGAAGGGCTGGGAGTGAGTGTCAGGTCTAGGACCGGGAAGGCCGAGGAAAGGAAGGTGTGATGTGGGCATGTGGGGACTGCATTGCCACACCTTTAATTTCAGGGCTGTGTAGGACTGGAAGATCTCGTGGAGCAGCAAAGCTTGGGCCCTGCCAGTAGTTGCAGTGTGCAGGGGTGGCCTGCAGAGAGAGTCACTGGGAAAGGCCAGCTCCCGGAGGATATGCCAGAAACTTTCTTGCCCCTGTTCACGAAGTGACCTTGACACAGGTGCTTCCAGCTAGCGGGGCTCAGGCCCTGCTGAGCTGACAGGCGTTTCTTTTCCAGGCATTCTCTGCTGCTTCTCTAAATGCTTACTGAAATCACAGGAATTTATTTTTGTGCCTGTTTTTTTTTATACTAGGGAAGGCAGCTGTCTCTGGTCTCATATTTAATAACTGGCTATCGTGTGCTCTCCAACACCTCTACACCCTCCCCTACTCTGTACATCTGTCCCCTCATCTGGCTTCCTCAATCTAGGTCCCATTAGCAGGAGAGAAGGTCATGCCTCCTATGTGACCATTATAACCTCTTCCTTGACAGGTCCAAGAAACATATGACTTCAAGGCTAAGCATATCCATTCATCCTTCATTGTAGCAAAAAGGAAGATAAAACTTTCTACGTCGTAGAATTTCTGTAACGGATATGGTCTACCTTGAGGAAAAGTAACATGAGGAATTGTTATCCATTAGTTGTTTTATTTTATATCTTTTATTCAACAAAGTTGTTGAGGCCCTTTCTTTGTCTATTTTATGACATAAAATTAAAAATGAAAAACAGTTTAATAAAAAATATTTCTTTTTAGAGTATTAAGGCTTAAATTTATTTTATTTTAGTTTCACTTATTCAAAGTACTTTACTCAGTTTCTGAATTATACAAATTTCCTTTTCTCGTTCTTTCTCTCTTTAGCTACCTCCCTCATTTTCGCCAGCTTTTTAATTTAATGTGGTAAGAACATTTAACGAGATCTGTATTTCCAAACTGTACAACATAGTATTGTAATCTACAAGTACAAGCTTGTACAGAAGCTCTCTAGATCTTACTCATCTTGCTGAACTGAATTTATTTCTTTATTTATTTATAGACCAAGTCTTGCCCTGTCTCCCAGCCTGGAGTGCAGTGGTGTGATCTCAGTCCACTGCAACCTCCACTTCCTGAGGTCAGGTGAGTCTCCTGCCTCAGCCTCCTGAGTAGCTGGGACTATAGGCATGTATCATCACACCTGACTAATTTTTGTATTTTTAGTAGAGACGGGTTTTCACCATATTAGCCAGGCTGTTCTTGAACTCCTGACCTTGTGATACACCCACCTCAGCCTCCCAAAGTGCTGGGATTACAGGCGTGAGCCACTGCGCCTGGCCACTTAACTGAAATCTTATACCTGCTGACAGCAACTGCCCATTTCCTCTGCTCCCAGCCCTCAGATATCACCATTTTTATCTTTGCTTCCATGAGTTCGGCTTTTAGGTGTCCTGCTATACAGAACCACGCAGTATTTGTCTTTCTGTGCCAGGGTTGTTCACTTAGCACAATGTACTGCAGCTCTATCCATGTTGCCATGAATGGCTGGATTTTCTTCTTTTTAATGCTTAATAATATTCCATTGTACGAAGATACCACGTTTATGGGCTTTGACTGTTTCTGTGAAACCCTCTGTCACATGAGCGGCAGAGTCATTGGCAGAACTGAAAGCATGGATTACATTAACGCACATTCACCTCTCAATTCTACTCCATGGACAAGATTTCAAAAAAAATAATAATTCTGTCATTTACTGTTATTTTACTATACACAAAATAGAAGTCCTTGAGGAAGTTTCAATTATTTAGAAATTCAACTGCCAGAAGGAAACCTTAAGACACAAATGTTTTTCTCATTGTGAGAGAATTGGTCCATCAGTTAAATAACTTGACCAAATTAAATAACTATTAGGATGCAGTACTGGGACTCCAACCCTGCCCAGTGTAAGATCCGTGTTCATAGCTCTGTGCTATAAACTATTTCATAAAGCTTCCAACCTACAAAAAATTGGAATGTTTTCCCCTATATCCCTTTTAGACCTGCTGGCTCTAGTAACATCATAGCTGGAGATCAGTTTACCCTGGAGACAGTGGTGAAAGGAAAGAAGTCTGAAGAGGCATCATGACGCCCAGTCCTGACTCCCGTTCTAACACCAGCTCATCAAGACCTGAGGCCAGTTCTTGACAGGTTAAGTTTAATTTCTTAATTTTGTATCTACCAAATGAAACTACTACTGTCTATCAACAGATTTCTATATAAAATTGAGTAGCTACCGGGCATGGTGGCTATGCCTGTAATCCCAGCACTTTGGGAGGCCGAGGCAAGCAGATCACCTGAGGTCAAGAGTTCGAGACCAGCCTGACCAACATGGAGAAGCATCGTCTTTACTAAATATACAAAATTAGTCAGGCGTGGTGTCGCATACCTATAATCCCAGCTACTCGGGAGGCTGAGGGAGGAGAATTGCTTGAACCCAGAAGGCAGAGGTTGCAGTGAGCCAAGATAGTATCATTGCATTCCAGCCTAGGCAACAAGAGAAACTCTGTCTCAAAAAGAAAAAAAGAAAAAAAAATGTAATAGCATAAAGTATCTAGTATATAGTTCAAGCCTAGATGTTTTGATTCCCTTTGCTGATCTCAGACAACCTCTTCCACCATACCAGTGTGCAGACAGATATGGACACATTCCACCAAGAATTCTTAGATTGAGGACTCAGAAGTCACAGAAATGGAAATATATATGCCTGATAATTCATTTGATAAAATTAACTAGAGGATGTAGCATACATATCCCCTCAGACATTTAAAAATCAACATTACTAATATCTAAATTATATGAGGTAGACATGGCACCTTTTAAATAAACAGATCAGTGATTTTTGAGCAACATATATGTACATACGCATGCAACTCCACCTCTATGAAGATGTAAAACATCTGTGTCACCCAGAAAGTCCCTCATACCCCTCTGCAGTACCTCTCTTTGTCCCCAACAACCAATGATGGCACGTCTATAACTAGAGGGTAGTTTTCTTTACAAATATTTTTAATGCAAATTTAAAACATCTTCTGATTAATCCTCTTGAATACATAGCTAAATCACCAAGGCAGGGAGGCATTCCTGGAAGGTTTTATGGTTTTAGAAGGGGTTGAAGCCACGTGAGCTACCTGATCCATGTTAGGGACAATTCTATCTGGAGATGGACGTTGTGCTAAAATAACCTTAAAAGGTCTCTTTGACTGGTAGCAGCTGCTTCTACAAAATGTATTCATTTTTATTCATTTATTTTATCATCAACTCATTCCATCAAATAACTTTATGTTATGTATTGACAGAAATTAATTATCTTTATGGAAATTATTTTGAGTTTCCATCAGACACACACGCAGCTGGGCTTTGTGTTCACACAGTAAGCATGTGGGATCAAGCAAACCATAGTAACAGTGACTTCATTGACAGATGATGTCTTATTGGGAGAAGGGTTCACTTGGACTTGACCCCAAGTGTCCAACCCATAAAACCTGAGCCTTGATCTAAAATCCATCTTCCTGTTCTCTTCCTGCCCTGGACACCACGCCACTGTACCATGTGTTTCTCCATCTTCTGAACAAGAGTCCTGGGCCCACATGTGGAACGTATTTGTGGGCTTGTTGGATCCCAGGGGACTTGGGGACTTGGCGGGGACAGTGGGTGGGGTCGAGGGATAAAAGACTACAAATATGGTGCGGTATATACTGCTGGGATGATGGGTCAACCAAAATCTCACAAATCACCACTAAAGAACCGACTCATGTAACCAAGCACCACCTGTACCCCAGTAACATGAAAAAATCAAAACTAAACTAAAATAAATACTGTGACTTTCAGTACCAGGTGGCCCTTTGCTGTGACTTTATATGTCCTTTCTTCTTAAGTCCCATAGATGCTGAGTGACCCAGACCCTCTTGTGCTGACAGGAAGCCAGCACGGGGGAGGTGAGCAGAATATGAAACAAAATCATGTGTTTACCACCAGTGGCAAGACTCATTGGCTGGTCCTTTGTTCAGACACTGTTAAGAATTTGAAGATCATGAAAGCAGAGTGTAAAATCAAGTGCAGGGTCCTTCCAAACGTGGGGCTCTGTGCACCAAAGAGACGGTTTTCATGCTCCTTTTTTTTTTTTTTAAAACACTCCATGTTCATGACTGTAGGCTATGACAGAAATATTTTTTAACTTTAATTTGTATTTTTCCAGGTGTTATTGAGGTACAGGTGGTATTTGGTTACATGAGTAGGTTCTTTAGTGATGATTTAGGAGATTTTGGTGTACCCATCACCTGAGCAGTATACACTGCACCCTATTTGTAGTCTTTTATCCCTCCCACTCTCCCCACCAAGTCCCCAAAGTCTGTTGTGTCATTCTTATGCCTTTGAGTCCTCATAGCTTAGCTCCCATATATCAGTGAGAACATACAATGTTTGTTTTTCCATACCTGAGTTGCTTCACTTAGAATAATACTCTTCCATCTCATCCAGGTCACTGCAAATGCTGTTAACAATTCATTCGTTTTTCTGGCTGCATAGTATTTCATCATATATCACAGTTTCTGTATCCATTTGTTGATGGATAGGCATTTGGGTTAGTTCCTTTTTATTTATTACTAAATTAATGGCAGGAATACTGCACAAAGGGATATAGACTATGAAATATGTCATCTCAAATAAACCCAGAGCTCCTTCCTTACCCTAAAGTCTGCCCTGTCTCCCCAAGTCCCTCATGCCCAGGACACCTTTATGCCCATAGATCATGGGCAGCGCTGGGCGGCCACCATGGTCCACACAGAGAGAGGGCAGTCACCAGCACGAGGTTGTCCTGCCTGCTGTGATCTCCACTGACACAGAAAGCAGAGTCCTGGGTGGAGCTGAAGGTGCTCAGCTGGGCTTGTCAGGAGTCCCATCCGTCAGTGAGTTGCCAAGAAACAGAGCAAAACGACTCCTCCAATGTCGATGAGCCTGCCCCTGGGATTTGGAGACCTGATGACAGAGAAAACCAATATAGGCACAGGACTTTAACAGGATTATGGTCAATTAAGCAAATTAGAAAAGGATACTTGAAGGAGTATCTGGGACACAGGAGTCAAAAACACCAGGAAGACAAGATGATTTTTTTCTAAGATTCTATACTATAGCAATATTTAGATAACCAACACCAGTGTATCAATGAGTAATTATTATTATTATTATTATTATTTTGAGATGGAGTCTTACTCTATCATCCAGGATGGAGTGCAGTGGCATAATCTCGGCTCACTGCAAACTCTGCTTCCCTGGTTCAAGTGATTATGGTGGCTCAGGCTCCCGAGTAACTGGGACTACAGGTATGTGCCAGCATGCCTGGTTGATTTCTATATTTTCAGTACAGATGGGGTTTCGCCATGTTGGCCAGGCTGGTCTCCAACTCCTGGCTTCAAGTGATCTGATCTCTTCAGCCTCCCAAAGGGCTAAGATTACAGATGTGGGCCACCATGCACAGCCAAGTAATTATATCACCATGGGAATGTATATTATACAAACTATACATTGTGTAATATACCATTGAGTTACAAACTAATTACCAAAATTATACATTGAGTATAATTTTGAGTTACATTGAGTTACAAACTAATTACCAAAAGATTGGAAAAAAAATGTAGACTTGCATCAATTCAGACAAAGGCATTCTTCCCATCCAACTTGTTCACTGGTGCATTTATCTTGAAATTGACTATCTGGAGCAGAGGCGTGGCCTCTCCTGACAGGAAGGTGATGGGGCCCAAGCAGGGAGAATGAGGTCTCAGAATGACTCCCTTGAGAGCCCTGTTCCCCGTTCATCAACACACAGACCCAGAAGACTCCTCCGTCCTGCAGCACCTGCCATGAGCATCAGCCTCCTGTGCTGTGCAACCTTTTGTCTCTTTTGGGCAGGTGAGTCCTAGGCAGGGCTCCTGTGTGGATTTCAAGGCCCAGAGCCTTCCTCCTGGGGCTGCAGCATCAGCTTTGTTCTCCTTCTCTGCAGGTCCAGTGAATGCTGGTGTCACTCAAACCCCAAAATTCCAGGTCCTGAGGACAGGACAGAGCACAACAATGGAGTGTTCCCAGGATATGAACCATGACCGCATGTACTGGTATCGACAAGACCCAGGCATGGGGCTGAGGCTGATTCATTACTCAGTTGGTGAAGGTACCACTGACAAAGGAGAAGTCCACGATGGCTACAATGTCTCCAGATCAAACACAAAGGATTTCCCACTCAGGCTGGAGGCAGCTTCTCCCTCACAGACATCTGTGTACTTCTGTGCCAGCAGTGACTCCACAGTGCTGCAAGGCTGTCTCCTCTCTGCACATAAAGGCAGGGAGGCTCTGCCCTCCTCCCCCACCCAAGACTCAGCAATGTCCTTGGTCCTAGCACCAGAAACTTTGGAGCCCCAATGGGCCCAGGCAGTGTGAGCCTTGGTCTGGGCCAGGTGCCTCTGCAGTCAGTGTAATCCAGGCCTGGACTGGTCGCAGGGCCTCAGATGTCTTCTTTGTGGCCCTCTGGTCTTTCCTCTGAGCAGTCCATTTGGGTTGGGGCCAGGGTTTTCCCGTCTCTGACTTTCCTAGTCATTGACCTGAGTCTGAGGACTCCTAGATGGAATAGGATTTATATTTCAGATCCATTTAGACTCCCATCTCTACCTGGGTACCACATGCTTTCCTCTCTCTATGATTTTTCCTCATATAGAACCCAAATGGGGTCTTAGTTGCAGTCTGCATTTCCTATATTCACAGTTACCCTCCAAGGCCTTACCGGGTTTCTCCTCCCCAGTCTCCTGCCCTTCTCTACTCCAGCCAGGTTGAGAGACTCCAAAGTCCATTTCCTGTGCCCTGGGCTGGAACCTTCCTTTCTGTAGTGGTTGACACCTACCTGGACCTCAGATCTCAGCATGATCAGCCCTAATGATAATCACCATTATGCTTCCCTTGCCTCCCAGCTAAGGTCAGTTTCTCTCTCATAATCTCTCATGGTATCATGTGTCTGTTAGTCAGTAGAATGTAGCACAATTGGAATCTTCCAGACACTTTAAACCGCATGAAGGCCAAGGCTATGCCTGCTTTATATACCAACAGCAGTGCCTGGAACATAGGGAGACCCATTTCATAGAGAATGGATGAGTCAATGACTACCTGATGAGTGGATGGATGGATGAATACCAGGAGCACCCTAGATCCATTTTACCCTGGCAGAGATCTGGCATGAAGGACAGGAAATCTTACCCCTTTGATTGCTGGATTAGGGTAGGTCCTTGAAATTGATGGGGAGTCGCTATCGGGGTGGCCACCCCTAGGTCAAGGCTTCCTCGTGTGTTCACAGCACCAGGCCTCCTCCAGGTCCCTGTGGCCTCTTTCAGGCTCTTTTCCCCACAACAAATGTAAACAGATCAGAGATCCATTTCCAGAAACCCATGCATACAGTTTTGGATTTGTTTTTTTTTTTAAACCAATTCTGGTATCAAAAACTCCATTAGGTTTACATCAACAAAATGAAGCCACTAAAAGTACTATGGAGAGGAGGATTTATGACAGGAATTAGACCTTATATAAATGTAGGGGGAGCTGAGGAAGAGAAGGTCTGGAGGGGAGATCTAGCTAGGCAGGTTTAACTTATGATTAATGTGAAATCCTATTCTACTCAAAGGAGAGCATATGATTTCAACATACAAAATATATATATTGATTTGTCAAGGCATGGTGGCTCATGCCTGTAATTCCAGCACTTTGGGAGGCCAAAGTGAGCGGATCACAAGGTCAAGAGATCAAGACCATCCTGGCCAACATGGTGAAACACCATGTCTACTAAAAATACAAAAATTAGCTGGGCATGGTGGTGTGCACCTGTAGTCCCAATGACTCAGGAAGCTGAGGTCGGATAATCACCTGAACCTGGGAGGTGGAGGCTGTAGTGAGCCGAGATCGCACCACTGCACTCCAGCCTGGTGACAGAGCAAGACACCATCTCAACAAACAAACAACAACAGCAAAAGTAATTGATTTTCCTTTGTAATAGTTGGACCTAAATAGTGAGCTATTTTGTCCCATAATTGTCTTAAGTTGGCTAATGGTGGGAAAAAACCTTTGATGCTAGGAGTTCGATTTCCTTGGAAGAACAGGAGAAAAAGTCATGCACAGGCAGCCTTACACGCTGTATTTTATGGAGGAACCATAATAAAAAGGAAATGGAAAATCAGAATTCTCTTCTGGAACCTACATTGGGGCCATCCTCTGAGCAGGATGTGAGGAATCTAACCTACGGCGGGTATTTGGCAGCTCAGAGTGCAGCAGACAGTTTCTGACTCCACACATTTGGGGGTGAGACCGCAGACAGCTGAAAAAGCTACAGAGTCTAGACATTCTGCACTCTCAACCCTGGCCTCTCCGGAATTTCACAGATTAACATCAGAGCAATTTATTCCCACTATTCAAAATACTAAAACAAAAACCAATAAGAAGCAGTGAGCAGAAGCAATAAACCATTAAAACAGACATGACATCCTAAAGATTTAAAACTTTGCCTTCATAAGATGTGAACGTTTGAAGAACTTTATTTAAAGGAATACAAGAAGGAACTGAAACAAGAACAAGAAAAAAGAGACGGTCCCAAACCATCAAAAACATTAAAGAAACAATCAAATAGAATGTCTAGAAATCATTACGATTACTACAGAAAAGAGAACGGAAGCTAAACAGCAGATTAGATGCTCCTAAAGAGATTAGTAGAATATCAAAATAGATACCAAGAAATCATCGAGAATGCAGCACAGAAAATTAAAAACAAAATATTTAAAAAGTGAAGGAACTAGGAAAAAGTGAAGTTTCTAGTATATTATAAAGTATATAATGTTTTATTGAAAAGAAATTTTTTTTGAGGCAAAGTTTTGCTCTTGTTGTCCAGGCTGGAGTACAATGGCACAATCTCGGCTCACTGAAAACTCTGCCTCCCAGGTCCAAGCGATTCTCCTGCCTCAGAGTCTGGAGTAGTTGGGATTACAGGCATGCACCACCGCACCCAGCTAATTTTGTATTTTTAGTAGAGATGAGTTTTCTTCATGTTTGTCAGGCTGGTCTTGAACTCCCTACCTCAAATGATCCACCTGCCTCAGCCTCCCAAAATGCTGGGATTACAGGCTTGAGCCACTGTGCCCAGCCTTATTGAAATTTTTCTTTTTTTTTTTTTTTCTTGTACATAATTGAAGGTTTAGAAAGAGAAAATAGGGAAAATGGCCTGAGGTGACTGTGTATGTGATGTTAGCTGAGAATGTTCCTGAGATGTTTGAGGACCTAAATCCTCTTTCAAGAATTCAGATGAATTGCAAGACAAATAGGCAGGTCCCAGTGAAAGTGCAGAGCATAAATGACAAACAGAAGATTTTAACAGCAGTCAAAAGGGAACGATAAATATCTTCCAGTGGAATAGAATGAAAGAAACAGTCAGAGTCAAGAAAGGATGAAAAATAGCCGTTAAATCAGAATTGTAGCCCTCATTTATTGAAGATTGAGATTGATAAAAATATCTATAGGACAGGAAAATAAAATATGGAAAACTAAAAAAAAAAGCTGTGAGTTTGCCATCAAGGTATCTTTTCTGATAACAAGGGTGGGAAACGGTCCCAGAAGAAAGGCATGAGGTGCAGCTCGTGAGGGAACCCTTGTGATGGGACAACCCCATTGGGCACGTGTGACTGGGGGAATGGAGGAGGCTGGGGCATGAATGCAGATGGCATTGGGGACCCTGATTTTCAGGAAAGACAATGAGCTCACCACTTGGTGCCTTGTGTTGGGGGTGCTGTTTGCACATCCTAGAGAACATGCCCAGCAGACAGAGGAGCGGCTGTGGGATGAGGAGATGAACTCAGAGGTGCAGTGTGAGGCCTCTGGGTCCAGGCAGCATGGGAGCCCAAAGTGAAGACCCATGCAATAATGTTGCTTAAAAGGAGCTTATAAATATTAAAAGTAGTCATCCACGTGTGTTCCAATATAAATCCTATGTTCCCAAGGTCATGCAGATTGAGAAAGGAAGTGATGTCACGGTGGGAACTTCCATGTAAGGCCAGGGACGTCCCTCCTTCTCTGCTCCGGCTCATAGTGACCCTGATCTGGTAAAGCCCCCATCCTGCCCTGACTCTGCCATGGGCACCAGGCTCCTCTGTTGGGCAGCCCTCTGCCTCCTGGGAGCAGGTGAGTCCTCAGACACCAAGCAGTCTCAGTCTCACTGTGTGTGTGTGTGTGTGTGTGTGTGTGTGTGTGTAGGGGTGGGATGTATGTGTTTCTGTGATGACTAAAATTGTTTTCCTCATTCTGTTCCCAACTTCTGTCTCCACAGATCACACAGGTGCTGGAGTCTCCCAGTCCCCCAGTAACAAGATCACAGAGAAGGGAAAGGATGTAGCTCTCAGGTGTGACCCAGTTTCAGGTCATAATGCCCTTTATTGGTACCGACAGAGCCTGGGGAAGGGCCTGGAGTTTCTAATTTACTTCCAAGGCAATGATGCACCAGACAAATCAGGGCTGCCCAGTGATCGGTTCTTTGCAGAGAGGTCTGGGCGATCCTTCTCCACTCTGAAGATCCAGCGCACGGAGCAGAAAGACTCGGCTGTGTATCTCTGTGCCAGCAGCTTAGCCACAGTGGGGCACAGTCACCTCCTTCCTGCTCACAAACCTCATCCTTCTCTCTCCTTGCAGCTCCTGGAGACCCTTAACAGAGGCCTCCTTTGTTCCTCCCTCCCCAAGGGAAACAAGTAGATTTGGACCTTGGCTGTCCTTAGGTTAGAAAGAAACCACAAATTCACCCCTGGGACACAGCAACTGTAAATGTGGGTGGTGGTAGCTTCCAAACCAGCCATAATAATTCTGAGAGCTCTGTGCTCTTAGAAACTTCAGAGAACTCATCAATCCTTTCTGTGCTCAAACATCCCTTTGTCCCCTCTAAGACCCTGACCCACTTTGTCCACGTGAAGATCCTATCATGAAAACAGTGGGCTGTGCTATCGTGCTCATGCCTCATTTCTAGGCGTTGAGTATTAAGCACTGAAGAACTCTGAAAGTTGTGCTTCTGAGTCCAGTGATGTGCTGGAGCCAGATTTTCTGACTCACGAGAGACAAATAAGCACACTCTTCCCAGCTCCCCATTTGGTGAAGCCGTGTTGACAGCTTGAAATCCACCATGGGGCCTATGTTGATACAACAGAAATTGGTGAAAGCTTCCACCACCCACATGTCCCCACATCCACAGACAGTTTACTAGCACATCATTGGAATGCTTTCTGAGACAATGATGTCCCTGTTGCACCATGTCTTGTGAGGCTAAAAGGACTCAGAATTCACCTCCTTTCTGCTCTTCCTTTTAGAAACCATGGTCTAAGATGGCCTCAACTGACCTTATTTCTATTCAATCTGCAAATGCTCTTGTTTTGTGGGTCTGTGTCTCCTATAAGCTGGTCTGGAACATGACACCTATTACGAATGCAGCTAAAGGAAATGGTGAACCAGCTCATTAGTTTCAAATCATCCTCCCTTGCATGGAATACGTAGATGCTGCAGTCACTGGGAGCAGAGATGCGGAAGCAGCCGCTCTGGACTGCAAACCACTTTACAGCCAGCTGATTCTTCAGTGGCACAGACACACCCTGGGGCATGGACTAATTGGCTTTGGAAACTAAGCAGCTCCACACCAGTCAGCAATGACCTTGGATCTATTTTCCGATGAGAGGTCAAAAAGATCACACTCACTCTAAATGTCCTCCTCTCCAATATATAGTACAGCCCCCATCCATCTCAGTCCCTGGAGTTCATCCAGAGCTCCCAGAGAATCCCTGCTCTGGGGCAGAATCACCAAGACTGGTCCTTGCCAGCTCCCCACAGGCTCCAGCAGGGCTTTCCTGCCAGGTGCAGGGCACGGGTGTGGCTCTGCTGCCTCTCAGGTAGAGGGAGGCCATACGATGATGTTTGTGTAGGAAGGACTGGGTTTCTGAGGCTCCTCTCAAATATTTGACATAATTTTATTTGCTTTGTGTTTCACTCTACAATGTCACCATTTGGAGAGAGCAATTATTTTTGGTTGCATTATTTATGGCACTTTGAAAGACTTTTGTGGTTAACCTACTTTAAGAAATCATTCCAATTGTGCATCTCCTCTGTTCAGAAATATTCTGAGGCAGTGAGAGAAACAGCAATAATTTTGAAAGCAGTCACTTACACGTCCTGTGATGAAGGCATTGCTCAAGGTTTATTACTCACACCTAACTTTCAGTCTACTGGAAATGAAAGGGCACAGAGTTGGGGGCATGTGATCAAGCCACGAGAGAGGACTATGCCAGTTCCTGTGAGACTTCAGGGCAGGAATGACCTCTCCTTTAGTCCCTGCTCAACAGTGAAGGAAGAAGAGTTGGTCCATGGGAACCTGAGGAGGAGAAATACCGGGAGCCTTTAACTGGGATGGAGCAAGGGCTGCAGAGCAAGTCATTGGGAAGAGAAATGGTTCATCTGGTCTGTCACAAAAGACAGTGGCTACAAAGGTCCTATCATCCCCAGTTCCCTGGCTGATTTGCTTCCTTATGATGCTGTTTTACACCAGCATGCCCTCATCTCCCACCACTCCTCTGCCTCTTCCAGAATCATCTCCTCCCTCTCCGCTGCTCAGATCAGCAGACGGGCATTGTACAAGTTATCCCTTTTCTGAAGCTGGCCTTTTGCTGGTCTTATTTATATCCATCCTTATTTTCCCATAAGACACTGCTTGCTCCACGATTGCTTATTGCCTTGCAAGGTATTTTTATATTCCAGTTTTACTTTTTATTAACACGTTTGACCCCATCTTGAAGGTAATCACATTATCTGCTCAGTCTTTTGCTAATCTTTATTTTTATGGTAGCATTGTCATTTAGGGGGACATATTTATCTTTGATAATGGAAATGAAATAACATTACACTTCACTTTCTGTGTTTTTTTCTTCTTTAGAGTAAATGCTATTTCCTTCCATTCTTCCTATTCTATTCCTCTCTTTAGTTTTAAGGAAGAAAATGTCAGTGTGACTATAACGGCAGCTATGGGGTAAAAATTATTTAGAATTAGGGTAGGATATTAAGCTTGGTAACTCAAAGAAACAGTCTGGGTTAAAGCTAGTGTTGGGATAGGGGTTTAGGCAAGTTGCTCATAAAACCTGCAGGATGGCACTTCTGGAATATTCTCCCAGCTGACTCTGCAGGCACTTCCCAGCATCCCCTGGGCCACTGCAGAAGAAACAATGATCAATCTTTCACTCACTGGCCACAAGATGGCACTATGGCCCACTGGGATCTAAGGGACTGGGGCAATTTGGAAAGCAGCCTGGGTGGGAAATGGTTAAGAAAAATTAGGGCGTGGATCCAATATTAGGCAGATGTTGCAGCAGTTTTCAGTTATTGCTTGGCTACTTACAGATATGCAAGAGGCAGGAAGTTCCTCTAATCTTGATTGAGATCCACAGCTGAAGCACTTTGGCCAGGCAGCCTTGGTGTCAGGGACAGGTGCAGACAGAGGAGCAACTGTCAGAGGAACATGGGAAAGAGAAGGGAGGGCTGTGCCCTAAGCCCAGTGCATCTCTGCTGCACCCCATCTTTCCTGCAGGTCTCACCAGGCAACAACCTCCATGAGAATAGGTGGATCCTGCCTGAGCCTAGTTAGAAGTCCCTCAGGCTTTGCTTGTCTGGGAAAGTCTTTCCCCTTCATGTTTGAAGGATATTTTGACTGGGTATACTATTCTCGTATTAATGTTTTTTTTCCCAGCACTTTAAATATATTGTACTGCTATCTCTTGACCTGTAAGATTTCCACTGAAAAGTCTGCTGCTAGACCATATTGGAGTTCCCTTGCATGTTATCTGTTTCTCTTGCTGCTTTTAGAATCCTTTCTTTATCCTTGAAAATGGGAGTTTGATTATTCTCTTGATGTAGTCTTTTGGACCTAAACATTGGTGTTCGCTGATCTTCTTGTACTTTAATACTGATAGCTTTCTCTGAGTTTGGGAATTTCTTCTGTTATCATAGCTTTGAATAAACTTTCAGCCCTATCTCTTTCTCTACCTCCTCTTTAAGGTCAATAACTCTTAGAGTTGCCCTTTCAAGGCTATTTTCTAAATCTTATATGTACGCTTCATTATTTTTTATTCTTTTGTCTCTTCTGGTGGTATATTTTTAAATAGCCTGTCTTCAATCTCACTGATTCTTCTGCCTCATCAATTGTGAGGTCGAAACCCCCATGCATTCATCAGAATGTCAACTGCATTTTCAGCTCCAGAATTTCTGATTGTTTTTAATTATTTAAATCTCTTCAGGATTCTGAATTTCTTGCCTGTGTTATCTTGACATTTTGTTGACATGTGTTAATTATTACAATTCAAGGCGAGATTGGGTGGGGACACAGAACCAAACCATATCTGAGGGGGAGCTGCCACACACTTTTAAAATGACGGGATCTTGCAAGAACTCACTCGCTCTCATGACGACAGCAGCAAGCCATGAAGGATCTGCCCCCATGACCCAAATGCCACCCACCAGGCCCCACCTCCATCACTGGGGATTGTAATTCAACATGAGACATGGGTGGAGACTGTAAGCACACTCTGAATGAAGGACCCCCTAAAGAGGCTTTGCGTAAGCAACGAGGCTATTTGTTCACTCGGTGTGAGCGGACTGAATCTGAAAAGAGAGTCAGCAGAGGGTGGTGGGATAGGAGCTGGTTTTATAGGTTTGGGGTAGGCTGTGGAAAGTTACAATTCAGGGTGGTTTTTGCAAGTGGGGGGAGGCTGTCACAGGATCCAATGTCACAAGGTTGGCTTATTAGTTGAGGCAGGAACAATGGCAGAATGTCACAATGATGGTTAATCACACAGTGCAGGAACTAGCTATTCTTTTTTTGCAGTTTTTCTGTTACCTCAAACTTTCTGGCTCCAGGAGGCTATCTGGAGGTGCACGTGCAGGTCACAGGGGTCACCGTGGCTTGACTATGGTGTAGTCCGTGGTACAGTCAGTTCAAAGGACTTTACAGGGATGAATATTCAAACTCTATCATCCTGCCTTCTTTCCTCTCTCAAAACTCATGTCCTTCTCACATGGCAAGATGTAATTATGCCTTCCCAACAGTCTCCCAAAGTCTTAACTCATTCCAGAACTAACTCAAAAGTCCAAAATCTAATGACTCATTTGAGATGTCTTCTTCCTCGACTTCCGACTCTAGTCTTGACTCCTTGGGACACAGTCAAGTACTTCCTAAAACACAGAGGAGGTCAGGTCACTCTTGGTCCTAGAGGAACAAGTGCTCTCCAGTTTCTCTCAAGATAAATTCTGCATCCCTGGGATTCCTTTCTGACACTCAGTGCCCAGATTCAATGACCTTCTAATTAAACAGTCCTTTGAACATTTTCTAAAACTCATTGGACTTTTGCATTATCTGCATTTCTGTTCACTATTTCCATGGACAGAAACTTTCGTTCTCTCCAGACACATCCAGACCCTGCTCATCTGTCAAGGATGGTCTCATACCTGCTTTACTCTTTGCTTCTTACCTTGACATTCCCAGGAACCGGTCTGAATCGTTCCTTTCCTCCCTCCCTCCCTCCCTCCCTCCCTCCCTCCCTCCCTCCCTCCCTCCCTCCCTTCTTTCCTTCCTTCCTTCCTTCCTTCCTTCCTTCCTTCCTTCCTTCCTTCCTTCCTTCCTTCCTTCCTTCCTTCTTCTCTCTCTCTCTCTCTCTCTTTCTTTCTTTCTTTCGAGTTTTACTCTGTCCCCTGGGCTGGAGTACAGTAGCATGATCTCAGCTAACTGCAACCTCCACCCTCCCAGGTTCAAGTGATTCTCATGTTTCAGCCTCCAAAGTAGCTGGAATTATAGGCACATGCCACTATGCCTGGCTAATTTTTTGTATTTTTAGTAGAGACAGGGTTTCGCCATCTTGACCAAGCTGGTCTAGAACTCCTGATCTCAAGTGATCCACTTGCCTCGGCCTCCCAAGTGCTAGGATTATAGGTGTGAGCCACCACACCCTGCCCTGGACTGTAGCACTTTCTTTTCTTTATTTTCATAAGAAAAGCCAATTTTATAATTAATACTATTTGATGTTTGTAAAATGAATAAGCTAATGTACATTCACATAGAATCTTGGAGTCTCATTAATCACTATCTTCCTTCAATGGGACTCCACTTACTTGAAATGTAATGAAAATTCTTATAGTGTCAGTTTTTCATACAATCTCTGCAGTATTCTGAGCAACTCGTGTCTTCATAGTCAGAATTGATGGTCAGTGCTATAAAGTATCCTAATTCTATCTAAGGCTGGAATTTGCAAATATTCCTTTGGAGCAAATAAAATTGTGCTGTAGTCTCATGATCCTGCAAAAACAAATTGTTCGGCATAAACACACTTTCCACAGCCATGTTCTTACAGATTTGATGAGACTGGAACCTCATCAAAGGTGCTTCTCAGAAATCAACCTAAAAAACTGAAAAACTAGTTGAGCTCAGTAATGGAATCTCATCATCCTTTACAAGTAAAACATATTGTGTGTGTGCAGGAACAGAAAACCTAACACCACATGTTCTCATTCATAGTGGGAGTTGAACAATGAGAACACATGGACACAGGGAGGGGAACATCACACACTGGGGCCTGTTGGGTGGTGGGGGAAGGGGAGGTAGAGCATTACGAGAAATACCTAGTGCAGGGAGGCTTAAAACCTAGATGATGGGTTGATAGGTGCAGCAAACCACCATGGCATATGTATACTTGTGTGACCTGCACATTCTCCACATGTATCCCAGAACTTAAAGCAAAAATTAAAAAAAAAACTTTTTAATTGATATTTTGTGGTGTGTGTGTGTGTGTGTGTGTTTTCTGTGGAGACTTAGCTGCATGGATATAGTTTCTCAGTGTGGCATTATTAAGAGGTGCTGGGTCATTGGCAGACCTCCTGGGTACTTCTAGGTAGCGATAGGAAATATCAGACCGAATTGAATCTGCATAAGTTACATCTCCTAGGGTAGTTTATTTCAAGATTTTTATAAATTCAGAAATAAATTTGTAAAATTGAAAAATTCTCTTTATAGAATGTGCTGTCTAAAGTCTAGCAATAATAAATCTAAATACAAAGTGTGAAAAGGCGTGGGTTTGATTAATCAAAGGGAGCTCTGGAATGTCCTGTTTATAGCCTGGATCTGCTCGATATCCTCACACTGATTCATCCTGTGGCCTGTATAATTCTGGCTCCTCTCTTCCTTCTTATGATACTTATTGCAATGATGTAACAGCAGTTTATTGTGCAATCAAGATGTGTCCTTTTGACTCCACTGGCCAAGGGTGAATTTGAAGTTCCACCCTAGATCAACCCTTCTGGGAAAGCAATAGAGAGGATGTGTGTGAGAGGGTGGGGGTTGCAGGGCTTGGAGTGGGGGCATGTCTGTTATTGGCTTGGAAAATCTTGAGCTCATCAGGTCAGAAGGTGTGAATCCGTGAGACTATGAACATCAGCCACTTGGAGGCGCTGTGGCTCCACAAAGCTATGGGGAATCCTGGGGAGGGGTGGAGGGTGACCCAGGAGAATTCTGAAGGGAATGCTTGGCTGCCTCCTGGCATCTGGAGGTGGTTTGAATTCAGAGTAGGTCCTGGGACTGTCCAGGGAAAGATAGGGATATAGGGGCCTCAGTTTGACCCAGCAGGGAAGGGAGTGTCTCTGCCTCTCCATGGGAGTGGAGGGTGAAGGGGCTGGGGTGCCAAGGACTGGAAATCAGAGTCAGGAAAGGGACAGGGGTTGTCAGAGAAAAATAAGGTGCCATGTGGCATGTGGGTACTGTGTTCTACCTGCCCCACTTTTAATTTCAGGGTTGTGTGGGACAGCAATGGTGCAGGAAGCAGCAGAGCCTGGGGTCTGCCAATGCATAGAGTAGGCAGGGGTGGCCTGCAGGGAGAGTAACTGGGAAATGCTAGTTCCCCAAGGGAATGCCAGAAACATTCCCACCCCACTCAGGAAGTGACTGTGAGGGGGGTGCTGCCAGCAGAGGGGCTCAGGCCCTGCAGAGCTGACAGGCCTTTCCCGGGCACTCTCTGCTGCTTCTACATGTGATCTGCTTTAATGCCCCTACATCAGGCAGAGTGAATATTATTCTACCTGTTAATACATCTACCGGAAGCAGCTGTCCCTGGTTTCATGTTTAGTAACTGGCTGTACTGGGTTCCTCCAACACCTCTGGACACCCGCCTGCTCTGCACATCTGTCCTCTCCTCTGGCTTCCTCATTTCAGATCCCCATTAGCAGGAGCGGAAGGTCATGTCTCATATGTGGTCATTAAAATCTCTTCCCTGACAAGCCCAAGGAACTTTTAGGTCAAGCATATACATTCATTCTCCATTGTAGGAAATAAAAAGAAAAATTTTCTGCACTGTGGACTTTCTGTAACTGACATAATACACCTTGAGGAAAATGATCATGAATTGTTATTCATTTGTGAATCTTATTCTTCTGTTCAATAAACTTTTTGAGGATCCTTCTTTGTAAAAGATATTCTGCAACATGAAAAGAAAAAAAATTATGTGAAAATAAGTTTCTTGCTTTTTAGAGTGTTAAGATTTGCATTTATTTTAAAAGCTGTTTTCCTTATTAAAATAATTTACTGATTTCTAAATTACAGAAATTGACTTTTTTTCTGTCTTTAAGTAGTCCTTTTTAAGATAGTCTTTAAATTTAATTGTAGTAGGAATATGTAAAATGAAATCTATCTTTTTAACACATTTTGGTATGTGCAATACAGTGTTGTAATCTACAGGCAAAGGGTTGTACAGCAATCTCTAGAGCTCATTCATCCTGCTTAGCTGACACTGCGTACCCATTAACAGCAACTCTCCATTCACACCAATCCGCAGCCCTTGGAAATAACCTTCATCTTTGCTTCCTATTAGTTTGGTTATTTAGGTTCCATCATATAAGCAGAATCATGCAGTATTTGTCTTTCTGTGCCTGGCTTATTCACTTAGCATAATGTCCTGCAGGGTTATCCACATTGCCATATATGGCTGGATCTTCTTCTTTTAAAATGTTTAAAAATACTTCATTGCACGCATATAACATGTTTAAGGTCTGAAGTATAAAATGTGCCATATTTGACTGTTTCTATCAAGCATTCTGTCACATGGCTGGCAGAGTCCTTTGCAGAAGTGCAAGCACTAAGTACAGTAATGCACATTCACAGTTCAATTCTGCTTCATGGAGAAGACTTAGAAAAAATATTAATCTGATCATTTATTGTCATTTTATTAAACACAAAATAGAAAGCATTCATTAGAAAAATTTCAATTAGTTAGAAATTCGACTATCAGAAAACATCTTAACATGCAACTGCTACTCTAATTTCACAGGTGGAGGAATTGGCCCATAGTTTAAATTACTTGGCCAAATTAAATAGGAATTAGGGAGCGTACTAAGACCCTAACCCTGGTTTAGCAAAGCCCTCTATTTAGAGCTATATACTAGAATCCATTTCATAACAAATGATGCCTTTCTTCAAAAAAGTTCCAATGTTGTCCCCTATGTCCCTTTCAGACATGCTGACTCTAATGACATCATGGACAGAGAGAGATCAGTTTACCCTGGAGAGAGTGGTGGAGGGACAGAACCATGAATGGGCACCATGATTTCCAGCCTAACATCAGCTCCTCAAGACCTGAGGCCAGTTCCTGACAGATCTGATTTAGTTTGTTTTCTGTTTTTCTTTTTTAATCTATGAAATGAGACTGCTGCTGTCCATCTGCCGGGCTGTATACAAAATTGAATAGAGTTAAGTATTAGCATGTAGCAGAAATCTAGACATCAGGTCACTGCAAAACAAATTGCGGTTTTTGCCATTACTTTTAATGGCAAGAACTGCAATACTTTTGCACCAACATAATATTTTGATTTCCTTTGATGATCTCAGCGAGCCTCTTTCGCCATGCCAATGTGCAAAGACATATCCAGATATATACCTAGAAATCTTAGGTTGAGGATTCAGAAGTCACAGAAATGTTAATATACACTTCCTCTGATGATTTATTTGATGAAATTAAATGCAGTATGTATCCCTCTTGAGACATTTTAAAATCAATGTTATTGATATATGAATTATACAATCAATGTAAACGTTATATATTTTAAATGAACAGCTCAGTGATTTTTGAGCAAGATGTATGTATATGCCCTTATAATCCCCACCCTATTAAAATGTAGACAGTCTCTAACACCCACACCTTTGCAACGCCTATCTTGGTCCCAGAAAACCAATGATGTGATTTCTATCACTGGAGAGTAGTTTTGTTCACAAATATTTTTAATGTTGGTTTAAAGCCACTGCTGAGTAATCCTCTTGAATACATAGCTAAATAATCAAGGCAGGGAGGAGTTCCTGGATGGTTTTATGGTTTTAGGAGGGGTTGAAACCATGAGAGCTACCATGATCCATGGTGGGGACAATTCTATCTGGAGATGGTTGTTGTGCCGAAATAACCTCAAAAGGTCTTTTCAGCTGGTAGAAGCTGATTCTACAAAGTTTATTTATTTATTTTAATTCATTTCCTTTCTTACACACTTATTAACTCAAAGTATTTAATAATGATATCCTGATAAAAGTTAATAATCTCCAAGGAAATTATTCTGAGTTCCCATAGGACACACATGCAGCTGGTTTTGTGTTCACACACTGAGAACGCTGGGGTGGAGCAAACCGTGGTAATAGTGACTTTGCTGAGAGATGAGGTCACATTGGGGGAAGGGGTCTCTTTGCCTTAACCCCAAGTGTTTAATCCATAAGTCTTCATCTAGAATGTATCTCCCTGCTCTGCCCTGTCCTGGCACCAGGAACAGGATCCTGAGTTGTGTGTTTCTGTCTCTTGAACCACAGGAGTCCTGGGCATAGACATGAAACCCACTCATGGGCTTGTTGGATCTCAGCTGTGACTTTCTGCACCAGGTGGCTCTTAGCTGTGACTTTAATTTCTGTGTCCTTCACTACTAAGCCCCAAAGATGCTGAATGACCAGACAGACCCTGGTCACATGCTGTGCTGAAAGGAAACAGCACAGGGGGAGGCGAGCAGAATATGACACAAGATGGTGTATTTACAACCAGGGACATGACTTGCTGGCAGGTCCTTTTGCTCAAACACTGTTAAGAATTTAAAGAATCACGACAGTAGAGTGATAAACCAAGTGTGGGGTCCTTCCAAATGCGGGGCTCTGTGCACCAAAGATACAGTTTTTGAGTTCCTTTTCATTTGTTACTAAATTAATGGCAGGAATCCTGCACGAAGGTATACATTCCCTAAGAAACATGACACTGCAAATAAAACTAGAGATTCTTCCTTACCCTGAAGTCTGCTCCCTCTCCCCAAGGTCCTCACTCATCAGGACACCTTTGTGCCCACAGTGTCTTCAGCAACTCTGGGCGGCCACCATCGTCCACACAGAGAGGGCATTCACCAGTGTGAGGTGGTTCTGCTTGCTGCAGTCTCACCCTGGAGACAGAAAGCAAGAGCCCTGGGTGAAGCTGAAGGTGCTCAAATGAGCTTGTTGGGAGTCCCATCTGTAGTGAATTGACAAGAAACAGAGCAAAACGACGCCTCCAATGCTGATGAGCCTGCCCCTGGGATTTGGAGACCTGATGACAGAAAAAACCAAGATAGGCACAGGACTTCAACAGGATTGTGGTCAATTAAGCAAATTAGAAAAGGATACTTGAAGGAGTATTTGGGACACAGGAGTCAAAAACACCAGGAAGACATGAGGATTTTTCCTGAGATTCTAGACTACAGCAATACATAGATAACGAACACCAGAATATTAATGAGGAATTATATTATCACAGGAATAAAATTTACATGGAATTACAAACTTTGCATAAAGGTCAAGCAAAACTTGTAAGGTGTATATCAAGAAACATTCTTCGCATCAAAATTTCACTGGTGCATTTATTTTGGATTTGACCCTCTGGGGAAGGGGCATGGCCTCTCTCGACCGGAAGGCTCTGGGGCCCAGGCAGAGAGAATGAGGTCTCAGAATGACTCCCTTGAGAGCCCTGTTCCCCATTCATCAACACACAGACCCAGAAGACTCCTCCCTCCTGCCGCACCTGCCGTGAGCATCAGCCTCCTGTGCTGTGCAACCTTTTGTCTCCTGTGGGCAGGTGGGTCCTGGGCAGGGCTCCTGAGTGGATTTCAAGGCCCAGGGCCTTCCCATTGGGGCTGCAGCATCGGCTTTGTTCTCCTTCTGCAGGTCCAGTGATTGCTGGCATTACCCAGGTTCCAAAATCTCAGATCCTGGCAGCAGGATGGAGAGTGACACTGAGATGTACCCAGGATATGAGACATAATGCCATGTACTGATATAGACAAGATCTAGGACTGGGGCTAAGGCTCATCTTTTACTCAAATACAGTGAGTAGCACTGGCAAAGGAGGAGTCCCTGATGGTTACAGCATCTCCAGATCAAACACTGATGATTTCTCCCTCATGCTGGAGTCGGCTGTACCCTCTCAGACATTGGTGTACTTCTGTGCCAGCAGTGACTCCACAGAACTGCACAGCCATCTCCTCTCTGAATATAAAGACAGGGGAGGCTCTGCCCTCCTCCCCAACCCCAGAATCAGCCAAGTCCTTGGCAGAGTTCTCGGCACTGGGAATCTTGGAAGCCCAATGGGCCCTGGCAGTGTGAACTTCAGTCTGTGCCAGGTGCCTCTGCAGGCAGTTCCAGCTAGGCCTGGACTGGTCACAGGACCTCAGATGTCTCTTTTTTTTGCTCTCTGGTCTTTCCTCCAGGCTATCTTTTTGGGATGGGGCCAGGGCTTCCCAAGCTCTTACTTTTCTACTCATCATCCTGAGTCTGAGGCCCCCAGGATGGAACAAGATTGGAATTTCAGATCTGTCTAGAATCCCGTCTCTCTCTGGGGACCACGTAGCTTCCTCTCTCCAGCGTTTCCCCCAGTCCCCACTTTCACATGGTCTTACCTGTGGCCCACCTTTCCCATCTGGGCAGTCACCCCCAAAGGCCTCACTGGGCCTCTCCACACTGCCTCCCCCCGCTCTCTATTGCAGCCATGAGGCTGCCTCTTCTGTGCCTCTTTCCTTTCCATCACAGAGACCTCAAAGGTCATTTTCTCTGCCCTGGGCTGGTGCCTTTCTTTCTCCAGTGGCCAACTCCTGCCAGTGCTTCTGATCTCAGCATGATCAGCCCCTCCTACTGGAAGCAATCCCTCATCTCTCAGCTGAGGTCAAATTTCAATTTCTCTCTCATAAGCTCTCATTGAGTCATGTGCCATTAGTAAAGTTTAGCACACTTGCAATTTTTCTGACACTTGTCTTATTCCTTTTGTGCTCCACTCAATTTTAAACTCCGTGAAGGTAAAGGCCAAGCTTGTTACATTCACCACCAGCAGTGCCTGGCAGGTAGGGAGTTCTCATTCATTTCACAGAGAATGGGTGAGTGAGTGACAGGTGAGTAAGTGATGAGTGGGTGGATGAACCAATAACAGAAACACCCTAGATTCATTGTACCCTGGCAGAGATCTAGAATTAACTGTGCCTGAGACGTTCTGCTATGAGGTCATCAAAGAGCACTCACTTGTTGAACAAGCAAAGGACCATGCGCTGTGTAAGCCAGTTTGTCAGTCTGGGAATATCCAATTTAAAATATGATGTGTTCTTCAAGCTGAATGAGGGTAAACTGTCTCTATATAATTCTAATGTCTAAGGTATTTTTAAAGTTTTGGGTTAGAAACAACAAAAATAAACAAGAGGGCGCATCTGTAGATTTAGAATGTTTTTTTTTTTTTTTTTAAATGTACTTACATTATTTTCCCTTGAATGGACAGGATGGGAACAGCAGTTTAAGGAGAAGGTATCATGGAAAAGTGACAGAAAATCAGAATTGTGTTCTAGAAGGTCCACTGTGGCTGTCCTGAGAGCATGTTCCCCAGGAACCTAAACTGTGAGAGTGTTTAGCAACCCAGGGTGCAACAGACAGTTCTTGGCCCCATGAATCTGGCCACAGGACTGGAGACAGCTGGAAAAGCTGTGGAGTGTTGAAGTTCTTTTTACTCTCGATGCAGGCCTCTCTTGAACTCCACAGCTTAATGTCAGATAAATATGTTTCTACTACTAAGACTATTAAAATGCAAACCAATGAAGAGAAGTAAGCAGAAACAATAAGCAACTGAAGTGTATGGAGACAATAAATTTTTACCATTAAAAGATAGGAAAGTTTGTAGAATATATTTAAAGGGAATTGAAATGTGAGCAAGAAAAAAGAGACTGTCAGAAACCATCAAGGTAACATTAAAACATAATCAAATGCAATACAGAAATGATTAAGATTATCACTGTAAACAAAATGGAAATGAAGAAAAGATGAAACGCTTCTAAGGGATTATTAGTGATGTCAAGGACAGAGCTGAAGAAGTTACGTAGACCCCAGCACCGAAAATTAAATATGTAACCTTAGAGAGAGCTTAAGGCATGAGGAGTCAAAAACCTGTGGTTTCCAGCATAGTAGAATATGTCATTTTTAATTGGAATTTCCCATTTTTCTTACACATAATTGAAGTTTCAAAAAGAGAAAGTAGAGAGAGTAAGTGATTGTGATGAGACGTTAGCTGAGAATTTTTCAGAGATGTTTCAGGACCTAAATCCTCAGTTTCAAGAATTCAAATGAATATGAAATAAGATGAATGTTTATATTATAATGAGATTGTGGAACACAAGCGACGATGATTCTAACAGCAGTCAAGAAGAAAAGATCAATCTCTCCTCGTGGAATAGACCGAAAGGAACAATGAATGTCAAGAAAGGATCAAAAATAACCATTTAGTCAGAATTATAATTCCCATTCATTAGATACTGAGATGGAGAAAAATATATTTACTGGTGGAAAAAGAAAAAAAAAAGGACTATGAGTTTGCCAACAAGGTATCTTTTCTGAATTATAGTCAACAAAGAGGGGAGTGGTCCTACAAGAGGGGGATGAGCTACAGCTTGTGAGGGGACCCATGGTGATGGGACAATCCTGTTGGGCACCTGTGACTGGAGGAATGGGGGAGGCTGGGGCATGAATGGGGATGGCACTGGGGACCCTGACTTGCAGGAAAGACAATGAGCTCACCCTTTGGTGCCCTGTGTTGGGACCGCTGTTGGCACATCCTAGAGAACATGCCCAGAAGACAGAGGAGTGGCTGTGGGATGAGAAGATCAACTCAGAGATGCAGAGTGAGGCCTCTGGGTCCAGACAGCTCGGGAGCACAAAATGAAGACACAAAAGATGCGTTGATGTTGTTTAAAAGGAGCTAATAAATATCTAAAGCAGTCATTCAAATGCGTTCTAATATAAATCCTGCGTTCCTAAGATTGTAGCGATTGAGACAGGAAGTGATGTCACTGCGGGAACTGTTCTGCGTTGGGACTAGGACCGAGGACGTCTCTCCTCCTCCGCTTCTGCCTGTGACCCTGATTGGGTAACGTTCCTACCCTGCCCTGACCCTCTGACTCTGCCATGGGCACCAGGCTCCTCTGCTGGGCGGCTCTGTGTCTCCTGCAGACAGGTGAGTCCTCAGAACAACAAGCAGTTTCCGTGTGTGTGTGTGTGTGTGTTGACTATAATTGTTTTCCTCATTCTGTTCTCAACTTTTGTCTCCACAGATCACACAGATGCTGGAGTCTCCCAGTCCCCCAGTAACAAGGTCATAGAGAAGGGAAACGATGTAGCTCTCAGGTGTGATCCAATTTCAGGTCATACGGCCCTTTATTGGTACCGACAGAGCCTGGGGCAGGGCCCAGAGTTTCTAATTTACTTCCAAGGCAAGGATATAGCAGACGACTCGGGGCTGCCCAGTGATCGGTTCTCTGCAGAGAGGTCTAGGGGATCCGCCTCCACTCTGCAGATCCAGCGCACAGAGCAGGCAGACTCAGCCGTGTATCTCTGTGCCAGCAGCTTAGCCACAGCGTGACACAATCGCCTCCTTCCTTCTCGCAAACCTCCTGCTCTCTCTCTCCTTGCTTCCTTATGACAGTACTTTGCACCAGGGCATCCTCATCCTCATCTCACATCACTCCTCTGCTCTTCCAGAATCATTGGTTCCACGTCTGCTGCTCAGATCAGCAGATGTGCATTGTACATGTTAATCATTTTCTGTGGAAGGTCCTTTCCTGGTCTTAATTATCCATCCTTATTTTCCACATTGGATACTGCTCCCTTCATGTTTACTTGTTGTGTACAAGGAATCCTACTGTTTACATTCAAATTTTACTTTTCATTAATATGTATTTGACACTGTCTTGAAGGCAATCGCATTATCACCCCAATTTTTGCTAATCTTTATTTTTATGGTAACATTAATTGTTATTTGGGGGGACATGTATTTCATCTTTGGTAATGGAAATGAAATAACTATGCCCTTAAATTTCTGTATGTTCTTCCTACTTCGGGATAAATCCAGTTTTCTTCCATTCATCCCATTCTATCCTGCTCCCTTTATATGATAGTTTTAAGGAAGAAAATATCAATCAGACTTAAACTGCAGGTATGTGATAAGAGTTATTTAGAATGAGAGTGGGATATTAGGCTGGATAACTCAAAGTAATAGAGTTAGAACTAGTGTTGGGAAGGGGGTTTAAAACCTGCAGGGTGGCGTTTCTGGAATAGTCTCCCAGCTCACTCTGCAGACATTTCCCAGCATCCTTGGGCCATTGCAGAAGCAGTGATGAAACTTCACTTATTGGCCACAGGATGGCACTGTGGTCCCCTGGGATCTAAGTTGGCTCTGGAGAGGGTCTGGGAGAGCAGCCTAGGAGGGAAAGGGTTAAGAAAAATTAGGGCTTGGATCCAATATTATGCAGATGTTGCAGCAGTTTTCTGTTAGTGCTGGACTACCCACAGCTATGCAGGATGCAGGAAATACCTCTAATCTTGAATGAGATCCACAGTTGAAAGTTTGACCAGGCAGCCTTGGCGCCAGGAGCAGGTGCAGACAGAGGAGCATCTGCCTCAAAGGAACATGGGAAAGTGGAGCGCAGGCTGTGCCCTAAGCCCAGTGAGTGTCTTCTGCACCCCATCTTCCCTGCAGGCCTCGCCAGGCAACAGCCTTCACAAGAGGAGGTCCATTCAGCCTGAGCCCAGTCAGAAGGACCTGGAGCAGGTGGATTCTGTAGGGGATGCGGGGTGACACCACAGGCCCACCAGACGGTTCCCTAGAGAGCAGCCTCTGAGCCCCAGGTAAACAGTTCTGATGATCACAGCACTTAGCTTAGAGAACCCCTCCTCACTGTGACCCTGCCATGAATCCCAAACTCTTCTGCGTGACCCTTTGTCTCCTGGGAGCAGATGAGTTCTGAAAACAGCTTCAAAACCCTGTCATGGGTTTACAACATCGGGGGGTCCAAGCCTTTTTTCCTCTTTCCTCTGCAGAGTCCCCCTGCTTCTCAAGTCTTGTCTTCCTTATGATAGTATTTGCACCAGGGCATCCTCATCCTCATCTCTCATCTCTCCTCTGCTCTTCCACAATCTTCAGTTAATGGATCCCAAGGTAAGAAGTCTTGCACTGGGACATGGGCTTCTCCCTGTGGATGCTAAAGTGGACGACAGGTTAAAGAAAAAGAAAATGTGTGTTCCATATTATTTTATAATATTTTACAAGAAAAACAAAATTTCTGTCTCCAGCAGGCTTTGTGGGATTACCCAGACACCAAGACACCACATTATGCAGACAAGAAAAGAGACGGTCCTGGGATGTGTTCAGGTTAGGAACCATTATTCAGTGTTCTGATACCGACAAGACCCAAGACAGGGGCTGAAGCTGACCCATTATTCAGGTAGTGGTGGCAGCAGGACCAAAGTTGATGTTGCCAAAGGGTACAGTGTCTCTTGAAACAAGCTTGAGCATTTCCCCCAACGCTGACATCCACAAGCACTAGCCAGACCTCTCTGTACCATTGTGGCAGCCCATCCGCAGCCAGCTGCTCTCTGCACAAAATGGGCAGCCACAGGCTGGAGGTGGGCAGTCCTGTCTCAACTGAAGAAAAACTTGCCCTTTTGGAAGCTGTTCCCAGACTTCCCAGTAGTGGGATCTCATTCTATGTGGACTCCTGCAGCATAAAATCGAGTGAGCTGAGGTCTCTCAGTGCAGTGAGGATGTGTAAATACAAACAACATAACGGCATTTTGCTCAATTTGACATATTCTGGTAATCGTGCAAAGGAACGGTAGCTTCCAACATTAAATTCATATTTCACTTTCTTTTCAAGGGAGAAGAAAAAAGCAGAAAGCATCTGGGAAGCTTGCGCCTGCCTGAGTGATCTGGGATTCTCACACAGCACACGTAACATCACTTTGGCTTTGGTTCCTTGGGACACCAAGCATGTGTTCTCTGGGGGACAAGAAAATCTGATTTTTTGTTTGTTATAAAGTTATAAAACACACAAGTGAACAATCCACTAAGGGAGAGTGTTAATAGATGCAACAAACTCTGCCATTAGACCTGAAGATAATGGGCTAGTAGAATTATCAAAAAGAGGTTACGAGTCTCTTACCAAGTACCTGTTTGAGTTCCTCTGAGGATAGATCAAGGAAGAAACTTAATTCTTACCATCACTGTGGCTTGGATTAAAATCCATGAAATCCTTATATTGTTTTTCTTGTAAAATGTTATAAAATAATATAGACCACACATTTTATTTTCCTTTAGCCTGTCATCCTCTTTAGCACCAAGAGGGAGAAGCCCATGTCCCGGCGCAAGACTTCCTAGGTTGGGATCCATTAACTGAAGGACTGGGAGGTCCATGCCGGGCTCCATGGGAAGTTGCAAACCCCATGTGCAGAGAACCCCGTGTTTCTCTTCTGTGCCCAATGTCACCCTATGAGGCTGCCAAGGGGGGATGCTGAGTCACCCAGGACTCCACTCAGAAAAAGGGGAGCAGGCTGCTTGCTTGGCACACACACACACACAAATCAATTCACCAACTGGCCAATCTGCTGAAAGCCAAAATGAAAGGCTAATGGCTGAGATTGATGAATGCCCAATTTCTCAAATTATTAAATTTATAGCAACTCGTGGTTCTTGGTATGACTTCAACCGCAAGTGAGAATTTTTTTCTTTCTCTGTAGCTTTCTTTCAGCCAGCTATTCTCAGTTATGTCTTAGCCCCTTATCTGTCCAGCTCATTTTCATGCTAAATTTGTTGTCTATCTCAGCAAAAAGCATGTCTCACCTTCTCCATATTTTATGTGGTCATGAGTGTGTTCCTGTCTTATTCTTATGTGATACTTTTCTAGATTGGACTGTACAGAATACAAGCATCTGTTTGTATATGACTCCCATCTTTTATGCGGATAGGTCAGAGAAGGTGAGCATGCACCATGATTCTCTGCTGGAATCTCTTTGGATTCTATGTCCCCTGTCACATGATTTACTTTCATATGCGTATTTCTCATGGTTCTCCTGACTCTTTTAGCAATGCTCATTGCAGGACATTTGTTAGAAATTTTATTCTTTTTTTTTTTTGAGATAGAGTTTCACTGTTGTTACCCAGACTGGAGAGCAATGGCACAATCTCGGCTCACCGCAACCTCCACCTTCTGGGTTCAAGCAATTCTCCTGCCTCAGCCTCCCGAGTAGCTGGGATTACAGGAGTGCACCACCATGCCCAGCTAATTTTTTGTATGTTTAGTAGAGATGGGGTTTCACCTCGTTGACCAGGATGGTCTCGATCTCTTGACCTCGTGATCCATCCACCTCGGCCTCCCAAAGTGCTGGGATTATAGGCGTGAGCCACCGCGCCCGGCCTGAAATTTAATTACTTCTAATGACAGAATGTTCTCTTAAGGCAAAATAAAATATCCCAGACTCACTTTTCCATTGCTGTGTCTATTAGTCATAGTCCTGGAGATATCAAGGAAGGATAAAAGGAGTATTTGCAAAGGTGTGGCAGGGTTAAGGGAACCCAATAAGAGAAGCTGAAGTAGCCTAGGAGTAGCAGAATCTGTTGTTCTTACTCACATTGGCCTGAAATAAGTAGGAGAGGTTGTGGCTCCCAAAGCATCTGGTACTGTAGCTTTGGGCCAAGGCCACCTATAAGGTGCTATGGCCTTTGGTAGGGAAAGTAACCAATATAAAATAATGCAGCAAGAAAAGAGCCAGGGCATAGACAAATCAGGACAGGTGGTGACCCTACCTCCCTCTGCTCTCCTGCCATTGTCTCCCATTAGCCAAACTCACCCTGGAGTTAGAGAATAAGTGAGCCAGTTAACATAGAACACTGGGGTCAGCCTCTGAAGGCAGGATAGATCTGGATACATTAACAGAAATTACCCAGAGCACTGCACATAAGATGGCCTTAAGGGTGCCGAATCCCAAACTGGCTGGCTAGGTCTGTTCTGTGAGCCGATAAAGCCCTAGTATTATTTCTGTGGAATCTGTACTCTTAATAATTTACAGGCAACCCAGGTGCTCTTTGAGTCTGATCAGATGGACTAAATCTTGGGGACTCTGCACACCTGCCCACTTAGGGTTGGTAATGTTTTCTGGGGACAAAAATAAAATTAGAACTGGAAAATTTGGTTGAATCTAGCATCAGAGAGATGATCTTAGGACAGCCAGGAAGAGCTGGAACAGGGTTTAGTCACAGGCTCCTCTGCTGATGGGCAGGTGTGTGAGCTCCAGCATGGAGCACCGCAGCACTAGGTGGGAGGAGGGTGAGAGTGTGGTGGGGCAGCCTGGGAGCTGGGGCAGTGTAGACAGAGGAGCAACTGTCTCATCACAGATGCTTCTGTCCTTACCCAGCCCTTCTGCTCTGCAGGACAGGGAGGAAGTTCAGGTTGTGGGGAGCACTGGACCTCCAGAAGCCTGTAGTGGGAGGACACAGGACAGTGACATCACAGGATACCCCTCCCATCAGGAAAATCAAGGCCCAGAACTCACTCGGCTCTTCCTGAATCAGGTGCAGTGCTGCCTGCCTCACTGTGCCATGAACCCCGGGCTCCTATGCTGGGCAATGCTTTGTCTCCTTGGAGCAGGTGAGTCCTTGCAGACAGAACAGCACCCCCATTCTGAGCTTGTCCCCCACCCCATGTCCTCCACTTAACCTTGGGGAGGAGGTACCACCAGGCTGTCTCCTGTGCTCATCCTCCATCTGCTTTTCCCACAGGCCCAATGCAGGCTAAAGTCACCCAAAGTCCCATGCACCTGATCCAAACAAGAGGACAGCAAGTGACTCTGAGATGCTCTCCTATCTCTGGGCACACCAGTGTGTCCTGGTACCAACAGGCCCCAGGTCAGGGGCCTCAGTTTATCTTTGAATATGTTAATGAGTTCAAGAGATCAGAAGGAAACTTCCCTGGTCGATTCTCAGGGTACCAGTTCTCTGACTATCACTCTGAGATGAACATAAGCACCTTGGAGCTGGGAGACTCAGCCCTGTATCTCTGTGCCAGCAGCTTGGCACAGCCCTGCAGAGTCCCTTTAACTCTGTGCGCTAACCTCTCTGCTTCAGTATATGGCAATCTCGGATCAGACAGCTGTGAGAAACTGGGGCCTTCAGGGGGAAAGAAAAACAATTTCAGGAGTCTGAACAAGGCTGGGGAAAGCAAGATCAGGTGGACCTGCTCAGAGGATGCTGCTGCTTCTGGAGGTTCATGGCAAATCACCTTCTTTGCTGGATGCTGCACACTACAGTCATAGAGTAGCTGGCACTCTGCTTTTTAGAAAAAGAAGTTTATTTTTGTATCGGGATTGTTGGACAGATGTGTAATATAGAAGGTAAAATCTCAAGGGCTTGCTTTATGTAATTAAAAGAGAAGAAATTGAAATTTGGGGAATTTTGAGGAGAGAGAACATGATTAAAGATTATTAAAAAATAGAGGTAGAGCTACCAGATGATAAAGAAAATTGTGTTCACTGCAACATAACCTGTCAATGTTTTCTTTTTCTTTTCTTTTCTTTTTTTTTTTTTGAGATGGAGTTTCGCTCTTGTTACCCAGTCTGGAGTGCAATAGCGTGATCTCGGCTCACCGCAACCTCCGCTTCCTGGGTTCAGGCAATTCTCCTGCCTTAGCCTCCTGAGTAGCTGGGATTACAGGCACATGCCACCATGCCCAGCTAATTTTTTGTATTTTTAGTAGAGACGGGGTTTCACCATGTTGACCAGGTTGGTCTCGATCTCTTGACCTCGTGATCCACCCGCCTCGGCCTCCCAAAGTGCTGGGATTACAGGCTTCAGCCACCACACCCGGCCCAAAGTTTTCAATAGCTAGAAAATGTGCTGCAAGGCCTGGTAGCAACTGGCATCATCCCAGGTCCAGCCTAGGATGGTCATCGCTGCAGAGCCAGTTGCCCGGTGGGAAGGCCCTGGAGTTGGTCCCCGTGTCTTCCTTCTGGACTTCAGCCTCAATTTTCAAAACACAGGAGGTCATTTTACTGCTGATGATAAACAGATAAAGGCTCCCATTTCCCCAAAGATAAATTCCACTTCCATGGTATCTCTTTCTGACACTCACCGCCGGGATCCCATTACCTTCTGTGACCAAACACCTCTTTGATTATTTCCTAAAACTGCAGTCTTCACATTGTCTGCATTTGTGCTCAGTGTTTCCATGGTCTGGAAGGACCTTCTTTCTCCCAAGAAACAGCCAGACCCGGCTCATCTGTCAAGGATCGCTCACACCTGCTTTCCTCTTCTCTTCTTACCATGGCATTCCCCAGCATTGTACTAGATCACCATCTTTATTATTTTTATTGGAAAAACCAAGTGTTAATTAAGAATATAATAAATATTCTTTGATGTTGTGAAATACATGTCAATTCCTGCTTACATAGAGTCCTGGAATATTATTACTGTTATTATTATGAGGGATATTGTTGACCACTAACTATTTCTTGGTTAGAGATCAAAGTCGCTTCTGTGTAGTGGTAGCAAATTTGAGAACCAACTGACTCTGCCTGAATTATAGCTGTCAGTGTTATTCATTTCAGATTTTTAACAATTTAGAAGTAAATTTGTAAAATCTAGAAACCTTTTTATAAAATGCACTATCTAAAATTTAGTAATAATGAATCTAAATACAAAATATGAAAACATATAGGTGTAATTAACTGGGAGGAGCTGTGGAATATAAGGTTTCCAGGCTGCGTCTGCTTGATTTCACACTGTCTAACTGTATGGCCTTTATAATTCTGGCTGCCCTCTACCATCTTAACGTATTATTTGCAATTATGTAACAATTATTTACTTTGTAATCAAAATGTTGGTGCATGTGTCCTTTGCCTCTATTGACCAAGGGTTGATTTGAAACTCAACCCTAAATTGACGTTTCTGGGAATGCATGGAGAGGGCGTGTAAGAGGGTTGGGGGTTGCAGGAGTGGGGGCATCTGTGTTCCTGATTTGGACAATTTGAACATCTCAGGTCAGAAGGTATGAATCCATGAGACTGTAGACCGTTGGCCACTTGGAGGCGCTGTGGCTCCGCAGTGCTGCGGAGAACTCAAAGGAGGGGTGGGAGAGTGCCAGGAGGGGAGGGCTGAAGGGGAGGCTGGGCTGCCTGCTGGCATCAGCGGGGTGGAGGGAGTCCCCTGAGTGGGGTCTGGACATGTGAGTTCAGCACAAACTCTCATTGCCTTGGAAGGGTAGGGGCACCAGAGTCCTCAGTGTGCACCAAGTAGAGAGTGTCTCTGCCTCTGCAGGGTGAAGCGGCTGGGGTGGCAAGGGCTGGGAGTCAGTGTCAGGGCAGGGACAGGGTGGGCAGAGGGAAGTAAGGTGTGATGTGGGCATGTGGAGACTGTGTTCGATCCTCCTCACCTTGAGTTTCAGGGCTGTGCAGTACTGGAATTACAGTACATGGAGTAGCAGAACCTGAGATCTGACAAAAGAGTGCAGTGGGTGGCGTGGCCTGCGGGGGCGGGGTGGGGGGGGAGTACGTCAGTGCGGTGACGTCACGGGCCAATGCTCCTATCAGGAAGAAGAGAGCGTGGGAACTGCAGAAGGCTTACTACAGAAACCCCAGCCCCGAGCGAGGAGATGCTGCCATGGGCTTCAGGCTCCTCTGCTGTGTGGCCTTTTGTCTCCTGGGGGCAGGTGAGTCCTGGGCACACCTTGAAAGTCTCTGATTTCCATTTCCTATCCCTGAAACGCACACGGGCCGATGATGGCTTTCTTCTGTGCCTTACGCTTGACTTCTATCTTCCGACACACAGGCCCAGTGGATTCTGGAGTCACACAAACCCCAAAGCACCTGCTCACAGCAATTGGACAGCGAGTGGCACTGAGATGCTCCCCTAGGTCTGGAGACCTCTCTGTGTACTGGTACCGACAGAGCCTGGACCAGAGCCTCCAGTTCCTCATTCAGTATTATAATGGGAATGAGAGAGAAAAAGGAAACATTCCTGAAGGATTCTCAGGACAACAGTTCCCTAACATGAGCTCTGAATTAAACCTGAGTTCTTTGGAGCTGGGGGACTCTGCTTTGTATTTCTGTGCCAGCAGCATAGCACAGCCCTGCGTGAGCATTGGCCTTCTGTGCAATAACATTCCTGTCCCACTCAGGAAGTGACAGTGAGGGGAGTGCTGCCAGCCAGAGGGGCTCAGGCCCTGGAGAGTGGACAGGCCTTTCCCAGACACTCTCTGGAGCTTCTGTACATGCCCTGGTTTAATGCTCATGGAAACTATGTAAGTTAAGTATTATTTTACCTGTTTACATATCTGAGGAACAGCAGATGTCCTGGGGCTCATATTTAATAGCTAGCTAAAGTCTGCTCTTTCCATACCTCTGCACTGTCCCCCCACACTCCTTAGATCTGTCCTTTGGCCTGGTGTCCCCTTTCATGTCCCCATGAGCAGAATATGAAGGTCATGCATTATGCTGTGAGCATTATAACTTCTCCCCTGACAAGTCCAATGAACACGTGATTTCCAGGCAAAACATATCCATTTATTCTTTATTGTGATTTTAAAAGGCGGGGGAGCAGTTTTCTGCACTGTAGCCATCCTATGGGCAAGGCTGTGTGATCTCTTTTGTGGAGACTGTATGAGGAGGGAGCTTTCCTAGGTTCACAACAAAGAGCGTTAAATGGTTTTTATGGGAAGTGTAGTCTTCCTGTGCCTGATGCAATCTACTGTCAGGGAAAGTACATGAAAAATTGTTATTCATTAGTTAATATTTTTTTTTGAAACAGAGTCTCGCTCTGTCACCCAGGCTGGAGTGCAATGGTGCGATCTTGGCTCACTGCCACCTCCACCTCCTGAGTTCAAGCAATCCTCCTGCCTCAAGCTCTTGAGAGCAGGGACTACAGGTGCATGCCACCATGCCCAGCTAAATTTTGTATTTTTAGTAGTGATGGTGTTTTACCATGTTGGCCAGTCTTGCAGAGATTTTAGAGAGGTAAGTTTAAAAAGAGTCATATAAAGTGTAGGTTCAAGAAATCTTAGGACCCTATACATTCTCTGCCAAATCTCCAATCTAGCAGTTACTTACTCTGTGAAATTCTGGTAACAAAGGCAGACACATATTACTTTTGCCTGATTCAACTACGTTTCAGACACAGTCATCTAAAAGGCAAATATGGTAGTCTGATAGTTCATTAGGTAAAATTAAGATAAAGAATCGCCAATTAAGGAAATATGACAATGTTACCCCTTATGAACTTCCTGCTTGATAACTGAGTCCGACATGCATGAAGGTGTGGTGCTCCCAGAAAGATACGGCTTCACTGTGATTGGCCATCACGCAAGAGAGCTTATAGAAGAAGGCACAGCCTTATTGGAAAGAACACCATAGAGAAGCCTCTAGTGCTTCCATCACATCCTCTCCTCCCATCTCTGATTTCAGCCTTGCTGCCATGTTCCCATTTCACCTCTTGCTGACAGTGCCCCTCCACAGTGCCTCCTTGAAATGTTGCTGCTTCCTACTCTGGGGCTTTCTCTGATATTATCTGAGACCACTTGGGCTGTACTCAAAGACAGCCAGAGATCCTGATGCTCCTGGTGGAACAGGACAGGGGAACAAAAGCTCCAACCTGCCCACTCATGCAGGAACTCCAGAGAGCATCTTGTGTGCTCTTGGAGGTCCCAATGGATTCCATCTCCTCTTGCCCCAGCACAAACACAATATTGGTCTTTTATCCTGGTTTATTCATTCCTTATTTTGTTTTCCTGCTCTCTTACTTTTTCTTGGAATCATTTCCCAAATAAGCTACATGCACCCAAGCCTCCCTGTCACAGACTTTGTCTTCAGAGACGGCCTGATCTGTGGCAGTGATGGAATGAAGCAACCATCCAAAGACCCTTCCTTTTGAAGGAGACCACTGTTTTTCTTTTATACATATGGCTACTGATTCGTTTAAAAAGTCTTACGATGATGTATATAAACTAATCTTTTCCAGGTTCATTTGAATTCATCAGACATTCCCAGCATTCTCAGGATGGCTCTCTGCTCCCTTAAAACTTTGAACCTATTTTGAACTGAATGAACTTGGATTCTGTTTACAGCAGTAAAATCTGCCTGGACTCAGATAATCATTCATTCCTTTCTTCATTCAGTCAACAAACATTTAATGGGTTATAGGTGAAGAGTAGATTCAAGTTTTGTGGGGCACAAAGCTGATACATTTTAGGTAGCTCTTTGCAAAAGAGAATGCAAAATTGCAAAGTGTTGTAAAGATCTGTGCAAGGGAGATGCCCTGAGGTTATTCTTCATTGGCTTTATGTTAACTACATAGGTACTGTCCAGGTACTGGGGAAACACCAGTGCAAAAAACAGACAAAGCTTCAAGTTGAGGTAGACAATTTTAACATGTAATTATTATAATTTATTATACTAAATAATAAATTAACTTAAAAGTAGAAGGATATATTTACCTGATAGGTGCTTATCTCCCCAGAGAAGATAGAGTGTTGTTGAGAGCACTGACATTCTTGGTAGATCACACCTGGTTCAGGGAATGATCCTTAGAGCTCTGGAAATCTATGTGCCCTCCCTTGCAAAATGAAGGTCTTGATCTGAAAAGCCTTTTTTGTTGTTGTTGTTCCTGCCCTGGCTCCACCATGAGGACCGGCTCCTTTGCTGTGTGGCTCTTGGTCCCCCAGGACCAGGTGAGTTCTGGGCATAGATGGGAACGTCCTTGCCGGGCTTGCCAGGCCCCAGCCACGGCCTCCCTTGGGGCTACTCATGGGTCTCCTCCCCGTCTCCACTTCTGATTCTGTGTCCTTTCCCACTGGAGTATGATTGTGGGAATTACCCAACCAGGTTACATCAAGATGTGCAAATAGATGATCTATTGTATCTGAAATAACTATTGCAGTGCTATTGACTAGATGTGTTTTGCACCATAGCACATTTATGAATCCATCAACCTTCTCCCATTAGGTGAGCACAAGATCTTCTGGATAGAAACAGAGCATATCCCTGTGACCCTAGAGACTCCAGATAGGTGCAGTTACTGGTGAATATTTCATCCACATTCCTAATGAGCCTCCTCTTTTCTTCGTAGTAAGTACAGTCACTCAGGGGATTTAGGTGCAGTGTTTGTGGCTTCACCTGAAGCAAAGGGAAAAATCCCATGAGAACACATAGCAGCCTGGGCTCAGACAGTGAGGCTCCTATCAGGTATAATGAGGTGCTACAGTAAGAAACAAGTCTTCAAATGGTAGTGACCCTGAACCTGAAACTTGGAAACCTTTCTGGATGTCAGGTGACCCTTTTAATGAAGGGTATCCCTGTAGGCTGAATACGAGTATCCAGAGGTTAAACAAAGAGGAAAATAATTCAACTTGGAGTTGAATTTCGGGCAGGGAAGTCATAAAAGACACCAGGACTGCTATGACAATGTTCTTCAGACTACAGAAACATTCACAAAACTGAAAGTAGTATTCAAATAAAGAATTTCTCATGATAGAAATAAATATACATAGAAGAACAAATTCCCCTACTAAAATCATGGAAAGAGCTCATGAGTTTATAAGATTTCTTTCAAAACAGACCTAAAAATTATTCAACTCTATTATACATGATTTGTTCTGTGAGGAGAAGGGGCATGACGGGTTAGCCCTGCAGTTCACCCACTTAGCAGGGCCAGTGACATCATCCAGTCACTGAGAGCCCAACTTCAATTTGCCCACAGCAGGGCTGGAAGACACAAGATCCTGCCCTGGAGCTGAAATGGGCACCAGGCTCTTCTATGTGGCCCTTTGTCTGCTGTGGGCAGGTGAGGGCTGGTCACAGGAGGGCCTCCTTCCCTGGAATTCCCAAGGCTTCCATGCAAGCTTTTCTATTGGGATGACAACATCAGTGTCTGTTGTTCTCTATTATAGGACACGGGGATGCTGAAATCATTCAGAGTCCAAGACACAAGATCACAGAGACAGGAAGGCAGGTGACCTTGAAGTGTCACCAGTCTTGGAATCACGACTATATGTACTGGTATCGACAAGACCTGGGGCAAGGGCTGAGGCTGATCCATTACTCATATGGTGTTGAAGATATTAACAAAGGAGAAGTCCCTGATGGCTACGTTGTCTCTAGATCAGACCCAGAGGATTTCCCCCTCACTCTGGAGTCTGCTCTCTCCTCCCAGACATCTGTATATTTCTGCGCCAGCAGTGACTCCACAGTGTTGCACAGCTGCCTCCTCTCTGCTCATAAAGGGCAGTTAGAATGATTGAAGTTGCCTGTGCTCTCACGTCCCAGCCTTCCTCGGAGTCAGAGAGCCCTGGTCAGCCTGGGGGCCGCAGAGCAGGGGCCATGTGACCCTTGGTGTTCAGTGCCATTCCTACCCCAGTCTTAGGCAAGGGCTTAGGGATGATTCCAAGTGGTTTGGAATTGTTCTTCTTCTCTCTTTTTTTTTTTTTTTTAACATTATGCCCATGAAGCCCAGGGAAGAGACTATTCCTGTTGTAACTGCAGCCCAAGCCTGCATGAAGTCCTTCCTAGCAGTGAGTTTTAGAGGCACTTGTGAACTACCTACCTCCTTCTAATCGTAGCCTCTATCACAGTGGCTGTGATTTAGGTAAGGAATGCTTTGTTCAAACAAAGTCATAGGAACTGGAGGTCATCCCAACACCCTTAGCTTCTGCAGTTCCCTATTTCCATTTGTAAAATGAAAAAGGCATCTTTGAGATTCCTAATTTCCTTGACATTTCAAACCCACCATACTCTTCTCTCCCCTAAGGGCTGGGTGATCTTTCCATCTACACTTTCCCTTACTTTCTATTACCCTTCAACTCACAATCATAAATCTTTGCCTGTATGGTCTCTGCTCCTGGGCTGGTGGGTGGGGGGGGCTTTCTTCTAAGGGCAATAGAACCCACCAAATCCTATACCATTAACCATTGACCTACCTCTCTATCATCATTTTGCACCAAGTTTTCCCTGGCTCTCTGCTTCAGCCACACTCCCCTATTTTCAGGTATTTCTTCCTATGTGTCAGTTGTTTTCCGCCCTTGGGGTTGTTTATATAATTCTTTCTTCTGCACTGAGCATACGTACCACCCACTTAGTACCACATCTCTACTTCATTTCTTAAATCAAAGTGTATTTCAGGCACATTTGCTCTCAATTGTAAAAAGCAAAAAACAAAACACAAGTCTTTAGAAAATTTAAGGAAAATAATTTTAGCATTCATTTGAGGGATGAGTTTTTTAGAGGAGACAAAAAAAAAAGCCAAAAGAACAATATTCGTACCACTATGAATATTGTTACATTAAATTGTTGCAAGTCAAAACACAGCATAAAAAAAGTTAAGCTGCAGCCTGGGAAAGGCATGAGGAATGCATACAAATAATTGAAAATCAGTGTGACAGAGAACACTGCGGGTCACCGAACACCTGTAGCTCCTCCATCGTTCCTGGTCTGCCTTGCAGTTGGAGGGTTGGAAATATGTCACCAGGGTCTGAAGAGTGGGATAAAATGATGTCAGCTCATTCCAATCCTGGCCCTTAAAAATATTCTGTGGCATTGCATGTTTTTTTTTTTTAGACAAGACTCAGAAACCATTTTATTAAATTGGAGCACAAAATGCCTGTTCTAATGTCAAGCTTTTATCAGAAATCAGTACATAAGTGAGGATACGCAGCCAAAATGAGCCATCAACAAAAGCAGTATAAATTTTGAATAAGTGGCCGGACACGGTGGCTCAAGCCTGTAATCCCAGCACTTTGGGAGGCTGAGGCGGGTGGATCACGTGGTCAAGAGATTGAGACCATCCTGGTCAACATGGTGAAACCCCGTCTCTACTAAAAATACAAAAAATTAGCTGGGCATGGTGGCGTGTGCCTGTAATCCCAGCTACTCAGGAGGCTGAGGCAGGAGAATTGCCTGAACCCAGGAGGTGGAGGTTGCGGTGAGCCGAGATTGCGCCATTGCACTCCAGCCTGGGTAACAAGAGCGAAACTCCGTCTCAAAAAAAAAAAAAAAGATATACAGAAAGATATAAAGGTACATTTTAAGATTGTTTGTTTTTATTGTTCTCTAAACTTTTCCATAGGTGTTTAGTTTTTAAATAGGCTTTGAATAAAAAGTATTAACAGACAAAAATAAAATGTTGGCATTATTTCAGTGTAATGTTGGGTATCTCATGTTTATTTTCAATATATTTGAAATATTCTGTCATTATCATAAAATAAAAATGAAAGATAAGGTCTCTTTTAGCTCTATAGAATACTTTCTTTCCATAGGAGCCAGGCTATAATTTTTTAGAAAATCTCAGAAGAAGATAAGATAATTTATAGATTGAGGACAAAACTGCTTAATATCTCTAAAACCGGCACAAAACCTGGTTAGCAATGCATGACAGGAGGCCATATAACAAACGTTTTCTCTGTGTCAACAGATTCTGAGCATTCTACAGTCTGGCCAAAAACTTAAAAACTTTCAAAGGTTGAGACATCATTGATCACCACCTGTGGAGGTCTGTCCTACAGACCTGACTCAGTGACAGACAAGTGAAGGTACTCTCACACCCACTACAGTGATTTTCAGTGGACTAGGAATGGTCATCAATTGCTTTCAGAGGGTGATGGCAGCTAACTGACCACAACTCCCTGTACCTCCTCACATTTATTCAGTACAGCTCTAATAACAGAGGTTCTAAGTCAACATACTTGTGGAAAATTAACATGGTTTAAAGAGTGGTTTTACGAATAATAAAAGCTTTTGGTTCCAGGGCCCAGAGTAAACACCATTAATGGGTACTTCGACCTCCCCCAAGAGGACCATCAGCACAAAGTTTACATGAGTAAACAGAGTAGAAACAAAGGCATGTGGGGTAAACAGACTTAACTGGGGAAGCTTTTATTGTCCCTAAATCTCTTCACCCTATGACTTAATACTCTAACCTAAGAACTGGATGCCTTCAGCTTGTTCCATTAAACCTTTCAGCCTTCCAAAAGGTTTGAGGCTATAATCTTCTAACTTTCCCTAATATTTTGCCAGCCATCCCAAGTGAATTCCAACAAAAGGTGATTAAATGCAAACAGAAAAATAGTGATTTTGCCAAATGAGAGCTGGGACGTATGTATTTGTGTAAGGGGGAGAGGGCTACCTTAGTCTGTCTTCTGCTGCTGCAGCAGAATACCTGAGGCTGGGAAATTTTTAAAGAAAAAAGGTTTATTTGGCTTACAGTTTTGGAGGCTGGAAAGCCCAAAAGGGCATCAGCACCTGCTGGGCTTCTTTTGAAGGCTTCGTGCTGTCACAACCTGGAAGAGAAATGGAAGAATGAGCAGGCCTGTGCAGGGAGAGCCACAGTGAGCAAGACCCTCACTTTATACCAGCCTGCTTTTATAGTAACTAATCCAGATCCCTGAGAGAGAGAACTGACTCCTGGCATTAATCTTCCAGGAAGAATCCCACACCATGACCCAAACAACTCCCATGTGGCTCAAAATTGCAACACTGCGGCATTGAGGACCAATCCTCAACACGAGTTTTGGTGGGAACAAATCACAGCCAAACTGCAGGCGGGGCTCTGGCAAGACAGTAGAAATAGATGGAGCTGAGACGGATTTCCCCAGTACCTCACAAACACTGTCCATTATTAGCCCTGATTCTACTGAGGACAGTGTAGATATGCCCCCAGTATTTCTGACCCATGAATGGAAGGCCTGAGCCTGATGGCTCTGAACCATTGGCCAGCAGGCAGCACTAGGGATTGCTGGGGTTGGCTTGCTTTTAAATCAGGGCTTAATGCTATCCAAGGAGTTAAGTTTAAAGGAAATGTGTGGCTTCATCCCAGCAACCAGAATCTAGTTTGCAGATGTTGTGAGTGGCCAGTGAAATGTGAGACATTAAATAGCAACTCTTCATTCCCCCATCGATACAGGCATCAGCTTGAGAAACCTCAACTGTAGCAAATCATTGAGTGGAGAACGTTCTGGGCTTGCACCGGGGATAGATGGAGGAGAACCAGGAGCCAGGTGCATGCTCAGAGACCCATATAAAAGGAGAACCATTTTCTTCTCACTCAGGAGAACTCAGAAAAACATTAGCAATGTACCTGTACCCAACACCTAACCCATTCCAGTTGTGCACAGGACGATGAACAGGATGATGTCAAGGGAATGTAGGAGAGGGGAGTGGACAATTTCAGACCTCCCCAGATAGGCTTAGCTCAAATAATCCTGAAAATATTCTGAATAAGAACCAGCTTTCCCAGGGCTCTGGCCTCTTCTTCCCTGAGCAGCATGATGCTGCCCCATTCCTGCCTTGACAAGGATTCTGTCGTGAATTTTTCAGTTGTGCTGCCCGGGAAGCTGGTGAGGCCCAGAAACAATGAGGAGTGTCTTCCCTGGTCTTGGCATGCCTCACTTGCAAGCACGTCACAGATGGGTCCTGTGACTGATAGGTTCGGTAGATAAGTCCTGTTTTTTCAACCTCTATCCCCTGAATTCTGTTGTCACTTAGAGCCATACCCTGGTCACAAAGTTGGAGCAGGTAGTGGCACCTTAATGTGAGGAAATTTTCCGTCCTGCAATTATTACCTGGTGCTACATGAGTTGGACACAAGCCAGCAGCTGTTTACCTCAGTGACAGAGGATTTGTGACAGAAACACCCGATGGCTCTGGTAATTCTATACCCACAGGTATTCACCTGATAACCTTGACATATGTCCCCTAGGTTTTGGGGATTTGGTGGAATAGCTCTGAGCTCATCTCACTGAACACATATATCCTCGTTCCCACCTCTCTGGACATGCATGTCCTTATATTATTGCCTTATGCCAACTCTCAGGGGCTCCATCCCTAATCCTTTCCATCTTTTACCCACTAGGCAATGACTAAAAGTATATTTGTGATGAATACTGCCCCATTAGAAAAAAATGCCAAATATTAGCCATTGCTGTTTACTTGTAAGTTATACTAAGGCTGTAAGGTGGTGGTTGTTGTTTTTTTTAAGATTTCAACAAATCTGATTGTAGATTTCTTAGTTTCTGCAATGATATTTTCAGAGATAAAAGATTCTCCACCCATCTTATATCAGAACTCTCATTACATTGATGACCAAGAACTACAGGCAGAACCATGATGAAGACTTGGTACACAATGCATCAGGAGGATTGATAACAGGAAAGAGAGAACTGGTCATTGGCCTTCACAAAAAAGGAACCCTTCCAACTCTGTCTCAAGGTATTCCTTTACCCCTTTATCTTAGAGTGTTAGCTAGTTCAACGTGCTTCTAGGATCAACCTGTGTTAATGACCCCAGCTCCCACTCTGTCTAAGATCATAGCAATGAGTAGATGGAGAACCTGGTAAGACAGACATGCCCAAAGAGAAAAATATACAGATAAGACACAGAGGTTACTAATGGCCGTCTGCATTTTGAGTTGCCTTTGACACATTCAAGTAGAAACATCCAGCAGAGGATGGGCCTGGAGATGTAGTGGGTGATCCAAACCCCCAAGCCCTAGGGATGTGAGTGAAGACACTTGGATGAACTTACACACAGTCCATGAATATGGCTAAACCAACTTCTAGCTCTGTTTTGGTTCATAACAATTGGTCACTAAGACCTTAGGCATTTGTGGAGACAGTGAGGTTGTTGTAGGAACTGCCATATAAGGACTGGGATGTTCCTCTTCCTCTGCTCCTGTTCACAAAGACCCTGAACTGGCAAAGCTCCCATCCTGTCCTGACCCTGCCATGGACACCAGGCTTTTTTGCTGGGTGGCCCTCTGCCTCCTGGGGGCAGGTGAGTCCTAAGAACACCATGATTATCCCACTGGAAATTCCAGTGATTATTTCAATTATTTCTGTCCTTCTGTTTTCAAATTCTATCCTTTTCCTTCACAGAACTCACGGAAGCTGGAGTTGTCCAGGTCCCCAGATATAAGATTACAGAGAAAAGGCAGGCTGTGGCTTTTTGGTGTGATCCTGTTTCTGGCCATGCTGGCCTTTACTGGTACCGGCAGATCCTGGGACAGGGCCCGGAGCTTCTGATTCAATTTCTGAATGAAGAGGTAGTAGATGATTCACAGTTGCCTAAAGATCGATTTTCTGCAGAGAGGCTCGAAGGCGTGAACTCCACTCTCAAGATCCAGCCTGCAGAGCTTGGGGACTCAGCCATGTATCTCTGTGCCAGCAGCTCAGCCACAGCGTTGCAGAGACCTTCTCTCTTGTGCGCAAAACTCCAGGCTCTCTCCTCTCTGTCAGCTCACAGCAGCCTTTCCTTATTCCTCATCCTTCCAGGAAGGGCGTTTTCAGATATAGCTAGGATTCATATAGTGGAAGGAGATGAACTATTTCTTAAAACACGAGTGCTATGATTGTTGTTTGAAAAGATGCCTTAAACGGATTTGAAACACTTCTGGGTGGGAATTCAAGAAACCAAAACTGAAAGTGACTTATCACAGGCTTAGTCTTCCGGGGAGGGTGGTCGTTCTATACAAAATGCATACGATGTTTGCCAATTAAGAAAATAAACACATAAACTTGAAAAATAAAAACATCAAATCACCGAAACATGTGAGGTAAACTTTGCTAATACAGGTATGGATAACATGCAAGTAGCACACAGGAGGCGCTCCTTCTGCTGTTGCAGCAGCCGAATGATTTGAATCTTATCCTGGCTCTGGAGCCCCTTCTAGACCTCACACTGGGTGTTTCATGCACTCAAATCTCAACAGATACTTTGTGTTTGGAAATCTTTTTCCTCTGTTTTTGTGGAAATATGGCAATGATAATAATATTGTAATGATGACGATGTTGATCATTTCAGCTATTTCATTCAGCACACTTTAAACTTCAAAGAAATGCACACAAACGCATACCCTGGCAACCATCCCCAAGTCTTAGCTCAAAATGAATTCTGCTTCTTCGGAGCTCTTTAACTTTTCGATGTAGCAGACACAGCCCAACACGATAGTTAGGCCTGGGCCAGCTAGTTCAGAGGCTGGTGAGAACACTTCACTTGTCTGCCCTTGTATATTAAAATAGCTTCCTGCCAGCACTTCGGAAGCAGTTAACTGTCCTGGTCCGGTTGCCTCCGCTGATGATGTACTGTGTGTGAGCAGCTCTAGTCTCTACCCTAACTTCTACGCAGACTCTCTTGTATTAGAAATCATTCTGAAGTACTGGTTAAGAATATTTGAAAAGGCAGCTTGCTGGGAATCCTCTGAAGGACTGTTGCTGTCAGTAATTCCCTCTTAACACTTCTTGAGAGATTCCTCCATTTCACTGAACATAGGACACCCAGTTCTTTCAATCTGTCTGATCATGTTCACCTCTGAGATCCTTGTGGGTTGTTTGTGTTAATTTTCTTTTGTGCTGCTTCTCAGTCATTTGTTTGTATTTTTCCTTATAACCCTGATTTGTTTGACATTGTGCCAGACACTATGGTTGTAGAAATAATTTTTGGTCTAGGATGGACATATCTTACTACAGAGATAATTTTGTTGTGTTTAGTAAAGTGCACGGATGCATAAACAATCCAGGACTCCCTGAAACAGAATTCAAGGCATGAGGTGTCCTGGAGCACCTGGAGAGCAGGTTTCCCTCTAGTGCATTGTTTCTATTCAAGTTCCTCAGTGGTCATACTCAGCTATTTCATTCAGCTGAGTCTTAGCCTTTGCCTCTCTGGCCTGGGAGTCAGCTTCCTGAGATCAGCAAATGCCCTGAAAAGCAGTGACTGCTGGGCTCACTCCTCAGGCTCCTGCCTTCTCCAAGATTCTGGCCCAGTTATCCCTCATAACGTCTTTGGGATATTAATTAGTTGCAGGTTTTGTTAGTGTGGTTATTTACCCCGCTATTTAAATAATAACAGAAGAAGGGTTAATTTTGTTACAGGAAGGGGGTCTTGATCCAACTCCCAAGAGAGGGTTCCTGGATCTCATGCAAGAAAGAATTCAGGGCGATTCCACAGTGCAAAGCGAAAGCAAGTTTACTGAGAAAGTAAAGTGGTGAAAGCACAGCTACTCCATGGACAAAGCAAGGTGTTCCCGAAAGCAAGAGGAGGAATGCATCTACCCTCGGTACAATCCTTGTTTATGTATCGGACAAGAAAAGACCATGGAGAGGTGTGCTTTGCTTCAAGGGTTTGTGATAAAGGATTAATTTTCTTAATTACTATGTTTTGCAAGAATCGATATTATTATCTTTAAAGGAAAATTAGGAATGGTTCTCTTCTCAGATATTGGGGTATCAATATCTGAGGTCTAGGTCTGTTCTAAGTCTAGGTCTGTTTAGCAAACATTATTAATCTGTTGCTTTAACCATAAACATCTAGAGGCTAGGCATACCCAACTTTCTGGGAATGCATCCCAGCAAGTCCCAGCCTCATTTTCCTGCTTAAGATGGAATCGCTCTGGTTCAAACACCTCTGACAATTTGAGTTACCTCTTCTGTAATTATTCAGATTAAGGTAAAACATTTTTATTTGAAGTTTTAATTTTCTTTGAATTTTAATATCGGAGTCAGTCTGTGATTTGCTTGATATTTAATGTAAACAGCATAGAGAAATGTTATATTGAAACTTTAATTTCAAGGAAAGGACTTTTTAAAAACTTGAAGGGGATTTATAATCGAATCAGGACTCTCACTTGGTTTTGGCATTTTATCATTTAGAATATTTTATGTTGTTTAGTATATAACCTTCGATGCTTCATTGGAACAGGGTAATGAGAATAGAGAGTGAATATTTAAACTTGATTAGATCTTTGACAAACCTGACAAAAACAAGCAATGGGGAAAGGGTTCTCTATTTAATAAATAGTGTTGGGAAAACTGGCTAGCTATATGCACAAAACTGAAACTGGACCCTTCCTTCCACCTTACACAAAAATTAAATCAAGTTGGAATAAAGATTTAACCATAAGACCTAAAACCATAAAAAAACCTAGAAGAAAACCTAGGCAATACCACTCAGGACATAGGCATGGACTAAAGCTTCATGACTAAAACACCAAAAGCAATGGCAACGAAAACCAAAATTAACAAATGGGATCTGATTAAACTAAAGAGCTTCTGCACAGCAAAAGAAACTATCACCAGAGTGAACAGGCCACCTACAGAATGGGAGAAAATGTTTGCAATCTATCCGTCTTACAAAGGGCTATTATCCAGAATCCACAGGGAATTTAAACAAATTTACAAGAAAATAACAACCCCATAAAAAGGGGGCAAAGGATATGAACAGACACTTCTCAAAAGAAGACATTTATGCAGCCAACAAACATATGAAAAAATGCTCATCATCACTGGTCATTAGAGAAATGCAAATCAAAACCACAATGAGATCCCATCTCATGCCAGTTAAAATGGCGATAATAAAAAGTCAGGAAACAACAGATGCTGGAGAGGATGTGGAGAAATAGGAACACTTTTACACTGCTGGTGGGAGTGTAAATTAGTGCAACCATTGTGGAAGACAGTGTGGCGATTCCTCAAGGACCTAGAACCAGAAATACCGTTTGACCCAGCAATCCCATTACTGGTATATACCCAAAGGATTACAAATCCTTCTATTATAAAGACACATAAACATGTATGTTTATTGCAGTACTATTCACAATAGCAAAGACTTGGAGCCAACCCAAGTGCCAATCAATGATAGACTGGATAAAGAAAATGTGGCACATATACACCATGGAATACTCTGCAGCCATAAAAAAGAATGAGTTCATGTCCTTTGCAGAGACATGGATGAAGCTGAGAACCATCATTCTCAGCAAACTAACAGAGGAACAGAAAGCCAAACACTGCATGTTCTCACTCATACGTGGCAGTTGAACAATGAGAACATATGAGCACAGAGAGGGGAGCATCACACACTGGGGCCAGTCAGAGGGTTGGGGGGCTAAGGGAAGGATAGCATTAGGAGAAATAACTAATGTAGATGATGGGTTGATGGGTGCAGCAAACCATCATGGCACATGTATACTTATGTAACAAACCTGCAAGTTCTGCACATGTGCCCCAGAACTTAAGGTATAATAAATAAGTGAATAAATAAATGAACTTGATCAGAGAGCACAGAGTGAACATGGGATCCCCTTCATTCCTGCACTGCTGTGGCTCATTTGTGATGTGTTTTGTGAGCACACCTGAGGGGCAAGGGTCAGAACTGGAAGGAGTCACAGATGTGTGGCTCTTGTCTTTTCCTACTGGAAGTCAGTCCCCTGGAAAAATGCTTGGCTCCACGTTTTCCATTTGGGGGATCTTCCCTAAAGTAATACACTGGTTTTTGTCTTTCTATTATTTGCCAAATCTTTCCTATGGGAAGGAAAATACGTTATCTTATTTACTCTCCTCTTCATTTCTTCGCCACCACCCTTTCATCCTGGCTACTGAGGGAAAAAATGGGAGATTCTTTTGGTGCTTTTTCAACACGCGCTAAGATCAGTGGAAAACTCTCTTTTCCTTACAGGGTTGGCCTGTAGTTTCGAGGGGAGAGAGAAGGGATTAAATTCTGATTCAAGATAGCGTTGGAGGGCCTATTTGTTCTATCTGAGCACTGTTGATTATTAACATTAACACTGATATTTTATTTCCACTTGTCTGACTCCAATGTCCATCTCTCAGGTGGTTCCATCTTAGGCCATAACAACATTAATCTTTCTCTGTGACCTTCTAACACCAACAAATCATAATATCCCATCTCTCCATGACTCAGTAAAGCAAAGCACAAGTACCCTGTGTCCTGGCAAGAGCACATTTGTGCTGTTTCTGCCTACTGGCCACAAGGAGGCACTGTGGCTTCATTGTCATCAGAGTCTACGGGGAGGGGCTGAGATTGCTCCCTGGAAAGTTCTTAAGGGAAACCCTGGGATTGGACCTAGATTCAGGGTCTGGGCTGCAGCCCTCTGGAATGAAGGCTGGGAATGAAGGAATTAGAGACCAAGCAATTTGCATCTATTGGTGTGGAGATGGGTTTTGCTCTAAACTGAGCTCTGAATGGGACTGAGTGGCAGGTGCCCTTGCTGTGGCTATACCTCCAAGCTCCCTTATGATGTGGAGGTATGAGGAACTGGGGTGGTGCAGCATCCATGTTCTGGGTTGGGAAAGCAGAGAAGCAGTTTTCACGTCACAGGAGCCTTGGAGAACGTGGCCCCAAACCCCCAAACTGGCTCAGGGCAGCCCTACCTGCTCTGTTGAGCGTAGAGGGAAGAGTGGGGAGAAATGGAGGTGCTACCCTGGACTATTGGAGGGGTCCTGTCCCCCAGTGAGGGGACAATCACAATTACAACACCAGCAGCATATACACTTACTAGGCAGGCACTAGGGTGGAATAGAACAGAATTTTCTCCACCAAGAACTTTTGCTCTCAGCAGGAACCTTCCCCAGTCTATTCATAGTTTGCCTCTGCTACTCACTTCAGACTCCTGTGTGTCCCCTTGAAGAAGGTGGGGTCTGGGCAGAGATAGTGTATTTTCTTTTTGGCTTAAAGTTCTTTCCATGTGACTTGTTCATCTTCCTCTACGTATGTTTTGTATCTAGCTTCTGCCTCTTGTACTCATGGATGACTTGGATAAAGTGTTTGATTTCTAGTGCTACTGTAATGAATGATCACTAATTTTGGAGGATTAAACAAAATACATTTGCTACCTTACAATACCGGAGGCCAGGAGTCCAAAATGAGTGTAACTGGGCTAAAATCAAGGTGTTGGCAGGGTTGCATTCTTTCCCAAGGCTCTATGGGGAACTGTTTTTCTCCCTTTTTCAGCTTCTAGAGGCCACCAGCAATCCTTGGCTTAAGGCCCCATTCAATCTTCAAAGCCAGCAAGGGCTGGCTGAGCCATTGCTCATGCTGCGTCACTCCGATGCTCACTCTTCATCCTCCCTCTTCCACATTTTAGCATCTTTGTGACTACATTGGGCCCACCTGGAAAATCCAGGACACTCTCCCTGTATTAAGGTCAGCTGACTGGCAACTTGACTTAGTGGAACTTTAATTTTTCTTTAACAAGTAATTTAACACATTTTTAGGTTCCAGGGATTAGACCTGGTCATGGTTAGAGGGCCTTAGTTCCGCTTACCAAACCTAGGAACTTGGTAACAGGGAGGAAAACAAAACGATCATCTGGTAACCAGAATGTTGACCACCATTTTACATCCCACACCTAACAGACACAAAAAGGGATGAAGGCCACAAGGAAACAGACACCTCAGGTCACACAAGATTGGCTGTAAACAATTTTCTCCCTACGATCAGCAAGTGCCCTGGGGTGCAGGGGACTCAGCGGTATACCTCTGTGCCAACAGCAAAAATGTGGCCTTAAACTGCGTCTTCTTTGTTAGCAATTAACCTACTTGACCAACCCAGAAAGCAGAGGCTTCTCACAGCTCTGTACACTCTACACCCTGAGAGGAAGTCAGTTAGTGAGATGCAAAACACTTTTATAAGAAAATGGCCAGGTGTAAAGATTAAGAAACATTGAGCTTTGCTAGAGATAAAAATAAGATGTAAATCAACTCGAGCATTTAATTTTCAAATCTTTGGGAAAAAGACAATCTTCTTTCTCTTTTATTGTACCAATAGAGAATGCAAGAGATTCTGTGCTCTGGGCTTTGCAAACTCAATAGAGTTCAAGAATAAATAAACTCAGGTCTTTCACTGCAAAGAAGAGCTTTGAAATCTAATGAGCTTTCAGGATATCCGTTCAGCTTTTTTATCTCTAACAATGCAGTTGACATGCTTGCTCTTCCTGAGGAGCTCAGGGGCCAACTCCTAACTCGCTGGTGGATAATTTAAGTGCTTTCAAAGGAGTAGGAGCCCAGAGCCACCAGTGAGAGGAATAGGAGGGTTTGCAAAGAATCTGGCTTGCTATAAGAAAATGAGTTCATATTTAGATAATTGGAGTGTGAGGTGCAAGTGAATATAGTTAGCCGGATCCTAGGTAAGATATTCTATAGAGAAGGCTTTATAAATTGATAATATCGAAACAAATCTACAGGGAGCCTCCACAGGTGTGCATTTGTGTCTCAGCTCAATTATAATTCAGTCTTGCCTGATTCATCTCCCAGAGATGCAGCCTCTGCTTAAAGGAGCTTTCAGGTTGGGGGTGGCAGCCCATTCAGTGATGTCACTGACAGATGCATCTTGTGGGGATAAAATGTCACAAAATTCATTTCTTTGCTCATGCTCTCAGAGGCCTTGGTCAGGAATGTTCCACACCTGCTCTCACTCCATGGGCTCCTGGACCCTCTGCTGGGTGTCCCTTTGCATCCTGCTATCAAGTAAGTTCAATATTTATTATGGTCATGCTGAATCTCTTATTGATGATTCCTTATGTTTTTCTTATTTGGTCCCCCAATTCTGTCTTCTTTTATAGCACTAACAGATGCTGGTGTTATCCAGTCACCCAGGCACAAAGTAACACAGATGGGACAATCAGTAACTCTGAGATGTGAACCAATTTCAGGCCACAATGATCTTCTCTGGTACAGACAGACCTTGGTGCAGACTCTGGAATTGCTGAGTTACTTCCGCAGCCGGACCCTTGTAGATGACTCAGAGATGCCCCAGGATCGATTCTCAGCAGAGATGCCTAATGCATCATTCTCCACTCTGAGGATCCAGCCCACGGAACCCAAGGACTCAGCTCTGTATCTCTGTGCCAGCACCTTTCCCACAGCGCTGCAGAATCTCCCCCTCCCTGTGCAGAAACACTGGTGCCTCCTCTTCTTCCCACACCTCCCAGCAGTCCTGAGCAAAGTCTTTCCTGCTCCCCCTTCACTATAATAATTAAGTGGGTTTGGGGCATGACAAAAACAGAAGATGGTAGAATATTAACATAAAAATCATGTGTAGGGGATAATGTAGAAAATGTGTTTTGTGAATTTCTCACAAACTGCCTAAGGAGTCAGGATTCATAGGCATGTAAGATAAACCTTAATTACCCATGCTGTAGGTTTCTTTGCCTTCCAGCATTTGCCATTCCCATTAGCAAGCTGAGAGCTCCAGAGAAAGGCTGTGTCTTTTGACCTAGTCTGCCTTCTGCATTTTCTTTTCACTCTAAGCTGTGAAAAAGACCTGGAACCAACCCAGATGCCCATCGATGATAGACTGGACTGGGAAAATGTGGCACATATACACCATGGAATACCATGCAGCAATCAAAAACGATGAGTTCGCGTCCTTTGTAGGGACATGGTCGAATCTGGAGAACATCATCCTCAGCAAACTGACACAAGATCAGAAAATGAAATACCACATATTCTCACTCACAGGTGGGTGAGGAAAAATGAGAACACATGGACACAGGGAAGGGAGTACTACACATTGGGGTCTATTGGGGGGAATGGGGAGGGACAGCGGGGGGTGGGGAGCTGGGGAGGGATAGCCTGGGGAGAAATGCCAAATGTGGGTGAAGGGCAGGAAGGCAGCAAAACACACTGCCATGTGTGTACCTATGCAACTATTTTGCACGTTCTGCACATGTACCTTAAAACCTAAAATGCAATAAAAAAAAAATGAAAAAAAAAAGAAAAGAAATTTCCCCTACAAGTTTTCTTGATTGTAAAAGAGGGTTTCTTTCTATGACTTTCTTGATTGTGAAAGAAAGTTCTTTTCTATGGCATTCCTCACAATGTTGATTTGGACTTGCCATTTATACAGGGATTTTGCATTGCACTTAAGAGTGGGTAATACAGGCAGTTTAATAGGTTAGATGTAAGCTGCCCCTCCTGAATCCATTTGTGTTTATCCTGCTTAAGGAGAGCCAAGTACTAGCTGAAAACCTGTGTGACAACTCATAGAACACTGACATGGTCTCCTCCACTGCCTGCTTGGAGTTATCCACATGTATCCACACAGGCTGTCTAAAAGCACACAGGCCTGGCCAGTCTCACTCTAACCTCTTTCCTCTCTGATGCTGTGTCCTGGACAGCCATATCTATCTATCTATCATCTATCTATCATCTATCTATCTATCTATCTATCTATCTATCTATCTATATCTATCATCTATCTATCTATCTATCTATCTATCTATCTATCTATCTATCATCTATCTATCTATCATCTATCATCTATCATCTATCTATCTATCTATCTATATCTATCTATCATCTATCATCTATCTATCTATCTATCTATCATCTATCTATCTATATCTATCTATCTATCATCTATCATCTATCTATCTATATTTTTTTTGGTTTATGCTACACATTTCTACACTGCACTTGAAACTCACTCTGAAGTCATAAATTTCTTTTCTTCTATAGTAGTACTTGCATACTGATTACTTCTCAACCCCTATCAGGGAATCACTGGCAGTTGTTGGAAAGGATTCCTGTATTTTGAGTGCCCAAGACAATCTGGGTTTCCCCAAGTTCTTCCATATAGGCAGATTTCACTTGTCATTGTCCCAGTTTTATTATTTAAAGGTCAAGGTGGCCGGGTGTAGTGGCTCATGCCTGTAATCCCAGCACTTTGGGAGGCCAAGACGGGTGGATCATGAGGTCAGGAGTTCAGTGCCAGCCTGGTCAAGATGGTGAAATCCCATCGCTACCAAAAATACAAAATTAGCCAGGCATAGTGGCATACACCTGTAGTCCCAGCTACTTGGGAGGCTGAAGCAGAGAACTGCTTAAACCTGGGAGGCGGAGGTTGCATGAGCTGAGATCACACCACTGCACTCCAGCCTGGGCTGCAGAGGGAGACTGCCTCCAAAAAAAAAAAAAAAAAAAAAGGGTCAAGACTTTCAAGATCAGAGCAGTAAGGAATGAAATTCTATGTGGTTCAGTCAGGATGGTGGGAGAGATTGTAAAAGTCACAAACCTTCTGGCCTTCCAAGGTTTGTGACTATTATAATTTTACAATCTCTCCCACCATCCTGACTGAACCCCCACAAAATTCAGAATTTTTTTAAAAATGTAGATCGAGAGGCCTACTCTGTGTTTCTATCTTGTTTCGGTGTCTTCCTTGCTCTTTGGGCTTCTCTCCGCTGCCTCCAGATCATTTTCCTTCCTCCTTTGAAGCCCAGCTCCTTTACACGCATAACATTAGAACACGACCCTTCATTGCTGCGCTTGCTGCTTTCCCTTCAGAACTCTCTTCTCATTCACTCCTCCTGTCTGCTGCTGATCCTGCCATCATTCTTAGCAACTACTCATCACGCAGACCATTTCTACACTGGTTTCGTTCCTCACTTTCTTGACTTCCTCTTTTGAGGAGTTTTTTGAACCTCTAATCTTTTTAAGAGTTGCTTTCATGATTATAGTAAATATCTACTGAATAAATGCATGTCTTCCTCAGCTTTGAGATTCTGAGGGTTGTGACTTAGTTGAATATTTTATCCATTAATTTTAACTTTGTATATTAGACAAGGAAGGTATTAAAATCCCATGTATTAAGTCAATGAATCAATAAATAGATTTAAAGAGACAAATGTAAAACAAAATTGTTTAGAGCTGCCGTTCTGGGCAGGACCACAGATAGATGGTGTAAGAAGTAGTAAAATCATCTGGTAATTTCGACTCATGTTTAGAATCTTTGGCTAGAACAGCTCCAGGGGAATGAAGGGATCATAGGTGGAAAGAGAGACGAAGAGGCCAGGAAGTGAGAACTGGCTAGGGTAGCATTCTCTACCTTAAAGTTTTCAAAGATAATATCAAGGTTCTAAATTTATTTTTAATATTTTTTGAAAATGAAAAGGAAATTATGCACGTGACCCAAGCTATACACAATAAGGAAACTGACACATAATGCTGAGATGGAATTATATTAAAATTCTGTGAAACTCACAAACTATTCTCATGTTGATTGGCAGTGCTGTGTGTGACAAAAGTAAATTTAAAAATGATTCCTTTAAAAACATCATTTTAAAAATCAGTGTTTTCCAAGAATGGGGGGAAAAATAAATACTATCTTATTTCAGTGGTGCAAGAAATAAAATGTGGGACTTCCCGCACCCCCCCGCCCCACCCCGACCCAGCCAACCGTCCTTTCCTAGGCCCATGCCTTTTTAATGTGCATCTGCTCAGAGAAAGGGAAGCGTAGCTGTGCAGAAAAAGTGGCAGTTCAGAAAATCAGGAGCTCAAGGGCTTGATGCAAGGGTCCCAGAAGAGGGCAGGGCACTGGTGATCAGAGGGGCTTAGGGAGCATGCTGCGAGGGTAAGCTGTGCATCCAAAGTGGTTCCTTTTGTTTCCTTTAACAGTTAATTTTTTGATTGTTATTACTTTAGTTGTCCTCCACATCTACCTCTTTAGTATGGCTGGCTTTTTCTCTTTCCAACTCTTCATGCACTACCCAGGATCTCACCCTGGAACAAAGCCCTAAACTGCGCTCATGAAACAACCCTTCCTGGCAGGCTGTGATCTCACCATGTGATCAAGTTGGTCAAGTTATAAACTGACTCCATCACTAGTCTAAAGGGCCACGGCAAGAACAGCTGTTGGAGAACCCCTAATTACAGTGTGAGGGGAGACATAAGGATTTTAAAGCAGTTTTAAAACTAGTTCTTCTCAAGAACCAAACATATAAGGGGTCACTGGGACCTGTCTCTGATGTGGGTTAAAGAGGAAAGAACAGACAAAAACAAGGTTTGGATGCCTGCTCTGTGTTCCTACAACGCTCCCCAGAAGTCGCTGTGCACCTGCTGCAATTTCCCTTACTTTTCTGTGACACAGCCTTTCTTCGTTGGTTCCTCCTCCCTGTGACTTAAACCTCTGTCCCTGCCCTCCCCTAGCTCCCTTCTTCCAGAAAGTTCCTCTGCCATTCCCAGAGACTTGCAGAACACTGGGGTTTGAAATACATTAAACAGATTTTTTAATTAATAATTTCTGTTAAGTGATGAAGGTTTCATATACGAATTGTGCACAGAAAAATCACAGTAAACTTCTGAGATAATGTTAGACAGCTTATGTGACAACCAGGTTAGCTTTGATGAAGGGATTTGGGACTCAGGGTGAGAAGACAAGATAAATTAGCAGACAAGAAAATGAAACCATTTATTCTGCAGTAGTTGGGAACTTGTTAAAAACAAATGGAGAAAGAAATTGTTGAAAACAATAAAGCCCTTAAGAGGTCTGGGAATCCTGTCGCTTACATGGAATAGAAACTGAAAGAGATTAGATGGAGCTATTCAGAATAAATGAGTATCTCAGACTAAGACTTTTGGTTTGTATCTCTTCACAGCCTGAAATTTTTAATCGACTTCTAAAAGCAACACTAAATAATACTATGATAGCCAATATTTTTATTTTTAAAGACCTTTAATTTGATTTCCACATGAGAGTTACTTGCCATAAAAGATAAATGATGAGAGTGATTGGTATTAAAATTTATAGGGAGAAAAAGGCTTGCATTTTTCTTATTAAAGCAATTTTTCACAGATAAATTGATCTTTAGCCCATGTGAGAGTGCATTTCTTGGCAGTGAGAGAACTAATAACTAGATTACAAAATGTACCAATAAGAAGTAAAGTTAATCCTATCCAGCTTATATATGATATATATATATGTATATATATATATGTGTGTGTGTGTGTGTGTGTGTGTATTTGTGTGTGTATATATAATTACACACACAGTTAAGCTTTTTACGTCTTTGTAAGCTTTATAACACTCTGAACTAAGGCAGTTTTTCTCCTTCACCTCATCAGTGAGATAGCAAACATCCTGCTTTTTCCAACCCACTCCACCTACTCCTATGTTTCCCTGTTCTGACTTCATTATGTCTTCTCCCTTGTCCCATTCCAGATATGCTCAGGAATCACATGCAGGGTCTTCTCCAAACTGTCCTGTCAATGGTCCACAGAACAAGAAAGATTTTTGAGGGCAGGACTGTGGAGGAACTAAGACAGGGTCTGTGGTACACCCTCTAGAAGAACTGACAACACCTCTGTATCCAACACCTTTAAGACCTCAGAGTAAAGTATCTATTTTCTGAAAAGTCATCTACATTTGACCTCTTTTCTTTTCTGCTTGCACTTTAAATTAGTACATAAACTGGGGCTGTGATTTTGGGGATATTGGGTGGCGGGTGGGGAGGAACAGATGGTCTCCAGAAGCCAGGCCTCCTATAGCAAAGTTTCATTTGAAAACAACAATGATCATGGAGAACGAGAAGATACAGCATGTTAAATCTTCAAAGATGCGGGAAATCTGTGGTTTTTAAATATTTCTGCATCTAGAGTTTACCTTAATGAGCCTCACGGAGTTTCAGATGTATTGAAGGAAAAGGAAAGTGAGTGCACTCTTACAGCTGGAGCAGTGCTGAGAATAGGACACTTTGAGCTTTATCTTAGCTTTCCTATGAAGAATTTGAAAGACTTTGGCCACTGATTTTAGCTTTCCACTCTTCAGTGATGTGATAAGTTATGAACACATAATCTAACATAAAAAATGCATGATCAAATTTGAACTATAGCCAAATCTTACAAAAAATTTATATAAAATATTTAATTTTGCAAAAAATATTGTTGCAGTGATCTCCAACCTTGTTCACCTTTTTTATCTTCAATATGTCACACAGAGTTTGGTATATAATAGATAAGTAAATTTATTTTAACTTTGTTGAGTAAATGACAATAATATTTCACATTCTCTCAATACAATAGTTGAATTCTATGTGTACCTTCTTAGCAGCTAGTTTTGAAAGAAACTTCATTAATACCAAGCAAGTCCATTATTGAACAGATACAACACAGGATGAAATAATTTTATTTAGATGCTATTTTTAGGATAGAAGGAAGGTGAAGTTGACTAATAGGAGATGGGACATGAAGGGATAAAGGTGCTTATTTGGCAGTGGTGCTCTGCTGAATCCAGTCCATGGAGTCGCAGACCTCGGTGTAGACACAGGTTTGCCTTGCAGAGCACAGCCATAGCCTCAGGAGACAATGCCCTGGAGCTCTCATTGCAGACCATGAGGCCACCTGAGTTACACTGATCAATAGGGAGGAGACCACAGTGCTCCTGATTAGGCTCAGATAGGAGCATGGTGTGTAAAATGTTCTTTCATTGTTATGGAGCCTGTTTTCCCAGGTGGCTAATCCTCCAGAAGGCACCTCCTCTTCTGGAAGCCCAATCATGAATCTAATTATCTCTAGTCTTTCTCCATCCTCACTTGGCCCCTCGTCTTTCCTTGGTAGGCCAATCAGACCAAAAGGCCTTGAGAACTGTAGGAATTTAATGCTGACTAACTAGCTCTGCTCCTTTCACTAGGGTTCCCTTCCACAGTTTACCTCCTCAGAAGGGTACGTGGAAGTGCCATTTGCAGACCGTCTATGAATCTTTTTACCCTTTAGCCATAAATATCACAGAAAGAAAATATATAATTTAAATGAAAACTATCCTTTACCTCTCACAATTCATCCCAGGACCAGTTTTACAGTCCTCTGTGTTTCGGAAGAGGGGAGCTATGGTGGAGAAGGATGAACCTCAGCTGAAATTGAGGAGTACAAAGAAACCAACTTGACCAGAGTCCTTTCCACCCTGCAGGAATTCCAGGCACATCACGTTGCCAATAGTCTTGCCTAGGTAGCCACTGTGACAGGCAGAGCTGGAGAGGATAGGAGCGTTCAGACACTGCAGGAGGTCAGGTAAGTTGGCTGTGGAGTTGGGGATTGCAAGAGTGAAAATGGAAGATTACACGTGGGGCTCCTGAAAGTTTTTTTCTCACTATCTGTCCCCTTTAACCTTACGTATGCACTCTTTCCCTCAATTAGCCAATAACTTTTAGTTTGGGAGAACAACACTTTTTTTCTGGAAGGTTTTCCAGATAATTCCAACCAATGAGTTGTTCTTTCTCTGACACTAGCTTTGGTTACTACCAATCTCACATGTAGAGACTTTTATTTGTCAAGCAGGTATATGCTCCAGGCAAGACCAAATCCCTGAGCCACTGTTCACTTTACCTCCTCAGTTTCTAGTTCCCTGCACATCACTAATCATATTTCGATTAAATACTCTGATATCTTACTGTCACACCTTTTTCATTGCCTGAGCAAAACCGTCTTCCTTCCTTAGTATATTCTAAAACTCCATATACCTGTTAAAGCGACTAAATATGGCCTGAGAAGGACTCCATACTTCTATATTTGAGTCCTTGTGGATAAACTGCAACCTGTCTTAATAGATATACATGATTTAAAACCTAACTTAGGAGTATGCTCCTGTAACAACAGCTGATTCTTGGCCAATCCCAGCAGCCATAATTCAACCCCTCATAGACGGCTAAGTGTTCAGACTGTGTTCAAATAAGGCAAACACTGAGCTGTAACCAATCCAGTTGTTTCTGTATCTCACTTCTGATTTCTGCACATGACTTTCCCTTTTTTGTCTATAAATTTGTTCTGACCATGAGGCATTTCTGAAGTCTTTCTGAATTCACGAATCGTTCATTGCTCAATTAAACTCATTTCAATTTAATTCAGCTGAACTTTTTCTTTTACTGTATTCAAAAACTACTCTCTGGGAACTTTGCCTTACCTGTAAATTTGGACTAACTGTTCCCCAACATGTCTTTCACCTTTAGCATTCTCAGACTTGGTACTTCTGTTCCAGGTGACACTGCCACAGCTCAGGGTGTTGTCCTGGCCAGAGATGAGGTACTGAGTACCAGCAGCTGCCCAGGGTCTTGGCAGAGAGACTGGACACTTGAAAGCTGATGGTGGCAGGTGAGTTCATCTTAATCAGCATGACATCATTATCAATGGTGGCTCCATTATATTTGGGGTGGTGGATGATCTTGGCTGCCTTAATGAATTGCTAATTGCCCTCAAGAATATTATCCTTGTGTTCTCCCAGAAGCACCTGGATTCAGCTGGATTAAAGGATCAAAAGTTCCCTAAGGTAGGCTGCCGTGGCTCACACCTATAACCCCAGCACTTTGAGAGGCTGAGGCGGGCTGATCACTTGAATTCAGGAGTTCAAGACCAGCCTGGCCAACATTGTGAAACCCCATCTCCACTAAACACAAAAATTAGCTGGGCGTGGTGTCACATGCTTATAAATCCAGCTACTCAGGAGGCTGAGGCAGGAGAGTTGCTTGAACTCCAGAGGTGGAGGCTGCAGTGAACCGAGATCCCACCACTGCTCTCCTGCCTGGGTGACAGGGCAAGACTCTTTCTCAAAAACAAACAAAAAAATTTTTTTAAGCTTCCTAAGTATCTAACGAGGTCCTTCCACTTCCCCAATCCCCTCTTCATAAGCAGAAACACGGGCATCTTCCTCTTCAAGCGTTCGCTCCCACAGGTTATTGTTCACTTAAGGTGGCATTGTGCACTACCACACATGGTGCAGGTTAGAGTTTTCCTTATGGAAGCGTCACTACGAGTGCAGACTCCTAGTCCACCATCTTGATAGATTAATAAAGAATAGGAATGGAATCCCAATGACCTCTATAAAATAATTAGAGATGAAAAGGCAATTGGTGGAGTTTGATCAGAACCTGTCACTTATTCTCTGATTAAGATTACCAATTCTCCATCGGAAGATGAGGCAGGAGTCAGAGGTTCGGCAGAATGTCAAGAAAACTGAGTAAGTCAGGCTTATTTTTGCTACTGTACTAAAAACATCTGGCATTTTATTATCTGTATATGTCTTTTTTTCCTGGTTGAGATATCATGATTGGGACTATGTAACAATTCACATTCTTAAGCTATTTCATCACTCACCCTTCTATGTCTTTAGCATCCTCATTTGGGAAGACATCAGAGAACCCTAAAGGTTGCCTCTCCATGCAAAAGCCCCCTAATCCATCAGACAATGCTTGAGAGAATTAAAAGCCCCTTAACATCTGAGCGCTTCACTCCTAAAGCATAACTTTACAGATCACCCTGATTGGGCTTTGTCAAGGCAGTGGATAACTTGATCTTAGGGCATAGGGAAGTGTGCATTGGTCATGTAAGTCTTGCAGCAGTGAGCTGCAGCCACAGACCATTGGTTCTTGATGAGGGAGTTGCTTCAGCAGTGGTAGCCAAGGTTCAGGGACACCTGGTAAAGGGTGGCATTCTCCTGACAGGTGTACCTCCCAAAGATTTTGTCATTATCATAATCAGTGGGGAAAGCACCTTACAAAGAAAACCTGAAAATTATCTGTTAAACAGATCCATCTTGGAATTTTGATGCCACTAATTTCTCTCTTTGGTTCTAACCTGCAATTTTTATTAAATATTTAAATAATTTAACAGACTATTATAAGATTTACCTCCCCAAGCATTCACATTATCCTGGTTGTCTTTTTAGCTTTCATCAATTTATTAAGCATTGTGAAGTCTGACCAATTGATTCCTCGAGATTTCTTGTAGCTCCAAAATTCTGTGATCATATTACACGGGACCCGTTATTCAAATATTTTTAAATAATGTTAGTAAAAAGGCATATAAACAAATTTATAACAGGTCAATTTGGGACAATTTGGTATTAAGTTTTTGTTGTATACAATTTAGCAGTATGAAAAGTCATTTCCCTATTTTATTCATAATGGAATGACATGTTACTTTACAGATGAGGCGCTTTGGTGACAATGATGTTGTGAAAACAGCCCATAGATGGCATTCATGAGAAACAAAATGGCTTAGTTCATTAGACCCCTCAGCTCTATATCAATAGACCTTTAGTGTAGAGGAGGTACAGGTTCTGACACTCACAGCCTCTTCAGGAGCACAAGATTACTTCCAATTATTAGCTGGCATTTTTTAGAAAGGCCAGGACAACCACTCCTTAATCTGAGCTATACTCTTGTTTCTCTCCATCATAATTTTACCTGGAAGTTGAGAGCAAGTTCTTATTTAAATCTATCCCTCATCACTCCCACTCACTGTAATCTTCCTCCAGGAATTGATATTTTGTTGTCTATGAACATAAGTACTTTACACAGGTGTTTCAACATATTTAGTTTCTTCAGTAGAGAGACCAGATTCAGCACTCATTGTTGTCTTCCAGACTGCAAAGCACAATTTTTAATAGGTGATAGAAATTTACCAATTGATTCCCTGCAAGAGATTCATCAGCAGCTCCCAGGAAAGCAAGGAAGAGGAAGATCTTGATGGTTTCTCACTGGATCTGGCATAGGCAATAGAATGACAGGTTTTCATCCACAGCTATCAACACCCATCTATCATTGACACCCATCATTACCACAGGTGCCAGAAAAGCAATTTCACAGGAAACTCACAAATCTGAACCTAGGCTTTAATTCTGTGAAGGATGGAAAAGAATTCACCATCAACTTTATATGTCAACACTTGTTCCCTTTATAGAAGACTATGGAAATGGAAGGAACAAACCCACTGATCAGCATAGTTGCCCGTCACAGGAAAGACACTGGAGGAAGGTTGCAGGACAGAGCTACAGGTGTCTTAGGTAGCTGTTGTCTCAACTGTGAGTGTTTATTCTAAGATTATCTTGAATGGTGCAAATTTGATGTTTAATAACATAAACTCTTTCACAATTATATTCTGTGTTATGGTAGGCCTGGTGTTACACATTCATGCAAACTTTTCTTTATGTGTAGAACAACTTGTTCCCTTGAAAAAAGAATGGTTGTTCTTATTTGAAATTATAATAGATAAATAAACATGACAGTTAAATTTACTTAGAGCTTACTGTATACGTCAGGGATATTCTAAGTACTCTGCCTATATCAATTTAGTAATTCTCACTACAACCATATGAGACACCTATTATAATTCCCACTTCACATGGAAAAACTAAGTCACAAAAAAAGTATAGGGGATTTGCCCAAAATCGCACAGCAAGTACATGGTAGAATCAGCATTACAAGCTGGAAAATCTGTCCTCAGAATCTGTGATCTTAACTACTAACCCACACTTCCCCAGTCAATTTTCTGGATACTAAGATAACATAGAATTCTTGGCCAAGGATAGTATAACTGAAATATAGATAGCTTCCTATGTATCAGACACTGTGGAATGAGTCTACCTGCATCAACTTATCTAGTCCTCACAAACAGCACTATAAATGTTGCACCGTAATTCTCATTATTTGAAAAATGTAGCGGAGGAGGCCTAGAGAAGTTAAGTGTTTTTTTTTTTTTTTTTTAAGTTTCATAGCTGTTAAGTGGCCAATTCAGGGTTCAAACTCAAGCAGCCCCACTTGAGGGTCTATGCTTTCAATAGTGGTGCCATAAATACAATAAGGGAGAACATGCCGAGCTCTGCCAAACTGAGGGCTAACTCCAAGGAGTATTCACAATTTTAGAAAATACAAGAAATGAGTTCCTGGAGCAGAAATTGTCAGAAGTAAGAGGGCATGACAGAAGTATACAGCTGAGTGCCTCTCAGTGAGAAGTAACTCATAGCTCAATGTAGCCATGCTCTACACCTATATAATAAATCGAAATGGCCTAGCGGGTCTATTTCTGCTAATGTAAATTATCACTCCTGAAGTAGTTTCTGCTCCTTTTACATTTGAAATATTGCTGCTCTCAAGATAACTTGTTCAAAGGCAGCATTTCTCAACCTTAGCACCACAGACATGCTGCGCCCGATAATTCTTGGTTGTGGATACCCGTCCCATTCATTGCGGGATGTTTATCAGCATCTCTGGTCTCTGGATGAAAATAGCTAGACCTATGTCCTCTAGTCATGACAACCAAGAATGTCTCCAGTCATTGCCATATGTCTCCTGGGAGGCAAAAATGATCCCCAGCTAAGAGCCACAGCTCTAAGGGGAAAATCGGGAAATAGGACTTTCCTTCTAATCCCATCTCCTTAAAAAAGTGTATTAAGGTGTTGGACAATATAGATACTCAATGGCACCCCAGACATGAAGCTGCCATTAATTGATCCCTAAAAATTAGGAAATAATAAGGCATAAGAGAAGGGGCAGTTTTGCTTTAAAATAAAAAGTTCAAAATTGCTTACTTTTTAAGGTTTTCACTGGAAATTAAAGTTACTAAAAGTACCTAATGAATTCTCACTAATACATGTAATTCTATCTATATGCAGAGTATACAAAAGGAAAATAAAGAGTTTTTTGATGAAAAAAGTCTAAGAAAGACATAAAATGTTTCCTTTTATTAAAAAAGAATAATTTTGTTTGTGTAAGAGGTTATTTAATGAATGCTTTCAAAATGTGGATTGAAAAATAAAATAAGGCAGGAAGAAACTAGTGTGTAGGAAAGATGCACAGTAAAAGAAAGTTTAAAAACCTGTATTTTTATAAGAAAAAATTTTTAAAGAGTTTTTTTTTTCTGGTGTGAGAAAAGCTTATTCAATCAAAATGATAAGTAAAAAAAGTAAAGTTTGTCCTAGATAGAATGATTGGTTGTTTTCATATGAAAAAGAGAGTATAGGGCAAAAATTACAGTTTTGAGAAAGTGATAAAAGGTTTGAGAAAGTCATAGAAGTTCTGAAAAGACTCATAAAAGATTTGTGAAAAAATAAATATTATAAAAACAATTTTGTGTGTGATCAAGTCAGATACAATTTGAAGAATGTTGCTTTATAGTTCTAAATTGAATTTCATATCAAAAGTACACTGATGCAAATCTATAATTTAGTCTCCTGTTTTAAAACAAGATGTTCTTGGAGTTGATTGCTTTTAGTAAAAAAAATTTGAGACTTTTTTTTTCTTTGTAAGACAGAGTGAGACCTGCCTAGGCTGGAATGTAGTGGCAGGATCACAGCTCACTGCAGCATGGACTTCCCAGGCTCAGTTGATTCTCCCACCTCAGCCTCCCAAGTAGCTGGGACTGCAGACATGCGCCACCACAATCTGTGGATTTTTGTATTTTTGTAGAGATGGAGTTTTGCCCAGGCTGGTCAAACTCCTGAGCTCAGGCAAGCATTCCACCCACTTGGCCTCCCGAAGTGCTGGGATTACAGGCATGAGCCCTTGTGCCTGGCCCAGGAAACAAAGATTCTGTATCTTACAAAAAATAATTTTCTGTATTTCCTGTTGTCTTTGTTAGGTTTTCAATTACTTAAAACAATTGAGCCTTAAATGAGTTAAGGGTGTTTGGTATTTTTTTCATCTTTGCAACTTTATCTAATTTTCTTTATAATCTTTTAATTGCCACTTTAGGTAAATGGATAAGTATTCACTGTTTCACAGTGATTTGAAAACTTATTTTGATCAAATATTCTAAATCAACACTTACAACTAAATTCACTAAAATCAAATTCAAAATTAAGTCTTTAGAATGAAATTTGTTATAATACTAGTTATCCATTATGATCTCATGATCCAGTAAAAGAAATTCCTCACCACAACATTTTCCCAAAACCACATCTTTATGAGACTGAAAACATCATCATCTCCGAAAGCACCCTAAAACACTGAAAGAAAAATTCACCATGCTTGGTAATACAATCTTATCCTTGCACTAAGAAGATACTGTGTGTATGAGTGTGAGTTTGTGTGTGTATGTGTGTGTGTGTGCATTTTCTCATGGAGACTCATCCACATGAAACAGCTTCTCTTTGGATTGCATTACTAAGAGGCACTGGGTTACTAGTGGAGCTCATAGGCACTTCTGGGGAGTGACTAGAAATGTCAGACCACTCAATATGCCTAAGATGTAGCTGATGGGGTTGTTTATTTCAAGACTTTCTATGATTTCAGAATTAAATATAAAAAAGCCTAGAGACCCAATTATAAAATGCACTATCTACAATTCAGTAAATAATCTAAGTACAAAATATGAAGAGATATGTGTCTGTCGAATCAAAAGGTGATGTGGAATATCAATCATGTTTCCAGGCTGGGAATCATGTTTCCTGTGGGGAAAAGAAGGGGCTTGATCTTTTCAAACTGTTTTACTTTATTCCCTGTGTTATTCAGGGTTCTCTCTTTCATCTTATCACATGAATTGCAATTATGCAACAATTATTTATTAGCAATCAGTGTTAGTTAATGCATCCTTTTGTCTCCACTGGCTAAGGGTGGATTTGAGGATCACCCTAACTGGCCTGTTTGGCAAAGCACTGGGGGTGTGTATGTGAGAGGGTAGGGTGTGTACGAGTGGGGATGTGGGAATCCCTGTTCCTGATTTGGACAATCTTGAGCACATCAGGTCAGAAAGTGAATCTTTGAGACTGTGGACGGTTGGCCACATGGAGGTGCTGTGGCTCCACAATGCTTCAGGGAACCCTAGAGAGGGGTGGGAGGTGACCCATCGAGGAGGGCTGAAAGGAAGCCTGGTTGTCTGCTGGCATCAGCGGGGCGATTTGAATTCAGAGTGGATCCTGAGTTAAACACAGACTCCTCACTGCCAGAGCAGAGTAGGGGTGCCAAAGGCACCAAAGCACGTTTACACATCCTTCAATCTTCTCCCATTTGGTGAATACAAAATCTTCTAAACGGAAATAGAGCACTCCCTGTGACCCTAGAGACACGAGCTAGGTGTAGTTCTGGGTGAACATTTCATCCACATTCCTAATGAGCTTCCTCTTTTCTTTATGGGAGGTACAGTCACTCAGGGGACTTAGATGATGCAGTGTTCATGGCTTCACCTGAAGCAAAGGGAAAAATCATACCCATGAGAACACACAGCAGCCTGAGCTTGAATGGTGAGGGTCCCATCAGGCGCAATGAGTTGCTACAGCATAAAACAAGTCTTCAAATGGTAATCACTTTGAACCCACAACTTTGAAACCTTTCTGGATGTCAGTTGACTCTTTTAACCAAGGGTATCTCTGTAGGCTGAAATATAAATATCCAGAGGTTAAATAAAGAGGAAAATAATTCAACTTGGAGTTAGTTAAATTTTGTGAAGAGAAGTCATAAAAGTCACCAGGACTGCTATGACAATGTCCTTTAGACTACAGAAACATTCATAAATGTTAAAACAGCATTCAAATGAAGAATTTAGAATAATGGGAGTAAAATATGCATAGAAGAACAAATTTCTCTGCTAAAATCTGGGAAGGAGAGTACAAACTTTAAGATTTCTTTCAAAAAATATCTATACTTTTTTCCCAATCTAAGCTTCTCAACTCTCTCTATTATAAATGATTTGTTCCATGAGGAAGAGAAGGGGCGTGGCGAGTTAGCTCTGCGGTTCACCCACTTAACAGGGCCAGTGACATCATCCAGTCACTGAGAGCCCAACTTCAATTCACCCACAGCAGGTCTGGAAGACACAAGATCCTACCTGGTGCTGAAATGGGCACCAGGCTCTTCTATGTGGCCCTTTGTCTGCTGTGGGCAGGTGAGGGCTGGTCACAGGAGGGCCTCCTTCCCTGGAATTCCCAAGGCCTCCATGCAAGCTTTTCTGTTGGGATGACATCAGTGTCTGTTGTTCTCTATTATAGGACACGGGGATGCTGAAATCACTCAGAACCCAAGACACAAGATCACAGAGACAGGAAGGCAGGTGACCTTGAAGTGTCACCAGACTTGGAACCACAACTATATGTACTGGTATCGACAAGACCTGGGGCATGGGCTGAGGCTGATCCATTACTCAGTTGCTGCTGATGACACAGAGAAAGGAGAAGTCTTTGATGGCTATGTTGTCTCAAGATCAAACCTAGAGGATTTCTCCCTCACTCTGGAGTCGGCTACCCACTCCCAGACATCTGTGTACTTCTGCGCCAGCAGTGACTCCACAGTGCTGCACAGCTGCCTCCTCTCTGCTCATAAAGGGCAGTTAGAGAAACTGAGGTTGCCTATGCTCCCAAGTCTGGGCCCCAACCCAGGAATTCTCGGCCCCCATAGGAGTCACAGAGCCCTGGCCAGCCTGGGGGTCTTGGACAGGGGCCATATGACCCTTTAGTGCTGCGGCTCTATTCCTACCCCTGTCTCAGACCATCTGGAGTTTGCCCCAATACCCGGACCTTGCCGGCTGTCTCTTCTGCAGCTCCCTTTTCCTCCTTGCAGAATGGAAAAGATATTTTGTTGATAGTCCTAATTCCCTTCATAATTCCAAAGCCAACATATTCTTCTCTCCCTTATGGAATCAGTGACTTCTTCATAGAAACCTTACTCTATCCTCTAATACCCTTCAACTCACAGACATAAACCTTCCCCCATGTGGTCTCTGCTCCTGGCTGCCTTTCTTCTAAGGGCAATTGCCCTATACGGTCCTCTATCATTTGCCCTTCCCCTGCCTCTCCATCAACATTTTGCATCAAGTCTCCCCTGGCTCTCAACTCCAGCCACACTCCCCTACGTTCAGTTATATCTTCAAAGGTGTAGTGTTGTTTTCCATCCTGGGGCCTGTTTATGAATAATAGATTATTTCCACTTCACTGAGCATACGTACTTCTGACCTATTCCCAGCCTATACTTAATTCCTTACATAAAAGTCTATTTCAGGTACATTTACCCTTAACTGTAAAAAGCAAAACAAATTTTACTAGAAAAAAATTAAAGAGTATATTTTTAGCACTCAACTGAGGAATTCGTTGTTTAGATGACACACAAGAAAACCACAAGCCATAAAAGTATTTGTAACTCGGCCGGGCGCGGTGGCTCACGCCTGTAATCCCAGCACTTTGGGAGGCCGAGGTAGGCGGATCACGAGGCCAAGAGATCGAGACCATCCTGGCCAACATGGTGAAACCCGACTCTACTAAAAGTACAAAAAATTAGCTGGGTGTGGTGGTGCGTGCCTGTAGTCCCAGCCACTCAGGAGGCTGAGGCAGGAGAATTGCTTAAAACTGGAAAACAGAAGTTGCAGTGAGCCAGGATCATGCCACTGCACTCCAGTCGGGTGATAGAGCAAGATTCTGTCTCAAAAAAAAAAAAAAAAAAAAAAAAAAATTGTAACTCCAGTTGCATTAATCTATACTTTGAACACCAAAACAAACCATAAGAAATGAAATGTTAAACCACAGCATGGGAAAAAAAACGAGGAAGGCATGCAGATAATGAAAAATCAGTGTGACAGAGAAGAGTCGGGCTCACCAAATACCCAATGGCTCCTCTCTGCTTCCTGGCTCACTTGCACCTGGAGGATTGGGAGCACGCCTCCACATTCTGAATAGTGGGATGCGAATAAAAAGGATGCCAGCCCAGTTTCAAGCCTGGCCCTTAAAAATATCCTGTGGCTCCGTGCTGAGGATCCCTAAATGTACTCCCCTGTTTAGAGATTTGGTGTATGGCATAGAGGTATACTCACAGCTAAGATTTTTCAACATGTCATAGTAAGTTGTCAGCAGCAGCTCATACAGAGAAAACACGCAGTGGGATCTGGAGGATCTGGAAGAGTTCACACTCAGGCCTCGTTATGTTCTCTTCCTCCCAGGAGGGGTCACACAGGGCTCTCTCTTCACTGAGTAGCAAAATGCATTAACACATGAGCAGTGATTCTGACAAGTGAGTCCATTAGAGACTCAGCACTCACGAGGCTTTAGAGGAGGCTGGTCACATAAGCAGATACTGCCTAGCATTAACCTAAAATCCAGACCCCAGAAGGAAATCTGGTGTTCAGTAGAATACTGTTTGCAACACATATATCCCCGTCCACCTCTCTGGACATCATCTCCTTGTGCTGTTATTTTATGCTGACTCTAAGGAGTGCCATCCCCTAACTCCTTTTATTTCTTATTACTCAGTTAATGAATAAAAGTGTGTTTGTGCCTGATGTTGCCCCATTAGAAAAAAAAAGTCAGATAATGACCACTACAGTTCAAATGTAATTTACGCTAGAGGTGTAGCTATAAGGTTATTTTTAGATTTCAGCAAGTCTGTTTGATTTTGTAATTCTTACAATATATACTGATATTTTCAGGAATAGGAGAATTCCTCACCCATCTTAGATGAAAAATCAGAACTTACTTGTATTACATTTTATTACATTTATTATCCCAAAACTACAGGCAGAGCCATGATGAAGGCTTGGTACGCAATGCATCATGAACACTGGGAATGGCAAAGAGGAAACTGCTCATTGGTCTTACTAAAAATGAACCCTTCCAACTCTGAGCTCAGGGTATTATTTTATCCCTTTAGCTTACAGCGTGTCGGGTACTTCAACAAGCTTCTAGGATACACTTGTATCAGTTAACAGCTTCTATGCGCATAGGACCAGGAAGATAGAGAACCTAGTAAAAGAGAAATGCCGGCTGTGGAAGGTGGCTCATGCCTGTAATCCCAGCACTTTAGGAGCTCGAGGCAGGCGGATCATGAGGTCAAGAGATCAAGACCATCCTGGCCAACATGGTGAAACTCCATCTCCACTAAAAATACAAAAAATGGCTGGGCGTGGTAGTGCATACCTGTAGTCCCAGCTACTTGGGAGGCTGAGGCAGGAGAATCACTTGAACCCGGGAGGTGGAGGTTGCAGTGAGCTGAGATCATGCCACTGTACTTCATCAGCCTGGCAACAGAATGAGACTCCATCTCAAAAAAAAGGAAAAACAGAAATGTCCAAAGAGAAGGATAATTGCTGATAAGACAAAGAGGTCGCCAATTGATGTCTCTATTTCGAGTTGTCTTCAACTAGAAACATCCAGCAGAGGATGGGCCTAAAGATGTAGTGAGAGACCTAATCCCCAAGCCCTAGAGATGTGAGTGGGAACACTTGGATGAACTTGCCCAGTCTATGAATATGGTAAAGCAACTCTGTGCTCTGTTTTACTTATAGTAATTGGTTTCTTAGAACATAGGCATTTATGGAGGCAATGATGTCACTTTGGGAACTGCCATGAGAGAACAAGGACGTCCCTCCTCCTCTGCTTCTGCTCACAGTGACTCTGATTGGGCAAAGCTCCCATCGTGCCCTGACCCTGCCATGAACACCAGGCTCCTCTGCTGGGCAGCCCTCTGTCTCCTGGGAGGAGGTGAGTCCTAGGAACACCATGGCACATTGGATCTCTCGGTGATTATTTCAACCATTTCCTTCTTTCTATTTTCAAATTCTGTCTTTTTCCTTCACAGAACTCACAGAAACTGGAGTTACCCAGTCCCCCAGATATAAGATTACAGAGAAAAGGCAGGCTGTGGCTTTTGGGTGCAATCCTGTATCTGGCCATGCTGGCCTTTACTGGTACCAGCAGATCCTGGGACAGGGCCCAAAGCTTCTGATTCAATATCAGAATAAGGATGTAGTAGACGACTCACAGTTGCCTAAGGATCAATTTTCTGCAGAGAGGCTCAAAGGAGTAGAATCCACTCTCAAGATCCAGCCTGCAGAGCTTGGGGACTCGGCCGTGTATCTCTGTGCCAGCAGCTTAGCCACAGCGTTGCAGAGACACTTCCTCCTGTGCAGAAAACGGCAGGGCTCCTCTTCTCTATCAGCTCACAGCAGCCTTTCCTTATTCCTCATCTTCCCGGGGAAGAAGTGAGTTTTCAGATATAGCTAGGATTCATATAGTAGGAGAAAATAAAGTAATGCCCCAGTTTCATTCTTTCTATTGTTTGCCAAATCTGGTACTTTTTCAAAATGCCTTAAGATCAGTGGGAAATTTTCTTTTCCTTACAGGAAAGCCTATAATTTGGAGGGGAGAGAGAAGGTGTTTAATTCTGATTTAAGACAGTGATGGCTGGTATTTTGCTCTCCCATCTGAGCCAGGTTGTTGTTTATGGATATTAAAGCTGCTATTATGTCTCCATCTGTCAGACTGTAATGTCCATCTCTCAGGTGGTTTCATCTCAGGTCATAACATTGTTTTATGACCCTCCGACACCAACAAATTATGGTATCTCTTTTCCCCATAGCTCAAAAAAGGCAAGTGCAAGTCCCGTGTCTTGACAAAACAGCACATTTGTGCTGTTCCTGCCTGCTGGACACTAGGAGGCTCTGTGGCTCCATTGTTATCCAGAGTATGTCGGGGAGGGGCTGGGATTGCTCCCTGGAAGATCCTTAATGGAAACCCTGGAGTTGGACCTGGATTCAGGGAGCTGGGTTGGAGGTGTCTGCAATGAAGGCTGAGAATAAAGGGATTAGAATAAAAGGCAACCCTTTTGCCTCTAATGATGTGGAGATGGGTTTTGTTTTAAGCTGAGATTTGAATGAGGCTCTGAGTGGCAGGTGTGCTTGCAAGTGGATACACCTCTGAGCTCACTTAAGATGTGGAGGCACAAAGAGTTGGGGTGGTGCAGCGCCCATGTTCTGGGGTGGGGAAAGCAGGGAAGCAGTTTCTGTGTCACAGGAGCCTCATACAGCCTGGCCCCAAACCAGCTCAGGCCAGCCCTACCTGTTCTGTTGAATGTAGAGGGAAGAACAGGTAGAATCAGAGGCACTACCCGGGACCATGTCAGAGGGACCCTGTCCCCAGGGAGCTTCAATCACAGTGATGCTATCAGCAGCATATACACTTATTAGCAAGGCTTAGGATGGAGTAGGACAGAATTTTCTCCCCAAAGAACTTTTGCTCTGAGCAGGAAAATGCCCCAATCTAGTTCTAACTCTGTTTCTCCAGATGCTTCTGTGTCCCTAGAACAAGGTGGGATCTGGGCATATAAAAGTTCTGTTTATTGGTTTGTTTCACCTGGCTCGATTTCAAGTTTTTCCATGTGATCGTGCATCTGACTCTACCAGTATGTTGTATTGGCTTATACCTCTCCCTCCCATGAGTCCCATGGCTACTATAAGGTACTAATTTTCTATTGCTGCTGTAATGAATTACCAGTAACTTGGTGGCTTACAATAACACAAATATTACCTTACCGTTCTGGAGGTCAGAAATCCAAAATGGATGTTACTGGGCTAAAATCCAGGTGTTGGCAGGGCTGTATTCATCCCCAAAGCTCTAGGGGAGCACTGTTTTTCTCCTGTTTTCAGCTTCTAGAGGCCACCACCATTCCTTGGCTTATGGCCCCATTCAATCTTCAAAGCCAACAAGGACTGGCTGAGCCTTTGCTCACTCGGCATCACTCTGATGCTCACTCTTCATCCTCCCTCTTCCACATTTTAAGACCCTCGTGATTATACTGGGGCCACCTGGAAAATCCAGGCCACTCTCCCTCTATTAAGGTCAGTTGATTGGCAACCTCACTTCACTTGGAACTTTAATTCCCCTCTATCAGGTAATTTAACACATTCACAGGTTCCAGGGATTAGGCCTGGGCATGCTTGAAGGGCCATCACACTGCCTCCCAAACCTAGGCACCTGGTAACAGGCTGGAAAACATAGTGGGGACCTTGAAAACCGATTGATGACCACCATTTTGCATTCTGGATCTAAGACACACAACAAAGGGATGGAGCCCATAAGAAAACAGACACCACAGGTCATACAAGCTTGTCTGTAAGCTGTTTTCTCCTTATGATCAACAAGTGCCCATGACTCAGCGGTATGCCTCTGTGCCAACAGCAAAAATGTGCCCTTAAACTACTCCTTCTGTGTTGTTACCAAATAAATAACCTAGTTGACCAATCCACAAAGTGGAGGCTACTCTCAGCTCTGTACACTCTACACCCTGAGAGGAAGTTTGTTAGTGAGATGCAAGACTGTTTTATAAGGAAAAGGACAGGTGCAAAGAGTAAGAAATGCTGAGCTTTGCTAGAGGTAAAAATAAGATATAAGTCAACTTTGGAAGATTTAATTTCCAAATCTGTGTGAAAAAGACAGTCTTCTTCCTGATTTATTGTGTGCACAGAGAATGTGAGAGATTCTGTGCTCTGGGTTTTGCAAACTTACTAAAGTTCAAGGATCAAAAAACTCAAGAGAGGCCTTTCACTGCAAAGAAAAACTTTGAAATCTAATGAGCTTTCGGGATACCAACTTGGCTCCTGTAATTTTAACAACGCAGTTGACATGCTTGCTCTTCCTGGGTAAGATGCTAACTTCTAACTCATTTAAGTTCATATAAAGGACTAGGAGCACAGGGCCACCAGTGAGAGGAATAGGAGAGTTGGCCGAGAAGCTGGCTTGCAATAAGACAATGAGTTCATCTTTAAACAGTTGGAGTCTGAGGTGCAAATGGTTGCAGTTGGCAAGCTCCTAGGTAAGGCATGTTCTGGAGAAGGTACTATGAATTGATAATATCAAAAAAAATCTACTGGGAGCCTCTGCAAGTGTGCATCTGTATCTCAGATCAATTACAGTTGAGTTCAGTCCTGCCTGATTCATCTCCCAAAAATGTAACCTCTGCTTAAAGGAGTTTTCAAGTTGGGGGTGGTGGCCCATTCAGTGATGTCACTGACAGGTGTGGAGGTAAAATGTCCCAAAGTATCTTTTTTTTTTTTTGGCTTATGTGCATAAGAACCCTGGTCTGGAATGTGCCACACCTGCTCTCACGCCGCCATGGACTCCTGGACCCTCTGTGTGTCCCTTTGTATCCTGGTAGTCAGTGAGTCCTCACATATTTATCATCCTCATGCTGGGCCTCTGTATAGATGACTACTTCTATTTTCCTTATTCTGTTTCCTATTTTTGCCTTCTTTTATAGCATGCACAGACGCTGGCATTATTCAGTCACCCAAGCATGAGGTGACAGAAATGGGACAAGCAGTGACTCTGAGATGTGAGCCAATTTTAGGCCACAATCTCCTTTACTGGTACAGACAGACCTTGGTGCAGGGACTGGAACTGCTGAGTTACTTCCGTAGCCGATCTATTATAGATGACGAACAGATGCCCAAGGATCGATTCTCAGCTGAGAGGCCTGATGGATCATTCTCTACTCTGAAGATTCAACCTGCAGAGCAGGGGGACTCAGCCGTGTACATCTGTGCAAGCCGCTTAGCCACAGCGTTGCAGAATCGCCCCCTCCCTGTGCAGAAACCCTGGTGCTTCCTCTTCTCCCCACAGCTCCCAGCAGTCCTGAGCAAAGTCTTTCCTGCTCCTCCCTCCTCACAAGAATATTTAAGTGGGTTTGGAGCACAGCAAAGACAGAAGATGGTACAATTTTAACATACAAAATCTTGTGTAGGAGATAATGTAGAAAATGTGTTTTGCAGATTGTATATGGAGTCAGAACTCACACACAGGTAGGATAAACCTTAACCATTGATGCAGCAGGTTTCCCTGCCTTCTATCATTTGTCACCCTCCATCCATTCAAAAGGTGGGAGGTCTTGAGAATGGCTATGTCTTCAGAACTACTCTGCCCACTTCTCTCACTCTAACCTGTGAACAGAAATTTCCCCCTCAAGTACTCTTTATTGTGAAATAAAGTTCTTTTCTGTGATTGTGGAAATTTCTTTATTCTAATTTCAATATAACATTTATATATAGATTTTTACATTACACTTAAAGGGATCTTCAATGTGGGTAATACAGGCAGTTTAATACATTAGAAGTAAGCTACCCCTCTTGGACTACCAGGATTCATTTGCTTCTATCTTGCATAAAGCAAGCCAGGTGATAGCTAAAGGCCTGTGTGCACTCACAAGACATTGATGAGATCTCCTCCACTGCCTGTTCTGGAAGTAGCAATATGAATAAACACAGGGTGTCTAAAAGCACACGGGGCTGGGAGTTGTGGCTCATGCTTGTAATCTCAGCACTTTGGGAGGCCGAGGTGGGAGGATCACTTGAGGTGAGGAGTTCAAGACTAGGTTGGGAAACGTGACATTTTGTCCCTAAAAAAATATATATTTTTAAATTAGCCAGGTATGGCAGTCTTAGCTACTCAGGAGGCTGAGTTGAGAGGATCGCTTGAGTGCTGAAGGTCGAGGCTGCAGTGAGCCATGATCATGGCACTGCACTCCTGCCTGGGCAACAGAGTAAGACCCCTATTCACACACACACACACACACACACACACACACACGTAATTTAAAAGAAAACACAGGCCTGGCCGGTCTTCCTTCGCCCCGTTTTCTCCCTGATGCTGTCTCCTGAATGCCCAAATCTGTAGTTTTTTTTCTGGTTTATGCCACACATTTCCACACAACACTTGCAATTCATTCTGAAGAGTTATCAAGTCTTTCTTCCATAGCAGTATTTACATACTGATTACTTCTTAACCCCTATCAGTGAATCATTGGCAAGTGTTGCAAAATATGCCTGTATTTTGAGTGCCCAAGACTATTTGGGTTTCCCCGAGTTCTTCCATATACAGATTTCACTTGTCATTGTCCTAGTTTTGTCATTTAGAGGCCAAGATTTTAAGGATGAGAACGGGGCAGAATGAAATTCAGGATGCTTTTTTTAATATAACGTAGATCGAGAGGCCTACTCTGTGTTTCTATCTTGTTTTTGTGTCTTCCTTGCTCATTGGGCTTCTCCCCGCTGCCTCCAGATCATTTTCCTTCCTCCTTTGAAGCCCAGCTCCTTTACACGCATGACATTAGAACACGACCCTTCATTGCTGCGCTTGCTGCTTTCCCTTCAGAACTCTCTTCTCATTCAGTCCTCCTGTCTGCTGCTGATCCTGCCATCATTCTTAGTGACTACTCATCATGCAGACCATTGTTACATTGGTTTTGCTTCTCATATTCTTAACCTTTTCACTCTCAGGGAGATTTTTAACCTACAATCTTTTTAAGAGTTGCTTCCGTGTTTGCAGTAAATATGTACTGAATAAATGCATATCTTTCTCAGCTTCGCGCTTTCTGCGGATTGGGACTTTGTTGACATTTTATTCATTAATCCTAACGTTGTATAACTGACAAGGAAGGTATTAAAAGCACATGTTTTGGAGCAGCGAATCCATAAATAGATTTAAAGAGGCGAGTGCAAAACAAAGTTGTTTAGAGCTGCTGTCCTGGGCTGGACGACAGATAGACGGTGTAAGAAACAGTAAAAATCATCTGGTAATTTCAATTTAGCTTTAGAATCTTTGGCTGGAACAGCTCCAGGGGAATCAGGGGATCAGAGGTGGAAAGACAGAGAAAGAGGCTAGGAATTGAGAACTGGCTAGGGTAGCATTCCCTAACCCAAGGTTTTCAAAGATAATATCGAGGTCCGCCATTTCTTTTTAATATTTTTAACAACCAAAGGAAATTATGCACATGACCCAAGCTATACATAATGAGGAAATTGGCACACGTCTTTGCTGAGATGGAATAATATTGAAGTTCTGTGAAATTATGGGCTCATCTCATGCTGATTAAAAACCCTGATTGACAGTGCTGAGTGTTACAAAAATGACAAAATAAATGATTACTTTAAAAACATTATTTTAAAAAAATTAGCATTTGACAAGAATGGGATTAAACAATTAAATTAAATACTGCCAGATAGTATAAGCAATGAAGAAGTTTGAAGCTTCCAGAGCCTCTGACCCAGCTCACCTGACTTTCCAGGGGCTCATGTCTTCTAAAGTTCATCTGTTCAGGGAAAGGGAAGTATGGTTGTGCAGGAAATACAGCAGGTTAGGAAATCACAGACTCTAGAGTTTTTACAGGCTTTTACATCCTGAGCATTTGCGCTCACTCTTTCCACAGTCTGGAACAAACTGTATTCTCACCAGACAGGGCCAGACACTGCTCATCTATCGAGGACTGACTCACTTCTGCCTTCCTCCTTGCTTCTTACCCTGACATTCCTGGCACTGTAGTTTATCATTTGCTTTCCTTTACATTCATAGGAAAATTCAGGTACATAATAAAGACTATTCGATGTTTATGAAATGAATAAATTAGTGTTCACTTATACAGAGCTCTGAAATATTACATATTACTAACTGTTTTCCCTTCCAAAGAGGCTCCTTTTACCTGAAATATAATGGAGAGTGATTATGGTTAGTCTCAGTTTCTATACAACTTCTGCAGTAGTCTGAGCAAATGTGTTTTCCCAGTCAGGATAATGACCAGTGCTACACAGTATCTAAAGCTGGAATTCGCAAATGTCCTTTTGGAACAGAGAAATATATGTTATAATAATATTTATCCAGTCCCATGATCCAGAAAAAGAAATTCCTCACCACAACCACACTTTTCCAAAACCACATCCTCATGAGTACGGGAACATCATCAGGGTGCAGCTCAGACTTCAACCTTAAATACTGAAAGAAAAATTTTCTGTGCTCAGTAACAGAATCTTAACATGTTGAAATAAGAAGATACTGTGCATGTACGTGTGTGAGTGTGTGTATGTGGGTGGTTGTGTGTGTATGTGTGTGTGTGCCTGTGTTTTCTCATGGAGATTCATCCACATGAAAATAGTTTCTCTTTGGATTGCATTACTAAGAGGCGCTGGGTCACTGAGGGAGCTCATAGGCACTTCTGGGGAGTGGTGGGAAATGTCACACCACTCAATCTGCCTAGGTTATAGCTGATGGGTTGCTTATTTCAAGACTTTTTATAAATTCAGAACTAAATATGTAAAACCTAAAAACTCCCTTTATAAAATGCACTATTTAAAATTTTGTAATAATGACTTTAAATACTAAATGTGAAGACAACATGTGTCTTATAAATCAAAGGAGATATTAAATATTTTTCCAAGATCATTCTGCTGGATATCTTCACACTGCTTAATTGTATGCCCTGTCTTATTCAGGCTCCTCTCTTCCATCTTCTTGTATGAATTGCAATGATGTAACAACTATTAATTTTTCAATCAAAATCTTGGTTAATGTACCCTATTGTCTCTGCTGGCTAAGGGAGGATTTGAAGATTAACCCTAAATCGGCTTATCTGAGAAAGCTTAGAGAGGGTGTATGTGAGAGGTCGGGGGTTGCAGGAGCGGGGTGCAGGGGTCTCTGTTACTGACTTGAACAATCAGAGCTCATCAGGTCAGAAGGTGGGAATCTCTGAGAGTATGGATCTATAGCCACTTGGAGGTGCTGTGTCTCTGCAATGCTGCAGGAAACCCTGGGGAGTGGAGGGCAGGTGACCCAGAACAGGAAGACTGAAGGGAAGGCCTGGATACTTGCTAACATCAGGTGGGGGCCTTTTGAGTTCAGAGTGGGTTCTGAGTTACACACAGCCTCCTTACTGTCCAGGGAAGGGTAGGGGTGCGAGAGGCCTCAGTTTGTGCCAATGAGGGAAGTCTCTGTGTCTGTCTGGCCAGGGAGGGTGAAGGGACTGGGGCATCAAGGGCTTGGGAATCAGTGTCAGGGCAGGGACAGTGGTGGGCAGGGTAAGGTATAACACAGGCATGTGGACGCTGTGCTCTACCTGCCCCACCTTTAGTTTCAGGAATGGTACATGGGGTAGCAGAGCCGGGGACCTGCCTAAGGGTACAGTGGGCAAGGGATGGCCTGCAGAGGAGGCAAGTGGAAAGGCAAGTTTACTATGAAAATGCCAAAACATTCCTGCCCCCACTCAGAAAAAGACCATGGATGGGATGTTAGCAGCCAGAGGGCCTCAGGATCTGGTGATCTGACAGGCGTCTCCCAGGTACCCTCTGCTGCTTCTGTATGAGATTTGTTTTGGTTCTGACAGAAATCATGCAAAATAAGTATTATTTTACCTGTTTACACATTTGACTGAAACAGATTTCCTGGGCCTCATATACCCTTAGGTGGAAGAAACCAGGCCTGGCGTTGGGTAGATCAGTAGTAGCATGACTACGGTCAACATCAACCAATTCTGCATTTCAAAATACTAGGAGAGAATCATTCAAATGTTCCTGAGGTAAAGAAAAGACAAACACTTAAGGTGATGCCTATCCCAGTTACCATGATTCGATTTTATGAATGTACCAGTGATCACATCTACCTAAAAAATATGTACATCTAACATGCATCCATAAATAGTTAACTGAAAAGAAGATAACTGGCTGAAGTCTGTTCCTCCAATACTATCCCCATTCCCACGCTGCAGATTTGTTCTCTCATATAGTCTTCCCTTTCCAGGTCTCCATTAGCAGGAGGAGAAAGTCGTTCATCATATGTGATCATTATACTCTTTGCTGAAAAGTCCAAGGAACATATAACTTCCAGGCTGAACATATTCATTCATCTTTCATTGTGGCAAAAGAGAGGGGTGCAATTTTCTGCACCAGGACTGTCCTATGAATGAGGCCCTGTGATCTCTTTTATGAAGGCTGTGAAGAAAGAGTTTTCTCAGTGAACAGCCAAGGAAATGGGATGCTTTTCAAGGAAAGTGTAGTTTTCCTGCACCTGATGTAATTTATCATGAGGGGAAAAAACACAAATAATAGTTATTCATTAGTTAATTTATTGATTTCATAAACATTTTAAGGCCCCTGCTTTGCACAAGAGATTGTGTCACATAAATTTCAAAATGAAACAAAAAATAAAATAAAATAAAAAACCAGACAAGACATTTTTTTAAATGAAGAAAGTACGTTTCTTGCGTTCGACAGTATTAAGGCAATTAATATTAAAATTTATTTATTGAATTATTCTGAAATTTGTTTATAAATTATTTTGTTAATTCAAAGTACTTTAATGTTTCTGACTTAAACAAATGTTCTTGTTTTAAAAATCTGTCTCTTTAGTTACCTACCTCCTTTTACCAACTTAAAAAAAAAAATAGTGAGAACATTTAACATGAGAGCTATCCTCTTAACTGGCTTTTAATCATACAGTACAGTATCGTAGTCTGCAGACACAAGGCTGTACAGTAGATCTCTAGAACTTCCTCATCCTGCCTAATGGAATTTTATTCCTCTTGATAGCAACTCCCCATTTCCCTCAACCCCTAATCCTCGGAAGCCAATGTTTTAGTTGTACTTGCATGAGCCTGACAATTTAGGTTGCCTCATAAAAGCAGAGTGGTGCAGTATTTGTCTCTCCGTGCCTGACTTACTTTCTACAATGTCCTCCAGGTTCATCCACAATGCCACATATGGCTAGATTTTCTTCTTTTTTGACATTATTTCCTTGTGTGTATATACCACATTTAAGGTCTGAGGTATTAAACGTATAGTATTTGACTGTTTCTATAAAACCATGTGTTATGTGAGTGGCAGGGTCATTTGCAGAGCTGCAAGCTCTGAGTAAATCAATGGTTCAATTATGCTGCATGGAGAAGACCCAGAAAAAAAATCATAATTCCATCCTCTATTTTCATTTTACTATACACAAAATAGAAATCCTTCATTTGCAAAATTTCAATTAATTAGTAGTTCACCTGTCAGAAAAAGCTTTAAGACACAAATGCTATTCTCATTTTACAGAGAGGAGGGAATTGACCCATAGGTTAAATAACATAATCACATTAAATGGCTATTAGGATGTAGTACTCGGGGTCCAACTCTGACTTGTCAGTTTCTAAGCCCTTTGTTCATAGCTCGGTGCTATGAGGCATTTTCATAAAGAGAGATGCCTACTTCTTAAAATCAGAGTATTTGCTTCCTACATCCCTTTGAGACCCACTGGCTCCAATAACATCATAGACAGAGATGAGATTACTCTGAAGACAGGGTAGGGAAAGGACTCTGAAGGGATGCCATGGCACCCAGCCCTGACTCCCATTCTAACACCAGCCCGTCACTACCTGAGACCAGCTCTTGACAGGTTCGGCTAAGTTTGTTTTTTATTTTGTTAATCTATAAAATGAGACTAATACAGTCCACCTACAGGACTGCATACAGATCTTAGTATTATAAAATATCTAGCCTATAATAGGAATCTAAATATCTTGATTCCCTTTGTTAATCTCAGACACTCTCTTCAACCTTCGCTATACACAAAGGCAGATTCAGATACATTCTGCCTGGAAATCTTAAACTGAGAACTTAGAAGTCACAGAAGTGGAAATATATGTACCTGATGATTCCTTACATGAAATTAACTAAAGAAGGTAGCATAAATATCTCCTCAGATATTTAAAAATCAACTTTATTAATATATACATAACATTACACATTTTAAATGAACAGATATGTGATTTTTGAGCAACATATATGTGTAGACTCTTCTAATCCCTACCCCTATTAAGATGTCAAACATTTTGATCACACAGAGAGTTTCCTCACTCCCCTCTGGAATGCCTCTCTCCATCCCTGACAACCAGTGATATTTATCACCAGAGAATAGTTTGCTCAGGAATATTTTTAATGGAAATGTACAATTTCTAACTATTAAAACACTTCCACTCTAATACACAGGTAAATATTCAAGAGAGAGAGGTGCTTCTAAAGATATTTATGGGTATGCCCATCAATGATAGACTGGATAAAGAAAATGTGGCACATATACTTCATAGAATTCTATGCAGCCATAAGATAGAATGAGATCGTGTCCTTTGCAGGCACATGGATGAAGCTCAAAGCCATCATTCTCAGCAAACTAATACAGGACCAGAAAACCAAACACTGCATGTTCTCACTCATAAGTGGGAATTGAACAATGAGAACACATGGACACAGGGAGGGGAACATCACATACCAGAGTCTGTCAGAGGGGTGGGGGCGAGTGGAGGGAGAGCATCAGGATGAATACCTAATGCATGGGGAGCTTAAAATCTAGATGATGGGTTGATAGGTGCAGCAAACCACCATGGTGCATGTATACCTATGTAACAAACCTGCACATTCTGCACATGTATCCCAGAACTTGAAGTAAAATTTAAAAAAAATTTTTTTAAAGGTATTTATGGCTTTAGAAGGGTTTTGAACACTTTCACAACCCTGAGAGATACCTGATTCATGTTAGGGACAATCCTGTGGAGAGAGACAAGATGACAGAATGACACCAAAACTTTTCCCAGCTGGAAGAGGCTGCTTCCACATAATTTGTTCATTCGTTTTCATTATTTTTTCTCATACGCTCATTCACTGAAATTACTTTATAATGATATTCTGACAAAAATTAATCATCTCTAAGAACATTATTTTGAGTTTCCATCAGACAACGCTCGGCTGTGATTTAGCTCTGCTTCCTGAGCACATAGAGTGCACTGGGGCCAAGCAAACCATGGGCAATGGGGACTCCACTGAGAGATAATGTCACATTGGGAGAAGGGCTCTCTCTTCCTTGACTCCAAGCGTCCAACTCATAAAACCTGAGCCCTGAGCTAGAAAATCCCCCTTTCTGTTCTGGCCCCGCCCGGGCACCAAGCTCTTTTGCTGTGTGTCCTCTGTTTTCTGGACCCGAGAAATCCTGGGCACATATATGGCACACACTCACAGGCTTGTTGGACTCCACCTGGATAACAGCATCAGGTGGTCCTTTGCTGTGACTTTAACTTCTGTATTCTTCTCTCCAAAGTCTCATTGATGCTGAGTGACCCAGACCCTGGTCATGTGCTTGTGCTAAAAAGAAAAACAGTACCTGGGGATGTGAGCAGAATATAAAACAAAACTATGTACTCAGAACCAGCCATACAACCTATTGGCATTCCCTTTGTTCAAACATTGTTAAGAATTTGAAGAACATGACAACGTTATACCAAATGTGGCATCCTACTAACTGTGGGGCTCTGTGCACCAAGATATGTTATTTGAGCTCCTTTTTATATATTACTAAATAAATGGCAGGAATCTTGCATGAAGGGGTACTCCCTATGAAACATGACATCTCAAATAAAAACAGAGCATTCTTCCTTACCCTAAAGTCTTCCCTTTCTCCCCAAGTCCCTCACACATCAGGCCATCTTTGTCCCTATAGGTCATAGGCAGTGCTAGGTGACCACCATCATCCACACGGAGAGGATGGTCAGCAGTGTGAGGTGGTTCTACCTGCTGTGGTCTCACCCCAGGCATGGAAATCAAGAGTCCTGGGTGGAGCTGAAGGTGCTCAGCTGGGCTTGTCAGGAGTCCTGTCTGTCAGTGAGTTGACAAGAAGCAGAGCAAAACGACTCCTCCAATGTTGATGATCCTGCCCCTGGGATTTGGAGACCTGATAACAGAGAAAACCAATATAGACAAAGGATTTTTAAATAGGATTATGGTCAATTAAGTAAATTAGAAAAGGAAACTTGCAGGAGTACTTGGGATACAGGAATCAAAAACACCAGGAAGACATGAGGAGTTTCCCTAAGAGTCTAGACTACAGCACTATGTAGATAACAAATGCCAGGATATTAATTATAATCATTGAAGAAATAAAATTTACATTGAGTTACAAACTGTTTACAAAATGTCGTGAAAATCTTGTAGACTTGTTTTATTTCAGACAAATGTGTTCTTCTCATTCTCAGCTGTTCACTAGTGCATTTATTTTGAATTTGACTATCTGGAGCAGAGGCGTGGCCTCTCCTGACAGGAAGGCACTGGGGCCCAGGCAGGGAGAAGGAGGTCTCAGAATGACTCCCTTGAGAGCCCTGTTCCCCGTTCATCAACACACAGACCCAGAAGACTCCTCCATCCTGCAGCACCTGCCATGAGCATTGGCCTCCTGTGCTGTGCCGCCTTTTGTCTCCTGTGGGCAGGTGGGTCCTGGGAAGGGCCCCTACGTGGATATCAAGGCCCAGAGCTTTCCCACTGGGGCTGCAGCATTGGATTTGTTCTCCTTCTTTGCAGATTCAGTGACTGCTGGTGTCACTCAGACCCCAAAATTCCAGGTCCTGAAGACAGGACAGAGCACGATGCTACAGTGTGCCCAGGATATGAACCATTACTACATGTACTGGTATCGACAAGACCCAGGCATGGGGCTGAGGTTGATTCATTACTCAGTTGATAAAGGTACCACTGACAAAGGAGAAGTCCCCGATGGCTACAATGTCTCCAGATCAAACAGAGAGGATTTCCTGCTCAGGCTGGAGTCAGCTGCTCCCTCCCAGACATCTGTGTACTTCTGTGCCAGCAGTGACTCCACAGTGCTGCAAGGCCATCTCCTCTCTGCACATAAAGGCAGGAGGCTCTTCCCTCCTCCCCCACCCAAAACTCAGGGATGCCCTGGGCAGAGTCTCTGCACCAGGAACCTTGGAACCCCGAGTGGCCCAGGCAGTGTGAACCTGGGTCTGTGCCGGGTGCCTCTGCAGGCAGTCTCAGCCAGGCCTAGACGGTCGCAGTCCCTCAGATGTCTCCTTTGTTGCTTTCCCTGCTGTTTCCTCTAAGCTGTCCTTTTGGGGTGGGGCCAGGGCTTCCTCAGCTCTCACTTTTTTTCTCACTTTTTTTTGGCCCTGAGTCAAAATCCTGAAACAGGATTTGTATTTCAGACCCATCCTGACCAGCGTCTCTTCCTGGAGACTGTGTTGCTTCCTCTCTCTAGGGTTTCCCCCAGTCCCCACCCTCACGTGGTCTCTCCTGTGGCCCACCTTCGGGCCTGCTGTCACCCCCCCAAGGCCTTGTTGGGTTTCTCCTCCCCTTACCTCCCTGCCCCTCTCTACCGCAGCCATGAGGGGAGCCCCTCTTCTGTGCCTCCTTCCTTCCCATCACAGAAACTTCAAAGGCTATTTGCTCTGCCCTGGGCTGGAGGCTTCCTTTCTGCAGTGGTCAACTCCTACCTGTGCTTCAGATCTCAGCATGAACAGCCCCTCCTGCAGGAAGCACTCCCTCGCCTCCCCGCTGAGATCAATTTTCCTCTCAGGAGCTCTCAGAGAAGCATGTGTCTGTTACTAACCTTTAGCACGGTTGGGCTTTCTCACACACTTGTCTGTTTATTTTTGCTTCCCACCCAATTTTTAAGCCCATGAGAGCTAAGGCTGTGCCTGCTGAATTTACCAACCTTGGTGCCTGGCACATAGAGAAACCCATTTCACAGAGAACGGATGAGTGAATGACAGGCTGAGTGAGTGATGAGTAGGTGGACGAATCAGTAACAGGAACATGCTACATCTGTTGTAACCTGGCAGAGATCTAGCATTAAGTCCAAGAAAGCCCACCCTTTGATTGCCGGGCTCAGGTGGGTCTTAGAAATTGATGGGGAATCACTATCATGGTGGCCACACCTGGTTCAAGGCTTCCTCTTGTGGCTGCAGCACCAGATCTCCTCCAGGCCTGTGTGATCTCCTTCAGATCTTTCCCCACATCAATTCTAAACAGATCAGAGATCCACTTCTAGAATTCAATCCTTAAAAGTTGTTCCTTGAAACCACTTCTAGTAAGAAAATCTCCATTAGGCTTGTGTCAATAAAACAGAGCCACTATATGTTTGAGAGTGTAACAGATTAATGATCAGAATTAGACCTTGTGCATATGTAGGAGGAGCTGAGGAAGAGAAGGTCTGGAGGAAGAAGTCAAAAGGTTAGGGAGCCAGTTAGTATCCAGGGCTCCTGGAGCTCTGGGCAGGATGGGCTGGTGTGGCAGGGATATGAGAGGGTCAGCGCATGCCAGGCCATGCAGTGGGACCTTGACCCAGCAGCACGGGAAAATTCCAAGAAAATCTCTTTCTGGAAAAGCTGTTGCCTCTGTGTGGGGGTCACCCCGTGGGTGCACTGCCAAATACAGGGGCCAGACTGGCTGCTTTTGGCCAACATTTGGGAAGATGAACTGGACACAGGGTGCAGAAGGAACAGGGTTTCCTAGGTCTGTTGGATGTATCTGCTGGTCACTGACTCTCACTGTCTGAGCACAATGACCTGCCAAGTGAAATAGTCACGGTTTTACATCTGTCTTCCAAATGTTACACAAATGAATCCCTGACCATCTCTAACCCAGCATGATAAGAGAAATGGCATGGGAAAGGCAGACTCTTGCCTTTGCAAAGTTGATTTAACACAGTCCAGCACATGATACATTCTCCCAGATTAAGACAACGGATCACACACTGTCTCAGCCTGCCACAGTCCCTGTACTCCTCACCTGGGGACACCTGTGCTGCTCCGGTGAATGTGGACACAATTTGTATGTACATGTTCCAGGCCCTGGCTACTCACATTCCTTTTAATGCTCTGCCTGCAGTCTCCCTCCACCCCGAGGCAGGGCTCTGCCTCCTGCTTCTATCTCCTTCCTGAGCTTCCATCCTGCTGGAGTTACATGGACATCAGACCCCCGGTCACACCACTGCGACCCATGGAGGCAGTGGGAGGGAATCTCCCCTCTAGCTGCCTTCCTGGACCCAGTTCTGTTATACCTAAAGCAAGTGCTCTGCTCACCCTTTGGGCTCTGCAGGTCAGAAATGTGCCTCATGAATTCGTAGCAGATCAGCTCAATGATTTGATGGCCACACAAAGTGAAATCCTCAGATCTGCAGAAATTGCCCTGCATTTCCGTGAAGATGGCGAGAATATTATGCTATAGCGATGCCTTCTCCCCATGTAGAGACGTAGGCCCAACAGGACAGAGCAGAGAGGGCAAAAGAGCCCAAAACATGTCTCAGATGGTTGAAAGACAATTTTCCAGGACAGTCCTACTGACAACATTCAGTCCCTGGTATTACGCGCCTCACCTCCCTTTCCCCAGATCTGCTGAGTACCCAGGATATCACACATCCCAGCATCATCTAACAGGGAAAAATACTTCACATACCAGCCTCCTTCCTGCACCACATTGACTAACCCTTGAAACTTGGCCTTTGCAGAAAATCTCTTTCTTCCCCTGGCCCAGTCTAACCCAGTAGGTTTAACTCATGATTTATGTGACCCCCTTATAATGTACTCAAAGGACAACACATGATTTTAGAGTAAACAATATTAATTTTACTTTGTACAAGTTGGACCTAAACAGTAAACCGAGTATTTTGCTCCCATCAGTGTCTTACATTGGACAATAGTAAAACAAATCCTTGATGCCAGAACTTCAGGTCCTAGTGTTTTCATACAGAAGTTCCCGGTTACCCAGTCCAGGGCACAGAATAGATGAGTGTTAATAAGTCACTCTGTGCCTGAGATGGTTTTCTGTGGGTATACAGACTAGTATTCTCCTATTGAGCGAGCATAAGAGTGTTTGTTTCTTCAAGCCCGTTTGTCAGTTGGTATGGGAATTTCCAATTTGAAATATGTTATGCTTTGTGATTTGAAAGAGTGTGAAATCTCCAAATACAATTCTGATATCTACGTTATTTTTTGAAGTTTTGGGTTTGAGAAAAAAGGAAATAAGTAGGAATGTCCATAGGTTTGGCAATTTCTATATTAAATGTGTGTGTGAGAGTGTGTGTGTGTGTGTGTGTGTGTATACATACACACAAAGGTATACAGAGAGGCATATGAGTGTGTTTGTGTCTATGTGTGTGTGTGTGTGTACATGACCATCTCTAACCCAGAATAAGAGAAATGGCACTCTGGAAAAGGCAGACTCTGGCCTTTGCAATGTTGACTTAACACAACCAAGCACAGGATAGATTCTCCCAGATTAAGACATCGGATCACACAAGGTCTCAACCTGCCATGGTCCCTGGACTCCTTTCCAGGACACCTTTGCTGCCCAGGTGTGAATGTGGACACAATTTTGTATGTAAATGTTCCAGACCCTGGCTACTAACTTTCTTTTAATCCTGTGTCTGAAGTCTCCCTCCACCCAGAGGTTTTATATATATATAAGTATACGTATATATACATACATATACATATATATAAAATTTTCCCTTGGAAGAAAATGTCATGATGATTACACGGCTTAAAGGGATTTATTTATGAAGAGTTTCACTAAAAAGAATTAGAAAATTTGAATTCTATTCTGAGTCCTTCCTTGCAACTGTCCAGGGAGTATTTTTGACCCTTCAAACCTAGGTCGTGGGTGTATTTGGCAGCCCAGAGTGCAGCAGACAGTTCTTGGCCCCATATACTTGTGAGTTAGACTGGAGATGCCTGCGAAAATGACAGACTCTTACTGCACTCTCAGTCCGGGCCTCTCTGGAATTTCACAGACTGTCATTGAACAAATAGATTCCCAGTATGAAGAATATTTGGACATAGCAAGGAGGAAGTATGAGCACAAACAACAAAAGTTTGAAGTGCAAACCCAAATACTTGAAATTTTGACATTATCAGATATTAATGTTTGGAGAACTGCATTAAATGAACCCAAGGGGGACCTGAAACAAAGAAAAAGAGGATGTCCAAAACCATCAAGTCACATTCATAAAAATTATCAAATAGCAACTCTAGAAATGAGTCGTCCAATCACTGACAACAAAATGCAAAGTCAAACAGCTGCTCCTAAAGAGACGTCAAAGATGGGTCTGAAGAAGTGTCTAGAATGCAGCACAGAAAATTAAAGCTGAAATATGAAAGAAGTTAAAGAACAGAGAAGACAGAATAGATGTTTTAGAACATGTGTGAAACTTTTCTCATTTTTTCTTGCATATAATTGAAGTTTCAACCAGATAAAATAGGTAGAATGTTATGAGATGATATTTATGATATGTTAGCTGAGAAGTTTTTAGAGGTGTTTAAAGACCTAAATTCAGAGTTTCCAGAATCAAAATGAATCTCTAGTAAGACAAGTAGTCAAGTCATAGGGAAATTGTAGAACATGAGGGACAAAGAGAAGATTTTGAAAGCAGTCAGAAAGGAAAGAGAAATACCTCCCATGGGAATAGATGGAGAACCACAGTCAGTCAAGATAGTGGTTAAAAATAACCATTAGCTCAATTATCATTCTCCTTCATTTAAGGTGAGATTTATTAAAAAAAAAACTTTTAGAAGAGGAATATGAAAACCAACTGCTGTGAGTTTGCTACCAAAGTATCTTTTCTGAATTATAGTTAACAAAGGTGGGAAATGATCCTGGAAGAAAGGCATGAGGTGCAGCTCATGAGGGAACCCATGTGATGGGAGAATCCCATTGGGCACATGTAACTGGGGGAATGAAGGAGGCTGGGGATGAATGGGAATGTCACAGGGGACGCTGACTTGCAGGAAAGACAATGAGGTCACCCCTTGCTGCTCTGTGTAGGGGGCGCTGTTGGCACATCCTAGAGAACATGCCCAGCAGACAGAGGAGCAGCTATGGGATGAAGAGATGAACTCAGAGATGCAGTGTGAGGCCTCTGGGTCCAGACAGTCTGGAGCACAAAGCAATGAGCCATGGATTGATGTTGATAAAAGGGAGCTAATAAATGTTCAGAGTGTCACCCCAGTGCATTCTGATATAAACGCTGTGACCCTGAGGTCCTGGAGATTGAGAAAGGAAGTGATGTCACTTGGGAACTGCCCTGTGGAGACAAGGACATACCTCCTCCTCTGCTCCTGCTCACAGTGACACTGATCTGATAAAGCCCCCATTCTGTCTGACCCTGCCCTGGGCAACAGGCTCCTCTGCTGGGTGTTCCTGGGTTTCCTAGGGACAGGTGAGTCCTCAGAACACCAATTAGTTTCCTTTTATCTCTGTGTGTAGGCATGTGTGTGTGTGTGCGTGCATGTGTGTGTGTGTGTGTGTGTGTGTGTGTATGATATGACTACAAATGTTCTTCCTTATTCTGTTGCCAAATTCTATTTTCACAGATCACACAGGTGCTGGAGTCTCCCAGTCTCCCAGGTACAAAGTCACAAAGAGGGGACAGGATATAGCTTTCAGTTGTGATCCAATTTCGGGTCATGAAATGCTGTATTGGTACTGACAGACCCTGGAGCAGAGCCCAGAGTTTCTGACTTACTTCCAGTATGAAGCTCAACTAGACAAATCATGGCTGCCCAGTGATCGGTTCTCTGCAGAGAGGGCTGGGGGATCCTTCTCCACTCTGAAGATCCAGCGCACAGAGCAGCAGGACTCTGCTGTGTATCTCTGTGCCAGCAGCTCAGCCACAGTGTGGCACAGTCGCCTCCTTCCTGCTCACAAACCTCCTCCTCTCCCTCCTGGCAGCTCCTAGAGACCCTTAACAGAGGCCTCTCCTTGCTCCTCACTTTTCATGGGAAAGAAGCAGATTTGGACCTCAGCTGTCGTTTGGGTAGAAAGAGACAACAGATCCATTCCTGAAACAGTGACTGCAAATGTAGGTGGTGAAAACAATCACGGCCCATGCGTTCTAGGAGTCCCGAGAGCCAGCTCACTGCTCCAAGCAAGGTGTGGATGTCTTTGCCTTGGCCTTTAGGGCAGAATGCATTTTCTAGAGGTCTTGGCGGTTGCTGTGCTGCCCAAGTACGTGAGGTTGTCATGGGCAGGAAACTGGCCTCTTCTCCCGCATGTGTTGGGGTGTCTGGCATCTGGAACGTCTGAGGCTACATCCTCTTCTATCCCTGTCACCTGGGAAGTCTTCTGCAACAAAATACCAAACCTTTCTTCCTGTTTGAAATAAAGACTTTGCAACTTTTGTGGTCCTTACTTGATAATACCATCAGGATAACAATAAGACTTCATTTCTTCTGCCTCCTGAAGCCACATGTATCCTTTATTTTGTTTCCATTTGCCATTGCTGCTGTCCTGATAGACAGAAACATGCATTCACCCCCGCTGCCATGATTCCCTCACAGGAAATCCAATTTCTAGACGCTAAGAGTTTTCATTGTTGCTCAGCTCATTTGATTTGAAATAATTTTCCTGAGGCCCTTAACTCAAGAAGTGCTTTATTTATCATATTTTTGATTATATTCCTTTTCATTTTATTTTTCATATTATATATTGTTCTATAGTACTTGTTACAAACAGAAGTACAATGATTATATTGCAATAGAATCTTCCACCTGTCTGCGGGTGATGCTGCAGTTTGGACCTGTGAAATCGAACGCACTGTCAGAGCTGATATGTTCATGGATCATGGGTTTCTGAGAGTCCTCAGCAACAGATGACTTCTCCAATTCTGGGACTCAGTGTTTCAGATGCAGCCATGATAGAGGTGCCCTGAGCCTTTCATAGCTAGAAGGGGCATCATGGTCCTTCCAAATCCACTGATCAGAAATTGCGGTGCTACAGACACCAAATTTCTTTCCCCAGAGAATGATGGTCCCTAACTGGAGTTGCTCTGGACCCATTTTTCATTCTGCCATCATCAAATCGCTCATTGCTCAGGTGCCCTCTGTCTCCTGGGACTTAGTGAGGCCAGGGCACAGATGGGAATTCCCTGACTTCCTAGACCTTTTCTCTAACAGCTGCCACCTTCCTCCACATGACCCCTGAGACACCTGGTCCTAACAGTGGACAAGCTCTGACACTGAGGCTGAACAGAACACGGTCCTCAGTTGTAAACGGTGCTGCAAGAAAATGTAACAAAAGCGAACAGGGCTTCCGATTTATACTGAGAATGAACACGCAAGAGGAGCAAAGGGCAGATGTTACTAATGAATGAATAGGAAGGAACAGGGTTTCTGCTCTAATGAAATGATCCTGCTGTCCTCAGTTGAGCAAGAGACACATTTCAATGCAATTACTTCAAGTCAGAGGCTAGCAGTTCTCCAACCAACCAGCATAACTATTTGCTCTGTGATCTCAGCAGCTCCAGAGGACTCAGAAATCCTTTCTCTGCACAAATGTCTTTTTGTCCTTTCCAAGACCCAGGATCACACACTCTGATCCTCTCATGAAAATAATGAGGTGTGCCCTAGTTGCTGTTGCCTCATTTTTAGTGTGTTGAGTATGAAGCATTGAAGAACTTTGAAGGCTTTGCTCTTGAGTTTAGGGATGTGCTGGAGCCAGCGTGTATGACTCAGGAAAATCAAATAGACATACTCTTCCCAGGTCCCAGTTTAGTGAAGCCACAATGACAGCTTGAAAATTGCCACGATGGGTATGCTGGTACAACAGGAATTAGTTAATGCTACCAGGCATGCCCCACCTTTACAGACACCCAGTTTAGCAGCACATCACTGGATTATTTTCTGATGTCCTTGTTATGCCACGTCTTGTGGGGACAAAAGGGTTCAGAATTCACCTCTCCTCTACTCTTGCTCCTAGAAGCCATCATCTACTGGGGCCTTGATTGTTGCTATTTCTATTCAATCTCCAAATTCTCTTGTTCTGTAGCTCTGTGTCTCCTACAAGCATGCCAGTGTGAAACTTGACAGCTATTTTGAATATAACTAAAGGTATCACTGAACAAGTTTTATTTTCAAATTATCTTTCCTAGCGTGGAATATTCAGATGCTAGAGTCATTGGGAACAGAGGTGGGCAAGTAGCGACTCTGGGTTGTAAATCCCTTACAGCCCCACTATTCTTGCTTGGTATCGACAGACCCTGAAACAAGGAGTAATCTTCTTTGGAAACTAAGCAGCTCCATGCCAGTCAGGAATGACTCCGGTTTTACGTTTGGCTGAGAGGTCAAAAGGGTGACACCTTAAGTGTTCTTCTCTCCAAGATTGAGTACGGCCGCTCTCCATCTCAGTCCCTGGAGGTTGTCCAGAGCTCCCAGAGTATCCCTGCTCTGGGGCAGAATCACCAAGGCTCATCCTTGCCAGTTCCGCACAGGCTCCAGGAGGGCTTTCCTGCTAGGTGCAGGGTACAGGAATGGCTGTGTCTGTTCCTTAGGTAGAGGGAGGCCAGAATGATGTTAGTATAAGAGGGACTGGGATTCTGGGCCTCTTTTAAACTATTTGACAAAATTTTTGGTTTTTTTGTTTATTTGTTTGTTTTATTTTGCCATTTCACCAATTAGGAGAGCAATCACTTGGTAGTTATATTGTTTTTGGCACTTGGGGAGGTTGTTGTGGTTAGGTTACATTAAGAAATTGTGCCTTTTTTCCTGTTCATATATAAACTGAGACAGTGAAAGAAACAGCAATAGTTTTCAAAGCAGTCGCTTACATATCCTATAATAAAGGTGGTAAGTTTCATTGCCCACATCTAATTTTCAGTCTAGTGGAAATGAACAGAGACCTGGGAAGAGTATGCCTATTTGATTTTTCTGAGTCATACACACCGACTCCAGCACGTCCCTAAACTCAAGGGACAGTTAGAGGGCATGTGAGCATGTCATGAGAGAGGTCAATGCTAATTGAGAGGCTGATGCCAATTGACAGGTCTGTGCCAATCCCCAATACTGTGAGATTGAAGGGGAGGAAGAGATGACATCTCCTTCAGACCTTGCCAATAAGGACGGACTAGGAGTTCATCCATGGAATCTAAGGAGGAGCAAATCCCAGGGGCATCTATTTAGGGTGCTCGTGCAAATCCTTTGTCCAGTACAGCTGTCATAGGGGACAGGAGGAAGAAAAGTTATGTGATCCATAGTCCCCTGGTTGATTTGGTTCCTTATGATACTGTTTTGCACCAGCATGTCCTCATCTCCTGCAGCCCCTCTGCCTCTTCCAGAATCATCTCTTCCCTCCTTGCTGTTCAGATCAGTGGATGTGCATTGCACAAGTTGATCATTTCCTGTGTAGGCCCTTTGCTGGTCTGAATTATGTCCATCCTTATTTTCTGCATTAGGTACCACTCCCTCCACCGTTGCTTGTTGCCTTGTAAGAGGTCTCCTTTTGTATATTTCAATTTTACTTTTTATTAATACACATTTGACTTCATCTTTTGCTGATCTATACTTTTGGGGTAACATTGTCATTTTTGGAGGACATTTTTGTTTATCTGTAGTGATTCAGATTAAATAATCTCTTTATACTTCGACATATGTGTTTTCTTCCTGTTGAAAATCAAATATTATTATACTTCATTCCTCTCATTCTGTTCCTCTTTCTTTACATGGTAGTTTTAAGGGAGGAAAACTTAAGACTATAAACTGGAGCAATGCGATAAAACTTATTCAGAATGAGGGGTGGATATTAAGCTTGGTAACTCAAAGCAATAGCAGGGTTAGAACTAGTGTTGGGAAGAGGGTTTAGGGAAGCTGATCATAAAACCTGCCGGATGGGGATGGCTCTTCTGGAATAATCTCCCAGCTCACTTCCCAGCATTCCTTGGGCCATTGCAGAAGAAACAATGATGAAACTTCACCTATTGGCCACAAGATGGCACTGTAGTCCACTGGGATCTAAAGGGCTGTTGGGGGGGGGGGCGGTCTAGCAGTGCACCCTGGGAGGGAAAGGGTTAAGAAAACTTAGGGCTTGGATCCAATATTATACAGATGTTGCAGCTGTTTTCAGTGACTGCTAGGCTACCTACAGCTATGCAAGAGGCAGGAAGTCCCTCTAATCTCCAATGAGATCTTCAGTTGAAGATTTTGGCCAGGGCAGGCTTGGTGTCAGGGCAGGTGCAGAGGAGAAACTAACTGCCTCAGAAGAACAGGGGAAAGCCAGGGGTGGGCTGTGCCCTGAGTCCAGTGCATTTCTGCTGCATCTTATCTTCCCTGTGGTCTCTCCAGGCAACAGCTTTAACCTGCCTAAGTGATCTGGGATTCTACAAGTTTATAAGTCGTGCTGATAACGTCATCTTGACTTGATTTCCATTGGACACCAAGCCTGTGTTCTCTGGAGGACAAAAAATATTGATAACAAGTTCTAAAACACCCAAGTAAACAAACGACTGAAGGAAAATGTTAGTAGATGCACCAAACTGTTCCATTAGACCTCAAGATAATCAACTGGTAGAATTATTGAAAAGAGGCTATAAATAAGTCTCTACTACGTATTTGTGGGTATAGAGCAGTGGTTGAGTCCTCTCAGGGTAGATTAAGGAAGGAATTCAGCTAGTATCATCTATCCCATACTTTGGCTTAGATAGAAATTTATGAGCTCCTCAATTTATTTTCTTGTAAAATATTACAGAATATTAAACAAACACCTTCTTTTTCTCCAGCCTGTATTCCTCTTTACCACTTATAGGTAAAGTGGACACCCAGAAGCACCCAGTTAATTGGGATCCATTAACTGCAGGACTGGGTGGTGCATAGCTGGGTTTCACAGGGAGTGCAAACTCCATGTGCAGGGAACCCCATGTGTCTGTGCTGTGTCCAATTCCCCTCTGTGACTCTGCCAAAGGGGGAGTGCCAGGTCACCCAGGACCCCACTCACAAAGAGGGGAGCAGGCTGCTTGCTTGGCAAAAAAAAAAAAATCAATTCACCAACTGGCCAATCTGTTGAAAGCCAAAATGAAAGGATCAACTGTGAGTCTCATGAATGCCCCATTTCCCAAGTTATGAAAGTGATAGCAGCTCACAGATCTCAGAATGATTTCAACAGCATATGAAGGTACGTTTAGAAAGCTTTGTCTACAACCTTCCTTGGTATTGATCCTCAGTTGTGTTCAGCCCACTCGGCAGCTGAGCTTATTTTGATGCCAAATTTCAATGTTTCCCATTTCAGTCACTGAGCACTTCTCACATTCTCTGTATCTTACACACATCTGTGTGCTCCTGTCTTTTCTTATTTTTGTGTGATTCATATTTAAATTGGGCTGTACGGAACACAAGCATACATTTGTAAATGACTCCTATCTTTTATTCAATTTAACTGTGTACTTTTTAGTAATTCTTTTTATTAAGTTATAATTAATGAGAGTAAAACACAAATATTAATATAAGGACATCCTGGTACATTTTGACAAATTCAGACACCAGTGCAACAATAAGTGAAAGGATTAAAACAATTTTCCATCACTCAAGAAAGCGTCCTCATGCTCTTTTCCAATTCATTTCTATCCCAGAGTTAACTTTTAAAAATTTTTATCACCATTGACTAGTTTTGTCTATTCATGAACTTCATATAAATGAAATCATACAATATTTTATTGAGTTATTTTCCTCCAAAGTTAGTATTTCTAAGGAGTATTCATATTACTGTATCAGTAGGTCATTCTTTCTGATGACTAATATTCCATTGCATAACTGTACCATACCTCGTTTATCCATTCTCCTGTTGACGGATACCCATGTTACTCCTGCCTTCAACTATTACGAATAAAGTTGTTGTGAACGTTTTTGTGGAATTCTGTCTTGTGGACATATGCATTTTTTTAAGGCACAGACTTAAGAGTGGAAATACTGACTCACAGTATAGATGTGTGTGCTATGCTTGTGTGTCTCCACAAAAGCTCATGTTGAAATTTGTCAGTGTAATGGTATTGGGAGGTGGGACAGTTAAGAGGTGACTAGGTCATGAGGGGTCTGCCCTCAGAAAGAGATTGATGCCCTTATTGTGGGAGTGAATTAGTTGTCTTGGGAGTGGTCTTCTGACAAAAAGAATAAATTCAGTCATGTTCTTTGTCTTGGGTGCTTGCTTCCTTTTCCTTCTGCGTTGGAGGACAGCAGGAGACCCTCATCAGTTGTGGCCCCCTGATCATGGACCTCCCAGTTTCCAGATCTACATGCCAAATAAATCTCTCGTCCTTATAAATCACCAGTCTGTGGTATTTCTCTACAGCAGTGGGAAAGAAATTGAAAGAAAAAATGGTACCGAGAGTGACGCTGTTGCTATCACAAATACCTGAAAATGCTGAAGCAGCTTTGGTTAATGGGAAATGGGTAATGGATAGAGGCTGGAAGAATTTGGAAAAGGAGACCAGCAAAAGCCTAGAGTGCTGAAAACAGGGCATTAAGGGCAATTCTGGTTAATGCTCAAAGGGAAATGAAGAACAAGATATCGTAAATAGAAGTAAATGCCATCCTTGTTATAACTAGCAAAAGTCTTGGCAAAGTTGTGTTTTGTTATAGGACATTATGGATGTAAAAATTATGAGCCATTAGCTAGGATGTCTGCTGAAAGAAATATCTAAGCGGCAAAGCATTTGGGCTACTGTGTGACTACTTTTAGCCACCAGGAAATTTAACTCAGCAACCAGGGAAGAAAAAGAATAGATTTTACAAACCAGCACAGTTGGTGACTGTGCTGTCCTGTGCTGTGCCTCCCTCTGCTGTCCTGTCTCCACAAGCCAAACTCGCTCTGGAGTTAGAGAAAAGGGAACCAGTTAACATAATATACTGGCTCAGCCTCTGAAGGCAGGGTGGATCTAGAGGCACTAACACATGCTGTCCAGACATAGCCTTGAGGGTGCTCAGTCCCAAGCTGGCTAGGTCTGTGCTGTGAGCTGATAAAGCCCTAGAATTATTTCTGGGGAATCTGTACTGTTGATAATTTACAGACAACCCAGGTCTGCTTTGGATCTGATCAGATGGACTAAGTCTTGGAGACTCTGCACCACCGGCTGCTCAGGAAAGGGGCTGGGAATGTTACCTGAGAAAGGAAAACATAGTAAGAAACTTTGATGTGAATCAAGCATCAGAAAGATGATGTGAGGACAGCAAGGAAGAGCTGGAACCTGAGGGTTTAATCACAGGCTCCTCACCCTCTGCTGATGGGCAGGTGTGAGAACTCCAGCATGGAGCACCACAGCACTAGGTGGGAGGAGGGTGAGAGGATGACAGAGCAGCCTGGCAGCTGGGACAGTGTAGGCATAAGATGAACTGTTTTATCACAGATGCTTCTGCCCTCACCTAGCCCTCTGGCTCTGCAGGACAAGTAGAGAATACAGGGTCCCCAAAGCACTAGACCTAAGGAAGCCTCCTGCAGGGAGAGGACACAGGACAGTGACATCACAGGATACCCCTCCCATCAGGAAAATCAAGGCCCTGAACTCAGGTTCTTTCCCAGGAGGATCAAGCCCTGAATCAGTTCAGTGCTGCCTTCCCCACTGTGCCGTGAACTACAAGCTCTTATGCTGGGCACTGTTTTGTCTCCTGGGAGCAGGTGAGTCTCTGCAGACAGGACAGAGGCCCCATTCTCAGCTTTCCCACCCCGTGTCCTCCACTTTACCCTGGGGACGCACCTCCAGACTGTCTCCTCTGCTCATCCTCCATCTGCTTTTCCCACAGACCCAGTTGAAGCTGGAGTCACCCAAAGACCCACACACCTGATCAAAACGAGAGGACAGCAAGTGACTCTGAGATGCTCTCCTATCTCTGGGCACACCAGTGTGTCCTGGTACCAACAGGCCCTGGGTCAGCGGCCCCAGTTTATCCTTGAGTATGATGAAGAGGAAGAGAGAAACAGAGGAAACTTCCCTAATCGATTCTCAGGTTACCAGTTCCGTGACTATAGCTCTGAGCTGAATGTGAGCACCTTGGAGCCAGGGGACTTGGCCCTGTATCTCTGTGCCAGCAGCTTGGCACAGCCCGATAGAGTCACCGACATTCTGTATATAAACTTCCTGCCTCAGCTTTGACTTGAGAGCTGCTGGCCCAGCCAGGTTTCCCTCCTTCAAGGGAAGCTTTGAGTTGTTTGGAAGGCACGTCTTGTGTCCTGCTGAGCACAGAGCTCTCCCAACCAACAGAGCCCAGGCTTCCTGTGCCCTGAGTGCTCCTGCTTCTCTGCTGCATATTCCTGCAGCTTGTCACTTCCTGGGTAACTTTAGAAGAAGCGTGACTGCTGAGCCCCAGATGTGTGCCAGATTCTTCGGATTTGTAGTATATCTTCAGGCTTTCCAACAATCTTGCAAATCAAACATTCTTAATCTTCCTTTCCATATGGAAGGCTCAGGGACATTGAGTCATTTCCCCCAGTGTCACCTGGCTTGTAAGGATCAGAAGTGGGAAATGAACTAGTCGGTGATGATCAAGTCCACACGTTTTCCTCCTACCACCGCTCCGTCATCAGCTTCTGTGTCCTGGTCAGATGACAGTGCCCTCACCCTGTCCTCCAGTGACCAGCAGGGCTGCAGTAAAGGCTCACATATCTTCAGGGGTCATTACTATGGCCTCGTAATTAGCAACTTTGAGAAATGTTCGTGCTGTGCTGCTAAACTAGGGGTCTGTAAGGTGGGAGCATGCCTGGCAGCATTTACTAATTTCTATTTTACGAGGTTACCCACTATGACAGATTTCAAGCTGTCACCATGGCTTCACTAAATAGGGAGCTGGGAAGAATATGCCTACTTGGCTCTTCTGAGTCATACAAGCTGGCTCCAGCACACTCCTAGACTCAAGAGCAAAGCATTCAAAGTTCATCGAAGCCCCTGTATCTGCTGGTCACTGACTCTTACTCTCTGCCCACAATGTCCTGCCAACTGCAATAGTGACTGTTTTACATCTTTCATCCAAATTTGTGTCCTGACCATCTCTAACCCAGCATTATAAGAGAAATGGCATTCTGGGAAAGGCAGACTCTTGCCTTTGCAAAGCTGAGTTAACACCGTCCAGCACAGGATACATTCTCTCAGATTAAGGCATCGGATCACACAACTTTCTCTACCTGCCAGTCCCTGGACTCCTCACCTGAGGTCACTTAGGCTGCCCAGTTGAATGTGGACACAATTTGTATGTAGATGTTCCAGGCCCTGGCTACTAACTTTAATCCTGTGCCTGATGTCTCCCTTCACCAGAGGGTGTGTGTGTGTGTGTGTGTGTGTGTGTGTGTGTGTCTAATTTCCCCTTGGAAGACAATGTCATGATGACTACATGGCTTAATGGGATTTTTTCATGAAAATCATTTTATTAAAAAGAATTAGAAAATTTGAATTCTATTCTGAGTCCTTCCTTGGGACTGTCCAGAGAGTATTTCTGACCCTTCCAACCTATGTCGTGGGTGTATTTGGCAGCCCAGAGTGCAGCAGACACTTCTCGGTCCCATACACTTGTGAGTTAGATCGGAGATGCCTGTGAAAATGACAGACTCTGGGTGTTGTGCGCTCTCAGGCCAGGACTCCCTGGAATTTCACAGACTACGATGGAACAAATAGATTCCTAGTATGAAGAATATTAGGACATAGGAATGAGGAAGCATGAGCACAAACATGTGAACGGCAAACCTGAAGACTCAAAATTTTGGCATTATAAGATATGAAAGTTTGGAGAGCTACATTTAAATGAACACGAGGGGGAACTCTAAAAGGAAAAAGAGAATGATGGTCTAAAATCATCAGGTGACTTTCATAAAAATTATCAAATAGCATCTCTAGAAATGAGTCATCCAATCACTGACAACAAAATGCAAAGTCAAACAGCTGCTCCTAAAGAAACGTCAAAGATGGGTCTGAAGAAGTGTCTAGAATGCAGCACAGAAAATTAAAGCTGAAATATGAAAGAAGTTAAAGAACAGAGAAGACAAAATGGATATTTTCCATATCGTAGAATATGCATTTTTAAAAACAATTTCCCATTTTTCTCACGTATAATTGAAGTTTCAACCAGATAAAATAGGTAGAATGTTATGAGGTGAAAAGATGTTAGCTGAGAATTTTTTAGAGGCGTTTAAATTCAGAGTTTTTCAGAAATTTTCAGAATTCAGAGATTTCAGAATCAAAATGAATCTCTAGTAAGACAAGTAGTCAAGTCATAGGGAAATTGTAGAACATGAGGGACAAAGAGAAGATTTCGAAAGCAGTCAGAAAGGAAAGAGAAATACCTCCCATGGGAATCGACGGAGAACCACAGTCAGTCAAGATAGTGGTTAAAAATAACCATTAGCTCAATTGTCATTCTCCTTCATTTAAGGTGAGATTTTATTAAAAAAAAAAAAAACTTTTAGAACAGGAATATAAAAAATAGTTGCTGCGAGTTTGCTACCAAGGTATCTTTTCTGAATTATAGTTAACAAAGGTGGGAAATGATCCCAGAAGAAAGGCATGAGGTTTAGCTAATGAGGGAACCCATGTAATGGGAGAATACCGTTGGGCACCTGTGACTGGGGGAATAGAGGCAGCTGGGGATGAATGGGGATGGAACAGGGGACCCTGATTTGCAGGGAAGACAATGAGCTCACTCCTTGCTGCCCTGTGTAGGGGGCACTGTTGTCACCTCCTACAGGACATGCCCAGCAGAGAGAGAGTGGCTGTGGGATAAGGAGATCAATGCAGAGATGCAGTGTGAGGCCTCTGGGTCCAGACAGTTCTGGAGCACAAAGCAATGAGCCATGCATTGATGTTATTAAAAGGAGATTATAAATACTTAAAGCGTCACCCAAGTGTGTTCTGATATAAATGCTGTGACCTTGAGGTCCTGGAGATTGAGAAAGGAAGTGATGTCAATTGGGAACTGCCCTGTGGAGACAAGGACGTCCCTCCTCCTCTGCTCCTGCTCACAGTGACACTGATCTGATAAAGCCCCCATTCTGTCTGACTCTGCCATGGGCAACAGGCTCCTCTGCTGGGTGTTCCTGGGTTTCCTAGGGACAGGTGAGTCCTCAAAACACCAATTAGTTTCCTTTTATCTCTGTGTGTAGGCGTGTGTGTGTGTGTATGTGTGTGTGTGTGTGTGTGTGTGTGTGTGTATGATATGACTACAAATGTTCTTCCTTATTCTGTTGCCAAATTCTATTTTCACAGATCACACAGGTGCTGGAGTCTCCCAGTCTCCCAGGTACAAAGTCACAAAGAGGGGACAGGATATAGCTTTCAGTTGTGATCCAATTTCGGGTCATGAAACACTGTATTGGTACCGACAGATCCTGGAGCAGAGCCCAGAGTTTCTGACTTACTTCCGGTATGAAGCTCAACTAGACAAATCAGGGCTGCCCAGTGATCGGTTCTCTGCAGAGAGGGCTGGGGGATCCCTCTCCACTCTGAAGATCCAGCGCACAGAGCAGCAGGACTCTGCCGTGTATCTCTGTGCCAGCAGCTCAGCCACAGTGTGGCACAGTCACCTCTTTCCTGCTCACAAACCTCCTCCTCTCCCTCCTGGCAGCTCCTAGAGAACCTCTCCAAGGAGAGCTCCAAGGCCTCTCCTTGCTCCTCACTTTTCATGGGAAAGAAGCAGATTTGGACCTCAGCGGTCCTTTGGGTAGGAAGAGACAACAGATCCATTCCTGAAACACAGTGACTGCAAATGTAGGTGGTGAAAACAATCATGACCCATGTATTCTAGGAGTCCTGAGAGCCAGCTCACTGCTCCAAGCAAGGTGTGGGTGTCTTCGCCTTGGCCTTCAGGGCAGAAATGCAACTTCTAGACGTCTTGGCGGCTGCTGTGCTGCCCATGTATATAAGGTTGTCATGGGCAGGAAAGAGGCCTGTTCTCCCACATGTGTTGGGGCATCTGGCATCTCTAACGTCTGAGGCTACATCCCCAGGAAGACCTTTCTTCTGAAGCCTCTTCTATTTCTGTCACCTGGGAAGTTTTCTGCAACAAAATATCAAACCTTTCTTCCTGTTTGAAATAAAGACCTTGCAACTTTTGTGGTCCTTACTTGATAATGCCATCAGGATAACAATAAGACTTCATTTCTTCTGCCTACCTGAAGCCACGTGTATCCTTTATTTTGTTTCCATTTGCCATTGCTGCTGTCCTGATAGATAGAAGCATGCATTCACCCCCGCTGCCAGTTCACCATGATTCCCTCAGGAAATCTGATTTCTAGACTCTGAGTGTTTTCATTGCTGCCCAGCTCATTTGATTGAAATAATTTTCCTGAGGACTTTAACTCAAGAAGTGCTTTCTTGATACCATTGATTGTATTGCTTTTAATTTTATTTTTTGTATTATACATTGTCATATGGTACTTGTTCAAAATAGAAGTACAATGATTATATTGCAATAGAATCTTCCACCTGTCTGCGGGTGATGCTGCAGTTTGTACCTGTGAAATCTAACGCACTGTCAGAGCTTATGTGATTATGGATCATGGGTTTCTGAGAATAATTGGCAACAGATCACTTCTCCAAGTCTGGGACTTGGTGTCCCAGACACAGCCATGATAGAGGTGCCCTGAGCCTTTCATAGCTAGAAGGGGCATCATAGTCCTTCCAAATTCAATGATCAGAAATTGTGGTGCTACAGACACCAAATTTCTTTCCCCAGAGAATGATGGTCCCTAACTGGAGTTGCCCTGGACCCATTTTTTATTCTGCCATCATCAAATTGCTCATTGCTCAGGTGCCCTCTGTCTCCTGGGACTGAGGAAGGCCAGGGCACAGATGGGAATTTCCTGACTTCCTAGACCTTTTCTCTAACAGCTGCCACCTTCCTCCACATGACCCCTGAGACACCTGGTCCTAACAGTGGGCAAGCTCTGACACTGAGGCTGAACAGAACACGGTCCTCAGTTGTAAACGGTGCTGCAAGAACATGTAACAAAAGCGAACAGGGCTTCTGATTTATACTGAGAATGAACACGCAAGAGGAGCAAAGGGCAGATGTTACTAATGAATGAATAGGAAGGAACAGGGTTTCTGCTCTAATGAAATGATCCTGCTGTCCTCAGTTGAGCAAGAGACACATTTCAATGCAATTACTTCAAGTCAGAGGCTAGCAGCTCTCCAACCAACCAGCATAACTATTTGCTCTGTGATCTCAGCAGCTTCAGAGGACTCAGAAATCCCTTCCCTGCACAAATGTCTGTTTGTCCTTTCCAAGACCCAGGATCACACACTCTGATCCTCTCATGAAAATAATGAGGTGTGCCCTAGTTGCTGTTGCCTCATTTTTAGTGTGTTGAGTATGAAGCATTGAAGAACTTTGAAGGCTTTGCTCTTGAGTTTAGGGATGTGCTGGAGCCAGCGTGTATGACTCAGGAAAATCAAATAGACATACTCTTCCCAGGTCCCTGTTTAGTGAAGCCACATTGACAGCTTGAAAACTGCCACGATGGGTATGCTGGTACAACAGGAATTAGTTAATGCTACCAGGCATGCCCCACCTTGACAGACACCCAGTTTAGCAGCACATCATGAGTATTTTCTGATGTCCCTGTTGTGCCATGTTTTGTGGAGAGAAAAGGGCTCAGAGTTCACCTCTCCTCCACTCTTCTGCCTAGACGCCATCATATAAGGGGCTTCGATTGTTGCTATTTCTATTCAATCTCCAAATTCTCTTGTTCTGTAGTTCTGTGTCTCCTACAAGCATGCCAGTGTGGAATATGACAACTATTTTGAATGTAACTACAGGTATCACTGAACAAGTCCATTATTTATAACCTGTCTTTCCTAGCATAGAATATTCAGATGATGGAATCATTGGGAACAGAGGTGGGCAAGCAGCAACTCCGGGTTGTGAACCACTTACAGCCCTGCTATTCTTCTTGTCACCGACAGATTCTGAAACAAGGAGTAATTTGCTTTGGAAACTAAGCAGCTCCATGCCAGTCAGGAATGACTCTGGTTTTACGTTTGGCTGAGAGGTCAGAACGGTAACACCCTAAGTATTCTTCTCTGCAAGACTAAGTACGGCCGCTCTCCATTTCAGTCCCTGGAGGTTGTCCAGAGCTCCCAGAGTATCCCTGCTCTGAGGCAGAATCACCAAGGCTCATCCTTGCCAGCTCCCCACAGGCTCCAGGAGGCCTTTTCTGCCAGGTGCAGGGCACAGGAATAGCTGTGTCTGTCCCTTAAGTAGAGGGAGGCCAAAATGATGTTTGTATAAGAGGGACTGGGATTCTGGGTCTCTTTTAAAATACTTGACAAAATTTTCTTTGCGTTTTGGTTTATTTCACCATCTCACCAATGAGAAGAGCAACCTCTTGGTAATTATATTGTTTTTTAGCACTAGGGAAGGTTTTTGTGGTTAAGTTACTTTAAGAAATTGTATTTTCTTGTTCTGATATAACTCAAAACAGTGAAAGAAACAGTAATTATTTTGAAAGTGGTCATGCATCCTATGTTAAAGGTGTTAGGTTTCATTGCCCTTATCTAACTTTCAGTCTAGTGGAAAGAAAAGGCACAGTTAGGGGGGCATATGAGCATGTCATGAGAGAGGTCGATGCCAATTGAGAGGCCTGTGCCACTCCCCAGTACTGTGGGATTAAAGGGGAGAGAGGGATGAGCTCTCTTTCAGACTATGCTCAAAGAGGAAGGAGTGGGAGTTCATCCATGGGAACCTGAGAAAGGGCAAATCCCAGGGGCATCTAACTCAGGGTGCAGGAGCAATCCTTAGAAAGAAAAATGGTCCAGTTCAGCTGTCAGAGGAGACAGGAGAAAGAAAAGTCATGTGATCCACAGTCCCCTGACTGATCTGCTTCCTTCTGATATTATTTTGCACCAGCATGTCCTCATCTCCCGCAGCCCCTCTGCCTCTTCCAGAATCATCTCTTCCCTCTTTGCTGCCCAGATCAGTGGATGCGCATTGTACAAGTTGATCGTTTCCTGTGCAGTCCCTTTGCTGGTCTGAATTATGTCCATCTTTGTTTTCTGCATTAGGTACTGCTCCCTCCACCGTTGCTTGCTGCCTTGTAAGAGGTATCATGTTTTATATTTCAATTTTACTTTTTATTAATACACATTTGACTTCATCTTTTGCTGATCTATTCTTTTGGAGCAACATTGTCATTTTTGGAGGACTTTTATATCTTTAGTGATTCAGATCTCTTTATGCTTCAATGTCTGTGCTTTCTTTCCATTTAAAACCAAATGTTATTATCTTTCATTCCTCTCATTCTGTTCATCTTTCTTTAGAGGGTAGTTTTAAGGGAGAAAAAGTCAGCCTACAACTGTAGCTATGTGATAAAATGTATTCAGAATGAGGGTGTGATATTAAGCTTGGTAACTCAAAGCAATTGTCAGGGTTAGAACTAGTGTTGAGAAAAGAGTTCAGAGAAGCTGATCATAAAACCTGGGGGATGGCACTTCTGGAATATTCTCCCAGATCACTCTGCAGACACTTCCCAGCATTCCTTGGGCTATTGCAGAAGAAACAATCATGAAACTTCACCCATTGGCCACAAGGTGACACTGTGGTCCACTGGGATCTAAAGGGCTCTGGGGAGTCTGGGAGAGCAGCTTAGCAGAGAAAGGGTTAAGAAAAATTAGGGCTTGGTTCCAATATTATGCAGCTGTTACACCCGTTTTCAGTGATTGCTAGGCTACCTACAGCTATGCAAGAGGCGGGAAGTCCCTCTAATCTTCAAAGAGATCTACAGTTGAAGAATTTTGGCCAGGGCAGGCTTGGTGTCAGGGGCAGGTGCAGAGGAGCAACTAACTGCCTCAGAGGAACAGGGGAAAGCCAGGGGTGGGCTGTGCCCTGAGTCCAGTGCATTTCTGCTGCATCTTATCTTCCCTGTGGTCTCTCCAGGCAACAGCTTTAACCTGCTTGAGTGATCTGGGATTCTACAAGTTTGTAAGTCATACTGCTAACATTACTTCGGCTTAGATTCCACTGGGACACCAAACTCATGTTCTCTGGAGGACAGAAAATATTGATAACAAGTTCTAAAACACCCAAGTAAGCAAACTACTGAAGGAAAATGTTAGTAGAGTCACCAAACTATGCTGTTAGACCTGAAGATAATCAACTAGCAGAATTATCAAAAAGAGACCATCAGTGAGTCTCCACTAAGTATTTGTGGGCATGGAGTGGTGTCTGAGTCCTCTCAGGATAGATTAAGAAGGAATTCAGCTATTACCGTGACTTTGGCTTGGATTAAAATTCTTGAGCACCTCAAATTATTTTCTTGTAAAATATTATGGAATAATATTGAGCAAACAATTTTATTTTTCTTCCTTTAAATTTTTATCCCTCTTTAGCACTTACACACAAAGCAGACACCTAGAGGCAAAGTTTCTTTAGCTGGGATCCTTTAACTGCAGGACTGGGAGGTCCATAGCTGGGCTTCACAGGGAGTGCAAACCCCATGTGTCTGTGCTTCTAATTCCCCTCTATGAGGCTGCCAAAGGGGGAGTGCCAGGTCACCCAGGACCCCACTCACAAAGAGGGGAGCAGGCTGCTTGCTTGGCAAAAAAGAAATCAATTCACCAACTGGCCAATCTGTTGAAAGGCTCAATTGTGAGACTCATGAACGCCCAATTTCCCAAGTTATGAAACTGATAACAGCTCACAGTTCTCAGAATGATTTCAAGAGCAAATAAAGATATTTTTAGAAAGCTTTGTTTGTCTACAGCCTTCCTTGATATTGATCCTCAGTTGTGTTTCAGCCCACTTGGCAGCTGAGCTTATTTTGATGCCAAATTTCAATGTTGCCCATTTCAGTCACTGAGCACTTCTCACATTCTCTGTATCTTACACACATCTGAGCGCTCCTATCTTTTTAAAATTTTGTGTGATTCATTTTTAAATTGGGCTCTACAGAACACAGGCATATATTTGTAAATGAGTCCCATTTTTTACGCAATTCAGCTGTTTACTTGTTAGTAATACTTTAAAGTGTAATCAATAGAGAGTAAAACACAAATATTAATACAAGGACATCCTAGTATGTTTTGACAAATGCATACACCAGTGCAACAGTAACTGAAATGATTATAAAACAATTTTCCTTCACTCAAGAAAGCGTCCTCATGCTCTTTTCCAATCAATTTCTATCCCTGAGATAAAAAACTTTTCTTATTTTTATCACCATTGACTAGCTTTGTCTATTCTTTAACTTCATATGGACCTCCCAGTCATGCAGTTAAAGGAATAATATAATATTTTTATTGAGTTATTTTCCTCCAAACTTAGTATTTCTAAAAAGTATTCATATTGTTGTATCAGTAGCTTATTCTTTCTTATGGCTAATATTCCATTGCATAACTGTACCACAGCTCGTTTATCCATTCTCCTGTTGATGGACACCCATGTTACTCCTGCCTTCAACTATTATAAATAAAGTTGTTGTGAACGTTTTTGTGGAATTCTGTCTTGTGGACATATGAATTTTTTTAAGGCACAGACTTAAGAGTGGAAATGCTGACTCACAGTGTAGATGTGTGTGCTATGCTTGTGTGTCCCCACAAAAGCTCATGTTGAAATTTGTCAGTGTAATGGTATTGGGAGGTGGGACAGTTAAGAGGTGACTAGGTCATGAGGGGTCTGTCCTCAGAAAGAGATTGATGCCCTTATTGTGGGAGTGAATTAGTTGTCTTGGAAATGGTCTTCTGACAGAAGGATAAATTCAGTCATTTTTCTCTCTCTTGGGTGTTTGCTTTTCTGTCCTTCTGCCTTGGAGGACAGCAGGAGACCCTCATCAGTTATGGCCTCTTGATCTGGACTTCCCAGTCTCTAGATCTATAAGCCAAATAAATCTCTTGTATTTATAAACTACGCAGTCTGTGGTATTTCTCTACAGCAGTAGGAAAGAAATTGAAATGGAAAATGGTACCGAGAGTGAGGCTGCTGCTCTAACAAATACCTGAGAATGTTGAAGCAGCTTTGGTGAATGGGAAATGGGTAATGGATAAAGGTTGGAAGAATTTGGAAAAGCAGACCAGTATGAGCTTATATTGCTGAAAACAGAGCATTAAAGGCAATTCTGGTGAGTGCTCAGGGGGAAATGAAGAACAGGCTATCAGAAATTGAAGTAAACACCATCCTTGTTATAAGTAGCAAAATCCTTGGCAAAATTGTGTTCGGTTCTAGGACTCTATGAAATATAAAAATTATGAGTCGTTAGCTAGGATATCTGCTGAAAGAAATATCTAAGTGGCAAAGCATTCAGGCTACTGTGTGACTACTTTTAGCCACCAGGAAATTTAACCCAGCAAGAAGAGAGCCAAGGGAATGGATTTTGTAGTACAGTCCGTGACCTTACCTCCATCTGCTTTTCTGTCTCAAACTCACTCTGGAGTTAGAGAAAAGGGAGCCAGTTAACATAATATACTGGGCTCAGCCTCTGAAGGCAGGGTGGATCTAGAGGGACTAACACATGCTGTCCAGACATGGCCTTGAGGGTGCTCAGTCCCAAGCTGGCTTGGTCTGTGCTGTGAGCTGATAAAGCCCTAGAATTATTTCTGGGGAATCTGTACTGTTGATAATTTACAGACAACCCAGGTCTGCTTTGGATCTGATCAGATGGACTAAGTCTTGGAGACTCTGCACCACCAGCCGCTCAGGAAAGGGGCTGGGAATGTTGCCTGAGAAAGGAAAACATAGTAAGAAACACTGATGTGAATCAAGCATCAGAAAGATGATGTGAGGACAGCAAGGAAGAGCTGGAACCTGAGGGTTTAATCACAGGCTCCTCACCCTCTGCTGATGGGCAGGTGTGAGAACTCCAGCATGGAGCACCACAGCACTAGGTGGGAGGAGGGTGAGAGGGTGACGGGGCAGCCTGGCAGCTGGGACAGTGTAGGCATAAGATGAACTGTTTTATCACAGATGCTTCTGCCCTCACCTAGCCCTCTGGCTCTGCAGGACAAGTAGAGAATACAGGGTCCCAGGAGCACTGGACCTAAGGAAGTGTCCTGCAGGGGGAGGACACAGGACAGTGACATCACAGGATACCCCTCCCATCAGGAAAATCAAGGCCCTGAACTCATTCAGCTCTTCCCCAGGAGGACCAAGCCCTGAATCGGGGCGGTGTTGCCTTCCCTACTGTGCCATGAACTCTGGGCTCTTATGCTGGGTGCTGCTTTGTCTCCTGGGAGCAGGTGAGTCCTATGCACAGGACAGCAGCCCCATTCTCAGCTTTCCCACCCCGTGTCCTCTACTTTACCCTGGGGACGCACCTCCAGGCTGTCTCCTGTGCTCATCCTCCATCTGCTTTTCCCACAGACTCAGTTGAAGCTGGAGTCACCCAAAGACCCACACACCTGATCAAAACGAGAGGACAGCAAGTGACTCTGAGATGCTCTCCTATCTCTGGGCACACCAGTGTGTCCTGGTACCAACAGGCCCTGGGTCAGCGGCCCCAGTTTATCCTTGAGTATGATGAAGAGGAAGAGAGAAACAGAGGAAACTTCCCTAATCGATTCTCAGGTTACCAGTTCCGTGACTATAGCTCTGAGCTGAATGTGAGCACCTTGGAGCCGGGGGACTCGGCCCTGTATCTCTGTGCCAGCAGCTTGGCACAGCCCAATAGAGTCACCGACATTCTGTATATAAACTTCCTGCCTCAGCTTTGACTTGAGAGCTGCTGGCCCCAGCCAGGTTTCCCTCCTTCAAGGGAAGCTTTGAGTTGTTTGGAAGGCACGTCTTGTGTCCTGCTGAGCACAGAGCTCTCCCAACCAACAGAGCCCAGGCTTCCTGTGCCCTGAGTGCTCCTGCTTCTCTGCTGCATCTTCCTGCATCTTGTCACTTCCTGGGTAACTTTAGAAGAAGAGTGACTGCTGAGCCCCAGATGTGTGCCAGATTCTTCGGATTTGTAGTATATCTTCAAGCTTTCCAACAATCTTGTAAATCAAACATTCTTACTCTTCCTTTCCATATGGAAGGCTCAGGGACATTGAGTCATTTCCCTTTACAAGCCAGGGGACATTGTGTCCCCTGGCTTGTAAGGATCAGAAATGGGAAATGAACTAGTCGGTGCTGATCAAGTCCACACATTTTCCACCTACCGCTGCTCCATCATCAGTTTCTGTGTCCTGGTCAGATGACAGTGCCCTCACCCTGTCCTCCAGTGACCAGCAGGGCTGCAGTAGAGGCTCAGACATTTCAGGGGTCATTACTATGGCCTCTTCATTAGCAATTTAAGGAATGTTAAATTCCACACCTATTTTTGTTTTTTTTGAGACCGAGTTTCACTCTTGTCGCCCAGGCTGGATTGCAATGGTGTGATCTTGGCTTACCACAGCCTCTGCCTCCTGAGTTCAAGCGATTCTCCTGCCTCAGCCTCTAGAGTAGCTGGGATTACATGTATGTGCCACCATGCCTGGCTAATTTTGTATTTTTAGTAGAGACGGGGTTTCTCCATGTTGGTCAGGCTTGTCTGGAACTCCCGACCTCAGGTGATCGGCCCACTTCGGCCTCCCAAAGTGCTGGGATTACAGGTGTTCAGCCACACACCTGGCCCACTATTTTTAAAAAATCATTTATATGTATGCCTTGTGTCTTTTCTCAGTCTGTAGCTACATTTTCATTTTTATGGTGTTTTTTTATGCACAAGAGTTTAATTTAATGCAACAAAAATTCAAAACAATTTTGTTTGTGTTTAGACAAAAACTAATTTCTCATAAAAATGTCTAAACATATTTTGCTTAATTTATTCCAGTAAAATTTAAGTTTGGCTTCTCACCATTAAGAATAAATATACCTGAGGCCAGGCACAGTGGCTCACGCCTATAATCCCAGCACTTTGGGAGGCTGAGGCAGGTGGATCACAAGGTCAAGAGATTGAGATCATCCTGGTCAACATGGTGAAACACCGTCTCTACTAAAAATACAAAAATTAGCTGGGCATGGTGGCGCGTGCCTGTAGTCCCAGCTACTCGGGAGGCTGAGGCAGTAGAATTGCTTAAACCCAGGAGGCGGAGGTTGCGGTAAGCCGAGATCATGCCACTGCACTCCAGCCTGAGTAACAAGAGTGAAACTCGGTCTCAAAAAAAAAAAAAGAATAAATATACCTGAAATATATCTCATTTAATGGGAGGGAGGACATGTGTTCAAAGAGGAAGCAATAGCCTGTCAAAGACATCTCTGAACTGACAGTGGAGAGGTAGGTGGAGGGCATACGATCACAAATCTTGTCTGGCTGTTGTCTTGTAGAAGAAAGACAGCCAGGAGCAGAGACCACAAGGGCAAAGGTTTATGACTGGACTGTAGGTTGAAGGTTGCAGCAGGTAGAGGGAGGAACAGCAGGTAGATAGCAGAGTCACTGGCTGGCAGGGGCAGTGGCATCACCAGTTGATTCCACTGACTTATGTCCCCAACACACAAACTGAAAAACCTCCCCACAATCTGCCCGTGTTTCCCTGACCCTGCCATGGCCACCAGGTTCCTCAGTGGTGTGACCTTTTGCCTCCTGGGGGAGGTGAGTTCCCTAAAGCCTTTTCCTTGGCTCACCACATCCTAGCCTGAGCCTTTACATTAGTGGGATCCCTTCATGGCTCTCAACTTCCTTCTATCATAGACTTCACAGATGCTGGGACAACCAGATCCCAAGACACCAGAGAACAAAGGCAGGGCATGAAGTGACATGAAGATGCCTGAGACTGTCATCCATGACTACATATGCAGGTGTTAACAAGAGCCGAAGCTGTTGCACCGCTGATCTGTCCCAGCAGGCACTACAGAGAAATCCCTGAGGGTCTGTGACTTTCTCTCAAGGCCAAATATGTAACCTTGCTGTCAAACAGCTTCTCCCAGACCTCTGTGCCCTCTTGCACCAGCAGTCACCCCACAGCCACCTTCCTCTGCACACAAAGCTCAGTGGAAGATACAGGTGGCCTTGCCTTCACAAGACTGTGATCCAGGCAGTGGAAGACACTGTCCCTTTGGAGTCTCCCCAGCACTGCCTGGGCTGGGACCCTCAGAGCTCTGAGCAGCCCCATGCGTGTGAAACTCTGCTCTGTGCTGAACTTCTCTCCCAGGCCAGTCTCAGCTGGACGAGGGAATGTACAGCACCATGATGTGAGTGGATGCAGCCTCTCTTCTAGACCCCTCCTGCAGCTCTGGCCTCAGAAGTCCTCTTCCTCAGTTGCTCTCAGAAAGGAAAGTTCATTGGAAATGTATATTTGCAGACAGCATTGACAACACAGGTCTGTGTCTTTTCTCTGTCGGCCTTCACAACTCCATCTTCTCCACACCATGCTCACGTCAGTCCTCAGCCTCCTCCATGTGATGTCTGCTACCAGCTGTCCCTTTGCTTCCTCTGCACGCTCATCTCTGTGTCAACCACAGACGCCTCAGTTCAGGCCATTCCTCATGCATCATGTTCCTCCCACCAAAGGCCTTTCCACTCCGGGCTGTATCCTCTGTATCCTTTTGTGTTCTTGCTTCAAATCCCAGTTTAACTACCACCACCTCTAGGGAGACACTCCTTCAACAGTTTTTCTAGGCTGCACCTCCTCATTGTACATGCTCACAGCTTATAATATGCATTAATATTCACAGGTTTGGCACCATTGTCATTTGCTATGACTTCTGTGACTACTTAATGGACACTTCTCATGCTCTCTAGATTGTAAAATGCATTAGTTCAGAAATTGTGGATGTTTTATTCCTCATTTTATTGTCAGCACCAACAGCAGTTTCAGGTGCCAGTGGCCAGTCTGGAAAGAATAGAGAATGGATAGTGAAGGACGCTCTGGGTGCCCACTGAGACTGTTCCAGAAGTCTGGACACATTAAATGGGAGCCTCCATCCCTTCATCTCTTAGGATCAAATGAGTCCTGGAAACACACGAGGAACCCGTGTCACAGATGAGTGACTGGATCCCAAGCCTTCCTGCAGGACTGAACATCCTATCTGCCCATTGCCCTCCTGGCTTGTTTCCTTCTTCAATCTCCTTCTCTTGTAGGTGTCCTGGATTTTGGAGTCTCCCAGACACAGGGCACCTAATCACTGGCAGATTGATCAGAAATATAATGTCAAACACTGGCATTAAAAGGTGGTGGACAAGAAAACAAATGACTTCTCCATTCTCTTTGAGAGAGTTTTCCCAGGGCACAAATACCTCTTTGGGTGGCTTTGAGGCCATGGTGCTTGATACACTGAGCTGAGTGTATCAAGTGTATCGTGGGTGTCCATTTCCACAAAGTGGTGAGCAGTGCCAGAGACACAGAGCTCACAGTCACCAGTGCCCTCCAGCCCACACCTGATTTTGGTGCAGGGCACTGAGCAGAGCCCCTTGCTTGTTCCCCTCCTTAGCCAGACAGGAAAGACTGAATGTGAAGCAGAAGCTCCATTTACAGAGCAGGGCTATGTGTTAGTCCCTGAAGAATTGGGAGAGCCATTCTGGGTGGAAATAATCAAACACGCAATCACCAAGGATGGCCCACACTTATGTCGAATGATTTGCATCCATGCTGTAAAGACTAACACAGTTTAATCTCTCTAGTCAGTAAAGACCAAAAATAGACTAGCTATTTTAAATAACTGAACCTTAGACCAAAGTTAGCACATCTGCCCTTGGGACAGCATTCTCTTCCACTCACTCACTAAACCTGTGTTTGGGAAAGCTGTGTCCTGTTGATAAACGTTGGAATATCATTACAATTGACATTGTAATAATACTGCTACTTGGATTAGAAACAAAGCCTGTCTAAAGCTTGAAAAACGTAAAACTGGAAATGAACTCTTACTGAGTTTGGAAATGCAGGCACTAGAGGGAGCTCATTTCTCTTCCTTTTCAGATGAGGAGGCTATTCAAAGCCTGTTCTAGAACAAGGAGTGAGATCCTCCACTTAACAAGGGGTGAGATCTTCCACTTCCTCGTGGTGATCAGGCGTTCAGAGGTAGAGGCTTTATTAGTTCATAATCAGCATAAACTGACCTCACCATCAAATGTATCGACCTCAATGCTCACCCTCCTCAGCAGTCAGAGACTGGCTGTATTCATCAGGACCTCATGCACTTTTACACAGCAGCACACTTTATCCTCGGTTTACTAAAAAAAAGGGGGGGGTGCTTAATAGGGGGTTCCATAAACAGAAGCTTTCTTTACTTTGCCCATTAGGACACTACAAATTCTGACACCTGATGAAAGGTGTAAACTTAAAGCTTGCACGTGGTTAAGATTTTTTAATAAACAAATTAAATAATATATAAAGAAAATGTCAACACTCTCGAATCCAATCCCACTTTCCATTGGTAGCCAATATTAATGCTCTGGTGTACTTCTTTTCACCCTTTTCTATGTTCATGCAAACCTTTCTACCCAAGTGCACCTATAGAAAATGGGTTCACCTGTACACTTTACCTGCCACATGCATACTCTTTTCTGTTAATATACCTTGGTCTTAATTGTTCCAGACTGGTCAATATAGACCTAAGTTGCTCCTATTAGCTGCTTCATATTGCATAATGAGGGCAGACAGGTACGTTCGTGCTCTGTTGTCTGATTCCTAAATTCTGCCAGGTCTTTTCTAAAGTGACTGAATGGCCTCTTTATGCTTCCAGGTTCTCCTCACCCCAGCACCAGCTGATAGTTTCAGCTTTTACATCATTTATAGTGCTAACAGGTATGAGAGCTCCAGCTATTTCTCCTACATGAGAGCCAGGGAGGGATAAAAGGGTAGACATTTATCAATCTACCAGAGATAACACAGTATTTCAGTTAATCCTCATGAAGCATTGAGAGGAATGTTAGCCTTTTTTACAGATGAGAAAGTTGGAGTCCAGGAAAGTTAATAAATGGCTTTGCCTGTGGTCTCAGAGCTAATAAATGGTGGAGCCAGATCAAGAAGGACAGTCTACTTGCTTCTGTGTGGAATTGATAGAGGGATCCCTGCAGTTTGAGAGAGGGGAAGTCTAGAACAATCTGGGGTTGTCTTCAGATCAGACACCAGGGGTAGGAGAGTCTGTGTACCCTGAGGTACAAGTATCATGGTGTTGGCAGTGGGGAGGTACTAGAGGGGTACTTGGTTAGTGGCCTGGAACCAGAAGAGCTGAGAATTGAGAACATTATTCCCACCACAAGATGTAGCAGAGACAATGATGTGGATAAACTAGGCCAGAGAGCTCTATGAGGAGGTGCTGTTAAAATAAGGGAGGAAGAAACTAAGTGGTCACTTCCTATACGTGAAACGCAGAGGAAAACCATGTTGACTAGAATCCTTGCTTTGGAAGTACTTGGAAGGTGGGATAATTTATTTTCAAGGTTAAGTAAACCTCTATATGGCTCTTTTACCTTGTGGAGGCTGGTGGAGAAGGAAAACATGGCAGAGCCAACGGAGTCACAGTTTGAACCCTGAGTTAATAAATAACTCAGGCTTCAAAGAGAGACTCTCATGGGCCAGAAACTGTTAAGTGTTCCTGCATTCTAAAATTGGGAGGATCTTATTTTCTTTGAATCAGCAGAGAAGGAAGCACAGGCAGTGGGGAGAGACAGTTGGGAACATGACAGAGTGGATGCAGGATGTCAAAGACAAAAGACTTGCAATATCAGACTCTAAGCTGTGAGGCTGCGATGCAACCCCCCTCCTTCTCCTAAAGGTTTTTTAGGTCTCAGCACAGATGCACACCTGAGGGAGTAATGTCTTTGGAAATTAAGGACAAATAGCTGTGTTAAATATTTATAATAAGTCCACCATACAAAGCACACCTGGAAATGGAAACAAGATGATTTCTAAGGCCTTTTCTACTTTCACAGTCTCTAACTTGGTGGCAAGGTGAGAGGTGAGGATGGCGGGGAGTTAATCTGCACACAGTGAGTATGGTGAGGCCCTACAGTGAAGCTTATAGTCCTGAGTGTGAATCAGAGCCCTGAGAAGAATAATGCCCTTTACATTCTTTTGCCCTCTGCCATCCCAAACCTGCCCCATCCATGACTTAGAAGCCATGGAAACGAGGGGAGCCAGAAGGAATCAAACCCTGCTGCTTGGTTCAGTAGACAGAGGGGACCTGGTGGAAAGGTTGACTGGGTCTAGGAGAAGATGATGAGCTCAGAAAATAGACAAGGAGAAACCCCAGGGGAAAGCTTGTGAAACCCTGGAGGAATCACAAGTCAATTTCTCCCAGAAGATGGTGACAGTGACTGACTTTTAGGTACGATGAGCGTGTGCTACAGAGCCAGGATGGACTTAGGCAGTTTGCAAAATCCAGGCCATTTGATCATTTCCATGAGTGGCCCTTTTTCAGAGTGAAGTTTTATATCCAAAATTGGCCCGATGTGTGGGTTCGTTCTTATGGGGGTTAGGGTTAGAGTTCCTCTATTACTTGAGTATCCATGAAGTATTATGGGTCATAGAATGAGAAGGATTATCAGGAGCAGAAGGGGTGTGGAAAGAAAGAACTGTTAAGTGAAGCAGTAGGGTTGAGTGAAGCGTATTTCAGATATATGAGTATATACAGGGATGAAACCCCAGGTAGCCCCCAGCCCCTATGGAAGGAAGGTCAAGACTTGACAACTAGAAGAGGCATGATTACACCATGCAGCTTGATCAAGGACTGAGAAAGCTTTCTAGACAAATGACAGGTAAATTCTCACTACTAAAGGATGTGCAGGTGGTTTGGGACCTGTGAAGACCTTTGAACAGGATTAAAACCCAGTAGACAGAGGTCTCTGATTCTTTGTTAACTACAGAGGAAGATGTACTGGGAGGGATACCTAGGGGGTCTTTCCATCCCCATGCCCATCACCATTCCAGATCCATACCTAGAGGTGAGTCAGGCAGCACAATTCAGAGAAGCACCAGAAAAGCTGTGAGAATAGGATCCACTCTGAATCCAGCTTTCTCAGCTCTTCATTCCTTACTGTGTAGGTGTCAGTGCAGGAGAAAGCTGACCGGGTGGGAAGAGAAGGGACCCTGAACCCGTGCCAGGGGAGACCCATGAACTGGGAAATGAGCAGCAGCGGCACCACCACAAACACACACTCGCCAGGCACAGGAAAATGACAGCTCCTGGCCTCTCATAGCACCAGACCTGCTCAGTCTCCCATGGGATCCAGGCTTTTCTCCTGGATGCTGGACATGCTTTGGTTTCTCAAAACCAGGCGTGTCCTGGATGCACCTGGGGGATCAGCTCTAAGTACGGCAAGCCTTGACAGAGGAACCATGTATTTTGAAAACCTGCGGGATCTATGTTAAAAACAACAATTTCCCTCTGAGAGCATGAGGGGATTCTATGTTTCTCTGCTCATTTGTGCTTTGTCTCCTGGGGGCAGGTGGCTCTAGAAACCCATAAGGGAAATCCCTATCACTACAACTGCTGTGCCTCAGTTCCAAACATTCCCATGTAGCCTCCTAGGTCCTAGCTCCGGGTTCTATCTCTATCCATGATACTGTGCTCACACAGACCTCTTGAAAGCAGGTGATGAAAATGAGACAGTAACAGTTGTGAATACATTCTACTTTATGGCATCATCTATTGGAAGCAATGTAAGCTGGAAATGCACCAGCATCAATTTCATAATACTGTGATGTAGCGCTTCTGAGATTGAAGGTACATTGGCATTTTCCAAGCTGGTTAACCAAACATCTCACACCATCAGCTGGACACACATCCCCTAGGAGTGTGGGACTCTGTGGGTCTCCTTTTGCCAGCAGCAAAGACCTTCCTCAGCCATCTCCTCTGCTTTGCTTCAAACTCTTCCTGCGCTTTGCAGAATCTTCTCAAATCTGGGTCTCACTTGCCTGCAGTGAGAGCAATTGTGACTATGGTCCCTCACATGAAAGAGGCTGCCCATGAAGTTGTGAGAGTTAAGCTAGGAATGAAAATGAGAAATTAATTTCTCATAATGCAGACTATTAGGAACCCCCCAAGCATTAATTCATCTCCTATTTTTTAATTGTACTACTGCTACCAGACTGTCAAGGGTAAAACAGTTCTGATTTTCTAAAGGCTGTGGAACATGTATTTATTTCAGAGGTGACTTAGAAACACAGAATGTCCCATGATAAGAAGTGGAGACAAAAAAGAAACAGTATTGAGATTAATAAATTCATATGGGGAATTATGTAATTTTTTTTTTTTTTTGAGATGGAGTCTTGCTTTGTCACACAGGCTGGAGTCAGTGGCGTGATGTCAGGTCACTGCAACCCCTGCCTGCTGGATTCAAGCAATTCTCCTGCCTCACCCTCCCAAGTAGCTGGGATTACAGGCATGCACCACCATGCCTGGCTAATTTTTTGTATTTTTAGTAGAGATGAGGTTTCAGCATGCTGGCCAGGCTGGTCTCGAACTTAGCTTCGTGCCTGCCAGAGGCAACATTTCTTCCCTTACCCTTCTGAGCTGCAAATATAAACTGTTTCAGGAAAAAGACATGACAATTCTCTGATTCATTTCCCAAAAACCTCCTACTCCTACCCAGACCATGGACGGGGCAAGAAAATGCAGGAACCGAGCCAGAAACAGGAGATTTCCAAAGGAGGTTGATAGTCAGCACTCAGATCTTCTATGTAAAGTGCTGCTGAAGCAGCCAGATGCCATGTCCAGCTGACAATGTGAAAGGAATAAGAGAAGTGAGACAACTTCCCAGAGGTGGAGGGTGGCACGCGGGCAGCAGCCCCCTGGAGCACTGAGTGGGACAACAAAACAGACCTAACAGAAGCCGTGTGTGTGGAAACCCACTTCTGACTTACCACTTTTCATGAATTCTATGCTTCACAGTGTTTCACCGTTTCATGTTTCTGATGATGAGTAACTAATTATTTTCTTTCTTGCTGGTACATAATAAAGTGGGGGCACATCAAAGTTGTTGCCATCTTAGACTTAATTCATCAGTATCAGGTGATCCTGAGGCTCAGCGATGTCACTGTGGGAACTGCTCTGTGGGGACAAAGACGTTCCGCCTCCCCTGCTCCTGCTCACAGTAACCCTGAGCTGGTACAGCTCCCATCCTGCCCTGACCCTGCAATGGGCAAAAGGCTCCTCTGCTGGGTGGCCCTGTGTGTCCTGGGGGCAGGTGAGTCCTCAGAGCACCAAGCAATCTCATTGTGTCATGCATGTGTGTGCGTGTGTGTGTGTGTGTGTGTGTACTACAATTGTTTTCCTCCTCCTGTTCCCAACTTTTGTCTCCACAGATCACGCAGGTGCTGGAGTCTCCCAAGACCCCAGACACAAGGTTACAAAGATGGGACAGAATGTAACTTTCAGGTGTGATCCAATTTCTGGACACACTCGCCTTTATTGGTACCGACAGACCCTGGGGCAGAGCCTAGAGTTTCTGACTTACTTCCAGAATGAAGCTCAATCAGACAAATCAGGGCTGCCCAGTGATCGGTTCTTTGCAGAGAGGACTGGGGGATCCTTCTCCACTCTGACGATCAAGCGCACAGTGCAGGGGGACTCAGCCATGTATCTCTGTGCCAGCAGCTCAACCACAGCATGGCACATTCGCCTCCTTCCTGCTCACAAACCCTTAGGCACTTACTTCTCCTTCCAGTTCTCAGAAGCCCTGAACAAAGCAGCTGCCCTGCTCTTCTCCCAGCAAGAAGAATGAGTGCATTTGGGACTTTGGGTGTCTTCTGACACTAGGAGGTCAGGAAATAACCTCTGAAATACAGGATCAGGGAACATTGGGTAGTAATAATTTTGGCTTATGGGTTTCTGGGATTCCTTATATATAGTTCAAATTTCCATAATTAGGATATAACAGAGCTTAGTCTCAGGGATAGTGAATAAGTAAATATTCTCTTATAAAACTACGAAGTTTCAGCACATTTATATTAAGCTACTATTACCAAGTGTCACCAACTCAGACCTACACTCCACCAAGGAGTGGGGAAGCCAAAAGCAAACACTCTAAAGGCCATTTACAGCTACCCTTGAAAGAAAATTGGAATCTTTAGAAAGAATTGCCATAAAAATCAATTATTCACAAATGACTATTACCCAAAATAACGCACATTATCACATGTTCATATATTGCTTTTTTTCCCCTTCTGACAATCTTGTAGTCATTCTGTGTTTAATTTCCTTCTTCACCAGTCTAACTTTAAAAAACGATAGAAATACAAATTGAGATTGGCTTCAAAAGATAAACTCCACCTGGGAAGGTATAAAAGGGACACAAATAAAAGAAGATCTGAATAAAATTATATCAACCACATAGGATTCTTTGAGGTTTCCAAAGAAGATGTACCAATTTACATTCCAATAAGAGGTGTTGCGAGTTCTGGTTGAAATGCTCTCTCTCTCTCTCTCTCTCTCTCTCTCTCTCTCTCTCTCTGTAGATGAGTTTTTCACTCTACTAATAGTTTCTCTTGATAAACTGAAGTTCTTAAGTCACAATCATTCCATTTTCTCCCCATTTTAGTTAGTATTTTGTATTTTGGTGTCCACTTTAGGAAATCCTTGCCTACTTCAAAATAATCACGTTTTCTTATATTTCCTTCTAAAATCTTTATATTTTCCATTATTCACACTTAGACTTAACAATCTAACTGGAATTAATTCTTTGTAGGTGATATGAGGAAGAAGTCAAGTTTCATTTTTCCAAATGATTATTCAATTAACCCAATACTATTTGTTAAGTGCTAATACTTCTGCCACCACTCTATAATATCTCTTTTGTCATAAATCAGTCATTATACGTGTGTGGGCCTTTTTTCTTGGATCTCTATTCGGTTATGTTGTTCTGTTCTGTGCGTTCTTGCACCGATGATAGATTGTCTTACTACAGCTTCATACTCATTCTTAATACCTGGTAAAATGATTTCTCAAGCTTTGTTCCTTTCTATCAAGTGATCTTGAGCACTCTTGACACTTTTTTCACATACATTTTAGAATCAGCTTGCTAAATTCTTCAAGAAAAAGAAAACTGCTGGGATTTTTTTTTCATTTTGTTTCCAACTGACTTAAGTGCATTACAGAACAAAGTTAAAAATATTAATAGAAATATGAAAATGTCTAGCACCCAAAAATGTAAAATACAAAATATCTGATATCAATCAAAAATTGCATACATGCAAAGAAGCATGAAAATGAGATCCATAATGAAGAGAAGAATTAAGCAATAGAAACCAACCCAGAAATGACAAATCGGCAGAGATAGTAAAACAGTTATTGTAACTCTGGCCTATAAGTTCAAAGTTTTATAGAGATGGGGAAGGCATAATGAGATCCAAACAAAGCTTCCAGAGATAAAAATTACAATGTCCATGATGAAAAATACACTGGATGAAATTAATGTCAGATTAGACATTACAGGATAAAAAATAAACTTGAAAAAGTAACATAAACAATTCTTAATGAAATACAGAGAATAAGAGGATCATCAGTAAACTGTGGGACAACTTTAAGTAGCTTAATATGTAATTAGAATCCCAAAAGCAAAATTTTAAACTTAAATTTCTTTAAAGGATAATTGGCTATTTACACTGAAATGATTTCAACAAAGTGCAGGGAATCAAATATATGCAAAAGTAAATCTATAACAAGACTGGCATAAAGACAGGTGACGAATAAATGAATACATGTATCATTGGAAGATTTCTATAATCCAAGTGAAGTCACTTGAAGGTAGATCGTGTTACAGTAGATGTAAACTGCAAATTATAGAGCAATCATTAAGACAACAAAACAGTGCATTCTAGTTAATGAGTCAACAAAAAATATAAAATCATAAAAATGCTCAATTAATCCACAAAAACAACATAAAAGGAAAAGAGGAACAAAAAAGAGATGGGATTGATGGAAAACAAATAAGATGACAGTCACAAAAGTAACCACATCAGCAATCACATCAAATCAAAGTCATCTAAGAGTACAGATTGTACAATTGAAAAATATTGAATAATATTGAAAGAAACAACTATGTGCTACTTATCAGAATACTATTAAGACTCAGAATGTAAAAAAAATAAAAGGATGGAAAAAGATGTACTACACTAACATGAGTTAAAGGAAAGCTAGAGTAGTTATGTTAATATCAAACAAAATAAATTTCAAGCAGAGAATATCATCTGGGACAATGAAAGTCATATCTTAATGACAAAAGTATTGGTCTATCAAGAAGTCATAACCATCAAATATTTATGTATCTGAAAATGGATCTTCAAAATACCAAGGCAAAAATAGAACTGCAAGGAGAAACAGACAAATCCACGATCATAATCAGAGATTTCAATATCCCTCTTTTAGTAACTGGTTTAACAAGTTGACAAAAACAAAAGACCAGTAAGGATACAGAAGATATGAATGACACCAACAACCAACTTGACTTAACTGATGTTTTCAGAACACTTCATCCAAGAGCAGCAGAACACATGTTCCTTTGGAGTGTGCACTGACTGTGTGTGGGCATGGATCACACACTCTGGGTTGTAAAACAAACATCTGTACATTAAAAGTATTCAAGTCAAACCAAGTATGTTCGCTGACCACAGTGAAACTTCGTTAGAAATCAGTAAGAGAAAGATTTCTGGAAAAGTCCTGAATCGTTTAAAATTAGATAATAGTTTTCTAAGTAACTCATAAGGCAAATAATAAATCAAAAGATAAGGGCAGGCGTGGTGGCTCAAGCCTGTAATCCCAGCACTTTGGGAGGCCGAGGCAGGTGGATCATGAGGTCAAGAGATCGAGACCATCCTGGTCAACATGGTGAAACCCTGTCTCTACTACAAATACAAACAATTAGCTGGGCATGGTGGTGCGTGCCTGTAATCCCAGCTACTCAGGAGGCTGAGGCAGGAGGATTGCCTGAGCCCAGGAGGCGGAGGTTGCGGTGAGCCGAGATCGCGCCATTGCACTCCAGCCTGGGTAACAAGAGCAAAACTCCGTCTCAAAAATAAATAAATAAATAAATAAATAAATAAAAAGATAAAAGATAATTTAGAATTGTTTTAATGGTATCATTGTTTTCTTGCTTGCTACTTTGTTTTTTCCTTTTGACCAAATACTGGTGAAAATGAAGATAAATGAGCCCTTTCTTTTTTTTGGGAGGCGAGTAAATTGTAAAACCCTTTTTGTCTAGTAATTTAGCAACGTACATCAAAAGAGTTAATACTGCTAACATTCCTTGACCCAGAATCTTTTTTGTTTAATGAATTTATTTTAAGGAAATTGCTATATATGCATAGAAATTTTGAGAATGTTCAAAAGAAAAAAAATATTTTAAACTGAACAAATATATAACTATATCAAAGTTGGTAGGATGCTTCCAAAGCAGGACTGGGGAGAAAACTGAAAACCAGGATAATTTTTATTCACTCTGAGGACAGAACTACCCTGATACAAAAATTAGACTAAGATAGTACAAGAAAGAAAGCTACTGACTCATATCTCTCAGGAACACAGATTCAATCTTTCTTTTAAAACTCCACCCTAGAGGGTCTAACAATATGTAAGAGGAATCATACAACGTGGTCTAGTGGGGTTTATCTCAGTAACACAGAGCTGATGTGACAGTGAGAAAACAGACTCTGTCATTTACCTTATCTGTACTAAAAAAAGGAAAACTATATGATCATATCTATAGATGACTTAAACATTTGATAAAATTCAATATCCCTTCCTGATGAAAACTGTTATCAAACTCAGAGTAATAAGACATTTTCTTCACCTAAAAAAGGATATCTATGAAATCCTATGGTTAAATAGGAGAATATTTTTGCAAGTAAACTGTGGTAAGTCAAAGATGCATATTATAATTCCCAGATCAAATACTAAAAGAAGGAAAAGGAGGATAAAATAGTCTTTTCAGCAAATAGTTCTAGAAAAATGGCATATGAACATGGAAACATAATGAATCTCTAGCCTTATCTCACTCCATAAACCAGATGTGGGCAAACTATGGCCTTTGGGCCAAATCTGGCCTCCGTCTGTTTCCGTACAGCCCAGAAACTAACAATAATTTTACATTTTTAAATGACTGAAAAAAATTAAAAGTATTTTGTTACATTTAAAAATTAAGATACTCAGCTGGGCGTGGTGGCTCATGCCTGTAATCCCAGCACTTTGGGAGGCCGAGGCGAGTGGATCATGAGGTCAAGAGATCGAGACCATCCTGGTCAACATGGTGAAACCCCCATCTCTACTAAAAATACAAAAAATTAGCTGGGCACTGTGGCGCGTGCCTGTAATCCCAGCTACTCAGGAGGCTGAGGCAGGAGAATTGCCTGAACCCAGGAGGCAGAGGTTGTGGTGAGCCGAGATCGCGCCATTGCACTCCAGCCTGGGTAGCAAGAGCAAAACTCCGTCTCAAAAAAAAAAAAAAAAAAAAATCTAAGATACTCACATTTCAGTAAACATAAATGAAGTTCTCTGGGATCACAGCCACAGTCGTTCACATGTGTATCCTCAATGGTTGCTTTTGCGCTACAGTGACAGAGTTGAGTAGTCGGAACAAACACTGCATGGGGTACAAAACTAAAAAATTTTTTATCTCGCCCTCTACAGAAAAACTGCTGGCCCTTCCCACAAACGATAATTAGTAAGAGACACAAAAAATTCCAGATAATCAAAAAGCTAGAACTTGAAAGTTTCTGGAAGAAAACATAGTGAGCTCTCTTCTTGATCATGGAGCAGGCAAAGATTTTTTAAGGAGGACGAAAGAATGTTCTAACCATAAAAAAAGCAAAATATTCTTTATGCAAATCCAAAAAAGTTTATCAAAATATATCATTAAGAAAAAATATATGTTTATCTGAGAAAGGGCTGAATTCATAATATAAAGAATTCCCACACATCAGCCATAAAGAAGTCAATTCACTAAAAACAAAAAGTAAAGGCTGACTAGGGTGTTAAGAAAACAAAAGATATATAAGTAGGCAGTTCCCTTTCATGAGACAAATGTGTTTATTTCTCCAGCTTAGAAGATTGCTTTGCTGATAGCATGTCACTGTCAGCAGCTTCCAGGAATTACCTCTGGTTAAAAGGAACAATTTGCCCAGGTGTCACCCCATTCCTATGGTAGCTGGCATTTAATGACTGACTGCTATCTCCCTTCCTACACCATTATTTGATGAATTTAAAATTAAAATTAAAATTTTAAATTTTTGTTCCTTGTTTAGAAAAACGTTTGCTATATACCTCCCTCACTACCCTGTGCAAAAGTTGAGTATGAGGCAGGTAAGCCTGAAATGAGCAAGAGCTATGCTGTATGCTGGCAGATCCTGATGTCTAGTTTAGGAAGCACCCAGCTTTCCCTGGTCAGGGTCCTGTAGAGATTCATCGTAGTGACCACACACTGGCCACTTGAGGGCACTGTGGATCCACTGAGTGGGCCACTGATAGCACTGTCTGGAAGAGAGGGTTAAGGAAGACAGTCTTGGCTTCATCTCTGCATCAGGGATATTACTAGATGAACCAGAGGTAGTGCTGGCACAGGAGGAGTTCATCATAGTCTTCTCAGATAAACCGATATGCACGTGCATTTGCCAAGGCAGGAAGCCATCAACTGCAGCCCTGTGTGGCCTCTCTGGGAGCCTACGTTTGATGGGGAGTGTGATGAGGGTTTCAGCAAGGCAGCTTAGATAATCCAAGCCAGGTGGAGACAAAGGAGCAGCTGCCTCAGATGAAACTCTCAGAAGCTGTGGGAATGGTTGGCTGCCCAGAAGCCTGCCCTGCCTCACTCAGCACAGCCAGCTCCCCCTGCCTGCAGGAAACTGGACAGGATGGGGGAAAACCTGAGTTGGCTGAGCTAGTCCTGGGGAACAGGGTGCCTATGGGAGCCTACAGGGATGATAACATCAGAACAGTGACGTCACAGTAAAACACTCCAAAAATGGTGGGGAGGAGCAAAAGTCCTGCTTTCTCACCCTAGGAGACCAGCAGCACCCTGAGTAGGGAAATGCCTAGTCCTGTCCTGCCTGACTCTGCCGGGGATACCAGGCTCCTCTGCTGTGTCATGCTTTGTCTCCTGGGAACAGGTGAGTCCTGAGCACAGGTGGGACATCCCTGCATCCACAGTGTTCAATTGTTGCTGAAGTGTCTAACTCCTCCGAGCTTCTGTCTCCTTCCTCCACAGGTTCAGTGGCTGCTGGAGTCATCCAGTACCCAAGACACCTGATCAAGGAAAAGAGGGAAACAGCCACTCTGAAATGCTATCCTATCCCTGGACATGACACTGTGTACTGGTACCAGCAGGGTCCAGGTCAGGGCCTCCAGTTCCTCATTTCATATTATGAAAAGATGCAAAGAGATAAAGGAATCATCCCTGATCGAATCGCAGCTCGACAGTTCAGTGACTATCATTCTGAACTGAACATGAGCTCCTTGGAGCTGGGGGACTCAGCCCTGTACCTCTGTGCCAGCAGCTTAGGCACAGTGCTGCATAATTACTGGCTTTCTGTACCCAAACCTTCCTGTCTCAACTGGGGATGCAATAGGGAGAGGGAGGTAAGGGCTGCCACACAGCTTTAGCCAAGCCCCAAGAATGCTTCTAGTTCTTTTCTAACATTTTTGCCCTGCTGAGCTCAGTGAGAGCTCCTGCACATATGGGCCCCAGACACACTGGAAGCTCTCACATCTTTTTAATTCCTTGCAAGTGGCAGGAGCTCCTCCTCTGTGGAACATATGGGTATATGTTTTAGTGTGTTTTCTGTTGTCATACAGAATACCTGAAACTGGATATTTTATAAAGAATCTAACTTTGTTTCTCACAGTTCTGGAGGCTGGGAAGTCCAAGGTCAAGGACCCATATCTGGTGAGGACCTTCTTGCTGGTGAGGACTCTGCAGAGTCACTAGGTGGCACAGGGCATCCCATACAAGGGGGCTCAGGAGAGACGGCCAAACTGACTTTTATAACAGATCCACTCTGGCAATAACTAACCCATTCCCTCCATAACCCATTAATCCATGAATGGATTAGTCTTCATAAGGGCAAAATACTTAAGACCTAATCACTTCCCAAAGGTCCTACCTGTCAATGCTGCTGTATTGGGAACCAAGTTTCCAATACATAATAAATTTTTTAGGTAAACAGTCAAACCACAGCAGTACACATTGTGAGTTTTTTTTTTTTTCTTTTTTGAGACAAGTTCTCACTCTGTCACCCAGACTGGAGTACAGTGGTGTAATCATGGCTTACTGTAGCCTTGAACTCCTGGGTTCAAGCAATCCTCCTGCCTCAGCCACCTGAGTAGCTATGACTACAGGGACACATCACTACAAGATGATGTGTCTGGCTATTGTTTTTTTTAATTTTTTTTCTGTAGAGATAAGGCCTTGTCGTGTTGTCCAGATTAGTCTCAAACTCCTCAAATTATCTTCCTGAGTTTGTGTGTTTTAATGCAAAGATAGACATTAGCATATCCACTTTATAAATGAAGAAGATTTCAGTGTACCATTTTATAGATAGGAAGCTGTAGCTCATGAACTTCCCCAGTATTTCATATTTCTAAGGATCAAAGCCAGGATCCAAACCTATGACTCCATGCCTCCCAAATAAAACTTCTAAAAGTCTATGGTATTTCCTGGGCCTTGGTCAATGAGCTACAGTAGAGCACTATTCTTCCATCTCAAGACTAGCCCAGGAGTAGAAGAGAGTCACATATTATGGAATGTGGTTACTATGGCTTATGGCCTGCCAACCTCCAGGACACACAACTTCCAGCCAGAGAAGATTCATTCTGTTTTAGTTCCAGATAGAAGGGAGCCACAATATGTCCTAATATAGATGCGTAGTGACAAGAGGAATTTCCAGTACACTAGAGGGTTCAGTCAAAGAAACAGAACCGGCTAGGAATTTCAAGGGGGAAGCAGTTAATACAGGGAATGAGTGGTTATAGACCAATGGAAGGCTGAGAAGTGGGAGGGTCTCAGAAGGTTGGAGCTTGCCCTCAGGTCCACCACTAGTGATCAGAAAAGCTGAAGTTGCTACTTTTGCCCAGGCCAGGGACTACAGAGAAGAGTTTAGAGTCGCAGTGGTCTTGCAGTGACCAAGAGAGTGATTCACAGAAAGTATCCAGAGGTCATGGCAAATCCACCTGTCTGTTGCTGTCAGACAAAGTCTTTATTCTGCTTCCAACTTTTCCACAAGTATAGCTTATTGGAGGAAGCAAAGCTGTTTTCAGAAACTTGCTCTCGGGAGAATCTGGGAAATATATTTTCAAATCTTCTAGCTCTTACAATAAGAAAAAGAGAGAGATTGTTGGAGGACATTTAAGGGTACGCAGTCCCAAAAGACAATTATCAACCTACACAGCACAGAAATGGAAAGCATAAGAATACATTTTATATTTTCTGTCATCTTGTTCATGAAATTTTATTATATATAGTTTTGTAGTTTGGTTGTTGTTTACTTGTTAATTTATTCAGTAGATATTCCTGGAATACCTATTATGTTAAAAATTTCCTTGGAATATAGAAAATGAGACATAATTTTTTGAATTACACATTTTGTCTTTAAGAAGTTTAAAGTCTGACAAGATAATATATACCTAATTATTCATACATGCATTTACAATGTATGAAAGTCATTTGAATCAGTCAGTTTTCCATCAAGGAATAGATGACCACTCAAAAAGGTTGAAGTGAAAACGATTTAATCAAAGGACTATGTTCAGAGGGGTAAACAGACTTAGGGACACCAAGAACTGTTTGAGGGGACTGGGGTTTCCAGCACACTGGGAAACCAGTACAACTCCTGAGCCTGTGGAGAAAGGGGTGGGAGGGAAATGCTATGTTACTGCAGGTGCATGTGAGTAATGAGAAAAGTTTCCAAAGGGAAGAACTCAGGGCCAGAAGCTAGGAAGGGAAAGCCCAGATACTCTGAACTCTCCCTTCACTGCCTTCCAACATCCAGCTGTCTTTCATTGGAAAGCACAGCTGGAAGCCTGGAGAGCACTCTTTGCTGAAATCAGTCTTCTGGGGCACAACCCAGGGCAGCACAGGGCAGGGAGGCGAGAATGGGTTGGGGGAAGCATTGGGTGCACATGTACAACAGCCAGCACAGCAGCTACCAAGTGTATGACGAGGCCATTTGCAGGTGGATGTGCAAGTACACAGTGGACAGAGACCAACTTAATTCTACCTCTTTTATGTGAACTTACAGAAAATTCCCTTGTTGATTGCTAATAACCAATATTGCTAATCCTATTTTCTCTGGGCCACATACCAAGCATATTATATCAATTAATTTCTTAAGAACTTCATAAGGGAGAACAATTTGCTCCCATATGACAGGTAACAAACTGTTATAGAATTTAGATGATTTTCCAAAGGAGATACAGCTAACAAATATCAGAACTTGGTCTCACACCTAGGCCATACCGACTTTCGACCTATGGTTGAAGTTACTCTTCCTTATATATTTTGGTAGAGGAAGATACCTTCAACATTGGAAACATTGACCCAAATGTCTCTTTTAGAAACAATGCATCTGACACAAATCACATGAATAACATCTTTCACGTGGGAGGCTACAGGCTGAAGAAGAAGATCCTCAGAGATGAGACCTCAGTGGTTCATCTTCTGATCCCTTGGGTTGGTGTCTTAAAAAATATTTAGCTAAGTTTTCTCATTTGTAAACTGAAGCCAATAATATATGTCTTGCAGAAATTTTATGCTTGTAAATAAAACAGTCTAATACATAGTATAGGCTCAATACATCTTAGGTCCCTTTGAATTCTCTGACAAATCTCTAGTCAAGCAGTTATTTAGTTTGTGGACTATGGTAACAAAGGCAGACACGGATTACTTTTGTCTCATTCACCTATGATTCAGACTCAAAGTCATCTAAAATGCAAATATAGTAGTCTGATAATTCATTGGTAAAACTAACATAAACGGTTGTGTCTTAAGAGAAAGTGAATATGTTGCCCCTTACAGCATTTCCTGCTTGATACTGAGTCTGATAGGCAAGAAGGTGTGATGCTCCCAGAAAGTTGTGAATTCAGAGCAACTGGCCATTACACAAGAAAGCTGATAGAAGAACGGACGGTTTACTTGGAAAGAAGACCATTATAGAGGAACCTCTAGTGACTTCCATCACATCCTCACTGCCCACCTCTGATTTCAGCCTCACTGCAGTGGATGGTTATGTGCAAGTCTCCATTCACCTGGTACTGACAGTGCCCCTCCCCAGGTGCATGCTGGGAGTCTCCCTGCTTCCTCCCCAGGGCTCTTCTCTGATATCTAAGACAACTTGGGTTGTACTCAAAGACAGCCAGAGGTCCTAATGCTCCCGGTAGGACAGAATAGGGGACAAAAGCTCCACCCTGCCCATTCATGCAGACACTCCAGAGAGGCATCCTATGTGTTCTCAAAGGTCCTGATGGATTCCATCTCCTGTTGCTCCAGCACAAACTCAATATTGTACCTTTGTCCTGGTTTCCTTTCTCCCTGTTTTATTTTCCCAGCTCTCTTATTATTTCTAATTTCTGAGATCCTTTCCCAAATAAGCTACTTTCAACAAAGTCCATGACGTAGACCTTGATTTCAGGGGCAGCTTAAACTTTGACAGTGATGGAACGGGATGACCCTCGAAGACACTTCTCTTTGAGAAAGATGATGGTTTTCTTTCATTCATTCAGAATTCTTATAATGACATATGTGAACTATCTCTTCCAAGTTCATTTTGACTCATTCTGAGTCTCCAATAGACTCACATGGGTCTCTGCTCACTTAAGGCTCTGAGCTTGATTGTAACTGAATAGACTAGGTTTATGTTTCACAGCTTCGGGGGTCTGCCTGGACTCAGATAACCATTCATTTCTTCTTTCTTCAGTCATTCAACAAAAATATAATGAGTGTATATGCAAAGTAGATCCAAGTTTTGTGGGGCATGAGGTTTATAAAATTTTAGGGATCACTTTGAAAAAGAGAATACAAAATGACAATGTCTTGAAAAAATTCTGTTCAAGGCCAGGCACGGTGGCTCCTGCCTGTAATCTCAGCACCTTGGGAAGCTGAGGCAGGTAGATCATCTGAGGTCAGGCATTTGAAATCAGCCTGGCCAACATGATGAAACCCCTTGTCTACTAAAAATACAAAAATTAGCCAAACATGGTGGAGGGTGCCCGTAACCCCAGCTATTTGGGAGGCTGAGTCAGGAGAATCACTTGAGCCTAGGAACCGGAGGTCACAGTGAGCAGAGATTACACCACTGCACTCCAGCCTGGGTGACAGAGTGAGAGTCTGTCTCAAAGAAAAAATGTGCAAGTGAGAAGACCTGAAGTTATTCTTCATTGACTTCATGGCAAATCCACTTCTAGCTAGTCACCATGTGTAGCTACCATATAAGTGCTTGGGAAACATCAGCCCAGAAAACAGACAAAGCTACAGAATAAGGTATATGTTTTTAACACAAGAACATTTTGTAAAACAATAATGATCAAGTAATAAAAATCTAAATAAAAGGAAAATATTCCTGGTAGATGCTTATCTCCCCAGAGAAGTTAGAGTGTTATTGAGAATGCTAACTTTATTGGTGGATCACACCTTATTTTGATAACAATCCTCAGAGTTCTAGCATTCCATGTGCCATGCCCTAAAGAATCTGAGCCCTGAGATGGAAAACTCTCTTTTCCTGTCCTGACCCAACCACAGACAATGATCTCTTTGCTGTGGTCTTTTGGTCTCTCAGGACCAGGGGCGTTCTCGGCATAGATGGGAAAGCTCTTCCTGGGCTTCCCAGGGCCCAGCCATGGCCTCTCCATGGGGGTGCTCATGGGCCTCCTCCTTATCTCCACTTCAGATTCTGTATCCTTTATCACTGGAGCATAAGTGTAGGAATTGCCCACCCAAGTTACATCAAGACGTGCAGTCATAGAAAGGGAGTCTCACACTGAAATGTGACCTGTATCTGAAATAACACTAGTACCACTATTGACTAGATGTAAGTTTTGTAACACAGCACATTTGTGGTTCAACCAATATTCTCCCATTTGTGGGTATAAGACCTTCTGCATGGACACAGGGCATTTCCCTGTGACCCTTAAGGGCACAGAACTCATGTACTTCTGGTAAAATATCTCATATATATATATCCCTAATGAGCTTCCTCTTATTTTTACACAAAAGAAAAAAAGGAGGGTGGGTTCTCCCCACATAGTGCATTAACTCACAAGCCAATCTGCAGAAATATCCTCACAGATAAACCAAGAAATGTTGGTTTAATAGCTATTTAGGTATGACCTAACCTGGTCAGGTTGACATCTAAAATTAACCATCTCAAAACCCATGGGAACACAGAGGTCTGAGCTCTGATGATGAGACTCCTATTAGGTGATGGAGCCTCAGGTGGCCTCCCCTAAAACAAAGGGAGAAATCATATCTGTATTAGTCATACATATACACGTATGTATGTATTCTGTTGGTTCTGTTTCTCTCTGAGGAGGAGGTGGTCTAGATCCCTCCTTTTCTGGGTAAAGGGTGGAAGCAGTGTGGATCTTAGTGTGTTCTGATAGCCATGTGTCACTATGTACTTGTTCTTTGTATCTTCACATCTCCTTCTGTTGCATTTTGAAGCATTTTCATAGTATGTGGTGTTACCGCATTCTTATAGCAAAAAAAAATTCATACATATATGTTCTATTTATATTGGTTCTGTGTGTATATATGTATAGAAATATTATAAATATATATAGATATATAGAAATATTATAAATATATATATATGAGGTCCTCTATCATCTGCCCTATATATACATGCCCTATACTTACATCTCCATTTGTATATATATATTTATATATATATACACAGAACCAATAGAAATATATATTGTATATATATTTCTATATATATATATATTCTTTTCTTTTTGAAGAAAGAAGAAAAGGACTGAAGGAGAGGAAGAAAGAGGAAGAAAAAGAGGGAGAGAGAATGGGAATGTAGCTTTCTTGTAAAAATGGGTATTAATAATGGCCGATCAATATTTTGTGTATTTAAGGTGGAGAATGTATATTTTGTGTATTTAAAATAGTGAGCTCTATAAATATTTATTGAGTTTACTTGTTCCAGATCTGAGTTCAAGTCCTGGATATCTTTATTAATTTTCTGTCTCGTTGAGTCTAAATCTCTTTATGGGTCTTATGTATCTGGGTGTTAGGATCGTTAGCTCTTATTGTTGCATTGATCCTTTTACCACTATATCTTTGTTGCTTTGAAATCTATTTATATATATATATATATATATATATATATATATATATATATATATATATATATTCTATTTATATATATGTATAGAATATATATAAACAATTCTATATATTCTATTGGTTCTGTGTGTGTGTGTGTGTGTGTGTGTGTGTGTGTGTGTGTGTGTATACAGTTAGAAAGAGAGACGAGAGAGTGAGAGATAGAAGAGAGGATCTATTAGGGAAATTGACTCGTGATCATGAAGGCTGAAAAATCCCCCAGTATGCCAGCCATCTGCAAGCTGGAGATGCAGCAATGCCAGTAGCATGACTCAGTGCAAGTTTGAAGACCTCAGAACCAGAGAAGCCAATGTTGTGTCTCTTAGCCCGAGACCAAAAGCCTGAAAACCCAGGGGAGTGCCAGTCCAAGTCCTGGAGTCCAAAGGTAGGAGAACCTGGAGTTCTGATATCCAAGGGCAGAAGAAGACACATGTCTCAGCTCTGAGAAAGAGAGTGCAGATTCACCCTTCCTCTGCCTTTTTGTTTCATCTAGGCCCCCCAGCTGACTGGAGATTGCCCGTGCACATTGAGAGTAGATCTTCCCCACACAGTTCACCAATTCACAAGCCAATCTCCCAGAAATACCCTCACAGATATATCAAGAAATACTGCTGTACCAGCTAGCCAGGTATGCCTTAATCTAGTTAGACTGACACCTTAAATTAACTGTCACATTACTGCCAGGAACAACAGAGCTCTGAGCTCTGATGATGAGGCTCCTATGAGGTGAACTAATGTGATAGAGCACAAAACAATATACAAGTTGTATTGACCCTGACCTTAAGACTTTTGAAACATTTCTGGATGTCAGGTGGCTCTTTTAACAGAGTATCACTGTAGGCTGACATCCAGTTATCCAGAGTTTGAAAAAAGAGAAAATCTAGAAAAAGGTACTTAGAGGCGAATTTGAGCAGATGAGTTATAAAAGACATCAGACTGCCATGGAAATGTCCCTTAGACTACATAAATACTAGAAACAATTAAAGTAGTATATACATGAAGAATTGTATCCTAATGGGAATAAAATATGCAGAAAGAAATGCATTTTCTTTCTAAAATCTTGCAAAGAGCATATGCACTTATATCTTTTAAAATAGCCTATAAATTCTTTCCATCCTGAGCTATTAAATTGTATATATGTTCTATAAATATTGCTATATATACCATAAATTACATATATTCATTGTGTGTGTGTACACACACACACACACACACACACACATATATATACTTGATTTATATTTGTGGAGAATGGAAGGGGTGTGGCAGGTTAACTTTGCAGCTCAACCCTTTGACAGGGGTATTGATGTCATCGAGTCACTGAGAACCTAAGTTCCATTTCCCCCAAGCAGGGCTGAGAGACATGAGATTCTGCCCTGGAGCTGAAATGGGCACCAGGCTCTTCTATGTGCCCCTTTGTCTGCTGTGGGCAGGTGAGGCTGGTCATAAGTGGGCTTCCTTCCCTGGAATTCCCAAGGCCTCAATACAAGCCTTTTTATGGGATGACAGCATCACGGTCTGTTGTTTTCTATTACAGGACACGTGGATAGTAGAATCACCCAAAGCCCAAGACTCAAGGTCACAGAGACAGGAACACCAGTGACTCTGAGATGTCACCAGACTAAGAACCACCGTTATATGTACTGGTATTGATAAGACCTGGGGCATGGGCTGAGGCTGATCCATTACTCATATGGTGTTAACGACATTAACAAAGGAGAAGTCCCAGATGGCTACAGTGTCTTTAGATCAAACACAGAGGATTTCCCCCTCACTCTGGAGTCTGCTACCAGCTCCCAGACGTCTGTGTACTTCTGTGCCAGCAGTGACTCCACAGAGCTGCACAGCTGCCTCCTCTCTGTACATAAAGGGCAGTTAGAAAGGCTGAGGTTGCTCTGTGTCTGTCCCCAACCTGGGAAATGCGAAGTCCATAGGAGAGCCCTGGCCAGGCTGGAGGCCCTAGAGCAGGGGCCTTATGACCCTCAGTGCTGATGTCCATTCTTACTGGAGTCTCAGACCAACCAAAGGTCATCCCAACACCCTTAGCTTGCTGAGTCTCTCTTCTGTAGCTCTCTCTTTCTGCTTGCAGAAAGGAAAAGGCATCCAAGCTATCGTTAGTTAAGATTAGTGATGATTCTCTTAACCCCAAATTCTGGACTTCTCCTCTCCCCCGTGGGCTTCAGTGACTTTTTCATCTGCCCCTTTCCCTACCCTCCACTACCCTTCTACTCACAGTCACAAACCTTCACTCCTGACCTCTGTTCCTGGCTGCCTTTCTTCTATGGGGCAATAGCCTCATGCGGTCCTCTATCATCTGCCTTATATGTACATGCCCTATACCTACATCCCCATCATCATTTTGCACAAGTCTCCCCTGGCTCTGTCTGCTCCAGCCACACTCCTCTATTTCAGTTATTTCCTCATATGTGTTCGGTTGTTTCCCATCCTGGGATGTGTTTTTACAGATTATTTTTTTCTGCACTGAGCATATGTTCTTTCCACTTATTCCTGAGTGTCTACTTCATTCCTTACATAAAGTATATTTCAGGTACATTTACTCTTAACTACGAATAGAAAAACTTAAATTTTACCAGAAGAAATTGAGGAAAATATTTTTATCCTCTGAGGGAAGACGTTTTTAGTGGAAACATAAAAGAACACAAGTCCCAAAAAATAATACTTGCCAGGCACCGTGGCTCATGCCTGTAATTCCAGCACTTTGGGAGGTCAAGGAGGTTGGATAGCTTGAGCCCACGGGTTTGAGACCATCCTGGGCAACATGGCAAAACCTCATCTCTACTGAAAACACAAAAATTAGCTGGATGCGGTGGTGTGTGCCTATAATCCCAGCTATTCTGGAAGCTGAGGCCCAAGAATCACTTGTACCCTGGAGGCGGAGGTTGCAGTGAGCCAAGATGACATCACTACACTCCAGCCTGGGCAGTAGAGTGAAATTCCAACACACACACACACACACACACACACACACAACACACACACACTTACATTCGTTGTTTTAGTCATGTATCAAAACACATGACAAATTAAAAGCCAAGCCACAGCCTGGAAAAGGCATGAGAGATGCATACAAATGAAGAAGAATCAGCATGGCAAAGACCATTCATGCTCACCAAATTCCCCTGGCTTCCTTTCAGTTCCAGGCTTCACTTACAGTTAAAGGGTTGGGAACATATGAAGAGGTTCTGAATAATTGGATGTGTGCAGAACTGATGTGGGCAATCCCAAGGCTGGCCCTTAGAAATAACTTGTGGCGGCTGGGCATGGTGGCTCACACCTGTAATCCCAGCAGTTTGAGAGGCCGAGGTGGGCATATCACGAGGTCAGGAGTTTGAGACCAGCCTGGCCAAAATGGTGAAATCCCATCTCCACTAAAAATACAAAAATTTATCTGGGCATGGTGGCAGGCACCTATAATCCCAGCTACTTGGGAGGCTGAGGCAGAAGAATCACTTGAACCCAGAAGGCGGAGGTTGCAGTGAGCCGAGATCGTGTCATTGTACTCCAGCCTGGGTGACAGAGCAAGACTCCATCTTGAAAAAAAAAAAAAGAAGAAGAAATAACTCCTAGCACTGTAATGGGAGTCCTCAAGTAGACAGGGAAATTAGCTGCAAAGACTCATGGGATATAGTATACAGTTGTACTCATGGTTAAGATTTATCACAGTGCCATAGTAAATATTCAGCAGCAGATCATATGGAGAAAACACACAGGAGGAATCTAGAGGAGTTCACACATCAGCTACCTTATACTCTCTTCCTCCCGGGAGGGGTCATACAGAGCTCATTTCCCACAGAAACAAAAATGCATTAACACATGTGCAATGTTTCTGCCTGTGGAGCTCATTAGAGATTCAACACCCCAGAGGCTATAGTGGAGGAACTTACTTCCTAGGATAAACCCAAAATCCACATCCCAGAAGGAAATCTGGTGTTCAGTTTGCAACACCAGTCTAGGCACAATGAGCTACTCCTCTCGGTTAGGAGAAACTTCATGTCAGCACAGGGCACTGCTCACCAGCCAGCTTCCCAGATATCAGCCAGATGTCAATCTTGCAAGCCAGACTTCCTAAGCACCGCAGTCTCAAACCTGCTGTTGACCCTTTTCTGTACAGATACCCTTCAACTATTTCGCCATGCCCTAATAAACTTGGGAGCTACACAATACAGATTGCCTAATGATAATATGGAAGCAGCCTGGCTCACCCGGTCATAATTTGATGAACAACCATGGAAGAAAGCTACTTATGCCATGCTGGGCTTTGTGGACATGGGAAGTAAGACTTCATAGAATTAAGCCAATGAGATTTTAAGATTTATTTTTATTTTGTTTTCTGTAGCATAGCTGTTCTTGTCTAATAGAGTTAGTATGTAAAATGAGTAAAACATTCTCAAACCTTAATAAGAAAAAGACAACCCAATAAAATGGGAATACTTAGCCTAAACAGGCATTTCACAGCAAAGTAAACATAAATTACTACTAACATAAAAATAGGTTCTCAGCTGGGTGCAGTGGTTCATGCCTGTAATCCCAGCACTTTGGGAGGCCGAGGCAGATGGATCACTTGAGATCAGGGATTGAGACAAGCCTGGCCAACATGGTAAAACCCTGTCTCTATAAAAAGTTTTAAAAAATTAGCCGGGCATGGTGGCAGGTACCTGTGGTCCCAGCAGCTACTTGGGAGGCTGAGGCACAAGAATCGCTTGAACCCGGGAATCAGACATTTCCAATCTAAAACAGTGAATTATGACTGCAAACTTAACCAGACTACAAAGTTTTCAAAGAAATGATAGTCCCAAATATGAGAAAAGATATGGACTAGTGAAACTGTATTATACTACAAAAAAAATATTATAACTGATATGGTTTGGCTCTGTGTCACCACCCTCATCTCGAATACTGTAATCCCCACATTATCATGGGGGCAGTTTCCTCCATACCGTTCTCCTGACAGTGAGTGAATTCTCTCAGTACCTGATGGTTTAAAGGTGACAATTTTCCCTTCTCTTTCCCTGTCCTGCTACCATGTAAGATGTGACTTGCTTCTCTTCTCCTTCTGCCATGACAGTGAGTTTCCTGAGGCCTTCCCAGCCATGTGGAACTGCGAGTCAACTAAACCTCTTTCCTTTATAAATTACCCAGTTCTGGGTATTTCTTCATAGATATGTGAAAACAGACTAATACAGTAACTGTATCAGAAAACCCTTTCTGAGATATATTGTGATGAGCAACATTTTGAAATAGATTATCAATATAGTTGACCCTCTGTATCAGCTGATTTGGACCCCAAGGATAGGAATCGCTGACTGTAAGGAAGGTGGACACCCTGGGATTAGGGTATCCACAGGGTTTCCTGGAATCAGGCCCCTCAGGATACTAAGAGCGTATTTCAATTACTTGAGTTCCTTTCATTGCCTTTAGGTTCCATCTTGGAGAAGTGAGTTGTCAATATTTATTTTAGCCATTTTGGAGGTTTTAATTGACATTTTAAAATTAACATTTAAAAACTGTGGTTACACATATATATAACCACAGTTACATATTTATATATATAATATATAGTATATACATTACCACAGTGTCATATTTATATAAAATATATAATATATATTATCACAGTTTTTAAATGTTAATCTTAAAGGTTTTATATGTACATAAAACAAAATTTTTCACTTTAACAATTTTTAAATGTACAATTAAGTGGAATTAAGTACACTCACAATGCTGTGGAACCATCACTACTGTTTCCAAATGGTTTTCGTGATTGAGAAACTCTACATCCATTAAGCAATAACTCCATATTTCTCCTGCTTCTCAGCCTCTGGTAACGTCTAACCTACCCTTTGTTTATATAAATTTCCTCATTCTAGATAGTTAATATATGGGAAATCATAAAATATATTTCCCTAGGCTGGACGCAGTGGTTCACACCTGTAATCCTAGCACTTTGGGAGAATGAAACAGGTGGATTGCCTGAGCTCAGGAATTTGAGACCAGCCTAGGCAAAATGGTAAAATCCCGTCTCTACTAAAATTCAAAAAATTAGCTGGGCATGGCAGTGTGTGCATGTCCCAGCTACTTGGGAAGCTAAGGCAGGAAAATTGCTTGAACCTGGGAGGCAGAGGTTGCAGTGAGCCAAGATCACGCTACTGCACTCCAGCCTGGGTGACAAAGTGAGACTTCATCTCAAAAAAATATATAAATATATATGTATATATATATACATATATATTATAACTGATATGGTTTGGCTCTGTGTCACCACCCTCATCTCTAATACTGTAACTGTTCTCCTGATAGTGAGTGAATTCTTGCAGTACCTGATGGATTAAAGGTGACAATTATATGTATATATACGTATATATATGTATATATATATTTGGTATTTCCCTTTGTGTCAGTCTTCTTTCATTTAGCCTAATGCTTTCAAGATTCATCACATTGTAGCATGTGTCAGAATTTTACTTCTTTATATAGCTGAATAACACTTCATTGTATGTATAGACCACATTTTATTTATCTGATCATCAGCCGTTGGACATGTGGGTTGTTTCCACCTTTTGACTATTAGAAATAATCTTGCAATAAACACTGGGCTACAAGTATCTGTCTGATTTCCTGCTTTCAGTTATTCTGGGTGTATACCTGGGGGTGGAATTGCTGAGTCATGTGGGAATTCTATATTTAACACTTTGAGCAACTGCCCAACAGTGATTTGCAGCAGCTGCAGGATTTTATATTCCCACAGCAATATCAAAGCCTTACAGTTTCTTCACAGCCTTGCCAACACTTAATTTATGTTTTGTTCTTCTTTTTAAAAATTATTATAGCCATCCTGGTAAATGTGAAGTGATATCTCATTGTGGTTTTGATTTACATGTTTCTAATGACTAATGATGTTAAGCATCTCTTTTGACATTTTACTTTTTATTATGTATACTTTAGGTATATAACATGATATTATGGGATACATACCTATAGGAAAATGGTTACTATAGTGAAACGAATGAATATAGCCATCATCTCACATAGTTACCCATTTACTCCCTGTGGTAATAGCAGATACAATTCACTCCTTTAGAAAAAATCTGAACACATTATTATTAACCATAGTCCTCGGGTTATACCTTAGACCTTTAGACTTCTTCATCCTGCCTATCTGCTATTTTGTATCATTCGGCCGAAATGTCCACATTTCCTATTCCCTCCCCATGCCATCCTCCCAGTTACCACTATTTCATTCTCTCTATTTGACTTTTTATAAATTATAAAAATATCATACACTATTTCTCTGTGTCTGCCTTATTTTACTTAGCATAATATCCTCCAGGCTCATCTATGTTGTGGTAAATGGCAAGGTCTCATTATTTTTTAGGATCAAATAATATTCCATTGTATAGTTATGCCACAGTTTCTTCATCCATTTGTCTATCAGTAGACACTTAGGTTGTTTCCATATCTTGGCTATTGTAAACAATGCTGCAATGAACATGAGAGTGCAGATACCGCCAAGAGATAGGCATTTCATTTTCTTTGTGTATATACTGAGAGATTGCTGTGTCATATGATAATTCTACTTTTAATTTCTTTAGGAAAATCTATGCTGATTTTCTTTATGATTGCATCCATCTACTTTTCCACCAATGGTTTACAAAAGTTCCTTTTTCTCCATACTTTTGAAACTTATCTTTTTAATAATAGCTATCTTAGTGGATGTGAGGTGCAATCTCATAGCAGTTTTGATTTTCACTTTTCTAATAATTAGTGATGTTAAGCATGTTGGTGATGTTTATGTCTTCTTGGTAGAAATGTCTGTTTAGGCCATTTTCTCAGTTTAAATAGGGTTATATGTTCTCTTGCCAAGGAGTTGTATGGGGTCTTTGTATGTTTGGTATATTAATCTCTTATCTGGTATGGTTTGCAAAGATTTTTCCAAATCCATGGGTTGCATTTTCATTTTGTTGTTGGTTTTATTTACCTGCAGAAACTTTTAAGTTTGATGTAGTCTCATTTATTTTTGCTTTTGTAGCCTGAACTTTTTTTGCGATACCAAAGAAATCATTGCCAAGGCCAATGTCAAAGAGCTTTTCCAACATGTTGTGTGTAATAAACTGAACTTAGAAGACCAAAACATTAGACACTAAGCATCTTTTCATATACTATTGATCTTTTGTGTATTTTCTTTTGAGGTAATGGCTTTTCTTTTCTGGTTGTTTTCTAGTTTCTCTTTGTCTTTAGATTTTAATAGTTTCACTATTATAAAGGTAAATGAGGTTGAGGATTAACTTCACTCAGGAGATTTGTTACTGTTAGTGTTTCCAGTGCATATTTCTGAAACAGTTTTAATATACTGTAAAACAGATAATAGGTAAATGTATTGACATTGCTGGGAAACAGAGTTCTTAGAAAGGGAAGAGAGATATAAGTAGGAAATAGGAAAAGACAAGGAAGGAATCTATGGTGTTGATTTGAATTGTAGGTATCAATATGAAGTTATTATTTAAAAATTATGTATTTTCTAACTCTAACCATACAATATGTAAGAAGCAATATAAAACTGATGGACAATAACTTTATTTCTTTGCAGTTGTGTTCCCAGTAGTAATGGGCAGGATTATTATATGGTATTTAATTTCTAAATGCTTCTAAAAGAAACAACAGAAACAGCTTCTTCTAGATCTAGAGCAGAGAAAGTAAAAAACATTTTTTGGCAGAAATCAAGGAAGTTTCAGGACCCAGAAAACACAGCAAAAAATCCATAGAACCAGTTTCACGGGACTCCCACTAGCCAAACACAAGTATCTAAACATTAAAGAAGAATGAGGATACCAAATTATAACAAATTTTTCAAATCTGTAAGGCTATAACAACAATAAAAAGATGTAAGAATCTCTTCATTAGAGAATAAGGCTAGTTATTAAATTTAATTAGAAAATCATTGTAACTGAGAGAGATCCAAGATGGCTGATTACTAGCAGCTCAGGATTGTAGCTCCCAATGAAAGCACAGAGAACGAGAGGATGCCACACTCAGATGAATTTTTGTTGCTTGCAGACCAGGAGATTCCCAGCGGAGGAGCCCCACAGGTCGCCACAGGTAGCCGGTGCAGCGGTTTTGCTGGCGCCCCGGCACTGCAGTTCTTAGTGCAGAGTAAACGGGACTGGGTCCCCTTTTGGTCAACGTTTGGAGCTCCAGGAAGGCAGAGTCACCTATTCAGCTGATTGAAAAAGGGACTCAAGAAGGAAGCCAGACCGGAAATTCCCAGGGAAGAAAAGCACCATGAATCTTTATACCGCTGTTTTAGCCGGCAGCTCAGATTCTGGCTCTGGGAATCAACAAGTTGGACATCCACTCAGAGACCTAATTTGAAAGTCGGTAATTACAAAGATGACAGGTGGATAAATTTACAATGATGGGAAGAAACCAGCATAAAAAGGCTGACAGTACCCAGCATCAGAATGCCTTGTCCTCTACAGGGAATCACAGTTCCTCACCAACAAGGGAACAAGGCCTGATGGAGAATGAGTGCATTCCAATAACAGAATTAGGCTTCAGAAGGTGGATAATAAGAAACATCTGTGAGTTAAAAGAACATGTCCTAGCCCAATGTAAAGAAACTAAGAACCTTGAAAAAAATGTTTTATGAAATCCTAATGAGAATAAACAATTTAGAGAGGAATATAATTAATGGAACTGAAGAATACAATACGAGAACACCATGAAGTATGCACAGGTTTTAACAGTTGAATTGATCAAGCAGAAGAAAGGATATCAGAAGTCAAAGACCAACTTAATGAAATGAAATGAGAAGACAAGATTAGAGAAGAAAGAGTAAAAAGGAATGCGCAAAGTCTCTAATATGGGACTATGTGAAAAGACCTAATTTACGTTTGATAGGTGTACCTGAATGTCATGAAGAGAATGAATCCAAGCTGGAAAATATTCTTCAGGATATTATTCGGGAAAACTTTCCTAGTCTAGTAAGGTGGGACAATACTCAACCCCAGGTAATACAGAGAACCCCACAAAGATATTTCTCAAGTAGAGCTACCCCAAGACACATAATCCTTAGATTCACCAGGGTTGAAATAAAAGAGAAAATTCTAAGGGCAGCTAGAGAGAAAGGTCAGGTTACCCATAAAAGGAAGCCTATCAGACTCACAGCAGATCTTTCAGCAGAAACCCTACAAACTAGTGTGGGGGTCAATATTCAATATCCTCAAAGAAAAGAATTTTCAACCCAGAATCTCATATCCAGCCAAACTAAGCTTCATAAATGAAGGAAAAATAAAATTTTTCACGAACAAGCAAGGACTCAGAGATTTCATCACCACCAGGCCTGATTTACAAGAGCTTCTGAAAGAAGCACTACACACAGAAAGAAACAACCAGTATCAGACATCCCAAAAACTTACCAAAAGGTAAAGAGTATCTCCATAATGAAGAATCTATATCAACTAATGGGCAAAATAGCCAGCGAGCATTAAATGACAATATTAAACTCACAAATATCAATATTAATCCTAAATGTAAATGGATTAAATGCCCCAATCAAAGACACAGACAGGCAAATTGAATAAAAAGTCAAAACCCATCTGTATGCTATATCAAGATCCATCTCATAAGCAAGGACACACAAAGACTCAAAACAAAGAGTTGGTGGAAGACTTATCAATCAAATGGAGAGCAAAGAACAAAAAACAAACAAAAAACAGGAGTTGTAACTTTCCTCTCTGACAAAATAGACTTTAATAGTAACAAAAACCAAAAGAAACAAAGAAGGACATTACATAATGGTAAAAGGATCAATGCAACAACAGGAGTCAATGATCATAAATATATATGCACCCAATATAGGAATACCCAGATACGTAAGACAAGTTCTTAATGACTTATAAAGAGACTTGGACTCCCGCACAATAATAGCAGGAGACTTTGACACCACATTGTTAATATTCGATGGATCAACGAGATAGAAAATTAACAGGGACATCTATGATTTGAACTCAGACCTGGAACAAGTAAACTCAGTGAATATTTATAGAATTCTTCACCCCAGGTCCACAGAACATACATTTTTCTCAGTATCACATCACACCTATTTTGAAAGTGACCACATAACTGGAAGTAAATCACTCTTCAGCATTTGCATAGCATTTCACAGACTTAAATGAAATATTGGTTGGCTGTTTGTTTGCTATTTTCTTCCCTTATTCCTTCCTGTCTCCACTGTTAAGCACCATTATCGGCATAAAGGAGGTTTTTGATACCTATTTTTGGATTGCATTCCAGCCTGGGCAATAGAGCAGGACTCCTGTTCTCTCTCCCCTTTCTCTTTCCCTTTCTTTCTTTCTAAAAAAAAAAAAAATACTAACTATATATACTGCTTTCTGGTAGCAAATACCTTGCTTAAAAACACTATCACTTAGTGGTCCAAAGGGACTGGCATTATATATGTTTCAAAAAAAAAATCATTGTAACGTTAATGTAGTTACAGACGGAGGCCATCAGTTGTTGCCAAAAGCAACATGTGGAAGGTTATTGGAGACTAAGATATCTATACTGTGTCAAAGCATCACTCCACTAATTGCTTATTAACTGTAAAAGATAAATGATACCTTCACAATGGAGAGAGCTGATGTCTATGATGTCAAATTTAGTATTCAAAACTGTGTAAAGATAACGTGGTATGTTCTTGTAGTTGGTCAGACGCAAGGGGAAACACACATCAACTATGGCATGGTAGTTGCCAAAATATTTAACCTGGGATAATGTGGAAATCCTGATGATGGGTCATTTTACCAGTCAGCTGATATGAACTCTTACAAAAATCAAGGCCATGAAAAATGTAAAATATAAGTGGGCCAAAGAGATGTCTAGTTTAAAAGTAGCTAAAAAGATCTGATAACCAACATAAATGCATAATCTTTGATAATGTCCTGTAGGGAAAAAATCAAAACCAGAGGACGCATTGGTACAACTGGAAAAAGGCGAACGTGAAGTATAGATGAGAAAATAATGTTATATGAATGTTAAGTTTTTGAGTGTAATAAAGGCATTTGTGGTTATCTAAGATAATGGTCTCTTTTTAGGGAAACGCACTGAATTATTAAGAATAAAGTGTTTTATTTCAGAAATTGAGGGTAAAATCCACAAAAAGAGATTAAAAAATGTGAAAAGATATTAATAATTGAAATACATTTTAAAATTCTGTTTGTTGTATGATTCAGCTGTTCCAAAGGTGTCAGTTTTTAAAATGCAATTAGAAGAAAATCTTAAGATCTCAAAATGTTGGCATGATTTCAGTTTGGTGGTATTTATTTTATTCATTTCAATATCTTTGAAATATTCTATAATTATCATAAAATGAACATACAAGATAAGGTTTCTTTTAGTCCTATAATGTACTTTTTCCATAGGGATAGGCTGTGATGTTTTTAAAAGTCCCCCCCAAAAGATAAGAGAATTTATAGTCTGAGGACAAAAAGCTTGATATCTCTGAGATGAGCACAAAACTTAGCTAACAAAGCATATCAAGAAGCCATTTGGTGAATACACAGGACTGTTTTAACTAAAACAGGAGATTCTGAGTTCTCCTCAGGTTGGTCAAGGATGCATAGATGTTGGGGAGTTGATGAATGTACGCAGAGGAGGGATAGTGCTTGTCCTAAGTTGTGGTTGGGTAATATGTGTTTGTGTAACAGGGAGGGGGCTCTAGCAGGACAGAAACACTGTCTGTGGGGAGGGATCTCTAGCAGGACAGAAGGATCGGATGGAGCTGGAAGGAATTCCCTTCAGTTCCCCACAAACACTGTCTGATAGTAACCCTGACCTAATTTGATAGTTTAGAAATCCCATCACCCTCCCTGAGCCACGGATGGAGAATCTAAGCCCAGTGACTCTGAACCATTGGCCATCAGGAGGCACTGAAGTTTGATGGGGTCCAAGTGTTTTTGAAACAGAGCCAAGTGTTGCCTGAAAAGTTGCGTTTAAAGGAAAAGCGTGGCTTCATTCTAGCATTCAGTATCGAGTGTTCAGGTGTTTTGAGTGGTCAGTAGAAACTCTTCTTCCTTCACTGATGCCAGTGGGTTCTATTCAGTAGTGAAATCTGAACTGTAGAACATTATTGAGTGGAGAAGCTTCTGAGCCTACTTGAGGGGTAGATGGAGAAGAGCCAGGAGCTAACCTGAATGTGCACAGACCCATGAAAAGAGAGAACAGCTGCCTCCTTGGGAGAACATCAGAGAAACCTTAGCGATGTGCCTCTACCCTACACCTAACCCATTCTAGTGTGTCCTGGATAATGGACAGGAGGATGTAATGGGAATGGAGGGTAGGGGAGTGGACAATTGTAGGTGTTTCCAGATAGGCTTATCTCAAATTGCAGTGACTCCGCAAATATTCTTAACAAGAACCAGATTTCCCAGAATTCTGGTATTTCCTTCACTAAGCAACGAGATGCCCCTTTGGGCCCTGACACAATCATGGTTGTTATTTGTTTGTTTATTTGTTTTTCTGCTCAGGAAGCAGGGGAAGCCTGAGAACATATGGGGAATGTCTTTCCTAGAATTAGGATGCCCCCATTTCAAGTATATCACATGCAGCCTGGTAAGTCCTGTCTGTAGCCACCAAGCCTCCACCCTCTCAATGCTGTTGTCATCCAGGGCCTTAACCCCTGGTCACAAGGATGGAAGAGGTAGTGACACTGTGATGTGAAGCCACTTTCCATCATGAAATTATTAGTTGGTGCCAACATAAGGTAAACTCCGACTAGCAGCTTTTCTACTGCAATGATAGACATTTTATATAAAAAAGAGATGGTAATTCTGATAGTTCTGATAATTCTACAACCACTGATCTTCACCTGATAACCTTGACATGTGTCCATCCCCTAGGTTTTAGGAACTTGGATTTCTCTAGGCTGAGTTGCACTATTCCTCGTCTCTGAACACACGTGTCCTTGGTTAGTTCATTCACATTGACTCTCAGGGCTTCTCCACTCCCTCAAGCCTTCCCACTCTACTACCCAGACAATGAGAAGTGTGTCACAACTAATGTAGCGCAATTTTTAAAATAATTGCTGGATACTAACACTGCAGTTCAATTGTAAGATATGATAGAGGAGTAAGTGTTTAAGATTCCAGAAACTCTGTTCAATTTTGCATTTACTGTTAGATATTCACACTCAGGTTTTCAGGAATTAGTGTTCTTCACTCATTTTTGTTAAGATATCAGAACTTACTTAAATATATTGGTGACCAGGAACTACAGGCAGAACCCCGGTGAAGGCTTGATACGTAATGCATGATGAAGATTGATAACAGCAAAAAGGGAACTGGTCATTGGCCTTCAGATAAAATAAACCCTCCCCACTTTGTGTTCAGAGAATTCTTTTACCACTTTAGTTTAGAGAGTGTCAGTTAGTTCAATGCACTTCTATGATAAAGCTGGGTCAATTACCCTAGAGGACTGGGAACACAGAGGACCTGGTAGAAAAGAAATACCCAAAGAGAAGGATAAATCAAGAGGTCACTAATATTTATTTCGAGTTTCCTTTGAGGCTTCCAAGTAGAAATGTCCAGCAGAGGACGGGCCTAGAGATGTAGTGAGAGACCTAATCCCCCAAGCCCTGAATATGTGAGTGAGGACATGTGTATAAATTATACAGTCTACGAATATGGTAAAGTACCTTCGTGCTCTGTTTTAGCTTATAATAATTGATTTCTAAGAATGTAGGCATTTGTGGAGGCAATGACGTCACTGTGGGAACTGCCATGAGAGAACAAGGACGTCCCTCCTCCTCTGCTCCTGCTCACAGTGACCCTAATTTGGCAAAACTCCCATCCTGCCCTGACCCTGCCATGGGCACCAGGCTCCTCTGCTGGCCCTCTGTCTCCCAGGAGCAGGTGAGTCCTAGGAACACCATGGCACATTGGATCTCTCAGTGATTATTTCAACCATTTCCTTCTTTCTATTTTCAAATTCTTTTTCCTTCACAGAACTCACAGAAGCTAGAGTTGCTCAGTTCCCAGATATAAGATCACAGAGAAAAGGTAGGCTGTGGCTTTTGGGTACAATTCTGTATCTGGCCATGCTGGCCTTTACTGATACCAGCAGATCCTGGGACAGGGCCCAAAGCTTCTGATTCAATATCAGAATGAGGATGTAGTAGATGACTCACAATTGCCTAAGGATCGATTTTCTGCAGAGAGGCTCAAAGGAGTGGAATCCACTCTCAAGATCCAGCCTGCAGAGCTTGGGGACTCGGCCGTGTATCTCTGTGCCAGCAGCTTAGCCACAGCGTTGCAGAGACACTTTCCTGTGCAGAAAACTGCAGGGCCCTCTCCTCTCTATTGGCTCGCAGCAGCCTTTCCTTATTCCTTATCCTCCCAGGGAAGAAGTGAATTTTCAGATACAGTTAGGATTCATGTAATGGGAGAAAATGAACTATTTCTTAAAACATGAGGACTATAATTGTTGCTTTATGTCTCAGGGATTTGAAACACTTTTCAGGGACAACTCTAGAAATCTCAAGTGACTCATCAGAGACTTAGTCCTCAGGGGTAGTGATGGTTTCCCTCTCATAAAAATATGTGCCCATGAAACACGTGCAATTAACTTAATAATACAGATAGTGATGATACCAAGTAACAAACAGCAGCCCCCCGCTGCAGTTGTCAGCATGTGAATGACTTGGTTGTTATCCTTGGTGACAACCTGGCTCTCTAGCAAAGTCTCAACACACAGTATGTGTTCGGAAATCTTTTCCCTTCTGTTTTATTTTCGGTAAAGTATGTTAATAATAATGTTGTTAATGATAGTGATTATAATTTCAGCTATGTGATTCAGCCCTTTTGAAAGTTCAGAGAAATGAACCTGAATGGATACCTTGGCACCTAGTCCCAAATCTTACCTCCAAGTGAATTCTACTTCTCTTGAACCGTCTAACTCTTCTATGTAATCATCTCAGCCCGAGAGTATATCTAGACCTGGACCAGTCAATTCAGAGTCTGTTGAGGACATTTCTACTTGTCTGCTTGTATATTAAAAGCTCCTTAGTGCATTAAAATATTTCTTGTAAGAACTTCTGAAGCAAGAAGTTGCCCTGATCAGTTGCCCCCTCTGATAGATAATACACTCTGCGTGTCTAGCTCCATATTCACTACTCTACTTCTGCCAAAATGCTCTAATATTAGAAATCCTTCTGAAGTGTTGGTTAGAATTACCTAAAAAGCAGCTGGCTGAATATTGCCTGAAAGCATTGTCACTGTCCATGAGCCCCTCCTGGCTTCCTCCCGCTCCTTATCCAGTCTAACACCTGACGGCAGTCAGACTTTATGCTCGTTTTCTCATTGCACACCTCGCTCTTTCCTTTCCTCCTCTGATAAAAACCTCACCAATTGGATGGATGAAAACCACCACTCACCATCTCCTTGTCAAAATTTCTATTTTTTTCTTTTTCCAATCTGCTATGTTACTTATAGTTAGGAACTCCCTCATAACATTTTCTGAGCTCACTTTTTATCATTTGCACATGCGGCACACAGTTGTTTCAGAGTCTGTCTGATCATTTTCACCTCTGAGATCTTCGTGGGCTGTTGTTGTTGATTTTCTTTTTGTGCTGCCTTCAGTCGGGGTGCTTGATTTTTCATGGCGTTTGTATTTCTCCCTACGAATCTAATAATGTTTGACACTGTGCCAAAAACTATGGCTGTAGAAATAATTTTGGGTAGGGTGGACCACATTTTTCTCCAGAGATAATTTTTCTGTGCTTCTGAAAGTGCCTGTAGGTATAAACAATCAGGCTCCCTGAATCACAGTTTAAGGCCTGAAGTGTCCTGGAGCACCTGGAGAACAGGTTTGTCTCTGGCTCATTGTTACTATTGGAATGCATCAATGACACATTCCATATGTTCTGGCCTTTGCCTTTACCCCGCTGGCCTGTGAGACAGCTTCCTGAGTGCTGAGTCAGGATCCACAAATTCCCTCCAGCGCAGAAGGACTGCCATGCTCACCTCCAGGGCTCTTGCCCTCCCCATCATTCCAGCCAAGTTATTCCTTATTATTTCTTTAAGACTTTAATTAACTGAAGTTTTTAATGTTGTTTCTGATATTTTTTCCAATTGTATAATAACAACAGAGTAAGTGCCATTATCCTTAATTATTGGGATTAAGGTGAAAATAACTATACTTGGAATTTTAATTTTTCTTTAATTGCAATGTTAGGTTCTTAGTCTGTGATTTGTCTGATATTTAACTTAAATGGTATAGAGATGTTAAACTCTGGTTTCAATCAAATACTTATTTTTTAAAAACTTAAAGGACATTCATAATCAAATTGGGACATACCTTTGTTTGGGGCATGTAATTAATAGAGTATTCTTATATTGTTATTTATTTCTATCACATAACCTCTGTGTTCCATGGGACCATACGGCAAGATGGAAAACAGAATAAAGAGTTAGGTCAGATTAGGCTTCAAATTAACTTAATTGTTCACTGCGGGGGTACATTTGTGCTGTTTTATGAAAATTCCAGAGGGGCAAGTGGTCAAAATTTCAGCGAGTAACTGATATGTGGCTATTGTTTTACCCCATTTAAAGCCAATTTCCTGGGACAACAGTTTGTTCCACATACCCCATTTTGTGGGGCGCCCCTAAAGTAGTAATCCTGATTTAATCTTCCTATTCCTTGCCAAATCTTGTCTGTGGGAAGGAAAATCAGTTATGGTATTTGCTCTCTTCATTTTAGTTCAGTCTCTCCTTATTTTCCCATTTTTCTCCTGGTTCCCTAGAGAAAAACTAGATTCTTTGGTGCTTTTTCAACATGAGCTAAGATCAGTGAGGAACTTTCTCTTCCACACAGGGTTGGCCGGCAGTTTGGAGGGGATAGAGAATGGGTTAAATTCGGATTCAGCATCATGTTTCACACTGAGACTTGCTGCTTATCAGTATTAAAACTGACATTATGTCTCCACCTTTCTGACTTCATCATCAATGTCTCAGGTGTTTCTATCCTACCCCATAGCACCAATATTATTTGTTGGCCTTCTAACACCAACTAATCATAATGTCCTGTATCCCCTGTACTCAGTGAAACAAAGCACAAGTCCCTGTCTTCTGGCAAAGGAAAGCACATTGGTGATGTTCTGGCCTACTGGCCACTAGGAGGCACTGTGACTTCATCGTCATCCAAATTCTATGGGGAGGAGCTGAGACTGCTCCCTGGAAGATGGTTAAGGATAACCCTGAGGTTGGACCTAGATTCAGGAAGTTGGTTTCCAGATGTCTTGAATGATGACTGGGAATAAAGGAATTAGTAACCAACCCTTTCTGGACCCAAACCAGCCCAGGCCAACCCTACCTTCTCTGTTGAATGTAGAGAGTAGAACTGCAAGAAATGGAGGTGCTAGCCTGGACCACATCAGAAGGACCCTGTCCCCAGGGAGCTGACAATCACAGTGATGCCACCAGCATATCCACTTAAGAGGTATAGTTCGGCGTGACCCCTGGAAGAAGATGAGTCCTGGGTAGACATAAGATGTTTTTTCTAGGCTTCCCTTGGCCTGATTTTAAATTCCTTCCATGTGATCATGCACCTGTCCCTACCTGTATTTTGTATTTGGCTTCTGCCTCTCACCCATCAGACCCATGGCTACTATAAGATACTCACTAACTTGGTGGCTTACAACAACAAAAACTTATTATCTTACAGGTCTGGAGGTCAGAAGTCCAAAACCCAGAAAAAATCAAAATCAACACCTTGGGAAAGCTGCATTCGTTCTCAAGGCTCTAGGAGAAAACTGTTTTTCTCTTCTTTTCAGCTTCTAGGACAGGCTTCTAGGTAAGGCATGTTCTGGAGAAGGTACTATGAATTGACAATATCAAAACCAATCTACATGGAGCCTCTGCCAGTGTGCATCTGTATCTCAGATCAATTACAGTTGAGTTCAGTTCTGCCTGATTCATCTCCAAGAGATGCAACCTCCTCTTAAAGAACTTGGGGGTGGTGGCCCATTCAGTGATGTCACTGGCAGATGCATCTTGTGGAGATAAAATGTCACAAAATTCACTTCTTTGCTCATGCTCACAGAGGCCCTGGTCTAGAATGTTCCACACCTGCTCTCACTCTGCCATGGTCTCCTGGACCCTCTGCTGTGTGTCCCTTTGTATCCTGGTAGCAAGTGAGTCCTCAGAATATTTACCATCATCAGGCTGGGCTTCTGAAGGGATGATGCCCGACATTTTCTCTATTCTGGCCCCCAACTCTGTCTTCTTTCATAGAGCACACAGATGCTGAAGTTATCCAGTCACCCCAGCATGAGGTGACAGAGATGGGACAAGAAGTGACTCTGAGATGTGAACCAATTTCAGGCCACACGCAGCTTTTCTGGTACAGACAGACCATGATGCGGGGACTGGAGTTTCTAATTTATTTTAACAACGAGGATCTGATAGATGATTCAGGGATGCCCAAAGATCGATTCTCAGCTCAGATGCCTAATGCATCATTCTCCACTCTGAAGATCCAGCCCTCAGAACCTGGGGACTCGGCTGTGTACTTCTGTGCCAGCAGTTTAGCCACAGCGCTGCAGAATCACCCCTTTCCTGTGCAGAAACCCTGCCGTTGCCCCTTCCCCTTCTAGCTCCCAGCAGTCCTCAGCAAAGTCTTTCCTGCTCCTCCTCCTCATGAGAAGAAAGTGGTTTTGAGATGTGACAAAGACAAAATGAGAAGGTATCAACGTAAGAAACCCTATGTAGGAAATAGGTTTTGAGGATTCCTCAAAAATTATTCCTGCTCAAAACGCACAGGAGTAAAATAAACCTTGGCTACCCACACTGTAGATTTCTCTGCCTTCCTGCATTTGCCATCCCATGGGAATGGTGGGCGCTCCCAAGAAAGGAGCTGCCCTTTCTCAGCCTTGCCCTTGTACTCAACTTTTCTCATCTGGTCTGCCAGTGCCTGTTGCTGTGTCTGCTGGTGTGTTCCTCAGCAATCTCGATGTCCAGCCTCTTGTGTCTGATTCTGCTTAAGGTCTCAGATTTATATGGGCACAGGATGGAGGGCATCGTGGGCCAAAAGGCAACTTTTTGAGTGCAAAAACAGAAATGACTGTCCTCATTTAGGTCCGTGGGCACAGGCCAGAGGGTCGAGCCCTCACCAGGGACCCTGCCCTTTTCTACCCAGCGCTTCCCTTCCCCGCCCTGTATCAAGTGTTTTTAATTTCAATGAGGGAAATCTCTCTCGGAAGATTTCAGGTGGTGGGGAATGTAAATTTGAATAGAAGGAAAGCATAGCTTAACTATTCCAAACTTCCTAACCTTCAAAATTATGGAAAAAATGGTTTAATTTCTATAATCTTCACAGTTGTTTTTTTCTCAAAATGTGTATCTGCTTTATACCACCATGAAAACAGAGTAAACAGAACCATTTGCTGCTTCACAGAGAAGGAAAGCATTTGATAGTGTCTTGAGTGATTAGAAGGATCGAACAATATGAAGAAGGTGGTAGAAATCACAGGAGCAAATGTATGAACAGGCATTAAATTGTGTAAGACTGTTTTGTAAGGGTATGAAGTGTGTTTGATAAGTAACATTTATATTATTCAGTCATCAAAAATAGGATAAGATAGGATCCGAATGTTTACAAATTCAAATGCCCTTCCAAAGCAAATTTTTTATCTGGTGAGCAACGGAGAATTGTTAAATGTATAAAAATTGAAAAGTTGCTTTAGGAAACTGTTCTGTCACTGTTAGAATAATTAAAGCTTCTTTCCGGCCTAACTGGGATACTTTGGAGAAGGATGTTCCAGGCAAAGGGAATAGCTTGGTCAAAGGCTCTAAGGCAGAAATGTGCCTTGTGTATTTGAGGAATGGCCAGAAGGCCAGTGTGGTTGTGAAAAAATAAGCAAGGAAAAGAGGAAGAGAGAGGAGGCAGTGAACATAACAGGGAGGGGGATCACCTGGGACCTTGTAGGCACATTCAGGCTGTAGGCTGTTCTCTGAGTGAAGTGGGAAGCTGCTGTATAGTTAAGCAAAAGACTGACAACATCTAACCTAAAGAATCACTCTGACTTCTGTGTTGAGAGTAGACCCTGATTTGGTGGCTACAATGAGGGAGGTCAAGCTTAGAAGCAGAGGAACCTAGGAGAAGACTATTACAATTATAGAAGATAAATCGAACAAATCCCCAGGGGGGTTTTCAGTGCCCTTCCCAACTCTGCCATTCATAGGAACCTACAAGGAGTTGGATTTAATTGGGGTTGATATTACAGTCTTAAACATTAAAATATGATTAAAACAATGTAAGAATTAAAACATGAGAGTTTAAAGGTTGTGGGCTCTGTGAACTGCAGAGCGCAGAGAAATAGAAGAATTGTATGAGTTAGTGAGGTAAACAGAAGGGAGGTAGTGGTAGAACGATAGGACACTTTAAATAGAAATATTGAAAAATCCGTATTGTTCCTTAAATGGTCTATAATCATGGAAGCAAGTCTGAAAAGGATTGGAGAAGGGAAAGACTCAGGATAGAGGAGGTCAAGAAACTTAGAAGCCTCGCTAGTGAACACACTGTCTATGTGATGAATGGTATTAAGAGTGATGACTGCATTAGTAGCAGGCAGAAGGACTGAATAAGAAAATTTCTGAAGGTAATAAGGTAAGTACAAGGAGAAGGGATAGTATTATGAAGTAATATGTATGAAGCAGCTGGACTTTAAGGAAGAAGGGAAATGAACTGGGAGCAGCAGGGAAAAAATCTGCACTATTTCAGTCTTGAAAGTCAGGAAACTGACATGGCAAAAAAACAAAAAAGTAGGAAAATGACAAAGTAGACTTTGGTTTATGGCAGAACTCCAGCAAACCTCAACTGCCTTGGGCACTCATAATACAGGGATCTTCTGCCTCAGTTGCCAGGGCTACCATGGGGATTCAGAAGGAATCAGTATGTAAATATGACTATAAAAGAGAAACTACAACCACTCAGAATGAATTACAGGCATTGTGTAGAAACTTCTCATATCAATAAAGAGAAAAGCATAAATTTGTGTTGTAAAGATATATAATCAGGGAGGAAGCAGGGCAACAGAAGACTGCACATGCCTCTGCTTTTAGATACCCCAGTGTGGATACTTATGAGGAGGCCTCATCAGTGCTCTGTGAGTGTGCATTGCCTTTAGCCAGTGCCCAGCTCTTCTTATGCAGAATAGAGACAAATGGATCCTCAGATTCGGGGCCAGGTAGCTTACCTCTAATGTACTAACCTGCTTGCTACAGCTACATTTGAGACACTCTTTAGGAGTAATAAAAAAATCCCTAAATAAATGTAAAGTCGAAATTGGCATTATAAAGGAATGTCCACAATCGTAGTAAAGAACTTTCTTTTACAATCCAGAAAACTTGTGAGGGAAATTTCTGTTTGCAACTCAGAATTAGGAGAGAATGAAGATAGTAGTATTGTTCAACCTTCCCTTGCACTCAACCTTTCATTCCACATATGATCTGATTCTTCCAGTATGCTGGGAAAAAACTCAGGCTGACACATTGGCCCCTTGTCCTTGCAATAAGCAGAGGGTCTACTGAGTTGACTGATACAAGCTGTCTGCAGCGGACAAAACTGAAAGAGTGCACTGTAACACTTGCCCGTTTGGGCTTTGGGAGCCCTAGATGCTGCCATGGGATGGGAGCCCAGAAGCATCCCGAGGTCTCTCTACCTGCCCGTCTACATGCTCCCTCTAGGGATTTCAGCATGAGGGCATCAAAGGAATGAATCACACCCCTGTCACATGCCCTGTGAGGGGAATAAGGGAATTCTCCTGTTTCAACTTAATTTGTAAAAGACCTTGTTAACAGGACGAAAAAGAAACCACAGCAATGGATAAAACATTTGTAAAGTAAATATCCAACAAAGGGATATTATCATAACTATTTTGAGACTTGTAGAACTGTCTACTTAACACCGAAATCATGAGCAATAATAAATGATTATTGCTTTAACCAGTGAGACTTGAGTGAGGCTTGTTATATAGCATTACTGTGCAGGTATCAATTGATATACTCTATACTGCAGTATCGATTTCTTAAAATTGTCCTAACCATAATCCCATAGACCATTACTAATTCCAAGCTTGTTCTTTTAATGAAGAGTGCTGCTCAACTCTGGGGTCTTCGTTCTGTTTTCTATTTTGATTTTCACATGAGCACAAGTTCCAGCAGCTTTCAAACCTCCAGAAGCCCTTAACATTTCTGATTCTGAAAACATATTTTCTACTTTCAGCATTTTATTGTTATTTTTTATTCTCTTGTATGGTAAGGTACTCAGTTTACTATCTTGAATTAGTAATTCTTTAAACAATTTTGCAATTTTGAAGATACCACGGTCTTTAAACATTTTTGTATTTTGAAGATACCATGGGCTTTGCAGTTCCTGTTTGCATATCAAATCCTATGAACTATTTCTGGTGCCTCTGAGTCACTTCCCAGAGTGGTCATTGGCTTTTACTGAGGTTGATTCACCAATCTTTGGTCATTCTTGGACACATAAGCACAAATTCAACAGTGTCCTTTCCCAAAATATGTGATATACAGGGAAATTACTTTTCATGTAAAATAGATGTGTCCTTTTAATATTGCCAGTAGATTATTCTAATTATGGACTGGTAACATCCAACAGACTTATTTGGGTTTAGTGACAAACATATTACTGTGTTCGCTTCTCAATTCAAATACAGAATTCGTATTTTGCATTATGTAGCTGCAAGTTTTGGGGTTTTCCATCATATACTTAGCTATACAATAATAGCTACTCTTGTCTGGATATTTTCTAAAATCTTGGATGATTACAAACATTTCCTTCACTAGTGAAAAAAAATTTTAATGCAGGGTCAAACCCAATATTAAATCTTCTAGACAGTAAGAAGATAACTATTCAGGGTCTATAAGATGAGTAATTAGAAGCAGCTTTGGTCTGTGGCACTCAGGGAGAGGAATGAAATGGGTGAGTAAATTTATCACTGTCAATTGAAATATTCAGGTTCTTACATTGGGACTGACTATGCAAACAACTTGACCTGCAGCGAACAAAGAAAAGCAGGGGTTTGGAGGCACGATGGCCCACTGGGAGCAGCACAGAGCCAAAGAAACGCCCACCCCCAGCCAAGAAAAGCAGTGGGTTAGTGTGCGACCCTCCCCAGGTAATCACACTTCTCCCCAGATCTTTGCAGCCCATGGATCTGGTGATCCCGTCACAAGCCCACAGCAACAGGGCCTTGGATCCAATACACAGAGCTGTGTGGAGTCTTAGCAGAGCAGGTGCTCATGCACACACAGAGACCCAGGTATTTTACACATTCCACCCCCAGATCCCCAGCAAGGTGGGAAATCTGTCTGCATATAACCCTAGGAAGGGGGCTGAATCCAGGGAGCCAAGCAGCATCATTCTGCAGGCCCTACTTCCACAGCACCTCACAAGTTAAGACCCACTGGCTTGAAATTCCAGAGAGCCAATGGAAACAGGCTAGAATCTCCCTGAGACAAGTCTGAATTCCCAGGGTAAGGGGTGGCCACCAAGTCTGCAGACCAGTAGACTCAGCTGTTTTAACCTGCCAGCTTTGGAGAATACAAATGGTCTGGATGAGGAAAGATCCCCATAATGAGGCACGGCCACCTTGCTAGATCATGGCCAGACTGCTTCTTTAAGTGAAACCTTGATCCCTTCCTCCTCACTGGGCAGGACCTCCCTGCAGAGGCTTCAACAATTCCAGCTAGGGTTCTATACTGAGAGCTCTGATCTCTCCGTGGGATGCAGCTCCTGGCAGGCAGGGGCAGCCTCTATCTCCACAGTTTGGTCAACTCAGTCCTTACAACCTGCTGACTTTGTAGAATCCAAGTGATCTGGATGAGAAAGTCTCCCCTCAGTGCAGTGCATCTGCTCTACCAAAAAGCAGATAGACTGCTTCTTTAATCAGGTCCCTGATCCTGTTTATCCCAACTGGGTGAGACCTCCCACAGGGGTCTCCAGCCACCTCCCACAGGCATGTTCTGGCCAGCAATCCTGCTGCCATCTTTGCTGTTTCATGGCCTTCACTGATGATACTGTCAGCATGGGAAAAAAAAACGAGGCAACCAAGGTCTGGAATGGACTTCTAGCAAACCATAGCAGCCCCACAATAAAGTGGCATGACTGTTAAAAGAAAACAAACGAACAGAAAACAACAACAGGAACACTTTCAATGAAAAAGACCCTCCAAAAATCCAGCTCAAAGGTCGGCAACCTCAAAGATTGAAGGTATATGCTCACAAAAATGAGAATCAACACAAAAATGTTGAAAACTTAAAAATCAAGAGTGCCTTTTCTCCTTCAAGTGATGATAACACCTCTCCAGCAGGGACACAGAATTGGGCTGAAGCTGAAATGACTGAATTGACAGAAGTAGAGTTCAGAAGGTGATAATAATGAACTTCACTGACCTAAAGAAGCATGTTGTAACCCAACACACAAAAAAGCTAACAATCATGATGAAACAATACAGGAGCCAACAGCCAGAATAACCGGTTCAGACAGCAGCATAATCGACCTGATGGAGCTGAAAAATACAACACAGGAACTTCATGGTTCAATCACAAGTATCAATGGGAGAACAGACCAAGTAGGGGAAAGAATCTCAGAGCTGGAACACTATCTTTCTTAAATAAGATGGGCAGACATGAATAGAGGGAAAAGAACAAAAAAGAATGAACAAAATCCCCAAGAAATATGGGATTATGTAAAGAGGCTGAACCCATGACTGACTTGGGTACCTAAAAGATATGGATAATGTAGCCAAGTTGGAAAACATACTTCAGGATATGATCTAGAACTTTCCCAACCTAGCAAGACATGACAACATTCAAATTCAGGAAATGCAGAGAACCCCAATAAGATACTTTATGAGAAGATAAACCCCAAGACACATAATTATCAGATTCTCCAAGGTTGAAATGAAAAAAATTGTTAAGGGCAGCCAGAGGGAATGGCCAGGTCACCTGCAAAGGGAAGCCTATGAGACTAACAGAAGACCTCTCAGTGGAAACCTTATAAGGCAGAGTGGTTGGAAGCCACATTTCAACATTCTTAAGAAAAGAATTTCCAACCCAGAATTTAGTGTCTGACAAAACTAAGCTTCATAAGTGAAGGAGAAATATAATCTTTTTCAAACAAGCAAATGCTTAGGAAATTTGTCACCACCAGGACTGCCTTGCAAGAGCTTCTTTAGGAAGCACCAAATATGGAAAGAAAAAAATTGTTACCAGCCACTATAAAACACACTGAAGTACATAGACCAGTGATAGTATGAAGTAACCACATAAACAAGTTTGTGAAATAACCAGCTAGCATAGTAATGACAAGATCCAACTACACATAACAATGCTAACTTAAGTGTACATGGGCTAAATGCCCTAATTAAAAGGCACCAAATTGCAAACTGAATAAGGAGCCAAGACACACTGATATGCTGTCTTCAGGAGACACATCTCATATGCAAAGACAAACATAGGTCCAAAATAAAGGGATGCAGGAAATTTACCATCCAAATGGAAAACAGAACAAAGCAGGGGTTGCAATCTTAGTTTCTGACAAAATAGACTTTAAACCAACCAAGAACAAAAGAGACAAAGAAGGGCACTACATAATGGTAAAGGGTTCAATTCAACAGGATATGCAATTTCCTGTTGAATCGAATATGCCAAATATATATGCAACCCATAAAGTAGCATCCAGATTCATAAAGTAAGTTTGTAGAAACCTACAAAACTTAGACTCCCACACAATAATAGTGAGGAACTTTAATACCCCACTGACCATATTAGAAAGATCATTGAGACAGAAAATTAACAAATATCTTCAGGACCGAAATTCATCTCTGGATTAAGGGGAACTGATAGATAGCCATAGAACTCTTTACCCAAAAACATCAGAAATACATTCTTCTCACTGTCACATGGCTCTTATGCAAATTGATTACATATTTGGAAGTAAAACACTCCTCAGCAAATGCAAAAGAACTGAAATCATGACAGTTTCTGACCACAGTGCAATCAAATTAGAACTCAAGATCAAGAAATTCACTCAAAACCACACAACTACATGGAAATTGAACAACCTGCTCCTGAATGACTTGGGTAAATAACAAAATTAAGGCAGAAATCAAGAAGTTGTTTGAAACTATTGAGAACAAAGAGACAATGTACCAGATTCTCTGGGACAGATAAATCAACGTTAAGAGGAAAATGTATTGCACTAAAGCCCCACTTCAAACCACTGCTCAAAGAAATGATAGAAGACACAAACAAATGAAGAAACATTCCATGCTCATAGTTAGGAAAAATTCAATATTGTGAAAATGCCCATACTGTACAAAGTAATTTATAGATTCAATGCTATTCCCATTAAACTACCATTGACATTCTTCACAGAATTAGAAGGAAAAAAAAACTATTTTAAAATTTATTTGGACCAAAAAAAGAGTGTGAATAGCCAAGAAAATTATAAGCAAAAGTAACAAAGTTAGAGGAATCATGCTACCAGACTTCAAACTATGCTTCGAAGGCTACAATAACCAAAACCAGAATGGTGCCGGTACAAGAACAGACACATAGATCAATGGAACAAAATAGGGAACTCAGAAGTAATACTACACACACCTACAAGCATCTGATGTTTGACAAACCTGACAAAATAAACAATGGGGAAAAACTCCCTATTTAATAAATGGTGCTGGGAGAGCTGGCCAGCCAAAAGCAGAAAATTGAAACTGGACTCCTTCTTTACACCATATACAAAAATTAACTCAAGATGTATTAAAGACTTGCATGTAAAACTCAAAACTATGAAAACCATAGAAGAAAATGTAGACAATCCCATTCAGGACATAGGCACAGGCAAAGATTTCATGATGAGCATGCCAAAAGCAATTGCAACAAAAGCAAAAATTGACAAATGCAATCTAATTAAACTAAAGAGATTCTGCACACCAAAATAAACTATCATCAGAGTAAACAGACAAGCTACAGAATGAGAGAAACTCTTTTGCAATCTATCTGACAAAGGTCTAATATCCAGAGTCTGAAAAGAACTTAAACAAATTTACAAGAAAAAAAATAAAAACAGAAAACCCCATTAAAAAATGGGCAAAGGACATGAACAGACACTTTGCAAAAGAAGACATACATGTGGCCAACAAACATTTAAAAAAATAACTCAACATCACTGATCATTGGAGAAATGCAAATCAAAACCACAATGAGATTCCCATCTCATGCCAGCCAGAATGGCTTTTATTAAAGAATCAAAAAACAACAGATACTGGCAAGGTTGCAGAGAAAAAGGAGCACTTTATATTGTTGGTGGGAGTGTAAATTGCTTCAACCATTGTGGAAGACAGAGTGGTGATTCCTCAAAGACCTAGGGGCAGAAATACCATTTCACCCAGCAATTCTATTATGAGGTATACACCCAAAGGAATATAAATCATTCTATTATAAGGATACATGCATGTGTATGTTCATTGCAGCACTATTCACAATAGTGAAACATGGAATCAACCTAAATGCCCATCAATGATAGACTAGATAAAGAAAATGTGGTGCAAAAGAACTGAAATCATGACAGTCTCTCAGACACCATGGAATTATATGCCGCCATAAAAAGAAATGAGATCATGTCTTTTGCAGGGACATCGATGGAGTTGGAAGCCGTTATCCTTAGCAAACTAACAGAGGAACAGAAAACCAAATACTGCACATTCTCTCTTATAAGAGGGAGCTGAATGATGAGAGCACATGGACATATCATGGGGAACAAGACACACTAGGGCCTGTCAGAAGGGGGTTACTGAGAGGGAGAGCATGAGCAAGAATAGCTAATGAATGCTGGCTTAATACCTAGGTGATGGGATGATCTGTGCCACAAACCACCATGGCAAACACTTACCTGTGTAAGAAACCTGCACTTCCTGCACAGGTACCCCTGAAGTTAAAATAAAAGTAGAAGAAACCAAAAAGGAGATAACCATTTGAATTGCCTAATCAGGTGGAGTATTATGGGAGAATTCGTATTTCCAAGACTCTTGAAGTTAAAGAGGATGAACTATCAGGAACAGTGAGCTCCTAGAAAGAAATAATACAGAGTACGTGATAGAAAGCACACCTGGGCAGGCTCTCTCCACTGAAGAAAATGTATGAGGAGGACTCTCAGAAAATTAAAGCAAATACAGACAAAGATTCAAAATCAATTTTAAAAATCGATGTTTTTTATTATTACAAAAACTGAGATTATAACTAAAAGAATGTTCTTGGAGTGCTTGTCATGGAGAATTTAATTTGCTAAGAAAATGGATGAGACAGTACAGTATTTTGAAGTGATGCTTACTTCTGGTCATCAGAACAGGAGCAAAAGAAGAATATTTAAAATTGAAACCTCTTACATAATTCTTACTGTGTCTTGGGCGTTTCAAGTGGATTCATTTTCCAAGTAGGAAACATTCAACATCTACTTAGAGTGCCTTATTTTATAGAATAGTAAACTGAAGCAGAGAGAAGATAGGTAATTTTCTTCATGTCACATGGCTAGTAAATGGAGGAAAGGAGGATTCAAACACAAGAATTTGGGGACTGGATTCCTTTTAACCATTCATAAACTATTATAACCAAAATTAAAAATATAGGCTTATTAAAATGGAAGAAGAAAAAGACTTCATCAAGAATAGTTGTAACTTCTTAGAAGACTTATACTTCTCAGGTGAAAGAAGGAGGAAGTTCTTGGTGTGGTGGCTCACACCCGTTATCCCAGCACTTTGGGAATCCGAGGCAGGTGGATCACTTGAGCTTAGGAGTTTGAGATCAGCTTGGGCAACATGGTGAAACCCATCACTACTAAAAATACAGAAAATTAGCTGGGGATTGACAGTGCATGCCTGTGATCCCAGTTACTCAGGAACCTAAGGTGGGAAAATCCCTTGAGCCTGGGAAGCAGGGGTTGCAGTGAGCCAAGATCATGCTACTACACTCCAGCCTAGGTGACAGACTGAGACCTCACCCACAATGAAAGAAAGGGCTGGGCGTGGTGGCTCAAGCCTGTAATCCCAGCAATTTGGGAGGCCGAGGTGGGTGGATCACGAGGTCAAGAGATCCAGACCATCCTGGTCAACATGGTGAAACCCCGTCTCTACTAAAAATACAAAAAATTAGCTGGGCATGGTGGCATGTGTATGTAATCCCAGCTACTCAGGAGGCTGAGAATTGCCTGTACCCAGGGGGCAGAGGTTGCAGTGAGCCAAGATCACACCATTGCAATCCAGCCTGGGTAACAAGAGCGAAACTCCATCTCAAAAAAAATAAATAAATAAAAAAGAAAAAGAATAAAGGAAGGAAAGAAGGAAGGAAGGGAGGGAGGGAGGGAGGGAGGGAGGGAAAGAGAAAGAGAAAGAGAAAGAGAAAGAGAAAGAGAAAGAGAAAGAGAAAGAGAAAGAGAAAGAGAAAGAGAAAGAGAAAGAGAAAGAGAAAGAAAGAGGAGGCTCTCATATCTAGGAAAGATAAATTTTAAAGAGAAGAGGAAATGCACTCAGGGTCAACTGCTCTCAAGGGGTTATTAGAATAGAGAGATTTATTTTGGTTGTTACTAAGGCAGGTGCGATAAATGGATGTAAAGAATCCTTGTGGAGGAAAAAGAGATGCAGGATCTCAGAGAAGAGACTGGATAAACTTTTCATAGGAAGACAAGATTTCGGGATTTGTTGAGGAATGACTCAAAATCAACACTACATAAAGGGTTACATGTAATTTGAAAATTTTGCATAATAGGTGCCCTGAGACATGGATTGAAGACACTCAAATGATGTGACTTTCAGCTCTAGCCTGTGTTTGAAAGAAACCTGCCTAATCATTTTTAAAATTATGATTCTTAGGGAAGTGTAAGAAAGGTGGAACATATTAAAGGAAAAGCAGGCAGCAGGCAAACAAAAAATGAGAATAGCTTTTGGATGCAATTGCTTAACCAAGAAAATTAAAGATATGCAATATTTGTCTTAATGGTGCTTGCTTTAGAAGACCCGGACATTGTTAATCGCACATCTCTCAATAGAGAAGATCACAGAGATCAAATCTAGAAGAATATTTTGAAAAGAATAGTGACAAGAGCAAGCATAAAATTTAAGAAGGAATTCAATTCTAGTGCACATTGCTAACACTACATGTGCTTGAGCAAGAACAGGACAAATTTACAAAGATTTCAAACTTCTAGAAATTCAGCTTAACCTAGGCCAGGCACAATGGCTCACACTTGTAATCCTATCACTTTGGGAGGGTAAGGCAGGGGAATCACCTGAGGTCAGGAGTTAGAGACCAGCCTGGCCAACATGGTGAAACTCCATCTCTACTAAAAGTAGAAAAATTAGCTGGGTGTGGTGGCACATGCCTGTAATCCCAGCTACTCGGGAGGCTGAGGCAGGAGAATCACTTGAACCTGGGAGGTGGAGGTTGCAGTGAGCCAAGATCACGCCACTGCACTCCAGCCTGGGCAACAAGAGCAAAACCCCATCTCGAAAAGAAAAAAAAAAAATTGTGAGCCGACTTTTCATTCAGTATGGGATCCTGTCCACTAAGGAAAAGGTAATGGAAGGGCATATTTGATTCAGGAGAATGCTAGCCAGCCCACCAAGCTACAAAGCTCTGCCCTCTGTTTGTTTTTTTTTTTTGTTTGTTTGTTTGTTTGTTTGTTTGTTTGTTTGTTTTGGAGAGGGAGTCTTGCTCTTTCGCCCAGGCTGGAGTGCAGTGGTATGATCTCAGCTCGCTGTTACCTCTGCCTCCTGGGTTCAAGCGATTCTCCTGCCTCAGCCTCCCGAGTAGCTGGGATTACAGGTGCACACCACCACACCCATCAGCCTCTTCTTTGCCAGAACCAAAGCTCACATTTCGACTTTAGTTGATCTGACATGAATATTTCTCTCTCAGGTTCTTTGAGTCTTAGTCGGAAAGAGTGGTTACCCTGTGCCTGATCACTGTGCCAATGTAACACAGCATATACTACTTCAGGTCTTGACAAAGGGCTCATTTCTAGTGACTGAGTCCTTCTGGCCATCAGGAGACAGTACTACAGTGCCACAACCACTCACTGACACTTTAGAGCTGCTGAGAGAACTGTCTGGCAGTGGGAAGCTAAGAAGCAGCTCAGGCTTGGTCCTGGAATCATAAGCCCTATCTGTTGAGCACCAAGAAAGCACTGGAAAGACAAGGGAGGACCCAAGGACTTCTCAGCTTGTGCAAATGGGCTAAGACCAATAGTGAGGTTGGGATTTTAGGCAAGTTTGGGGCAGTTGTCAGACAAAGGAGCCACTGATACACCATTGGTACAATGCAGTTCAAATTACAATAAAAAGGCGTGGGTTTTGTTGGGATCAGAAAAACATAAAAGTAAAAGAGCACATGTGATTCCTGTCTCCTTTTATCCCCCAAACTAAGCCTCATTAACCCACAGCAATGTTTTCTTAGGTGGCACAAAGGTAGACTGCAGTAATCATGGCCAATATTATGTAGATAGGGACCCAGCCCTGTAACACTCCACATATTAATGCTAGATGGGAGTGGGACAGGGTCATCTCTGTGACAGTATAGTAACAGAAGCCTCTTCCTGCTCAAAGAAGTGGTCTTCATTAAAAGAAAGACAAAAGAATCTTGGTGTTTCATAAGCTAATGCCCATTATTGAGACAGCAACTGTGCCAGGAACATCAGGGAAGCTGTTGAAATGGGCTTTCCTTTAAATCTGGCCTGGTTCCATCCTGCTGATGTGGCATCTCAACCCAGGGCCTGAGAAGGACAGTCTAACTGTGGTCTAAGTCAGAGGGCTCCTCATTCCTCATAAGTGGACAAATACATGAATATCATCAGAAAAATTACTAGGGCCTGTGGTATCCCAAAGTCTGACTTCTTTTTCCATTGAAGATCAGAGCACGGAGGAAGAAAATACCTCACTCATGTGTTCTTGGTGTATGCCCACAGTTCCTTTGTTTCATGACTCTGTATCCTGGAAGACAGTCCTGGATATGCAAAAAAAAAAAGAAAAGAAAAAGAATAAAATCCCTATCCTAGTATACAGTGGCCTTGAATCAAAGTGCTTTCTGTGCATGTTTTCATCTTCCTTCCTAAGCCCTATATCTAGGTTCTGCCTTCTCGATCCACAAATCTCAGGATGCTATGGAGTCTGAAGATACCTGATTGCAGAGATAGCACAAGACCCCCCCGCCCCACACACACACATTACAATAAAAAGCTGTGGGTTTTTTGGGGGGTCATAAAAGCATAGAAGTAAAAGAGCACACATGATTCCTACCTCCGTTTTCCCTCCAAACTAAGTCTCACTAACACACACACACACACACACACACACACACACGTGTGTGCACGCACACACACACACACAGATACAAATAAACCCAGGACCAGAAAGGAGTGGTTACTGCTGATTCTCCAATGTCACAAAAATATCACTGTTGTAGCTTCTCACCCTGCCAGTCATAGGTTTCTCTGTCACCTGACATACCCCCTTGTTTGGGGTGTGGGAGGAGAAATCTCTGTGCCAGCAGCAAAGACATGGAGCTAGTGTGTCCCATCCACTCTATGAACAGAAATCTTACTGCGATCTATACCCTAAAAAGGGCCATTTTCTTGAATTTCATCACCTCACCAGAAAGAATTTATTTGTGGGTACTGGTTAACTTACTCCAGCAAGAGGATCAAGAGTTCATCATTAAAGGAACCTCTTAGTGCTTTCTTAGAAGAGGAAGATCACATTTAACTGGAGAGTGCCTTATTGTGTTTTTTCAAGGTAAGTCAAAGCTATCACTTATCCCTGCTCAATTTTCACCCATCCCCAAAGATTAACAATTTTAAACCTTACCCTGGGGAAGTGATGGGACCCTGTCCTCCAGAAATGCAGAAGACACTGTGCTGTGGGCTGGGAGAGTCACAGAGCACAAGGGGGTCCATCTCCAGCCCTCACTGGGAATAAAATCTGCACAGTTCTCTTTTCAGGGAAGCCACCTGTTCTCTGCATGAGGAGAACGGCAGTCCAGATGCTTCCAGGAGGGATCTGGGCAAAGGTCTAACTAAGCAACACATTATTAGTTTGATTTTGTGTGTCTAGGATATAGGGATTGCCAGTGAGGGGAATCATAAAGTTCTTGAGATTTCACAAGTAATTTATTGATGTCCAGAACTTGAGGTGCTGACGGCACACCTAAGTGGCAATATGCACCAGGCAGATATGTGACACATCAGAGAAAGCAGAATAGGTGACGTGATGTGCAATGCTGCAGAAGCACTGGAGCTAGGAGAGGTGACAACTCATGGGGGTACTTAGAATCTTTGAGTGAACCAATCACATCCCAGAGTAACTATAATTTATTTCAGTCAATCTTCTGTAGAGACTTAGCATTCACCTTTGGAGGAAGGTCCTTTGAGCAGGAACAGAGATGGTAATGTCACTGACAGTCCCCTTTTATATCAGGTAAGCAAGAGGCCTAGAATCCCCAGCTCCTGGTATTCATGCCCACAGGGCCTCATCTAGGGGAAGGCGCCACCTTCCCCACCCTGCCATGGTCACCAAGCTCCTCTTCTGTGTGGTCCTTTGTCTCCTGGGAGAAGGTGAGTCTCCATAAATAAAGCATCTGCATTTTTGGATATTACCAGTTATGATTCCAATCACAGGCCTTATTCTGTCCCCAGATTCTATCTCTTTTCACAGAGCTCACAGATGCCAGAGTCACCCAGACACCAAGGCACAAGGTGACAGAGATGGGACAAGAAGTAACTATGAGATGTCACCCAGTTTTCGGCCACAATACTGTTTTCTGGTATAGACAGACCGTGATGCAAGGACTGGAGTTGCTGACTTACTTACGCAACCGGGCTCTTCTAGATGATTCAGGGATGCCCAAGGATCGATTCTCAGCAGAGATGCCTACTGCATCTTTATCCACTCTGAAGATCCAGCCTTCAGAAGCCAGGGACTCGGCTGTGTATCTTTGTGCCAGTGGTTTAGTCACAGTGCTGCAGAATCACCCACTCCCTGTGCAGAAACCCTTGTGCTTCCTCTTCTCCTCCAGTACCCAGCAGCTCTCAGCAGCCCTTTCTCCTCCTCCCCTAGCACAGGAAGTACATAGGTTTGGTGTTTCACATATCCCTAGGCAAGGCAAGAACAGATCATAAGGATGCATCACATTAGGAGACTTGGTAGCAAGTGAGTGGGTGGGATGGATCCTGGGATTCCTCACATATGAGTCCAAGTTTAAGGTGAGCGTCACAGACTGACTGGAGCTTTCAAGTGACTGAGTGAGCTGAAAACTGCAGCGATTGCACTTGGATGCTTATCTCCTTTGCTGCTTTTCATCATGTCTTCTCATCATTTCTTTTTTCCCTTCAAACTTTCAACATCTTTGATGACTTCCAACATCAATCTTGGCTTCTCAGGTTTTTCAGTTGCTCAATTCAAATGACCATTTCCTTCACCTTATGTCAGATATTCATTTCCGTTTTCCTTTTCTAGACTTTCAATGACAAATTATTTGAATTACCCTCAAATAGCTTCCTCGGGCATCCTATTGTCTCGGGCAGACTTCTCTTTTTCATCCCTGGTACTACTTCCACAGCAATTCTTCAACCCCATTAGGACCACTAAGTGACTTCTCCTTGCACTGCACCATATATCACCTCCTCATATACTTTATTCCTTATCCGACTTAGACTATGTGTACCAAGATGGTTGTGAAATTCTTGCACATGTCTTCAACTCTCATCTTTTCTTTTTCTGTTTCCTACCAGGAAAATAAAATGGGGCCTACTCTGTGCCCCATTCAATGACACAGAGAACATAAAATGTCCCTTACCTCTGTCAAGCAGTATTATAACTATGGAGTGCATCTTCAGGTCTGTAAGTCCCCCTGTGTGTATAAAATTATATATATTTTTCTTCTATTAGGGACTTGTTACTTTTTAATGAGTTTGTCAGTTTCATCTTTCAATTATAGTTATACTTTTGACAATTATAAAAGCACTAACAAAAGTTATGCATCCAGAAATGATCCTATCACTTTTACGTGGTGTGTGCTTACTTCATATGTACAAAAAAGTAAAAAGAATGCCGAATAGGCATATTTATCCATTCACTTGTAGGAATGGTAAAGACAAACTTCCAAGGGGAAAATAGTTGCAAAATAATGCATGGCGTATAAAACTATTTAAGAAAGAAATAAATCAGTAAATATCCCTATTAACTTCTGCTTCCAACCAAGATGGATTAACAAGAATTTACATTTAACTTCTTGCCTGAAACAGCTAACACCCCACCCCTGCACCCTTCCCCCTTCCACACACACAAACACACAACATTGAAACAACATTTGTTTCACATGTTGTTTACTTACAGTTTATACACAGTTTTATATGCTTGGGCAAGGAAGAAAAACAGTTGTGATTTATTTTGCTGGTTATTTGGAGAGATAAAAGGACTATAGAAAGAGCAGAAAGAATATGAATACTCTTGTCTTTGTTTAAAATTTTTCCTTTTTAAATTTGATACACTATTTACCATAAAAGTTTAAAACGATGCCAGTGCTATAAAACAATGTACAGTCAAGCTAAAAAGAAAAGGAAATTTACCATGTAGAAAAAAAGAGGGAGCTTATAGGCAGAGTATTAAGGGGAAGTTAAAAATCAAAAAGACGTATAAGCTTCAGAGCAGTATAGGCCTCACAGCTGGAGCTGGGATTTTGATGATCATATGAAAGAGAGGACACAAAGGAGCCGGAATTACATTGCTTACCTTAATCCTGGAGCTTCAAAATGCTCCCAGATTTTGTGAACTAAAAATATTACAACCCAAAGACCAAGAAATGCAGTTGGAAACTGGATGTTTGGTCAGGCCTTTGGGTGATAGATAAAGAGGAAACGTTAGGAGAGAAAAGTTGAATCTTCAGGCTGTGTCTCCCATGTGTTTGCAATGAAATATACTCTTCCCATGGAATGTAAACCATATACCCAAAAACTGACAAAAAGTTCCATAACCATTAAAACCCTTGGGGACCTGGCATTAGGAAATTCAGTATGGTTCTCGAGTAAACTTCTGCTTCCAACCAAGATGGATTAACAGGAATTCTATTTAACTTCTTGCTTGAAACAGCTAACACCCCACCCCCCATCCCACCCTGCTCTATACACACAACATGTGAAACAACAGTTGTCAAGGCATTGGAAGCCAGGCAACAAAAGACAATGATCTCTGAGAGATGGAAACAACGAAGCTGAGAACTATGACTGTCTTAATAATACCTAGAGGGAGTTTCCAGGCTGTGGGCCAGAAAGGGGAATTGAGGCAGAGCTGGGTGATCTCACTGAGCTCAGAGTCAGAGTTGAAAACACAACATTAAAGCAGCTAGATTTCACAGGGAACTGAAAAAGCAATTGCTGCACAGAGAGAATCCTGGAGACCTTCATACCTTCATAGGGTCTCCCTTAACCCTTCAGCTGTGCTGTAAACAGTACATGTGTGAGGAAACTCCCCAAGGTTAGAGGAAGAGCCACTCATCAAGACAAGAGGAAGCAATGCCTGGAGCTCACAAAGGGCTGGGAGTCATACTTTTTTTTTTTTTGCAATGAAAATGGGAAATTTAATAATTTGTGGGTCAATCAGTAGAGGTTTTAGATGATGTGTGCCTCAGTATAAAAGCAAAATAAGCCCTTCACTAAATTTGGTTCTGGGCCTATGTTGGCGAGACTTCAAAAGATCAAACTGTTTCCAAGTAACTTAAGACTCAAAGCAAAACTAAAGAATATTTCTAATGTATAAGAATATCTGTTTGGAGATATCAGTATGAATTTATTGTTATAAAATATAAAACAGTAAAGAAATGAATACATACTTGTGTGAATAATGGGTTAGTATACATACATATATTTCATAGTTATGCCCACTTGTAAGACCACTAGGGCTCAGATGTTAGTTGCCAAATATTATTCTCCAATTTAAAAAATGAGAGGTGATTCTAGGACCCTGAGATTAAACACACACACACACACACACACACACGAATGTTGTAATGAGATGTTTAAAAAAAAAAAGGATTGGACACATCTCAAAAAAAACAGAGGAATCAGTCTGAAAGAGCTCCCCCAGTGACTATGGCTGGAACAATTTGAATAACCAAATAACGTCAGTAGTGGATTAAAATACAAAGAATAAAAGGAAATCCGTAAGTTCACACTGAGAATGAAATGATTAAAGAAAGAAAGAAATAATAAGCAAATGGTTAGAAAGGACACTCTCTTAATGAAGAATTCCAAATTGCATATGTAGAAGAAAGAGAGGGAAATAGAAAAGTCACCATTACCACACCATTGTAAGTGCTTGCTGCACATAAGATCCAATGACGACTGCTAAAATTAGTGGGTGTAACTTTAAGAAAAAATGGATCATTTGTACCGTCACAAAGTATCATCCCCCAAATATTAATTAATATGGTGGTTTTAACATATGCCCACACATCCTTTTTTACTCCACCCTCCAGATTCCCCTCTCTTGGATTCAGTGGCCTGCCTCTAATGAATAGACACAGGAAATAAAGAAAATGGTAACCAAGTGACCAAAGTTAATAAACATGACCCATAATGAGTCTTGTTAACCTCATGTGCATTCTTTTACCATACGATGTTGTAATGTTATCATGACTACATAGCTGCAATATTCCTCCAAATCCTTCAAATATTCCTTCAAACCTAAATTGAAAGACATTCGATAAAATACCTGACCAGTAATCGTTGAACGTCAATATCATTAAAAACGAGGTAAGAGGCTGTCACAAATTGAAGAACACTAAGAAGATATGACACCTAAATGCGATATGGGACCTTGGATTAGATACTAGGGTAGAAAAAGTTCATTATTAGAAAAACTGGGAAAATATGAATAGAGTCTTTAGTTGTGCCAATGTCAAATTCTTAGTTTGTGTCATGTTAGTGCTAATGGGTGTTGGATGAAGGGTATAAAGTCACTCAGTAATACTGTTAGAGCTATAGGACGTAGGTTACCACTGCTGGGTCACCTGAGTCCCTGCCAAGCTCATTCGTGAGGCTGCTGTTAGTTGTCCTTTCTCCCCAGGCTCAGAGTGCTCAGATAGACCTAGAATCAACCTCTGTTTCACTGCGTCCTAAACATGATGGGGTGGAGGGGTGATGAGGGAGGCTAAGCAGAACCCTGTCATGCAGAAGCCCATCACTAGAGCTTCTCTGATGGTTCTCTAAGGCAGGGGCTCCCTCTGTAGTCTCCTTTGTGCACAATCCCAAGAATGCAGGGCTACACAGACTCCACCAAAGCTGGTTTTTATGAGGAGACAAATACTGAGGCTCCACTGTGAAGAGAATGGCAATGTCAGATTTATGTACAAAAGATTAGAGTTGATGCACTACTGTTGCAGAAAAATGATACCTGTGAGAATTTCCAATAGCCAGATATTGTATTGTGTGGCTGGCTGAATAATACCCCTCCCCACAAACACATCCATATCCTAATCCCGGGGGTCTGCCTCTGTCACCTTATATGGTAAGAGCAGACTTTATAGATGTGATGAAGTTAAGGATCTGGAGATACGGAGATTATTTTGGATTAGCCACGTGGCCCTAGATGCAATTACATGTATCCTTATAAAAGCTAGCCAGGGGGAGATCAAACACAGATGGAGAATAAAAGGCAATCTGACCACAGGGAAAGAAATTGGAGTGCTGTGACCACAAGCCAAGGAGTGAGGCCGCCACTAGAGAGACAAGGAATGAATTTCCTCCTACGGCCTCTAGAGAGAGTATGGTCCTGATGACACCTGGATTTTGGTCCAGTGATACTGATTTGGGACTTTTCCAGAACTGCGAGAATAAATCTCTGCTGTTATAAGCCAGTAACTCTGTGGTAATTTTCATAGCAGCCACTCAAAATTAATATACTCCAATATGTTCAGTTAACCTGAGACTAGGCCAAGAAACTCATGTCCTCATATTTTCTGCAAACCTTGTTCTTATGTTTTAATCTGATGCCCATCTCAAACTGCAATGAAAGAAAATAATTTTGAGACTTTAATATCCCCCTGTCTGGGGTGTGCCTTCCATAGGTTATCGGGAAAATCCAGTCACCTTTCAAGATTTTATTCCAGCAGCACCTCCTCTTGAAAGAGTTTTAGGCTTTATGTTCTCAGTACACATATTAAAAAGAAAGAAGACAAAGACTCATGTCTACTTGATGTTTACATTTTTGTGGGGAGGGAGAGACAGAGACAAATAAATAAGGCATATAGTGTATTAGCACGTGATACCTGCTATGAAGAAAAGAAAAGGCAGACTAAGGTAAGGGGGACAGGACTGTGAGAGTAAGGAGCATTGAAACTACCATACATTGTTGAGAGTAGGGCCCAATGGGGAAGTGACCTTTGAGCAACGATTTCAAGGAGAAGAAGAAAAGAGATATGTAGGTATCTGGAGGAAAAGCATTCCAGGCAGAGGGAGGAGCCAGTACAAAGGCCTTAAAGAATATTTTTGGACCAATGAGAAGGCCCCTATGCCTGGAAAATCAAGGAAGGGAGTGGTAGAGTTTATGTCAGAGAAGTAATGGGGCAGGAGGGATCATCTAAGACCTCAATGGCCTTAAGTGCTTTATTGCTTTGTTTTCTTATTCCAAATAAAACTGGGAGCTACCAGATGATTTGGAGATGAGTGACATGATCTAGCATCTTCTAGAGGGCTCTGTTTGAGAGCTAGTTCAGAAGTATGTGAAAACAGAGAAATCAGTTAGGAACCTATTGCAATAATCCAGGAGAAAGGCAATGGTGGCTTCATCCCAAGGGTTAGCAGTGAAGGTGATGAAAATGGATTGACTCTGAGTATATTTTGATGATAGAGCCAGTTGAATTTCCCAATGGATTGGCTATAGAGTGGAATAGAAAAAGAGGATTCAAGAACCACTTTAAGGTTTTCAGCTGGAAGGCTGTTGGTGGAGCAAAGCTGAGGATAAGCTTTCATGTTTTGAGCATGCTGCTTGAGAATGGTGATGGGGAAAGCTTGATTGGAGTGTGTTGAGAGATAATGGGAAAAGAGAATTGGAGGTAAGTATTGATCATTAGCAATAGCAACAAGAGCTACCATAAGTCAAAATGCCCCACAGTCTTCAGGGATGTGATACAAGAGGGAAGACAGGGCTAGATGGAAACATGATGGGGTAGGATCCAGACATCAGACGCAGGAGTTATGACTTCCTGATGAAGGTTAACACCTAGTCAAATGCATAAACAGGTTGATTTTAATCGACGTCAATTTTTCTCCATTGTCCCCTCTAGGGGCAATCTTCTTTGGAGAATCCCTGGCTGGGTCTTCTCCTTTCCATGTCCCTAGAGGGAGCACCTGAGGCTGTGGACATTGGTTAACATGCTGACGCCACTGGAGGCCACATCTTACAGGGCCAAGAGACAGATTTGCTTGCCTTTTTCTCATGCTTGCAAGCTCCCTCATCTGGAAACGTGATTTACCTGAGTCCTGCCATGGTTTCCAGGCTTCTCAGTTTAGTGTCCCTTTGTCTCCTGGGAACAAGTAAGTCTTCCAAAACTTAAATATCTCTGTTCTACCCTATCTCAGACTTTAATGTCATGTATTCTGTTTTTGTCTCCTCCCACAGAGCACACAGCTGCTGGAGTTACTCAGTTCCCCAGCCACAGGGTAATAGAGAAGGGCCAGGCTGTGACTCTGAGATGTGACCCAATTTCTGGACATGAGTCTCTTTTTTGGTATCGACGTATCATGGGAAAAGAAATAAAATTTCTGATATACTTTCTGAGAGACTCTAAACAGGATGAGTCCGGTATGCCCAGTCATCGATTCTCAGCTGAAAGGACTGGAGGGACATCTTCCACTCTGACGGTGAAATCTGCAGAACTGGAGGATTCTGGAATTTATTTCTGTGCCAGCAGCCTAGACACAGTGCTTCACAGTCATGCCCTCACTGTGCAAAACCATAGCCTTCTGTCAACTCACACCTGCCCAAAAGGAAGGCTTTCCCTGTGCCTCCTCCCCCAGGGAAGGGGAAATAAAGAACCAGAATTAACTCATGAAAATACAAGAGTATTCTAAGAAGATCTGGGTGAAAGTAGTTGTGGTTTGGGGGATCTCTGAAGTTCCTTACACAGAACTCAATCTACGTGTTTCCGGTTTTATTTTTTAAAGTGTATATTGCCCTGGTTATAAAGTACAGTAGACTTCTTGCCTATCCTGCTGCTCTGAAAGGTTCGTGACTCTGACTGTGAGGCCACGTCTTTATATCCCTTCTCATAGTAAGATGAGGAATTCTTTCTAATGGAAATAAGAATAGTGAATAAAAATGCATTTACTCCCGATTTTTAGGTTGTGCAATGACGATGCTAGTAACGGTGGTAGTGGTGACATTGGTAATAGTGGTAATTAGTTTAGGCTGTTTTTGTCTAGTATTTATAAATGTTCAAACTCTTTAAAACAATCTGATTTTTGAGTGCAGTAGCCAACTCCATTATCAGAGGTTAATGCTAATTTTTCTGTCCACATAGGGTCTGCAATTTTAATATAAAACATACAGTTAGCACTATAAATAGATATGTCAGCTGACATTTTTTGAGATCACTTCCAGTTGCGGCAATAGGAATATGTATTCCTTTGACTTTCTTTTTTTTTTTTTTTTTTCAGACAGGCTGGAGTGCAGTGGCACGATCTCGGCTCACTGCAGCTTCCACCTCCTGGGTTTAAGTGATTCTCCTGCGTCAGCCTTCTGAGTAGCTTGGATTACAGGTGCCCGCCACCATGCCTGCCTAATTTTTGTATTTACAGTAGAGATGGGGTTTCATCATGTTGGCCAGGCTGGTCTTGAACTCCTGACTTCAAGTGATCTGCATACCTCAGCCTTCCAAAGTGCCAGGATTACAGGCATGAGGCACCGTGCCCAGCCTTCTTTTTTTTCTTTTTGAAAAAAAAAGAGAAAAATTATTCTGTCACCCAGGCTGAAATGCAATTGAGGCATGATTATGGCTTACTACACCCTCAATCTCCTGGGCTCAAGCAGTCCCCTTGCCTCAGCCTCCCTAGTAGATGGGATTATAGGTGTGCATGACCACACCCAGCTAGTTTTTGCATTTTTAGCAGAGACAGGTCTTGCTATGTTGCCCAGGCTGGTCCCAAACTTCTTGACTCAACTGATCCTCCTTCCTTGGCTTCCCAAAGTGCTGGGATTATAGGCATAGGGCACCATGCCTGGCCTGGAATATGTAGCTTTTAATGAGATTTAATGGTATAATACATTCTACCTGGTTCAACTCCCTTCTTTTAACATCTGGATTCCAATATTCTGCTTGTGTTTCAGTCAGGTTTTTGCAAACAATACTAAAATTCATTCTAATAATAAGTTTCATTTTCCCTAGTCTGGTTGTTATTTAGTGCATCAAGTTATTATTGAACATATATCCTAATGTTGATTAGGCAAATAGATAGTGAGAAAATTCTACCAGTGGGTTTGTAGTATTTTTTCAAACCATATTTTCCTTTTTAATGATCAAGATGTAATTTGTAGACAATCAGTACTCTCTATGTGGACATGTAATATGAATGGGTATATTGTTTCTGTCACAGCATCACAAACACATATCTTGCTTGAAAGTTGTCCATCACCTTCTTTAGTATGAACAAAGAGAAACTGATTTATAAAGCATAGTCACATATTGAACATGAGCTTTTGCTCAAAATTTCAGCTAGAGAACCCTAACTGGTGCTTTTCCTTTTATTTTGTTATGTAATCCAAGGTCATAATAAGTCGCTGAATTATTGATTTATTTTTATACTCTAAGCTCTCCATTATATTTAAAAATAGCAGCTATAAGGCAAAACAAGTTTGCAGTGGGTACATTGCCTCAATTCCAATTTCTGGCAAGCAGAAATTTAATTCAGTGCTTCTCCATCTCATATTATAGACACCTAGTGTTCTATCCTGTAATGGACACACAGTGGCTGTCTTTATAGTTCTGTTAGCTCAAGTGATATCTTTATGTAACATTTTTCTAATACTGTTTTTTTGTTTGTTAATCTTTCTTAAGTTATGATTGACTGATAAAAATTGTATATATTTAAGGTACACAAGGTGATGTTTTGATATACGTATACATTGCAAAATGATTACCACACTCAAGCTAATTAACATATCCATCACCTCACAAAGTTACCTTTGTGTATGTATGGTGAGAACAATCTACTCTCAGAAAATGTCAAGTGTACAATACGTTATCATTAACTATAGTCACCATGCTGCCCATTAGGTCTCCAGAACTTTCAAGAACGCTCCAAAACATCAACATCTATTCTGATTAAGCCTCAAATATATCTTCATGTTACAAATAATAGCTGTTTTTAGATTAGCTATAAATAATGAACAATATTGGCATAAAAGATGGAAAAGAATAAATGAAGGTAAGGGCTCTAAGGTCTTTGCATTTTCCAGGAAGTGATAAAAGCTGCAATTTAAATTATACATGAAGAAGTCAAGGATGGCAAGTCCTATAAACAGCTGATACTTCAAAACTGGAATGTCTAGTGCTAAGCAGCCTGGACCCTGCACCCAGCACACCTGTCTTTGGCATGATAGGAGGATGAGGGACCAAGGTCTTCTCCTCCCATACTGCCCTTGGCCTTTATGCTTTCCCTTTCATCAGTAAAGTTTCTCCCTTAATTATCAACCTATGACAGAAAATTCATCCTAAGCCTGTACACATGAGAGATGGCAACTCTGAAGCAGGCCCTGAGCATGACACCACATGAGGCCATACCCAGAACAAATTGCAAAAACTGACAAGGTATTTCTTACAGAATCCCTAAGAGAACATGTCTGTCTGGATTTAAGTGTCTGCAGTCATAAATACACAGCATATGGTTGGATCTGATGGAATTGAAAGCCTTTCAATGCTTCGCTGTGCCCATCACTCTCATTGTCCTAAAGTGGTGTTGTCAGTGGACTCAGCAGGTTTCCGTGAGGAAGGTGAGGCTACACATATGCAATGTTGACCAAGCTGGCTACACGGATGGGCCAGACTCACGCTGTGATGTAGACAAGAGCTCACCAATGGAGTTCCATGAATGGATGACAGGCATGCCACTGTAATAATCCCCTCAACCATGACAGAAGTCAGGCAAGACCCAGGCCATGGGAACCTTGAAAACAGTCACCTCTAGCCTCAAATATTTCCTGCTGTTTGCCACACTGTGCCTACAAATGTCATTTATGATACAGCTTCAAATTTCCATGCTTATTAAAATTATTATCAGCCTTATCCAATCTGACATTTTGAATGAAATCATATTAAAACTATATATTAATTGAACACTGATATCTTCATCCACAGGTTCCTAGACCACTAAAAAAATCATGAATTGCTACCTTTGACTTGAAATGGATTGTCCTTATTCTATTCCTAGTCAGACCAGGGAAAGGTACAGATTCATGGCAGCTAGTCCAGCAAGCTTCTAATATTCAACTTCTAATTGTCTGCTTTAGGATAAAAAAGAAATGATATCTTTAGGAGGGCCAGCATGCAAATGATTCTATCTGAACCATCCTTACATAATATCATTTCTTTTCATGTGTCCTTGACATACTGCTTTGCATATATTTCTCCAACATCTCCAAAGATCCTCTAAGCCCAGGGCTCCCCAAACTTAAATGTGCATGTAAATTATGACCTTGTTAAAATGCGAATTCTAATCCAATCAGTCTGGGGTACAGCCTAAGATTCCCTGTATTTTGAACAGGAGTCTAAGTGAGGCCAAAGCTACCAGTCCATGGCCCACACGGAGTAGCCAAGGTCTAGATGACACCTACAATCATTACAGGCATCAGGCCCCTCTTCTCAAGTATCATTTCTCACAGTTCCCGGACTAGGTCAGATACAACCCTACTTACCACATATATCTCTGTACTCCAGATATTATGTAATCAGTTTTCCTAAATCTAGGCACCAACATTTTAAATATAGTTTCATGATATAAATAGAAATTAATTTCCTATAATAAATACACTAAGTACCTAATCACATTAATCCATCTTTAATGTGAGTAGAAAAAGCAAAGGCACTATCTTAATGGTTTCTGAGTGAGACTTTAGCAAATGCTACCTATATGGAGAAACCGCTGGGCTGCTTTTTAGGATGTGAGAAAAGAGGGGTAAAGTGAGGAGAACTGGACGAACATGGGACAGAGACCGGGACGGGGCAAATACGGGAACGCCTGTCTCAAAGAAGCAGCAAATGATATAGAAAATAAATATCTGTTCCATCCCTGTTCCAGACAAGCCCATGTACCTGCCAAGTAGGAAGTTGTGTATAACAATGCAGCGAGGAATGACCCCGGCCCTGGTGAAGTCAACAGCGACAGTCATCACAGGCAAATCTGCCTATCAGGGACTGGGGACTCTAAACTCCCGCCTCCCAACCCAGGAATCAGAGCCTGAGACAGACGGATGCTTCATTCCCGTATGGGATGGTATTCCCGCCATGGGTCCTGGGCTTCTCCACTGGGTGGCCCTCTGTCTCCTTGGAGCAGGTGAGTCCCGGATAGAAAGAAAATATTTGACTAAAGCTATCTTGTCCTGTCTGTGCCTTTCATTCATGGCAGCAACATTGTTCTCCTTCACTCTGACTACAAATTTGTCTTCTTTCTTTACAGGTCATGGGGATGCCATGGTCATCCAGAACCCAAGATACCAGCTTACCCAGTTGGGAAAGCCAGTGACTCTGAGTTGTTTTCAGAATCTGAACCATGATGCCATGTACTGGTACCAGCAGAAGCCAAGTCAGGCTCCAAAGCTGCTGCTCTACTACTATGACAAAGATTTGAACAATGAAGCAGACACGCCTGATAACTTCCAAGCCAGGAGGCCCAACACCTCTTTCTGCTTTCTTGACATCCACTCATCAGTCCTGGGGGATGCAGCCACATACCTGTGTGCCAGCAGCAAAGACACAGAGCTACAGTGCTGCCTCCCCTCTGTTCATAAACCTCATCGGTTCCCAGATGCAGGTGCTTTCTCTAGGACTCTTCCCCCACCACCTCTTACAACAATAGGAAGTGGGTTTGTGGCTGTCAATATCTCATCTGTAGACAAAAGTTAGGCACAAATCAATAAAAACCATTGACAGTTATGCCAAGAGTAGAAAAGTGGTTACACATGCCTGGCATTCAGTTTGTGGTGTTTCCCAGGATCATATTGAGAACCCATGCTGTCTTTTCAGAAGATGACTAGAAGCCTTTTCTTTCTTCTTTGATTGTTTTAATCTAAGTCAGAGGCTTAGAAATATAAGAGGTGATATGTGAAGGATTATGAAGACCCAAGGTCACATAAACTCAAGTCTCTAGCATTTGATTAACCCTAATAGGATTTCATACTCCTGGATAATCCACATGTTTTTAGCCCAGACCTGGAACAACTACCGCATTAATGGAAGAATGAAAACACAAGAATCCCAAGATAAAAATCTCTCAGAGAAAAAAAACATATTGAAGAGAGAGAGAGAAAAAAAGGGAAGACCAGACATTAATCTGCTCCTATCTGGAGTTAGAGGTACTATTGTGATGGCCAAATGGAAACCATAAATATATAAAGAAATCATACTGAAAATAGAGCACATTTGGAGATGAAGATCATGGAGCCATCGCTATAGAAGAGAGTAATAATGTCACTGACATGCCTAAGGGCTCCAGCAAACATAAATAAAAGAACAGCTGCAGGAGGGAAGAAGAGGGAGTTCCTGCTCCCCTTAATGAAGATAAACAAAATGCTGAGCGAGAAATACTGAAACCTCATAAATTGTCACATGGAAGTATATATTTACAAATTATCTTATAATTATCCCTTAATGAGAATGGCATTCTGAGAAAAAAAGCAGAAAATATAGTTATATGGCTCTCTAAAAATGTAAAATTTTGCACATTGAATAAAGATAATCTAAAAAAAGACAAAAGCTTTTAAAAAAGAGCTTTTACATTGTTTTATTGAGATTAATGACAATAGCTAACATTTACTAAGCACTTGCTGCATGCTAGACCTTCAGTCTTCTTCACATATATTTATAGTTCATGTAAGCTTACAACCACCTCAGAAAGTAGGTACTATTGTAATCTCACTCATTTATCGATGGGGAAACTGAGACACAGACAGGTAACTAGCCCTTTATCACATCTCGTTTGTGGTGGAGCCAGGATCGAAATGTAGACAATTTACCTCTGGAGCTCATTCTCTCTTCAGAGTTTACGTGGATTCTAAGCCAGACCTTCGGATAGGAAGGTAAATGGTGATAAGCTGGAAGATTTCCACACTCTCACCCAACACTGTACTCACTTTCCTTTGCATCTTGGCCAGAGACGTGAGCACCTGTGACTATGCGTCATTGGTTGACTAGCACTGAGTGGCGCTGAGGACCAACATAGAGTAAGAAGTTCTTTAGGATAAACCTGGGAGGATGAAGGGTAAAAAATGCTGGCTTTAAATCCTGATCCCGAGGGATCCTTTAGAGATGGATGAGCTGCCCTTAGAAGGTGAGGAAGTAAACATAAGTTCTTTAACTTGTAGAGATGCTGAGGTGTTTTCCTCAAGCAGTAAACTCTGAACTGTGGTTACGTGCATGGTAGGGAACCTATGAGGATGGAACGTGGATGAAGTGGCTGGATGTTCGGGGGCAGGTGCAGGCAGAAAATCAGCTGCCTCCAAGAATGGTGAGAGAAGCTGTGGAGCACCTCTATCCAAACTCGCCAACATGCAGTCCGGAAGGCTGGGAGATACGGGGAAAGGGTCACCATAAACTGCAAGTTCACTATGTCAAGAAAGGACTCTTGGAATCCAAGAGTTGGTATGTGTGGTGGTATCACAGCCATACACCCACTGGGACAGAAGAGACAGAAGAGCACTTTCACCACAGGGACTAGAACCCTGGATTTATCCAGAGAGGCTGGCTTAGACCTTTTCATGAGTCTTCTGTATGAACCATACGATTTAGAACCATACTATTTAGAGGTGATTAATTAATTTATATGACCTGCATAAAGCCTGTCTTTCCGGAGGAAGCTCAGGTTCAATAAAAATAAAATGATTTCTATCTTGTGCTTCTCAATCTTTCCTCCTTCCTTCTTTCCTTTCTTTCTGTCTGCCTTCCTCATTAAGAATAGACATGAACTAGTCACCTGTATGCTTTCTGAGGTATGCTGTTAGTGCTGAAAACACATTAGTTTGATCTAGAAAAACTAACCCTGTTTTATTTTATCTGAGAGTCTGAGACCCCTCTTTGATCCAAAAAACTTGCCAATTTCTTACCAAGCAAATATGTGCAGGGTTTTAGAGAGCTGTAGATAATGAGACAAAATAGAAGCAGCACACATAATTTGGAGGCAGAGCCCTTAGAACTCTGAAGCTTGAGGCCCCCTGATGCCCCAAGCCTGCCTATGGCACCAGGTTCCTCTGCTTTGAGCCCATTTGCCTCCTGAGGGCAGTGAGTCCTGGGCATAGATGGCCTGTCCACCTCAGGCGCTCACACTGTAGTCTGTTTCCACACCTTCCTCTGGCAATTCAATATTCACTCTCATTATTCTCTCCAGCACCTGCTCCTATACTCTAGTCCCACAGACTCTGTGCATAACCTGATCACAGGGACAGAAACAGAGGTGACACTGAGATGTGAGTGATGAAACTTACAATGCTGTAAACAAGACTCATGACTTGGACTGGCACTGATGTTTATTCTTTTGCCATTTGTTCAGGAAATATGTATTTAGGAACTCCTGTATAGCAGACATTGTTCCAGGTTCTGGGAATAAGGTAATAAACACATCAGACAGACTTGTTTAAAACTCCTGGAAGTTATAAACCAAACGGATGTACATGAAAAGGACAATGCTACTCTGGACAAGGAGGAGACTGTTTCCTAAACACTGGCCAGTGCAAATCCAGTCTGGCAGACATCTGTGAGCCTCCAGACTTGTAAAGAATCCTATAACTGTATAGATCTTTGCATTTAAGGGCAAGCCTAGGCAAGAGAGAACCTTACTCTCATGAATCCATGCCCTAAAAAGAGAAGAAACTTTCCTCACAGGAACATTGGTGCAGTCTCACAGTCTTCTTACCAAGCGGGAAAATTAGAACTGCTAAAACTTTGTGCCAGAATTTAAGACAAATGAATTGTCTTGGTCATGCATTATTTACAGTGCATTTAACTATTTCCCTAATGTAAATCTGTTGATGAACCCAGTTATGTGGCTCATAAATAGGACTTATATTAAAAAGTTAGATGTGGTGCTTTAGAAGATATATTAAAATTATTAGAGTCTGGCCTAAACTTTTAATGTGAATAAAAAATATAAAGTACCACAGCTTGTTCAGAAGAAATGGGGTGTCTGAAACCTACCAGAATAGCTTTCTTAAAGCCAGTATGTATCTTATGGCCTTTAGTGCGCTGAAATACTTATAATAATGGATTGAATAAATGGATATTTGAGTGGATAAGGTTCACCAGTACAAGAAAGAATTGGTACTTCCCAGCTATAGAATGTCGGTTTCAGAAGATGAGAAGGAATGTGTCCTCATTCTCATTTTAATTTTGAAAGACAAGGCAGCAATTCCTACTATGGAATAGTTTATTACATCACCACCTATAGAGATCAACAACACTAGATATTTCCAACTCTCTAACAAGAGGCCAAGAAGGATTAACTCAAGGTCAGATTCAGGTAAGTGATCACGACTCATGAATTTTCAGCCATCTCCAATGCTTGTTTTTAAATTTTCAGCTGTTATGGTTTTTTCCTTCTGAGGAGAGGGTATTCAAAGCTCCTCATGCTGCCATTCTAGGATTACTTCTCCCCTCCAGCCCCCTGCCCATAACACAGTTTACAGAAATAGGTATCCAGACCGTGGGCTGTAGTTCTCCAACCCCTGCTCTAGCCTAATTTTGTCTCATGACTACAGCATGGCCATTCTGCAGATTCTGGTGAAGCCTGTCTGGGGTTTCTCTCCAGTGCCTTTTAAAGCTTTTTCCTACACAGACACAGATTATCGTTTAGCCAAAAATTTAAGATAATTCCTCTCAACAGCTGGAGTTCTTGTGCAGCTTCCTCCTCTCTGGTGGTCTTTCCTTGAAAATTCTGGCTGCCTCAGCACCCGCTGATTTTGTAGCCTCTTTCCACAACTCAAAATTTGCCATGCTCTGTTGCCCTGTTCACCACTCTGTGTGTACGGAAATGGCCCCCATGTTTTGGCACTTTGGCAGAATCGCGGTCCTGTACTGCCTGCTTTCCGGTGGCTGAATACAATTGTTTCGTATATCCTGTTAATTTGTATTACTTGTATAAAGCAGGATGCCAAAGGCAATTGGATTCTATTAAGTGATCACGTCACAGAGAAGCCACTGCTAGAGGCAGGGAGAGCCACACAGATAGCCACCTGCCTCTGCTGCCTGCTCTTCCCCTAATTCTACCATGAACCCAATATTCATCTGTTTCCTGATCCTTTGTCTCCCGGCTGCAGGTGAGTCCTTGTTCTGCACTTGTCAGCCCCCTGCTCTAAGCCTTTCATCCATGTCATCAAACTCCCTCATGGGCTCAGTCTCCAACTCCTGTCTACTTTCTTTACAGGTTCCCCTGGTGAAGAAGTCATCCAGACTCCAAGACATTTTGTCAAAGGGAAAGGACAGAAGGCAATATTACATTGTGTCCCAATAACAGGACATGGTTATGTTTTCTGGTATCAACAGGTCCTGAAAAAAGAGTTCAAGTTCTTGATTTCCTTCCAGAATGAAAACGTCTTTGATGAAACAGGCATACCCAAGAAAAGATTTTCAGCGAAGTGCCCCCAAAATTCATCTTGTAGCCTTGAGATCCAGGCTACAGAGCCGCGGGATTCGGTGGTGTATTTCTGTGCCAGCAGCCAGTCCACAGTATTACATATTAGCTAATCTTAGGGTACAAACTCATCACGGACCCAGCTCAGGAAGCAGGTGGTGTACTAGGTTGGAAGGAAATAATGGAAACTAGAGCTCGCTTAAGCCAAAGAGGAATGTATTACAAGGCTAAATGTATGTCACATAGAACCACAAAACAAGAACACAGAAACTTCTCAGAAATAAACTGCAATGAAACGTTAGAATGATGGCATGGCCAATTGACGACTCATTTTTCACATGTTTTGTTGGCCTCATTATTCTCTTTTAATATAAGTTGTCTTTTCTCTTTCTTAGGTCTCATAGTGACTAGAAAATTGCAGATTCAGATGTTAGCCTTCCAGTCAATTGAGACTAACCTGACTTTCTCCCATGCTAGATTGCAAATGCAGATTGAGGGAGGAAAAAAATGTGATCCTGCTTTAGTCAAAATAGAAAATTCATGGAAATCCAAAGGCATTGAATTATTTTGAACAAGATGGTATCTGGGAGCCTGTCCCTCTGATTTTATGGACCAAGGATTTCAAGGGGCGGAATCCAGTCATGACATCCAATAGGCATCCATCACAAGGGAGAAGTCAGGGATAATTAATACATTATCTGGAATATACAGACCTTGGGAAAGAAAAGGGTTTGGAGAGGGGATCAAAACCTTAGTATTTAGAACAATATCAGACCATGTAGAGAATCTGATTAACCTTTCCTTAAGAAATTAAACCTAGGTAACACAAAAAGCATGTCCATTTTAAGTGTGACAACCTCAGATCCTACTCATTGGCCTCTATGGCACTGAAGGAGAGCAGATTAATGTGTTGTTGGTATAAAACATATTAATGCACAGACAATTAAAAAATCTTCAAGTATATGATTCAAATTGTAATGAGGGGCAAGGTATGCAACATCGGTATTTCTAATGAGGCATTACGGTACCAACACTACCTAGGCAGGAGACTACACTTACGTTGAGAGTTATAGAATTCAAAATACCTCTGCTAAAATTTGATAATCCATTCTGTTCACAAATCTGGTCACCATCTTGCATTCACCTTGAGAAAATTCCTTTATTCTCTCCAATTAAATCTATTCTTATTTCAGAATAAGTTGAACCTCATTGTCTTACTTCGGGAAGTAAGTGAATTTTGGGAAAACATTCACTCTGACTCCTTGAAACAGAAGTTCTCACTTTATCACTTTTCTGATCTATTTAATATTATATCTTCTTTCCTTCCTTCCTCCTTTCCTTCCCTTCCCTTCCCTTCTTTTCTTTTCCTTTCCTTTCTTCCTTTCCCTTCCCTTCCCTTTTCCCTTCCTTTTTCTCTTCCCTTTTCCCTTCCCTTTCCTTCACTTTCTTTCTTTTTCTCTTTCTTTCTTTCTTGACAGAGTCTCACTATGTCACCAGGCTGGAGCACAATGGTACAATCTCAGCTCACTGCAATCTCATCCTCCTGGGTTCAAGCGATTCTCCTGCTTCAGCCTCTTGAGTAGCTGGGACTACAGGCCTGTGCTACCACGCCCAGCTGATTTTTGTATTTTTAGTAGAGATGGGGTTTTACCATATTGGCCAGGCTGTTCTTGAACTCCTGACCTCATGATCTACCCTCCTCAGCCTCCCAAAGTGCTGGGATTACAGGCCTGAGCCACCATGCCCGGCCACCTTCTCATTTCAAGTTCCCTTTCCCACTCTCCAGAAGTGTGTGTTCCTTAGCATTCACTTCTCGGTCGTTCTCAAGCCCAGTCTTGACATTGGTTTTGATATCTTTGCTTTTGTCATAGGGAAGTCACTCCTCTAGAGGCCATCTTCAGCTTTTTATTGGAATATTTCCATTCTAACAAAACCGTTCTCCTGTCCGGGTGCACTGGCTCATGCCTGTAAGAGATCAAGACTATCCTGGCCAACATGGTGAAACTTCGTCTCTACTAAAAATACAAAAATTAGCCAGGTGTGGTGGTGCATGCCTGTAATCCCAGCTGATTGGGAGGCTGAGGCAGGAGAAAGCCCGGAAGCTGGGAGGTGGAGGTTGTAGTGAACTGAGATTGCACCACTGCATTCCAGGGTGGTGACAGAGCAAGACTCTGTCTGGGAAAAAAAAAAAGAAAAAAAAAAAAACATTGTTCTAAAGATTATAATTACATATTTGCCAGGCCAAAAGACACATTTGTTTCTTTGCCTGCTAGATCTCTTTGAAGCTCTTGACAATACTGACCACGCCCTAAGTCCTGAGCATTAATTTTCGTTCAGTTTCATTTACATCATTTTCAACTAAGTTTCTCATTTCATCCTTATTCTTTTTGTTTTCAGTGCAGTTCCCAGAAATTAAAACTATACATTTAATATTCTCTTTCCCAGGAAAATTCTTCTTGTTCTATTTAAAATTTAACATTCTAGTTTAATGGGAAAGTGTTCTTCTTTTTTGCTTAGGCTTTTAAAAATCTCTACTGAAAAAAATTTTAATACAAAAATTAACCAGATGTGGTGGCAGGAGCCTGTAACCCAGCTACTCGGGAGGCTGAGGCAGAAGAATCACTTGAACTCGCTTGAATCCGGGAGGGAGAGGTTGCAGTGAGCCGAGATCATGCCACTGCACTCCAGCCTGGACAACAGAGATTCTGTCTCAAAAAATAAATAAACAAGAAAAGAAAAAATTTTGAAGTGTAGTCTGAGATAACTTTTCTTAGTATCACCTGAGGTATGGATTAAACAGGTATATTCTAGGACAGGGTCGTCGGAATTTCTTGTTGGTGGAATACATATCATTGCTCCTGAGTATTTCTGTTTGTGCTAAAGCTCTGGCCAGAGGACTTCATAAGGTTAATAAAATCGCAATTCTTCTGTAGTGTTTTAAAATTTTGTTCCTCATTTTTTCTATTCTCACTTTCTTCTCTTTCCTTTTCCACTTCCTTTATGTTTTTCTTAATCTTCAGCTTTCCTAAGCACCTACAAGTGGGATTGGAGCCCTGTTTACATCATCCACATAGCAAAATAAGGATGATGGCAAATATTTGAACCAAGGATCCCAATCTCCTACGGAAGGTGCCCTGAGGTTTTGGGTGTTGCTGGGGACACAATGTCATGGCCAGAACCTACCTCATGGGGCCAAGGGAACCCAGAACTTTCAGTGCTGTTTGCTACTGTACATCAGAACCCATCACTGGGTGTGTCTTGTCCTGCCTGACTTCGTCATGCACATCAGGCTCCTCTGCTGGGGGACCCTGCATCTCTTGGGGGCAGGTGAGTTCAGGTATATGTAAGAATTTGCATAAAAGATGTTTCTTGGCTGGGCATGGTGGCTCACAGCCATAATCTCAGCACTTTGGGAGGTTGAGGAGGGTGGATCACTTAAGGTCAAGAGTTTGATACCAGCCTGGTCAACATGGAGTGAATCGGCAACCAACAGAATGGAAAAATTTTTTGCAATCTACCCATCTGACAAAGGGCTGGTATCCAGAATCTACAAAGAACTAAAACAGATTTACAGGAAAAAAATAAACAAGCCCATTCAAAAGTGGGCAAAGGATATGAACAGACACTTTACAAAAGAAGACATACATGAGGCCAACAAACACAAAAAAATGCTCATGATAACTGGTCATTAGAGAAAATGCAAATCAAAACTATATTGAGATACCATCTCACGCCAGTTAAAATGGCGATCATTAAAAAGTCTGGAGACAACAGATGCTGGAGAGGATGTGGAGAAATAGGAACACTTTTATACTGTTGATGGGAGTGTAAATTAGTTCAACCATTGTGGAAGACAGTGTGGCAATTCCTCAATGACCTAGAAATAGAAATTCCATTTGACCCAGCAATCCCATTACTGGGTATATATCCAAAGGATTATAAATCATTCTATCATAAGGACACATGCACATGAATGTTCATTGCAGCACTGTTTACAATAGCAAAGACTTGGAACCAACCCAAATGCCCATTGATGATAGACTGGACAAGGAAAATGTGGCACACATACACCATGGAATACTATGTAGCCATAAAAAACAATGAGTTGGTGTCCTTTGTAGGGACATGGATGAACCTGTCCCTATAAAACCATCATTCTCAGCAAACTGACACAAGAACAGAAAATGAAACACTGCATGTTCTCACTCATAGGTGGGTGTTGAACAATGAGAACACATGGACACAGGGAGGGGAGCATCACACACTGGGGTCTGTGGGGGGGAAAAGGGGAGGGACAGTGGTGGATGGGGAATTGGGGAGAGATAGCATGGGGAGAAATGCCAGATATAGGTGATGGGGAGGAAGACAGCAAATCACACTGCCATGTGTGTACCTATGCAACAATCTTGCATGTTCTTCACATGTACCCCAAAACCTAAAATGCAATTAAAAAAAACATGGTGAAACCCTTCTCTACCAAAAAAATATAAAACTTAGCCAGGCATGGTAGCATACTCCTGTAGTCCCAGCTACTTGGGAGGCTGTGGTGGGAGGATCGCTTGAACCTGTGAGGTGGAGGCTGCAGTGTGCAGAGATCATGCCACCTTACTCCAGCTTGGGCAACAGAGCAAGACCCTGTCTCAAGACAAACAAACAAACAAACAAACAAACAAACCAAAAAGATGTTTTCTTTGGGCCTCCCTTCATCTTCTGTGGCTTCTGTCTTCTCCCACAGGATATTTGGAGCCTGGAGTCAGCCAGACCCCCAGACACCAGGTCACAGAGATGGGATAGGAGATGATGCTGAGGTGCGATTTATCGTCTGGTCACATATTTGTTTGCTGGTACTGACAGAATCTGTGGCAAGAACTGGAGATTCTGATTTCCTTCCAATATGAAAACACTGCAACTGATTCAGGGATGCCCAAGGAATGATTCACAGCTGAAAGACCTAACGGAACATCTTCCACGCTGAAGATCCATCCCGCAGAGCCGAGGGACTCAGCCATGTATCTCTGCAGTGGCAGTGGCACAGCGTCACAGAGTCAGTTCCCCAGTGCAAAAGCTCTAGCTGCTCTCCTCCCCACTGAACTCCCAGAATATATTTGAAAAATCCCCTTCCTCATCTTCCTATCCCAGAAGAAAGAAGTGGGTCGATGGTTGTGGCTGCAGCTGCTACCAGAAGAGCACAAGACCATGAATTAACATCTTTAATGATCGTGATGGGCACACTGGGCAGTGGGCTCCTGAAACTACCCAAACACCGAACTAGACATTCTGTGAATTAGGAGGAATCCACATGTGTGGAAGGAAGGGCCCCCAAACCATTTCTCAAGTGCAGAGACTAGAGATCTGAGGTTGATATTACTAACCAAAACACAAAACATTCCCACTGATTTTATCTCACAGTTCTCCTGCAGACTCTTCCCCCATCACTGTGCTCAACAGAGGTAATGACATGCATGTTTGTGGAACAACAGCCTGCTGGGTACTGCAGGTCCACCTCGTGAACGAGATCAACTTTCCCTGGAGGGCAGTGACTAAGCCAGAGTGCAAGGCGGGCGGCAACACGACCCTCTTAGGGGATGATGCCAGAGAAACACTGACTAGAATCCCCATTCGGGGTCTGTCCTAGTAAATTCGGTGCCTCCCATGGCTGCCCAGGGGAGCATGACGTTTTTCTCTCTTATTTCAAACACTCAGCTGTTCCTTTCCCTCTCTTGCAGGCCCTAGACTCATAGACACTAGAATTGGAGTCAGAAAAATTGCTTTCTAATCCCAAGTCTGGCTTTGTTTTTACCCCTTCACCTGTGAAATCTTGACAAATGCCCTTCCTTCTCGGGACTCAATGTCCTCCTCTTCAAAATGAGAGACTTTCACTATTTAGTCTCTAAGATTTGACACAACTATGATTATTTGACTCACTATATGTTTATTTATACAAATATTAGAGTATTTATATTTATTTAATATAAATATATTTAATTATAGTTAATGTAAACAAAATGTATAACATTTTATATATATTTATAGAAATACATGTTATTTATTGATATAAACATAAATTTTTATATCACATAAAATTTATATATAAATATATGCAAATATGTTTATGTAAATATTGTTCAATACAAATATATAAATATATAAATATGTGTGTATATGTATAATCTATCTATCTACAGCTTTCTATTTTCCACATGTGACAATCAGGGTTGCTACAGACTACCACCTGGAAAATATGAACATAATTACATATGCAGACAACACAGATCCAGAGCCTATCTGGTTGCAAGGGACATTACAGATCACCCCTATATACCACAACTTTGGGGCTGATTTGAAATGCGGTTTGTGAAAGTAGTGTACATTTCCTGCAATTCCCTCCACCGTTGCTAGATGGCAGTAAAGCAACATGTTAGAAAGTCTGTGGCGCGTGGATGTCATAACTGACCCTGAAGTCTTGTCATCCCGGCATGATTGTTTATAGCATCCTCTTTCACATACAAAAGTGTCTCGGTTTGAACATTAAACTACACAGTCATTGTAGATAAGGACACGAATGAAAGCATTTCTGTTAAAAGTAAATTATTAATGTTGCAGAGCCTTCATTTCTTTGTTTCAGTTTAATAAGATAGACGGTTTAAATTATAGAAGAAATAAACAGAAGCTATAGCATTGGTCTGCTTTTTTGTCATTTACTATTTAAATAGATCCCAGCCCTCCCTGCAGTTTGTATTAGCGATATACAGTTTATGAAGCCTCAACTTACAAACTTCAGCTTGGTCTTCTGAGTGCTTCTGTCACTGTCTGCCCAGCACCCACTGCCTCTCAGTGTGTTCCAAGGTTTCCCAGTTCCCACCTGCTAATAAATCTAACCAGGATGTTTCCAGACCTCTTTTCTCTGTAAATAAAAACAAGCAATGTCAACTTTCCCTCATTGATCTACTAACACATATATGTCATCACATGCCAGTGACAGCAGGGTAAAACAAGTAATAAAGGTGAAAAGGAGAAATGAATGGGTATACACTTATTGGCCATCTGGAGAAGTCCACCCTCTCCTCTCTAGTCTCCTGCCCACCCTGCCAGCACTGTCATTGTCTGTAAAATACCTCATATTCATTCAGCACTCTACGGTTTACTGAATAATTTGTTTTATTTTCATGCATTAATTCTATGTTTCTAGGTTCTCTGAGCATTTGAGCTCCTGCTCTTCCCAGAGACTGTAAGACTGTCATAACAAGGCCAGCCCCTTTCTCTCTCCCCTTCTGCCAGTGCCCATCATTTGAACCAAATTTTCTCTGTCTCTCTTACTTGATTCTTTTCCAACTTGTGCCTTCTGTTTGGTCTTTTAAAATATTTTCCTATTCAATGATACTCTCTCAATGAAGGCATCTTTATTGCCTGCCATAGAAATCCTCAGAATTGCAGAAATATCTTTGGTGTTCACCTTGGCATATTATTTATATATAATTGTATTATATATATATATATATATTATGAATATATATATATATTATATATATATATATATGAGTTGGAGTCTCCCTCTGTGGCCAGGTTGGAGTGCAGTGGTGTGATATTGGCTTATGCCAACCTCTGCCTCCTGGGTTCAAGTGATTCTCCTGCCTTAGCCTCCTGAGTACCTGGGAGTACAGGCTTGCACCACCATGCCCAGCTATTTTTTTTGTATTTTTAGTGGAGACAGGGTTTCGCCATGTTGGCCAGGATGGTCTCAATCTCTTGACCTTGTGATGTTTTTTCATATATATTTTCATAAATAATAAATTTTTTCACATATATTTTCCATACATAATAAACATGTCCATTCAACATGCATAATATATAACAACATTAGTAATCTTTCATCTAATGTCATAGACAATGTGACTTCTGATAGGTATAGTCTTCAACCCCAACTCACTCATGATTAAAGAAATATACCTCTCTCTCAAAAGAACTGTGTCCACAGCCTTAAGTCTCATCCTGGATGTCCCAAGAAGAGGTTCAAATGCCCACTGCCCACCTAGGTATGTGATGCTGCCTGCCATGGGTCACTAGGAGGTGACAGTTGAAAGTATAGGCTCTGGAATCAAATAAGGCAGACCGCAATTCTGGCTCCTGAACATGAGCAAGACTACGAACCTCTCTATGCCTCAATTCCTCACCTCTAAAATGAAGATAATAATAGTACGTACCTGACAGTACTGGGTTAAATAAAATAATTTATCAAAATCTCTAGTACAGTGCCTAAAACTAAAACACTCATATACACAGGTTTGGGCTACTATTATGATATGTTGTTTTTGTCTAGGATTGCTGTGCTCCAGGTTTTTGCTGAGTTTCACAGTTTGTCTCTTACTGGACCACTGACGTAAGCAACTCCATGACTCATTATTCTGTCATTACCCCCCAATACTGTGCGATATCTTCCAAAACAACAAGGGTGCATTTATTTTGCTTGTTCCATCCAGGTGGAAAGGAAATCTGTCCAGAGACGTCATCCTGCTTCAGTCAATCCAGACGTGCCAGACAATATCAGCATAAATGTCAAAATTACCATATGTGGTCTACATCTGCTGATACTGTGACCATATGCTACATGGGACTTGTTCCCTTAATTGGGAATAAGAGAACTATTAGTGTAGGTATTATTATCCCCAATCGTATAGACCCCGAAAGAGTAATAATTTGTCCAATGTCTCACAACTATGAATATGTTTCAGGGCAAAGATTGGAAATGAAGGAATAACTTTTTTCTAGTACGATTACAAGAATGACCTTAATTTCTTTCTAAGCAAACACAGTGTATCATCACAACAATTATGTTAAACCAGCTTAATCATCTCCTAGAGAAACACATTGTAATATTCATTAAAGCTAGCCTGGGTTTGCTTAAGAGGGAGAGAAACTAGGCAGGATATCGCTATAGGTGAAGCACTATGCCAGATATTTCACATATGCTATTTCATTTCATCCTTACCAGCAACCCGAAATTATTTTACTTATTCCTATTTTACTAAAAATAAGTTGAAGTTTAAGGAGTAAGTGTCAGATGTACACTAAGCAATTGTAGAGCTGGCATTTGAAACCAGAGATTTTATTTAATTCAGTTTGCTCTACTATCATGATGTTGAATTAAGAATGACAAAGGGCTGGGTGTGCTGGCTCACACCTGCAGTTCTAGCTACTCAGGAAGCTGAAGCAGGAGCATTGCTTGTGAGGCTGCAGTGAGATATGATCATGCCACTGAAATGCAGCCTGGGTAACAGAATGAAACCCTGTCTCTATAAATAAAAAAAAATAAGAAATTTTCAAAACAGAATGAAAATTAAAAATAAAATCATTTTAATAGAATGAAAAAGGAACTAGAAAAAGCCCAGGGGCACAACAGCTAAAAGACGACTAATCTAAGTTGAAAATAGGAAGCTGAAGGGTACAGTAATATTGCTAGAAGAGAAACTACAAGTTATCTGGAGAAAGACAAGAATAAGGACAGTTCCCAGAGGTTTGAACACAGCGCATTATTTCTCCTTCCTAACGGTGACCACCAAACTTGTCCATAGTGTGGGCAAATGCTAGTGTCATTGCTTGTGGCTAGGCAGAAATTTTGACACTTGGGAAGGCTGGTATGAGATTGAGCAGTTGCCATGGTGACCTGCCATAGATATTTTGATTGATGATGAGTAGATAAAAAGTGCCACTGCCTAAGACCCAGCTTCGGATGCTCAGGATTTAGTGGAGAGGCTGTTTTGACTACTTCTGACACCTGACTTGGGCTGCACAGGAGGTAGGCCTTCTTGACAGGGAGGAGCTAATGCAGGGGCTGTGCTGTGGTCGGCCAGGCTATTTGGGTTGGGGTGGAGAAGCCACAGAGAGACAGATGTAAGCTCTCTCTCTTATTTGTGGAACATACCTACTGGTCCTGCCCTAGCCCCCAGATTCTTTGTTATGTGGCCTTTTCCACTGGGAGCAGTTGGGGCATTCTGTTTCCAGATGTTCTGGGACCTGGCTTGAAGCTTTTCACTGTTGGCTGCATCATTAGGCTCACTCTTCTGCCCTTTCCACAGTTTCTGTCTTTTTTTTTTTTTTCACTGTCTTTCAGTCATCCAGAAATGATCCAATCAGAAGCTGAAAATGAGGCAAGCTTAGGAAGACATTGAGGAATGTCTCATACTGCGGTATTGACAAATCCAGGGATGGGGCCACAGCTTGCTTATAGTTGCTTAGAGTAAAATGATTAGTCAGAAAAAGTAATTCCCAAGGATTTGTAGTCAGTCTGCCTGAGGCTAATACATTCATTCACAGCAAATTATCAGCTGCCTAAAATGACTCTGCAAGTTACCCCTACAACACTGGCTGCTCAGAGTGATGAGATCACCTGGTTGCAATAGGAAATTATCCTGGCTTCAGCTATCTAGTAGAACAGGTGTACATATCAATCTTAGCACTCTTGGGAAGCCCCAGAAGCCCCAGACCCACATAATTATATTATAAGCACTCAAGTAACTTTTTGGCTAAAGGGAGAATGATGAAGCAGGAAAGAGAAAAAAAAATGATTTGTATTTTTTGAGACCAACTTGCTTAGAAATTTTAGGGAGGATAAACTCAATCTAGACTAATGGGAAATTTAATTAATTTAAAGAGTTATTAAATAATAGCTCTTCCACATCAGGGACTATGATAAATGTTATTAACAACACAAAGAATAAGGCTTTCTCTTCTCGGAGCTTACCATTTAGTGAGAAGAAAGACATACAGCTACACTCACTGACAGATACACTCACACACACACACACACACACACACACACTTAAACAGAAGTGGTAGAGGCTGAGGAAAATGCCATAAGAGTGACATAAAAAAAGTACTGCATTTGCTCAGAGTTAGAGGTGAAAACCAAGGCTATTGGTGAAATAGAATGTTTTAAAGCAACCTTGAATGATGCTTGCATTGGATAGTGTAATTAGAAAGTGGAGGTTTAGGCTGCGGGAGGAGCAGGACAGTCACTGAAGTGGGAAAGCACACGTGGGATCCGCAAAACCGGAGCACAGTGTAATGGCATTGGGGGTTAATTCAAGAAAAGTAGCTTAAAATTAAGCCATAATCTAAAGATTTTTAATTTTATTTTTATTTCAAACATGATCTTTTAACATTATTGAGCCAGAAAAGAATTAGGACATCTATATTTTAGACAAAGTTGTCAAAAGCAACTGAATTGAAGGATGTTAAAATGGGAAAGAAAAAAGGTAGCACATTTAACCTATAGCTAACATTACTGTATGATACACTCAAAAATGTGTTAGCAGGGTAGGTCTCATAGAACAAACGACAAAATAAATTTCTAAAAGAAAAAAGGCAATTATTGGAATAACCCAGACAGGAAATTATGAGGCTTTGAACTGAAACAACAGTAACAGAATTTGAAAGAGGGGAATAAACTCTTGGGATATAGAATGAACAGTGTTAACACTGTCTGCTGTAAAAAGTGAGGGAGATTAGAGAGATTAAGGTGACCCTTGGATTTCAAGAATAAAAATATGACCAACAAATCTACGGAACACAGATGAAAGAGAATATTCAATAATTCAAGAATAAAAATATGACCAACAAATCTACAGAACACAGATGAAAGAGAATATTCAATAAAGGAGACATACAAATTCAAATGGGGTCATTTTGAAAATGAGGCACATTCGAGATAGCCTCACATCTATCCTTATAATCAAAACAAACTCATTATCTTCTCATTCTATGATCAGTGACTTCACTCACTGCTCACTGCTGCCTTACACTTCAGGGCACACACACACACACACACACACACAGAAAAGTAGCTTAAAATTAGACCATAGGAATTTAAAATTTTAAAATTTAGAACAGATTTTCATCTAATCCAGGAACCATTCATCTATGGCTTCTGTCATTTGATAGAATAAAGAAAATATGCATGTGAATCCATGCAGAACTGCAACTTCAGCATCATTTCTCACCATCCTCAGATCTGGTACCTGAAGCTGCAGGTATGCATTCTCTGCTGCACTCTGTAATGGGTGAGCAGAAGTTCTTGCATAAGGCTTTTGTCTATTGGGTACAGGCGAGTCTAGGCAAAGTACAGACAATTTTTTTTCTGGGATATCCAGTGGAAAAAAAGATGGGAAAGCATCACTCTTAAAGTACTGAAAGAAAAAAAAAGTCAACCTGTAACAGCCTCATTCTAGCCAGGGAAATTAGTTATTTTAAGAAAATAAGAGACTAGAAAGGAAAACATAACATAATCTCAAATTACAGTTGACATCTGACATAATCTTGCATATAGAAAATACTAATGAATTCTCACACACATACACATGCACACACACAACTCCACTAGATTTAATAAGCAAGTTAAGCAAGGTGCAGGATAAAAGATTAAATCTAAAATTTCTATTGTATTTCTATGTGTTATCAATGAATGATCTGAAAATGAAATTAAGAGCAGAATTATGTGTATAATTGCAATAAAATAATAAAATATCTTGGCATAAACAAACAAACAGAAAATCCAGAAAAGACTTGTAGACTGAAAAGTGCAAAATATTGTTGAAATTAAAGATCTCAATAAATAGAAAGATACTCTACGTCTATAGATTGGAGGACTTAACATTGTTAAGTGGCAATACTCCCCAAATTTATCTCTAGATTCAACTCAATCTCTATCAAAATTTAAAAATTCTAGTTGTATTTTTTGGAAATTGACAAACCAATGTTTAAATTCATATGGAAGTCTCAAGTACCAGTATCAGCCAAAACAGTGTTGTAATAGTAGAAATATGTTGAGCAACTCATATTTCACAATTTCAAAGCTTATTACTAAACTACATTATTCAAAACTGTATGGTACTGGAACAGTATAAACATATAGGTCAATGGAATAGAATTGAGAACCCTCAAATAAATTCATAAATTTATAGGAAATTAATCCTAGACAAGAGTCCAGCAAAAACCGTTCAATGGGGAAAGAATGGTCTTTTTAACAAATGGTACTGGGAAAACTGTGTATGCATGCACAAAAGAGTGAAGTTGGATCTTGTCTCATACCATAAACAAAAAATAACTAAAAATGAATTAAAGATCTAAATGTAAAAGCAAAAACTCTTGGAAGAAGGCATAGGTATACATCTTTGTGACCTTGGTGTGTATGTAACCAGTAGCAAATCCATATGGGTCTGTAGTAAGCTCAATTCTAGACTCCTGGGAGGAAAGAATGTGGCCAAGGGGCAGAAGTCTAAGGTAGAGGAAAAGACCCAGGCAAGTTTTAGAGCACGAGTAAAAGGAAGCAAAGCACACTTGGAAGAGGGCCAAGCAGGTGTCCTGAGAGCACTACGTGCCCTGTTAACACTTGACTTGGGGTTTGACTCATCACCATGATTCTAGGGTTTGCGTTTCTCCTCCCTTGATGTTTTTTCCTTGGGGTAAGCTGTCTGTGTGCTCAGGGGCCCACCAGCACTTGGGAGGGGCTGAGTGCATAGTGTTCTTACTGACGTTGTGCACATGCTCACTTGAGGCATTTTTCCCTTATCAGTGGGGTGTTCCTAGAGTCATATGTTAGTTAAACTCTGCCATTTGGCCTCTGTGCACATGCTTGAGCCAATTTGCCCAACTCCAGAGATCTTATCAGCAAGCTGCTGATCACCAGCTCTGGATGTTTTTTATCTATGTGGAAACTGTTTTTCCATGGTGCTGGCTGTGACCAGTTATCATCTTTGAGAGACAATTTAACAACCACCTGACTATCACCTGATGATCACCTGACTTTCTGGTGTGTGAGGAGGGGGTGTCTCTTGTCCTGCTCATATCTCCTAACTACCTATTCTAGTAGGTATATGTGAAGCAGATTTGCTGTGCACAATTACTAATCCAAGGGAATTGTGTTAACTTTCCAGGGAGAAATCCATGAAGGATGACAGAGGTCATCACCGTGCCAACCACCGCTTCAGCCCACTGCATCTTGAACTGCAATTTCCATCACTTGTATGATTCAAATAACAATTTGAGCAAAGCAACTTTATTACTCACAGATAGGCAGCAAAAGGCAGTAGAAGCTTAGGATTCATGATGAGTTTGTCCTCTCAAGGCTCAGAAAAACTACCCAGGATGGATGGAATCTTGTCTGCATACACCTCAGGTGGCACTGCAGCTGAGAGACTCTGGAAGTGCACTCTGCCTGCGGGACATCCTGTTCCAGGAGAGACAGGAACAGAGCCCAGGTTTTTCCTGCCAGTTCCTCTTAGTACCACACAGGATGTGGTATTGCTAGCACATCCTACAGTTATTCTTAAGATCTACAAAAGAGAAAAGGGGGATCCGTGTTGCCAAGGCCATCCAGGAACTTGTCCTGCAGAGTAGGCACTGACTCCTTAAATATGAAACTCTAAACACAGGCAACCAAGGAAAAAGATAAATTGGATTTAATCAAATGTTTTTAAGTCTGTACTTCAAAGGACACTTTTAAGAAAGATGACTCCAAAATGAATATATACTTGCAAATCATATATCTCACTGGGAATTGTATCCAGGATATATAAAGAACTCTTACAACTCAATAATAAAAAGACAAATAACCCAATTTAAAGATGGGAAAGGATCTAAAAATGGAAAAGGATCTAAACAGGTAACCCAATTTAAAAATGGGAAAGTATCTAAACCTCATCCCTACTAAAAATACAAAATTAGCTGGGAGTGGTGGCATGCACCTCAAGTCCTAACTACTCAGGAGGCTGAGTCAGAAGAATTGCATGAACCTCAGAGGCGGAGGTTGCAGTGAGCCGAGATCGTGCCACTGTACTCCAGCCTAGTGACACCTCAACATGAAAATATCCAAAACTACAGCTCTAACATCAGAATAAAGAGTATATTTGGGGATCCCTAGGATCCAGATATGAGTAAGTCATTGTTATTTGGACACTAAATGTTAACATGATCTTATTTATCAATCTAAGTGTGGAGGGTCCTAGAGGTACAAGTCACACACCTAACTCCTCTAGGGTGCCTATCCAATGGGGTGAGATCTTTCTCTCATTATACCTGGAACAAAGTAGACTTTCACACAATTTTTATTCAATGCTACAGGATAAGAAAGGACAGAAAAAAACGGGAGGAAGGAAGATCTCTCAAACACAGGCATCCCAAGTTTGACTACAGAGAGTGGTATAGATAAGTATATAGAATAAGGAGACATGAGGTCAGAGGGAGAAGTTTTTCTAGGGTATGTTCTTTGAATTACTTACATCAAAAATTCAAGTGGAATAAGCAAAGGTGATGAAAGTGAATTACAAATCTTAAAGTTCCCTCAAAATGCTTGAAACCATTCCTTAGCTGAGGTGTGGGAGCAAAAAACAAGCTGAGACAATGCCAAATCATTTTCTGTCTCTAATTTTCCCTCCAGCAATGTTGGTGTCCACTTCCCTGTCTCTTAATGTGAGCATCTAGATACCAACTCTTGTCAATACCTCTACTCAGCAACAGCCAGAAAACAGAAAGATGATATGAGCCAATAAAAGGAAAATAAATAAACAAAAAATAAGAATAGTGGTGAGATCAGCTACTTGGGAGGCTGAGGTGGGAGGATTCCTTGAGCCCAGGAATTGGGGACCAGCCTGGACAAAACAACAAGATTCCATTTATGAAAAAAAAATGAATAAAATTATCTGGGATTGGTGGCCTGTAGTCCTAGCTACTTGGGAGGCTGAGAGAAAGGACTTGCTTGACTGATCCTAGGAGACTGAGGCTGTAATAAGGTCCAATTGCACTGCTGCTCTTCAGCCTGGGCAACAGAGCTAGATATAGTCTAAAACAAAAACAAAAACAGTGAATAAGGAAAACCAATAATATAGAGGTGCCCACTTCAAAACACTCTCCCCACAAACACACACGAAGCCTAGGTTATATGTATAGGTAAGAACAAAAGATCTACCATTGAACTGACATATGAGATTTCTTTCTAGAAACCATAGGACCCACTGGAAGTGGTGACCTCACAGGAAGACGTGTCTGTAGGAGGCAGCTGTGGGGTCTGCTTCCCTAATGTGCTGCACCGAGTGCCTTGCCAGCCCTGCCTGCAGGCTCCCTCCATGCCCAACTCTGCCATGGACACCACAGTCCTCTGCTGTGCATTCATCTGTCTTCTGGGGACAGGTGAGTTTTGAGCTAAAGGATCACCATCGCTGGGCTTCATTTTGGGCTCTGCAGCAGAGTCTCAAATACACCCTGGACCTCTGTGTTGACTAAGGATTTTTGTATATGAAAACAAATAATTACATTGTGGAGTAAAAAGTAAAATTCATGTGAGTTTTTAAATAAATGCAGGAAAGGCTCCCTCACTGTCAGACATTCATTCTTCTGCCATTACAACTCTGTCTCATGCAGTCTCTTCTCCCCTGAGGTCTCTCAAATGCCGGCGTCACACAGAACCCAAGACACCTGGTCAGGAGGAAGGGACAGGAGGCAAGACTGACATGCAGCCCAGTGGAAGGACACAGTCACGTGTATTGGTATCAGCAACTCCTGGGGGAAGGTCTGAAATTCATGATTTATCTCCAGAAAGAAAGCATCATAGATGAGTCAGGAATGCCAAAGGAACGGTTTTCTGCTGAATTCCCCAAAGAGGGGCCCAGCGTCCTAAGGATCCAGCAGGCAGAGCGTGGAGACTCAGCAGCTTATTTCTGTGCCAGCTCAATACCCACATTGATGCAGAGCCACGTCCTCTCAGTGCACAAACATCCTCCAGACCTGCCTTGGGAACAGCGGTGGGCTGGGAAAGGAAACGCGTTACCTGTACAGAGAACAGGTTGGCTCTAAGGCATTCTGCAAGTTGAGGATGGAAATAAGGGAGGATTGTAAAAATATCATGAAATATCCCAGGACATATGCTCAGAAACTAAGATTCTGTCATCCAAAGAACAAAAATTTTTAAGAGCTAGACATAATTTGTCAGTTTCAACATTGACTTAATTTGTCAGTTTCAAGACACTTAGCAGAGAGACAGAGAGAGGGGGCAAAGAAAAAGAGAAAGAAAAGGGAAGGGAAGGGAGGGGAGGGGAGGGGACGGAGAAGGAAACCTAGTAGGTGACAGAGAGCATTTGGCTCAAAGGATTATGATTTTTATCCCACATCATGCTGCTTAGCATTCTTTCAGGCATAATCCTCGTTCCGTTCCTTGCCGAGTACCTGTGCAGGTTTGTACAGATGCTAGGTTCAAGAACTCCTGCTATAAAATTATAGAACATCTAAGAGATGATGGAAATCGAGTTGGATAAATTTGTCTAGAATTTAGGGAAAAGGTCTGGCCCACAGATATTGCTCATTAGAAATGTGTCACCTCAACTTTTTGACTCAGTTAATGTTTGTTGTTATTCTCATCACTCAACAGATACAGGCCACCTACAGAAAACGATGTGTTACAACCTGCGTTGATGAAACAATGTCCTAAAATCAAAAGGCAGACAAAGACAAAGTCATTTCAAATGTATATGCAGGCTAAGTCCAGACTCGCCAGCGTGGAGCATAAACCATGCGACTCCACTGCAGTTTCTGCCCTTTGATTTTCTGAAATCATTTAATATACTCCCGCCCCTCCCTCACTTCACCCAAAACGAGAAACACCCAGAAAATCTTCCAGGAAGACAGAAGTGAGACACTGGCTGGGGAGCCTGAGAAAAATCCAGAGAGATCTCCCGAAAAAGACCAACGCTGAGACCCGAGCAAGGCTGCAAGGAAGAGGGATGCCAAACTCCATGCCACTTACAGCACCGGATGTGTGATTTAAAGGATCAGTCTTCCAAAGATAGCCACTGCTCTACACGGAGGGGAAACAAGGCAAAGAGGAGAAAAGAGGGTCTTCTGACAATTCAATAGTGAGGAGAAAGAGGGAAAAGGGGGACACTGAGAGTTCCGCAAAACAAAGGAAATCACAAATTAAGAGGACACAACCAGCCCCACTACGAAGACAAAAACTCACTAAGGAGTGTGGACTTTGCTAGAATGATGGCAAAAGGAACATGAAACTAGGAATTTTGTAAAATGCCCCAATAACAAAAATGAGCAAAACGAAAGGAAACCCCATACAACAAAGGAAAACATCTCACCTCTGTCCCATTCCTCACCTCAAAAGCAATCATGAGTCAGAAGAAAACGTAAGCGTACACTCCAAACAGAATTAAATACACTCATGTAAGCAGCTGAGGATGTGATGGCACCATAACCAGACCAGGAGTTCAGAAACTCAGACTAGAAATAGCCAACTTGGGGAGTCATAAAAAATGATTGAACTCAGGAAGGACATGAAAGAAAAAGATAAAATTATCCCATTAATGAAGAATAAATTAAAAAATGACCAAGGCAGAATAAATGCAAATGAAAATTTTGTCAGGAGATTGAACAGAGGCAAAGAAACACATAGGAGAATGAGAGGGACATGAGTGAGGCCAGCCAGTCAGAAGGTGGTCAGAGGAGGCCAGGTCTCGGCGTGATCACGTCCGCTGGGCTCTGTGCAGCAGGACGGCTAAGCAGTAGGCTGTCACGGTGGCCACAGACACCGCTGGCCAGACCCCAGGAGTCACTCTCCCTGAGAGAGCTGATGGCACAAAGAATGACAAGAACTCCAGGGGACAGACTTCCTGCATGCCCTGACTTCATCATCACACGTTCTATGCATGTAACAAAATATTACAGGCACCCACGAATAGATACAAATATTATGCATCAATTTTTAAAAAAGGAAAAGTGAATGAATTTTACTTTCTTGTATAATCAGAGTGTCTACAGTGCTCCCAAAGTACCTCAAACATATGGTCACTGGAAAGGTAAAAACCAATGAGCCAATTGGAGTGAAACTCTGACCCGGAAACGTGAGGTGCCAGCCCCCTCAGCACAGATGCGACGCAGAGTTCCGGGGAGGTGGGCGTGACTGTTCTCTGTCCTGTCTCCTCACCTGCAAAATTAGAAAGCCTGCCTTGAATGTCTCCAGGGACCTCTCACCTCTGCATTCCAGCCTCTGACAAACTCCACACATCAGGCCAGGGGAAGCCCCGGAGCCAAGCCTCTTTTCTCATTCTCTTCCAATAAGTGCTTGGAGCTACAAGGAGGGCCCCTTTCCACTATGAGCAACCAGGTGCTCTGCTGTGTGGTCCTTTGTCTCCTCGGAGCAAGTGAGTCCTGGTTCAGGGAGAAAATCCCTATCTGGAATGCTGCAAGTTCCAGATCTAAGGCTGTCCCAAGGGACAGCAGCATTAGGTGCCTCCCTGGGCTGTACTTGCAGCATGCCTTTCATGTCTTTCTTTTCCAGAAATCATGGATGGTGGAATCACTCAATCCCCAAAGTACCTGTTCAGAAAGGAAGGACAGGCTGTGACCCTAGGCTGTGAACAGAATTTGAACCACGATGCCATGTACTGGTACCGACAGGACCCAGGGCAAGGGCTGAGATTGATCTACTACTCACAGATAGTGGATGCCTTTCAGAAAGGAGACATAACTGAAGGCTACAGTGTCTCTCAGGAGAAAAAGGAGTCCTTCCCTCTCACTGTGACTTCGGCCCAAGGGAACCAGACAGCTTTCTATCTCTGTGCCAGTAGTATTGACACAGTGAAGCATAGATGCCGCCTCTCTGTGCATAAACGTGCCCAGTCCTGCTTCCCCGACCAGGTGGCAGGGCTCCTCTGCACTGTCCCTGCCTGCCCTCTTTCCTGCACCTCAGCCAGGCATGCAGTGCAGCTGCTGCCATCAACAGACTTGTGTGATGGCAGGAAACTTCACTCAGCCACTATATATATATATATAGTTTCATATATGTAGCTTTCTAAACTATAGTTTTATATATATAGTTTTTAAACTATAGTTATATATATATATATATACACACACATGTATATATATATATATATATATATATATGTAATTTTATAAACTATAGCTTTATTTATGTACTTTTTTAAACTATAGCTTTATTTATGTACTTTTTGGAGATAGAGTCTCACCCTGTCACCAGACTGGAGTACAGTGATGCAATCTTGGCTCACTGCAATCTCTGCCTCACGGGTTCACGTGATTCTCCTGCCTCATCCTCCCAAGTAGCTGGGATTATAAGTGCATGCCACCACACCTGGTTAATTTTTGCATTTTAGTAGAGACAGGGTTTCACCATGTTGGCCAGGCTGGTCTCTAACTCCTGACTTCAGGTGATCCACCCACCTTGGCTTCCGAATATGCTAGAATTACAGGTGTGAGTCACCATGCCCAGCCATTTTATAGTTTTATATAGTTATAAATATATACATATTATTATAGTTTATAGTGTGTTTTTATAGAGAGAGAGTTTTTTAAGCCCACTTAGTGGTTTAGTGAAGTTTCCTGCCATATAGGATATGGATATGTTATATATGTGTTGTATGTTGTATATAAGATATATACATTTATAGAGATACATATATATACATATGTACATACATGTTACATGTTATATATAAGACATATATCTTATATATACATTTGTTATATGCTGTATATAAGATATATATGAGAGAGAGAGAGTCGGAGAGACACAGAGAAGAAAGAAGAGAAAGTTAATCTCACAACCCCAAGCTTTTTCCTATTTTACTGAATACTAGATAACAAAAATGAATAGAAAATTTTTCCTTCCTTCGGGAAGATAATAAAAGCCTGTGGAAAGAGAGATGTAGAAGACAAACCCTGTAATCATAATTTCACATGACGCGTGCCTTAATCAGAGACATGAGTGGAGTATAGGAAATAACACAGCCAGTTCTGTCTGGTGACATCAGGAAGGGCATCAAAGAGAAAGCAAATTTTGAAATGAAACATTATTCAAATTTCACCAGATGGGCAAGTAGGATTTCACCAGATGGGCAAGCACCAAAAGAGGGAGGCAGGCTAAAGGAACTATGAAAGGAAAGAGTGATGAGATAATACCAGGAAAAAAAATCAACACTCCCTCCTCCACCAGAATATGGCAGTGGAAGAAACTTTGGAGGAATGAATGGAGTAAAAGTTATTGAACAAAATCGAGTTTCTGGCTGTAGTGGATCTTCATTGGACATGTGTGTAGAAATGCCCAGGAGGCTCAGTAAGTCCAGTCTGGCACTTAGAAGAGAGGGTCAAGCCTGTAGGTCTAGTGATTAACAACCATGAGTTGTCTTGGTGTGATTACTTAGAGGATATGAAACAGAAGCAACAAACAAACTGCAATGCCATTCACTGCCCAAACATACACTCCTTTCCTTAGAAGAAACTCACGGAAGTCATTGCAATGCTCTATGTGTCAGTGTATTTTCAATACATTTAGAAGTTGAATTGGGAAACTCTTAGGCCACTTTAGGCAATGCGTGGTTCTTTGACAGGCAGAGATGGATGTAACATCAGTCATGGGCAAAGATCGCCACCAGGGGGCAGACCAGAGCATCCTTGGGATTCTGTGATCAGTCAGATGGTGAATGGAGACAATGGTCACAACTCTCCCCACAGAAGGTGGTGTGAGGCCATCACAGAAGATGCTAATGCTTCTGCTGCTTCTGGGGCCAGGTATGAGCTTCCTCCTACCTGGGAGCTTGGGTGGGCACTTGTGTGTGTTAGCACGGTAAAGTGGTGGCCAGGCAATGTGGATTGCCTGTGCGCATCAAAGGGAGAGCGAGTGAGCCTGCTCTCTAGAGGTGTGAAAGGTAAGGTGAGAGCCACCGGTCAGAGGAGATGGGGGATTATGGCTCTAGAAAGATGACAGGAAGACTGCACAAAACAAACAGGATTCTCCAGGAGCTGGGAGCACGGGGAGGGAGTGAGAACCGGCTGAGCTCTGCCTGACATCGTGTCTGACTCGCGTCCCACTGGCCTCTCCTCTCTCTGGCTCCTGTTTCAGCAGGCTCTGGGCTTGGCGCTGTCGTCTCTCAACATCCAAGCAGGGTTATCTGTAAGACTGGAACCTCTGTGAAGATCGAGTGCCGTGCCCTGGACTTTCAGGCCACAACTATGTTTTGGTATCACCAGTCGCAGAAACAGGGCCTCATGCTGATGGCAACTTCCAATGAGGGCTCCAAGGCCACATATGAGCAAGGCTTCTCAGAGGACAACTTTCCCATCAGCCATCCAAACCTGACCTTCTCATCTCTGACAGTGGCCAGTGCCCATCCTGAAGACAGCAGCTTCTACCTCTGCAGTGGTAGAGACACAGCGCCAGGAGGGGATGAGAGCGCACGGCAAGAACCCCTGCAGCAGCCCTCCTCCCCAACAGGCCTGCTGAGTGCTGAGAAGGGAGGCGTGGAGGATGGAAAACCACAGCTTTCTTGACTGAGACGTGTGGGCGTGTGGGGTGGGGTGGGGTGTGTGTGTGTGTGTGTGCGTGCGCACGTGTGTGTGGAGAGAGAGAGAGGAGGAGGGAGGAAAGGAAAAGAAGCAATGTGAGTGTGGAGTGTGGAGGAGGTATAGTCTTCGAGACCCGTGAAATGGCAATAGAGTTGGGCCTAAAGTCATCGGTGGACACAGAAAGTTTCTTGAAAATGATAAAACCTGGAATTTTGCCCTGACTCTGCCATGTTAGTCAATGTTCTTGAATCCATCTACACATAATCCTATAGGTAGATATGAAGACCATTCTAGAATCACTGTGCATCTCCTAATAATAAACTTCAGTGATTGGCTCTCTTTCTTGTCACCATGCTGGGCCCTCAAGACAAAGAGAACCACGAGGCAGCCGAGCAGAGAGAGTTCCTCATGAATACGTTACCCTAGGGGGATAACAGCACCGAATAGCATCCACTCCAAATTCGCGTTCTGTCCTCCTTGGACCAGGACTGCCAAAATAAAATCTGATCACGTTTCCTGCAAATTTTTAATGCCATCATGTTCTCCATGGTGCTTCAGCTGATGGATGAACAGGGTAAGACTGGGTACAAGGGAGGAGCACACCCTCTGATCCTAGGTACACACCATAAGGAACGTATCCCTAGGGAAGGTGCTGCCGAGCTGGCTCCTGGGAAAGGTGTCAAAGGGAAGAAGAGGCAGAGGGAGCCTAGACGCCTAGAAGGAAGACCTCAGGCAACATGGTTGTCTACACAGCTGGAAAGTTCTGCCAGTAGCTGGAAGACAGTAAGTGGAACAGTGAAAAGAGGGAAACCAAAACTTTACATTGATCACAAATCTGTATGAGCCAATAGAAAATGAGCAAAACGTATGATCATACATTTAAAAGAAGAAATGTGTATGACCAATAAACATATAAAGAGATATTTTACTTCACTGATGATCAGGATACTATGAAGCAAGACGCAGTGATACATAGTTTTATATCCACTTGATTAGGAAAATATAAAAAGTTAGAAATATAAAATGTTAGCACGGGTATGGATTCATAGGATTGCTTATAAATTACTGATGGGAGCATAAGTACTACAAACCATTTGGAAACAGTTCAGCATTATCTCATAGCTGAAGATGCCTTTATCTCATGACTCAGCAACTCCACTGCTAGGTTTATATCAGAAGCTCTTGCATACATGACTCAGCAATTCCACTCCTAGGTTTACCTCAGGAGAAGCTCTTGCATACACGTATCGGAAGATGAAATCCAAAAGTGTTCTTAACAGCATCAAACAGTAGAAAAACATGGCACCAAGCCACATATGCATGGAGAAGAGTGAATGAATAAACTGTGGCATATTCGTATGAGTCAAAGTGAATGAAGTGTGGTGAAGAGCAAGGTTAAAGGTGAATCTTAGCAATATAATAGCCAATGTAAAAACTAAGTCTAATGAGATTATGAAAAGCATAGGCTAAAAACAAATGAGCCAAGAAAATAATTTTCAGGACTAAAATATATCAGATCAAATTATGTTGAAAGGACAGCAGAGACCAGTTGCATGCTGGAGCCAACCTTATCATAGGAGCTGACTCTACGCAATTTTCCCAGTTCCAGTGTTAGTGACATCATGTTGTTAGCTTGAAACTGGCCATAGTGAGGGTATTTACACGACAGAAATCAGCAAACACAACACATCATGTTAGTTGTCAAACCTTCACCAACACTTTACTGGCAGGGAATCATAATGATCCAGGTTCAGGATTTTTATAAGGCTGGAGCGTGGCAGGAGATAGAATGAGAGAGAACTACACAGCAATACACTGAAATATTATCAAGGTCTATCTTGCCTAATGTTGAGGGGGAGATGTTTTACAAGTGCCTACTACATTTTTAAATAAGTAACGATTCATTGACAAGCAATACCTGTGTGTTATGAACCACTGGTTAAGATTAATCAAATTGTACGTATATAAAATCAAAAAGAAGAGAAAATAAAACAAATAAATGAATAGATTAGAGTTCTTACAAGAAAAGGATCAAGAGCATTTTATAGTCCAAACCAGGAAGTGAAATAGCAGTGGCTCAACTGCTACCCTCCTCATATAGACATCTGTTGCTAAATTAATCACAGCGGACAACCTACCGTCCAACAGACCTGGACCCTTGTCAATCCCTTTGCAACAGAGAGCAGGGGTTTAGACACGAAGGGTGAACACGAAAGCATGGAGATGACACTTGGCCCTTGACCAACATGGAACTGCCTGGAACAGGACAGGAGCCAGTTCAGCAGTGGACGTGCTGCTATATTTTATCTCCACTATGACACATTTCGCTGGTGGTTAAATACCCCACCTGGTTCAGTCAGCTCAGACTGTGCCATTGCCAACAAACTCAATGACCCATTTTAGTTGTAGCCTTTTACTCTGTTAGTGTTTGCAGCCTGGAGAAGAGAGCTAGTAAAATGCTTTTTAAATATTCCACTGCTTCACTAATGGCATGGAAAAGACAAGAGGATTTAAGGCTCTGGCATGAAACAGGGAGACAGTGGGTACATTCCTATTTCATGCTGTCACTATTCCCCTCAGCATTAAGCTGAGGAGTGTAGTGTTTCAGTGACATTTAGCATGGAGGAGTGCTGGGTTCAGACCTGCCTTTCCCAAACCAGTTGACTGTCAAGGATACAGCCTACTGCCTACCTACGTAATGCTGCAGGGGCTAAAAGACAGCATTGAACAGCATCCAATCCAAATTTCTGTTCTATCTTCCTTGGACAAGCACCAATAAAATAAAATCCTATCACATTTCCTATACATTTTCAATGCCATGAATTTTTAATGACCAATTATTTTTGAAGTGTTGAACTTTCTGTTCTGATTTTATATTCTACTCTCTGGGCTTTGTTGTAAATCGAGTTCACCTTTCAGAGGCAGTGATGGGTGAGGTAAGAGACTCTTACATCCTCCTTCCCAACACACACACACACACACAAAATGGAGGCACTGTTTCCCAGTAATGGAGAAGCATGGGGAGAATTTCAGAGGTTTCAAGGGAGCTGGGGTCCTCTAAGTCCTCCATATCTTTGGATAGCCCCATTCTTAATGTCAAAAAGAATCTCAGGAACTGGTTTCCAGGAGTCTCAACCCATTTGTTAAACAGTACATGCACCATCTCAGCTGTCCAGAAGTGAATATTGGATTATTTACTTCACAACTTCATAGCTCTGCTGCTGTTTTCCCATTCTGGAATATGGAAAGCAGTGTAACTACTTTTAGCTGAAATTGACCAGTAGTCAATTTCAACTACCCATAAATATGTGAGTGTCTTTTATCTGTAATCTCCTATCTGGTGTCATTTTTGAAAACCAGTTAACACTCTTCTACCCTAAGAAATGAACGATGTATCATTTCTTGCAAGTAATTCTTGATGAAATACTCCCTGGAGAGTCTGAAGCCCCTGGTTTTGCATATTTAATGGTTAGCCTCCTTTTAATAAAAGGTATGAGAATAAATTTTAAATATTATTACATCAAGATGAGCTAGAGTTATTTAAGTGGGACTAGGGATGATAAAGGGCATTTAAAAAAGATTAAAGAACCAGTACAAAATGTTTTAATCAGGAAATAAATTGGTGTGTTTAATGACTGGAAACAAGTCAGCAGTGGACAGGAGCAGGGGGAGGAATGGGTGGAATACAGGGTGAAATTGAAGGAGGCAGGAAGGCATCAGACCACTCAGAACCTTACTGGTCAAGGTAAATGATACATAATTCACCATAAAGCTTAACAGGAGACACTGAGGTTTTAAACATTTGACTTATGTAGTAATCACATTAGTGGCTGTGTGTGTATCTGTGCATTTAATCACCCTGGTCACAAAGTGAAGAAACAATGGTCCTTGAAGGAAAGGCAAAATTTTACCTCTGCCCTCTTACTGTTTTTCGGCTGGGCCTGAGAACTGGGCAGATTAACAGGAGGAAAGCACACAAATTATTTAATATAAGTTTTACATCACACGAAAACCCTGATAAGTAAAGGCAGACCTGAATATGCAGTTAGAGTTGAACACGCATATACTGAATTAGGCAAAGAGTCACACATTGTGGAAACGTGAAAAGCAACAGCACTAGGGCTAGGTTGGCTGGTCAAATGACAAAGTGACTAGGAAGGTGAGGGTTAGTTTAACAAGCTTTTTTTTGGTACAGATTCCCTTGGCCTCAGCATCATCTCATCCTATCTTTGATGTTCAGAACGTTCTTTCTTCCTGGTATAGATAAGGCATCTTTTATATGGGAGGCTTATCCCGTTTTTCAAGAAGAAAAAGGGAAACGTCAGAGTACTCCTCTTACACCTGCTATTTTCTTTAATGCCTCTAGCTCAAAATAATCCTTATGCCAAAGTGGCATATTTTGGGTGGAAGGTCGGGGGGCTTACACTGCCACCCTCCAGCAGTGTGGATAGAGTTGACACAGAGGAACATGTCAGCCCAGGCAAGCAGTAGTTTAGCTCGGATAATGACGATGGCGTTAGAAATACGGGGAAATGAGAAATTTAAAAGGAAGTAAATCAAAGGACTTGACAATTAGTTAGATATGAGCAGTAATATGCAGGGGGTCGGGGGTGATTTAAAGAAACTGCTACAGCCAGACAGATAAAAAGAACCAAGTGGGAAGAAGATCAAGATTTACTCTGAAACTGAGAGTGCCTTTGGGACAGAAATCTAACCAGACATATGCAGAGAGCTGTTGGATGTTCAAGTCATGGACTCAGAAAACGGGTCTGGATAAGAAATACACCTGTGGGACATTTAGCATCACTGGAAGAATGAAAGTGCCTCCAACCCCTTGTTACAGAGTTTACAATGAAAAGAGAAGAGAACATAGGATTGAGATTTAGGGGGCACACCCGCCTTGGGGGCTATAAAAGGTTGAGAAGGCAAAATGCATTGATAAAGCACCATCGGCATTAGACTAATGGCTGAGTAGTTGTGTAAGTAATTGATAGTAACAATGCTGTGGAGTATGTGACAGGTATCACATTCACGTGCTGCTTTTTCTTACTTCCGCTCTGGTACTTGGGATGCCTCCCTGCTGCCTCACTGGGGGGCGGGCCACTCCCAACTTGGGGAGGCCCAGGCAGAGCTCAGCGGGCATCGGATGAATTCGCTCCTTTGACCACTAGAGGGTGATGTAGATCTTTCTATAAAATATCTGCCGCTTATCAAGCTGGGACTCAGATCTTCACCAGATATTTCAGGTGAGATGTTTAGGTACTGATTGACCGAAATATTTGCAGACTTCCTGGGAGGCCAATTGGTCTTTGAAATGGCAGGATCTAATCTTAACATTTTGTAGTGCCCTTTGCGTTTAACCATACTGACACCTGTAGTTAGGTGATTTCTACATAACTAATAAATTCATAAATGAATAACACCATGATTTCTATTCAACATTGTGCTGAATTTGCAACCAGTGAGACAAGGGGAAAAAGTCGAAAATGAGACAGGAAAGAAAGATAAGTAAGTATTGGCCCATGACAAGTTTATTTATAGAGATTCAAAAGGATCTAAGAAGCAATACGTTATCAATAACAAAATGTAGTAAGTTTACTGAATTTAACATAAATATAAAAAATTTATTTTGACATACTGGAAGCAGTTAAAAGATATGTTTCTTAACAAGAGAGACAATTTATAAATAATATAAAACATAAAATAAATGCCTAAGAACAAATCTATCAGTGTGTATTGCTTTTTGTTTTTAAAGAAAGAAAAAAAAGGAGTGAAGGAGAGGAAGAAAAAGAGGGAGAGAAAACGGGAATGTAGCTTTGTTTCTAAAAATGGGTATTAATAATGGCCGATTAATACTTTTTATGGAGAATGTATATTTTGTGTATTTAAAATGGAGAGCTCTATAAATATTTATTGAGTTTACTTGTTCCGGATCTGAGTTCAAGTCCTGGATATCCTTATTAATTTTCTGTCTCATTGAGTCTAAATCTCTTTATGAGTCTTATGTATCTGGGTGTTAGGATCATTAGCTCTTGTTGTTGCATTGATCCTTTTACCACTACATCTTTGTTGCTTTGAAATCTATTTTATCAGATTCAAAAATTGCAACTCCTGCTTTTTATTTATTTATTTATTTTTGCTCTCCATTTGGTTGGTAAATCTTTCTCCATCCCTTTGTTTTAAGTCTTTGTGTATCTTTGGATGTGAAATGGGTCTGGATGTAGCATATCATTAGGTTTTGGCTGTATCTTTTGATTGGGGGATTTAGTCGATTTAAATTTAGGGTTACTGCCATTTGATGTTAACTGGCTATTTTATCCATTCGTTGATGTAAATTCTTCTTTATGTTGATGCTCTTTATTTTTTAGTATATTTTTAGAAAGGCTAATACTGGTTGTTCCTTTCTATGTATAATGCTTCTTTCAGAAGCTCTTGTAAAGCCGGCCTGGTAAAAATCTCTGAGTACTTGCTTGTTCATAAATGATTTTATTTTTCCTTCAATTGTGAAGCTTAGTTTGGCAGGATACAAAATTCTGGGCTGAAAGTTCTGTTCTTTAAGGATGTTGAATATCGGCCCCCACTCTCTTCTGGTTTGTAGGATTTCTGCTGAGAGATCTGCTGTAAATCTAATAGGCTTCCCTTTGTGGGTAACCTGACTGTTCTCTCTGGCTGCCCTTAGTATTTTCTCCTTCGTTTCAACCCTGGTGAATCTAACGATTATGTGCCTTGGAGTTGCTCTTCTTGAGGAATATCTATTAGAAGATAAGCAGGACTATCATGCAGAAAATTATTAAAATTCTAGGGAAGTGAGGGCTGGGTGGGATGGCTCACACCTGTAATCCCTGTAATCCCAGCACTTTGGGAGGCCAAAGTGGGTGGATCACGGGGTCAGAAATTTGAGACCGGCCTGGCCAATAAGGTGAAACCCCATCTCCACTAAAAATACAAATAATAGTATTAATAGCCAGGCGTGGTGGTGCATGCCTGTAGTCCCAGCTACCCGGGAGGCTGGCTGAGGCAGGAGAATCACTTGAACCTGTGAGGTGATTGCAGTGAGCCAAGATCATGCTACTGACTCCGGCCTGGGTGACAGAGCAAGATTCCGTATTAAAAAAAAAAAAAAAATTTAGGGAAATGGTTTGTAAAGTTTGAAATAAAGATATATAATATGATCATGAATAAATTAATCCAATAGTAAGATTATTTCGATTTCTTCAGTATTCTCTATATATTCAATACAGTAATCAAACTACAAAAGATTTATTTTATGAAATTTGGCAAAAAAATCTACAATTAAGTGAAAAAGAACAAGAATAAGCAAGATGATATTTAAGAAGTACAAAAAGTAACATGAATTGCTCTACTAATTATCAAATTATTTTATCATTTAGGATAATGAAAAAAAGCATGATTAAATAGGCAAATGGAAAATAGAAGATGAAAAATAGGCCCATAAATATTTAAAAATTTCATATATGATAGAGGTGTTATTGCAGTTGCATGGAGGAATTATGTAATACACAATAAGTTATTCTGGAGCAAGTGGCCATCCACACAAGGAAAGAGTAATTTAAACCTTACTTCACATTTTATGCCAAAATAAATCACAAGTGAATTAAATGCTTAAATGCAAAATTCAAAATGTAAGGATTATATCTTCATGAACTTGGGCTATGGGAAATTTTTTATAAAGATTTTTTTTAAAGTTTACCGCAAATAAAAGAATAAATTTAAAAGTCCAACAAAAAGTAGCACAAAGAGAGTAAAAACATACACCACAAATTAGAAAGATATTAGCAACACACATAGTTGACAGAGGTTGGCTATCCAAAATCTATAAAGAACTCTTACAAATAAATAATAGCTAATCAACCAAAAAGAAATGTGTACAAAGGGCAGTTTACAGGCAACACTGGTGGATTATAATATGCAAAATATGTTCAACCAGCTTGGCAACCAGAAAGATGCAAACTAAAACTATATTGTACCATGAGATGATTTTAGCGTACTAGAGTGGCAAAAGTAAAAGTATATTTAATAGTAAGTGAAGTTCCAGATGTGGAGCATTTGAACACACTCATGAGCTGTTGGTGGGATCATTTATTTGGCTTAATCACTATGGAAAGCATTTCGTTATGTTATGTAAAGTTAATATGTTCACTTGAAGACTGTAGCAAAAGTCTTGCACCCAGGTAAGCAGAGACATGTTCAAGAATACAGTACTGTTTGGAGCAGCACAAACGCCCAGGGAGAAATTAGTGGGCGTTAATTCAAGAATACATAATAAATTCTAGCTAATGAATATAACATAATCCTAAATAGTAGTGAAAGTAAATTGTCTGTATTATATGTGTCAACATAATATCACAGACTTAATGTTGAATTAAAAAATAACATTACAGAAAATGTATAAACTGGCTGATTCCTCTTGGATACACTTCAAGGGCGCACAAAATTAAATACTATATAATTTACAGATTCTTGTGTAAGTGCTGAAGAGTATCATGAAAAGCAAGTGAATGACAAATTTAAACTTCAGGGTTACACCCACCTGAGCATGATGGAGAAACAATGAGAAACCTTAAAGAGTAATATGGACTGAGAAATTCTCAGCAGTGATCCATCTCTTAAGCTGATTGGTTCAGGCAAGGGTATTCATTTTATTGCTTCTATATATGCACTGCGTATCTGTCATAAATATTGTTCGGTATAGTTCAACATTTAATTCTTTAATGTAGCTGGGCACAGTGGCTCATGCCTGTAATCTCAGCATTTTGGGATGCTGAGGTGGGTAGATCACTTAAGGTCAGGAATTTGAGAACAGCCTGGCAAACATGGTGAAAGCCTGTCTCTACTAAAAATATAAAAGTTAGCCAGGTGTGGTGGTGGGAGCCTGTAATCCCAGCTACTCGGGAGGCTGAGACAGGAGAATTGCTTGAACCTAGGGGGTAGAGGCTGCAGTGAGCCAAGATCACACCACTGCCTGGGAGACAGAGCAAGATTCTGTCTCAGAAAATAATAATAATTCTTTAATGTAAAGCAGCTACTATGTGACTTTATAAGTGTGGCAAAAGCTACTATTCGTAAATGCCAAGTTATATGATTCCTTACCTGAGATGGAAGGGAGGATGGGAAGAAGCAAATTGACAAGTTAAAAAGTAAATAAAATGTATGAGTAATTTTACTTAAAAAACTGGCAAAACAGTGAGTCATGAAAAAAAACTAAAAGCAGGCTGAAACTTACACACCTGTTTTCACCAGCTAGAACGAAGCCTGCCCTCCTACATTCTATGAAATTGAAAGGATTCTGTCCCATGTACAGAGCATCTACGAAGGCTATGGGACGTGATGACATCACAGGCAGGTTGCCCATGGGGTGAGGAGGCCTTACAGAAAAAGCCACCACCAGGATTTCTCTCTGAGCCAGCCATGTGCCTCAGACTTGTCTGCTGTGTGGCCCTTTCTTTCTTGGGAGCAGGTAAGTCCCAGTTCTGAACTGGTTGAATTCCAGTTCAAGACTCTCTCCTGTGGCCAAAGAATCAGGCTTGTCCTGGACTTTTTCTACAGCTGCTCTCTTCTTCCTCCACAGGCTCCTTGGACACCAAGGTCACCCAGAGACCTAGATATGTGGTCACAGCAAAGGAACAGAAAGCAAAGATGGATTGTGTCCCTATAAAAGGACATAGTTATGTTTACTGGTATCATAAGAAGCTGGAAGAAGAGCTCAAGTTTTTGGTTTACCTTCAGAATGGAGAAATTATTCAGAAATCAGAAGTGATCAATGAGCGATTTTTAGCCCAATGCCCCGAAAACTCACCCTGTGCCTTGGAGATCCAGTCCACTGAGTCAAAGGATGAAGGACTGTATTTCTGTGCCAGCAGCGAAGCCACAGTGTCAAATGTTAGCCCTTCTTAGAACACAAACTCATTATGGACCCCCTCAGGAAATAAGTGGTATATCAGGTTGGTAGGAACTATAACAGAACCAAGCTTGCAAGACAATACATCAGAATGAAAAACTTGTAAATAACAGCTCTAAGTGAGGAAAAAACAAGGGGGGTGTTATTAAAACAGCTGATGGGGGCAAACCCTGGGGAAGGGCCCAGAAGGCATCAAAAGTTTGGATTCCTCAGTGTTTGGAATATTAGGTAAGATATACTAGGTTACCTTCTCTCTCTTTTTATATGGGCTTTATGGATTTCTGACAATCTCTACTTAAAGAATGTGATTCTGCGCTTTCCACATGGTAAAGCTGTGAGTTCAGAAATAAGAATGACAAGCAGGTCAACTGTGTCTTTCAGGTGTAGACCCTGATCATCTGACCCAGTGCATTTCCTTGAACTAGAGACAGAGACTCTAAGGGATTTATGAGTGCTTCTCACAGCTGTCCCTGCTATGGAATCTTAGTGGGAACCACTAGCAACTCCTGCCCTCTGGAATATTACAATCACAAAATTTTTTTGTTGTTCCTAAATTTTTTAAATATATATATATATATATATATATTTTATTGTACTTTAGGTTCTGGGGTACATGTGCAGATCATGCAGGATTGTTGCATATGTACATATATGGCAAGGTGGTTTGTGCCTCCATGCCCCCATTCACTCATATTTGGCATTTCTCCCAATTATCCCTCCCCAACCATCTACCCACTGCTGTCCCTCCCCTAGTCCACCCCAAAAGACCCCAGCTTGTGATGCTCCCCTCCCTGTGTCCACATGTTCTCATTGTTCAACACCCGACTATGAGTGAGAACATGTGATGTTTGATTTTCTGTTCTTGCGTCAGTTTCCTGAGAATGATGGTTTCCAGACTCATCCATGTCCCTACAAAGGACACGAACTCATCGTTTTTGATGGCTGCATAGTATTCCATGGGGTATATGTGCCACATTTTCCTTGTCCAGTCTGTCATTGGTGGGCATTTAGGTTGGTTCCAGGTCTTTGCTATTGTAAACAGTGCTGCAATGAACATATGTGTGCATGTGTCTTTATAATAGAATGATGTATAATCCTTTGGATATATACCAGTAATGGGACAATCACAAAAAATTTTGAAGCAACTTTACTGAGACATAGATATATATGGAATAAGTATGCAATAAACAAATGCAATCAATGCATTAAAACACACGCCCACTTTCAGTGTACCCTTCAACAAATTTCAAAACCTTTTTATACCCATGTAACCGTCATGACAATAAAGATACAAAACATTTCCATCATCTCAAAAAGTTTCTCCACATCTCTTTATTGAGATCTTTGTTAATTTCTCTTAGCATTGCTTTGTAATTTTTATTATACAGATCTTATACATGTTTTCCTAAATTTTATTTTAGTAAGATTATAAATGTACTCAATAAAAATATTTTCTGCCAAATCAAACACTGCATGTTCTCACTCATAGGCAGGTGTTGACCAATGAGAACACATGGACACAGGGAGAGGAGCATCACACACATCTGTGGGGGGGAGCTAGGGGAGGGACGGGGTGGTGGGGAGTTGGGGAGGAATAACATGGGAAGAAATGTCAGATATAGGTGATGAGGAGGAAGGCAGCAAATCACATTGCCATGTATGTACCTATGCAACAATCCTGCATGTTCTTCACATGTACCCCAAAACCTAAAATGCAATAAAATATATATTTTCTGTCAAGATTTCACATCAGCCTAATTCAATTTCATCTTTACATTTCTCAATTGACATCTCTACCTCAGCATATTACGTAAAAACACCTTCTTCAGAAATTGCGTATAGTTTGGAGCGACCATATGTGAGCTCACAAAGTCAGCCTCATTTACCATGTGAACCAATCAAGTGTTAGTGCCGCTCTGTTTCCAGGTAAAATATACTCATTCCCACGTACTGGAAAAGCTGTGAAATTTCTGCAAGGTGTGCTTTAAGAAGAGGTATATTTCGTAATGAAAACATACCTGTGAGTTAAGATTATTAAAGGTAATGTCTTGCAGGTAAGCACATGATTTGGGACGAGGGATTTGGGTGAGGCAGCCCTGCTGGTCAGTCTCTGAATTCTATTCTTGTTTCTCCCATGGGCCGCCTTCATCAGGTCTGTAGTTCTACAACAGAGTTTCCACAGTAGGGAAGGTTGTTCATGTGAGAACAGGGAATACTTGGGATTCTGTAGTTTCTGTTCAACTTTGCTGTGGACTTAAAATTGCTCCAAAAATACAATTCACTAATTTAAAAATGGATACAAGTATTCAGATGGGGAATTACCATATTGGAAGCACGAAATGGGAACATACTGTCAAATGTGTTGCAGTATAGTAAGGGTGTTTAATGATATAAATATTTCCATTATTTACTCCTTTATCCAGGAAATAGGACAGTACTTAACACTGAATGCAAGGATCTTAAACACAGTAGAATTGTCAACATTCTGTCAATAAGAGTAATGTATATATTACCATTTTGGGGATCTGAGGTGTCTCAGAATTAGTAACACATAGTATTGTAGAGGTTATTTTAAAACAGTGTGGAGATAATTTTGTGATTCCATTTTAGGAATACTATTTCTGATTACATGGTTTCTTAGCATAAAGCCTCACTGTTTCATGCAAGAGAGTATATACTATCATACCATGTCCCTATAGCTTTCTATTTCAATCATCCTCCTCGGGAATAAAATATACATGATGATGATAATCATGATGATGATGACATGGATCATGAGGAATATAACTGATAACACAGATAATATGTAGAAAGATAGATGATAGAATCTGTGCCATGTTTCCAGGACTAGAATACCATCATGGTAAATATGATGTGATACCTGCTATAATCGAAGTCTGTAAGCAATCTAACAAAGTAGTTTAAATTTTTTCTCTTGACACCTTGACAAATCTGCAAAGTACACATATAGGCTAAGTCCTTCCGAGAGTGTATGAGCTTCCTAAAAAACACTTCCTAACTATGAATTCCAGCATAAAGCATATTGTCTTCTAAGGCAGAAATTTTTAACCTTGAATCCATGGACCTCCAAGGAGTGCACAGATAAAATTCAGGGAATCCATACATTTGAATGGGAAAATAGATCTTTATTTTAACTAATCTCTAACTGAAATATACCTTTCCTTCTATGATATAGTGACTAAACCATAGTAGCTTTAGTAATACCAGTGACAAAGTCAACGATAGAAATCACAGACATTTGCTTATACGTTGCATAAATGACAGTGGATATAAAAGTCAGATATTTTCATATCACATCACATGAAATATACTTTCATCACTATGTTGAAATCATGACAGTTTTGAGATTCACCAGGTTATATTTTATTTAATGAAATGTAAAGGTGTTCCTATATTACTATATGAGAATTAAAAAATTTTTGACATCTGGATTTCAAAATAATTGTTTTTCTATATTCTAGTTTATGCATTAAAGGTATTAGTTGAGATGGGGTCCTTAGAATTTACCAGTCTGACAAAGAGGTCCATGGTACAAAGTGAAGAACTCCTGTGTAGAGAATAAGACCCTCAACTTTGCAGGTATGATTGAGAAGCCTAGACCTATGCACTGGAAGCAACCATGTTGCAAGCATTCTTTCTCAGTTTCAGCCACACTGCTGCACCTCTTAATGATTCTCACTCTAAATCATTACTTCATTCTTATTCTCTCTCTCTCTCTCTCTCTCTCTCTCTCTCTCTCTCTCTCTCTCTCTCTGTCTCTCTCTCTCCTCTCTCTCTCTCTCTCTTTCTCCCCTGCTCTCTCTTTCCTTTTCTCTATCTCTCTCTACCTTCTGTTTTTCTTCCAGGAGGGAACATCAACAGTTCTAAGCCCCACCAGCTTGCAACCAAAAGTTTCATCATGAAAACCTCTTTTAATTGCAGATAACCTCAGAAATAGAACAACATTCATCTACCAAAACAAACGCATTCATTAAGAAATCATCTAGGATCCTATTTTTATTTACTGAAACTACTGAGAAGAACCTATGTTATGCAATTAATTTACGCTCAGTGTTGGAAAATGATACTTTAGTCAGCTGGTACAATCCTGTAACTGCAAATGTCTATTTCACTTGATATAGTATTGATTTCTTAACCTTCTGTGAATTAGAACATCAGGTCCAGAAAGTAGTAATAGCAAACACAAATATAGTGTTTCTTATATACTAATACCTGTTCTAAATGCTTTATGTAATGTTCATCACAGGTTTGGGGGTAGTTACTTATTATCTCAATTTTACAGATAAATTCAAAAAGCTCTGTAACTTTTCCAAGGTTACATAGCTGCTAAACGGCAGAGACGTGACTAAAGCCCATGCTGTCTCCCGAGTCCCTGCTCTAACCCACTGTCACTAGGGGAGTGGTGCTTCAGACTCTTTGCTATTCCTAAAATTACCGGAGTAGCCCCACTCCATCTCTACTGTATTAATTATTTATAGTAAATACAGAGGATGTAGAGAATCAGTTATTTTTTCTTTTTAACAACTAAACATTCAACCCCCTTTTGTGTTTCATGGAGCACAAGCACATGGCGTTCTGTGTATGACTCTGACCAGGCAGTGAGGGATCAGTTCTTCTGACCATGCAGGCAGGCCCTTGTCCATTTAGGAGGAATATAAAAAACTTCTATAAGCAGAAGAGGAGGTGCATGTGACTTGATCCCTCTACGTCTTAGTCTCACTATCTGCAAAATCAGCTGTGAAAGTCGGTCATCCTGTAGCAATGACAAATTCTTTACATTGAACCCCAGGGAAGGGTCTAGATCTCAGTCCCTTCCCTTGGCCTTTCTCTCTTTCAGAGCCTGTGTCTGGAACTTCAGAGAGATTTCATCCCTGCCATGGGCAGCTGGGTTCTCTGCTATGTGACCCTGTGTCTTCTGGGAGCAGGTGAGCCCAGCACACATCCTGTTGGTCAATTCCTATCCTGAGCTTGCCAAGCCCCTCCCTGGCCAGCACCTGCCTTCTGGACATGATCTCCAGTCTTTATCTCTTTACCCCTTAGAACTTTGGGATGCTGACATCTACCAGACACCATTTCAGCTCACTGGGGCTGGATGAGATGTGACCCTTGAGTGGAAACAGAATTTGAGATAAAATGCCATATACTGGTACTGGCAGGACCCAAAACAAAATCTGAGACTAATCTATAACTCAATGGTGGAAGAGGATGCTCAGAGAGGACGCCTAACTGAAGGCTGCAGTGTCTCCTGAGAGCAGAAGGGGCTGTTTCCTTCATGGTGAAGTTGGCCCACACCAGCCAGAGAGCTTTGTGCTCTGTCCTGGGAGCACAATACAGTGGAAACACAGCCTTTGTCTCTCTGTGTGGAAAGTGTCCTAGCCTACAGACCCCATCACATCCTCTAGATTTTTTAATTTTTTAATGTTTTTTTAAATATTTTCTTGACATTTTACTATGTCCTGTTACTTTTGCAAACACAAAAGATACAAAACTGAAAAGAAAATAGATCTTTTATCCAAGAAGCAAGTCAAGCAAGAAAGTAATTATAACAGATGGAATATATAATATAATAAAATAATACTATAATCAGAAGTCATTTGGAAGCTCAAGGGAGGACATGTCCAATTCTGTCTGATTGAGTCAGAGAAAACAAAGAAAAAATCACATCCAAATTTCACCAGATAGACCCATGATTCTGAGTAGGGCATTCTAGGCAAAGAGAAAACTTTTGCAAAGGCATATTAAAGAGTGTGACGCTTTGGAGAACAGTTTACAAGGAGAAAAAAGATCATCAACTTACATGAATTTAAAAAAGAATACATTTTAGGAAGTAGACAGAAGGGAGTTTTTGGAAAAGTTGAGTTTTTGGTTCCAAGAATAAAATAAGTATGAAAGTCCTTTGTATGCTCTTACTCAAAAGAAAGAGCTGAAGCTTGATTGTCATCAGCAGACAAGCAATTGATACAGTTTTTCAATTTTCATCATATAACTTTGATCCTTTACAAAGGGCACAACTTCAAACAAAATGAAATAATGTTAGCAGTAGCAATTCCCATTTGGGATAGCAGAGTTTCAATTGTCCATGGAACAAACAGATAAAAACTAGAAGCAGGCAATTGAATAGACAAGATGTGAAATTGAGATGCCATAAAGCTGGACTAGACATTGAGATTCTGAAGATTTCAGCATGTAAATAATCGAACTATGGGGACAGAAAATTCCGCCCAAAATATAGATTTAGATCACAGAGATAAAATGCATAGAAATTAAGACTGTGATATTCTGGTTCCTTTTGGAAATTAAAGAAGGTTGAGAGAGGGGAGTCTTTAGAACATGGGATGTAAAAACAAAAGAGAGAGAGAGTGAGAGTTTTGTTTTGTCTAGTGTTTGATATTTCTTTTTTATTTTGAATTATTTTATCAAATCATAAATGTACAACAGCTTCTTAACTCTAAACATGCACTTAAATTTTTTTTAAAGGAAAAATGTTATGTCTTATTACACCATGATCTTGGCTAATAGCTTTTCAAAACTTTGAAAAAAAATCTTTAAAAAAGTTTCACATGTCACCTGTAACTTATAAATTTAATGTTATCAAAGAAGGAATGCTTCTACACTCTTATAAAGACCGCTAGGAAGAAACAACAATTAAAAGACTAAGAAAATGAGGGAAACAAATAAAGGTAAGCCAGCCAGAAGAAGCCACACACACTTCTTGGGTAACGGAATAGTTGGTAAAATGTTTATGTTAATTTACTGAGTGGAATGGAAGGAACCTTTTCCATTGAAGTTCCTTTTAGAAAGTCATGAGAGTTAGCTAAGATCATTCCAAGAAATCACCAAAGCAGGAAAAGAAAAGCCTCCCTGAGTGAAGTTGCATGAGTCTGCCTACCAATGGCTGGTGCCAAAAGCAGAACTTGAGGTTATGGAGAAGGTGAAAGGTGTGGGAGGGAAAGGGGTTTAGACACACATCTTTCTCAACCAGGTATACTTCACAGGACTGAGATATATATAACTCTGATATTTCAGACTTGTATACCCATGTACCAGCAACAGATTTGGAAAATAAACAAAAATGCCAAATAGACATGACTTAGACATAAATTGGGCAAAAGGAGTGAAAGTCTTCCCTGAAAAATAAATATAAAGCCTTGTTGATAACCCTTAACGAAGGCTTAAATACGTGAAAGTATTTCCTATCTTTAGAGGTTGGATAGAGTCAATGTTTTAAATACTTTCCCCAAATTAACTTATACATTTAATGTAATCCAATAAAAAATAACAATAGGTTTTTGACAGAACTTGATAAACAAAATCTAAAATTCACATGAAGCTGCAAAGGATAAAAGAATAGCTGAGGCATTCACGTAAAAGCTCCAAGTGAGAGGACGAAATCTAACAAACATGAAAAATTATTATAAAACCACAATAATAAGAGTGGTGTAATACAGGGGCATTGATATATAAATAGATCCAAGGAAAAATGTGCATGTGCGTAAACAGCGATCGTACTGTAGTAGTCAAAGAATGTATTTAACAACAATGGTGATGGGAAGAGTGGGTATCTACATAAAGAAAAATACATGCAATTGAACAAATCTCAATACATAACCAAAATCAATCCCAGCTGTACTAAAAGCGTAACTGTAATAAAATCACAAGGCTTCTAGAATACTATATAATATTAGAGCACATCTTCCTGGTCTTAAAGCAGAAAAAGATTTTGTATTTCCTCAATCAGTAAGGAACAGATTGATAAAAATGGCTACATAAAAATTAAGATATTGAATTTATCAAAGTTAATTATATAAGAGTGACAAGATTGACCATATGGTGACATATCATTAAATATCTATATCTATATTATATGCATTATATTTATACCAAATTTATATCTGTATCTACATTTATATATTCAGAAAAGCTAGTATATATATATTATATATATTAATAAATATATATAATATATATATTTTATATTATATATTTTAATATATATATTTATATAATATATAATATATATAAATATATTTATATATAATATATAATATATATAAATATATATAATATATAAATATATAATATATATATTTATGTATGTAATATATATTATATATTTATGTATGTAATATATATATTATATATTTTATATATATATATATTTAAAACCTGCAAACTAATTTTTCTACAGATCAATGAGAAAAAGGTAACTGTCAATAGAAACAGTGAGTGAAAGCCGTAAGCACCTAGCAAAATCTCAGTGGTTGTTAATCATATAAACATTGCCAAATTTCATATTTAGGGAAATAGAAATTGAGTCCAATGAAATATACCCACAAGAATGGCTACAATGACAAAAATAGTAGTCTATTAAGTTTCGGCAAAGCAAAGTGTCAACAAGAACTTTCTGAATCACTGGCTAGGGTGTATATTGGTAGATCCACACTGAAAAACAATTTGGTATTATCTAGTAAAGTTCAAGATGTGTGTACCGACTATCCACCAATTTCATCCTTGAGAAAGGCTTTTCTAGAGAAACTCTTCTATGAAAATCAGGACAAGAATATTTTCTGTAATACATCTGTTTTAACAACAATGTATAAAATATCCAAATGTAACTTAACAGAAGAATAAACAAATTATGGTATATTATAATAAAGAAATTAGAGAGCGGTAAAAATTCATGAACTAAAACCAAACACACAAACATGACTGAATTATAAAACTCTGAATGAAAACTTACATTGCAGAAGAAAGGTACAGTGTTGTCTTGTTTGTGTAGTTTGAAAGCATGTAAAACTGAAGACTATTTTGTTTGCTTGTGTACCTATGTGTTAAAGTATAAAAGAGAAGCAAATAAATATAAAAACAAATACCTCAATAGAGTTAGAGAACAGGAGCATGTGATCTGGGAAAAGAAATAAGAGCTTTCAAATATTCTCGTAATATTTTATTTCCTATGTCTTTTTTTAAGTGATCTTTTTGTTAGTATGTTATCAAGTTATTATCTATATATTCAAAGTTGATTTTGTAATATGGAGAAAACAACCGCACTGAATAAGTAAATAAGCAAGGAAACGTCTACGGAAAGATGTACATGAAGTTGTTAACATTATTTACGTGAAATGAGGATGAGATGGAGGGAAAAAAATCACCAAAAATGCACTATTTAAAATAAATAGCTACAGAGAGAAAAAGCATAAAGGGATGTCATCTAAAAGAAACACTAGTAAATGAACAAGCTAATATACACTAGAAAGTGCTAGAAGGTGAAGTATTTTTCAAAGCAGTGGCTAGTTTCAGAATCATAAAAATAGCAATTACTACAGAGCTCTGTATTATACTAAAAGATAATAAGATAATTAATGGTCAGAAGGAATGGCCAGTCTTGAGTTCGCAACTGATGTTCAAATTAATTGCAAGGGACACTTCTGAAACCATTTTAATATTATATTTTGGCTTTGCATAAAATCCAAATAATAGATAAGATGAAAATGCATTGATGAGAACTGATGATGATCATTAACTGAAAAAAATCTGAAACAGAATTTCAAGAATTTTTTATAATAAAAAATAATGTGTCTATATATCTACACATTTATATATGGGGGAGAGAAGGATCTAGAAAGACTGTCATTAAGATGTTAATAGTGATAATCACTTTCTGGCAGTGTGCCATATTTTTATTTTGCTATTTCATTTTCTAACTTTCTAAAACATCAGTGCATAACTTATATTAGCAAAAATTGACATAAAATCTTTTAAATGAATACAGAATAAATTAGTTATATTTATTGAGTTAGGATAAAAGCTTCTTTCCCAATACCATGAAGTGTTTTTGCTCAGGAACATGAAGCAGTAACATGATGATTGTGAGTCTGTGGAGGGATCACGTCACAGGAAGGTGCAGAGGGGGAATGAAAAAGCCTCATCCCTTCGCAACGTCCATGCGACGATGGGCACCAGGCTCCTCGGCTGTGCAGCCCTGTGCCTCCTGGCAGCAGGTCAGCTCTGAGCACAAAAGAAAAATTTTTGTCCTGGGCTTGGGCTTGCCAACCCCCATATCCAAGCGTTGTTTATTGGTTGGTTGGTTGGTTGGTTTTGTTTCATTAAGGTCTTTCCTGGACTCTGTCTACAGCTTCTGTTTCTTTCTCTTACAGGCCCTTTTCATGCCAAAGTCACACAGACTCCAGGATATTTGGTCAAAAGAAAAGGACAGAAAACAGAGATGGATTGTACCCCCGAAAAAGGACATACTTTTGTTTACTGGTATCAACAGAACCAGAATAAAGAGTTGACGTTTTTGATTTCCTTTCAGAATGAACAAATTCTTGAAGAAACAGAGATACACAAGAAGCGATTCTTATCTCAATGCCCCAGGAACTCACCCTGCAGCCTGACAATCCTGGTCTCGGACCCGGGAGACAGGGCCCTGTATCTCTGTGCCAGCAGTCAATCCACAGCGCTGAAATGTCAGTTCCTCTCAGCACACAAACTTGTCATAGACCCAGCTCAGGAAGTAGGTGATGTATTAGATTGCAAAGGAGTAACAGAAAATAACTGGAGCCAGCTTAAGCCACAGTGGAATTCAACAGAAGGATCAAGGGTGTTTAGCACAAGTCAAGAAGTGATGGGCAGACAATTCTGAAAAGGCACCAGTAGGGTGGGGCTCTAGAATGGCTCTCTCTCCAGCTCTGATTTTTCTTCAGTTTTGGCTGCTGCATGCATTTCTCTCCCTGCACACCATCTCTTTGTGGTGAGAATGAGATGGTCACTAAAGGTTATAAATTCAGTTGCCTTCATTTCCCTACACTAACACCACCTGGCTCTTTCTTAGCCTGAGTTCAAAATACCAGGAGAGAAAAACAGATGGGTCATAATTCAGCCATGAACCTTCTCATAGAGCACTCAACGGTAGGCATGTATGTATGTATTTTAAAATCACATACATGTCACTTTTCCATTCAGCTCAAGCAAGTGAAATGCTGTTTTTCTGTACATACATTCTGTCTGTTGCTTCTATATGACAGATAGTACTATACTCATTCTTCAGAAACACATACGCAGTTTTTCTCCCATTTCCTGTCAGAAAAATCTTTGTCCTGGGCTTGCCAACCCCCAGATCCATGCTTGCTTGCTTGCTTTGTTTGTTTGTTTGTTTATTTATTTATTTATTTATTTGAGGTCTTTCCTGGACTCTGTCTACAATTTCTGTTTCTCTCTCTTACAGGCTCTTTTCATGCCAAAGTCACACAGAGTCCAGGATATTCGGTCAAGGGAAAAATTTGAAAATTCCTGTACAAATGCCTTCATAGACTTGTATAATTGCTTTACAGGATTATATACCCAGAGTGAGTCACGATTGCTGAGATACGGAATGCTGTGCGTGCTTTATGTATCTAAATACCACCACGGGGTTCTTCAGGATCACTGTATAAATCTGCAATCCCACACAAAAGTGAATAAGGTTACCTCCTACATCCTATTACTTCCTTTAATCATTATCCAGTGATCTAGATTGTTCTCAGTCTAGCAATGCAAAGAGATTGCAACCTCTTCCCCCCAACACAGCCAGAATATCGCCAGTGTTAACCACCAAGATACCGGTGACAATTTTTTAAGTAAATAAAACCAATAATTTAAAGAAACTAGATTATGTCATACCACTGTAATAATAACTGGCAACAATCTAGAAAGCTAAATAATGTTCTCTCCCTCCCTTCCTTTCCCTTGTATTTTCCTAATTGCTAATGAGTTTGAGCACATCTTCACATGATAGTGGTCCTGGATTTCTATCCTCAAAATGGCCTATCTATATCCTCTGGCAAATTCTCTATTGAGAGTTCTGTATTTTCCTCAACAATTTGTAGGAGGTCCTAAGATATACAACATATTAGTGTCCTTTTTAAAATTTTAGGCACTGGAAATACCACCACCAAAATGGCACCACCCCTGTCCCTGACTTCAAAGAATCAGTCGATGTGGGAGGAAGCAGGTGGTCTCTTACCTTAGCAGGTGGATGTGTGTTATCTCCATTATGTGAATGAGACCTCTGTCTTTCACTTCCACTCTTCTGAGTGTCTGACATGCTGTCTCCTCCATTATTACTCATGTCTTTAAACAGCATAGAAAAGTTACCTGCCATGGCTGTCCCTAAACTCTATCACCCATCAACAACCCTTTTCATCCAGAACTGCAGAAAAAAATGCTTCACTCCATTTAGCTGCGCTTTTTTACTATCTGGGGTAAACATGGTTCAAATTACTTTTTATTGCTCTTTTCTAAGTGGATTATGCTGCCTGGTAATAGCCAAGGACACAAAAACTTCACACATCTTTTCTGAAGATTTAATACTTGCCCACACATTATCTCCTTTAGGGCCAAGTTTCCTACTGTAAACACCAGTGTCGTTAAGCTCTTGATATGACAGCTGATTTATTTTGACTCCACAGATGTTTGCAGAGCTACTCCCATTCACTGATACATAAAAGCATTGAGAAACTTTCAGCTACACTACATGGAGTTTTGGTCTCTGGGGAAAGCGAGAAGAGTAAAAAGAACCATTAAAAATGTGTTTCAAATAATGTGCACAAGGATAACAAAATATAGATTACTTTCATCAAAAATATTAGAACATTTATATGATTTTGGGGAGTGATGTATCATTGGGTACATTAAAACAAATTTATGAGGAATTTTGGGAAAAAATTTAGGAAAACAAATTTTAAATGATATTCTGAAAACCATCAGGGTTTACCATAAAGGTAACAATCTAAAAAGAAAAAAATCAAACAAACAATTTAATGATGAAAGAGAAAATACAAATACAGAAAATTCATATGAATATAAAATGAAATATTATTTAAAAATGTGTTTGAGAACACTTACAAATGAATTTTGTTGCCTAATTTAAGAGTCTAGTCAAAGTGTTACTCTTTTAAACTACTTATATTAGTGTTGTTGGACAATATGGAACAAAAACTTCAAACTGCTTATTTTTGAGAATTTGGCTTTAAATAAAAATAGATTCTTGTTACTGTAGTTGTCCTATTGCCTTAAGCCACTATAAAACTTAATAAAAATTATAAGACAATTATTTTGAGGCATCAGGCAACAGGCAATATAGGGTCGCCATCACTGGGAAAGAGGAAACCTAGAAGGGGAATTTCACTATTGTCCTAAGACTCTGCCTTGGTGTGATTTCTGGGCTGCAGCACAAGGATATGAAGCCTAGGCAAAGGGCAGTGGTCTTTCCAAAATAGGGAGGCAGAGATTTAGTTCAGAGCTGTAAACATGGCTGCTGGTGGTAGGGATAAGCTCCTGCAGAGAAGGAAGCTATGCAGAATAAGACCTCTACATATTGTATGAGGACCCCTTAAGTCTTTGGTCAAAAACTGAGCAGCAAATGCATAGAAAAAGTCTCCATATGACCTGGCAGAGGGCAGTTGCTGGGTAGCTGTGAGAGGAATGGAGATTCTGACAGTCATACTGGTAAGGGAGACATGAGTCCTGACTGGGCAGAGCAGAGAGGACTTGCTGAAACCCCTGGGAATGCAGCTAGCACCACAGAGGGGTGGTGTCATGTCTCAAGAGAATGACTACCAAAGTCCTAGAGTAAACCACTCCAGAACTGCCCTAACAAAGCTCAGCAAGTCTCAAAAGGATCTAGCTGATCTGCCAATAAATTCACTGCCTTTTGAAGAAAAATATATCAGCACTCTCTAAATAAAGGCAAATATATACATATAAACATACATACATATAAAACCTGCAGATACATGTCTGTAGATACATGTATATCTGTAGCGAGATATGTATCTCTAGAGTGTCAAAAATGTAGCATCCCCAATTTCAATCTTGAAATGAAAATAATTAGACATGGGAAAAACTAGGAAATATCAAATGGGGAAAAAATAAACAATAAAAAGCAACCCTGAAATAACACTGATATTGGAATTTCCGATGAGAATATTTAAGCAGCTATTATTATAAATTTGTTCAAGAATTTGGAGGAAAATATGGTCATGATTTAATCAACTGATGAAATTGATTAACCCATAGCAATCAAGACAAAAGGGGGAAAGATACAAATTACCATATCAGTGATAAAGAAAGTATATATCTATAGATACAAAAGACACTAAAATAGTGATAGAATATTATAAGTATATGCAATATATTCTTCAACTTAGATGAAATGAAATTATTTGAATAATGCTATTTACCAAAATGATTAAAAATAAAATGAGAAATATAAAGAACTTCATATGAAGGAAGTTAAATTTTTTATCAAAAACCATCTCTCAAAGGAAACTCCAGACCCATGTTTCTTGCTTGATGAATTCTATTAAAAAATTTAAGGAAAAAAGACTATCCATTTTATATAAACTTTTTTAGAAAATAGAAGAGGAAGAAACATTTCACAACACTTCTATAATCTCAGCAAAACCCTAATGCCAAAATCTGTCAAATGTATTACAGAACAGTGACTTTTTTGACCGCAAATGAAAGAAAACTTTTCACAATATATTAACAGATTAAACCCAAATATGTCTCAGTAAAATACTGGCAAACTGAATCCAGCAGCACATCAAAAAGCTTATCCACTACAATCAAGTTGGCTTCACTTCAATCAAGATGCAAGTCTGGTTCAACATACACAAATCAATAAGCATAATTCAACACATAAACAGATCTAAAGACAAAAAACACATGATTATCCCAACAGATGCAGAAAAGGCCTTCAATAAAATTCAACATCATGTTAAAATCTCTCAAAAACTAGGTATTGAGGAAGATGCCTCAAAATAATAAGAGCTATTTCTGACAAACCCAGAGCCAATATCATACTGAATGGGCAAAAGCTGGAAGCATTCCCCTTGAAAATGAGCACAAGACAAGGATGCCCTCTCTTACCACTCCTATTCAACATAGTGTTGAAAGTTCTGGCCAGGCCAATCAGGCAAGATAAAGAAATAAAGTGTATTTAAATAGGAAGAGAGGAAGTCAAACTGTCTTTGTTTGCAGATGACATGATTCTATATCTAGAAAACCCCATTGTCCCAGCCCCAAAGCTTCTTAAGCTAATAAGCAACTTCAACCAAGTCTCAGGATACAAAATCAATATGCAGAAGTCACAAGTATTTCTATACACCAAGAAAAGGCAAGCAGAGAGCAAAATCATGAATGAACTCCCATTCACAATTGCTACAAAGCGAATAAAATACCTAGGAATACAGCTAACAAGGGAAGTGAAGGACCTCTTCAAGGATAACTACAAACCACTGTTTAAGAAAACCAGAGAGGACACAAACAAATGGAAAAATATTTCATCCTCATGAGAATCAATATTATGAAAATGGCCATACTGCTTGTAGTAATTTACAGAATCAATGCTATTCCCATTAAACTACTATTGACATTCTTCACAGAATTAGGTAAAACTATTTTAAAATTCATATGGAACCAAAATAGAGACCAAATAGCCAAGACAATCATAAGCAAAAAGAACAAGGTTGGAGGCAACAAGCTACCAAAGTTTCAAACTATACTATAAGGCTACAATAACCAAAACAGCATAGTACTGTTTAGTACAAAAAACAGACACATAGACCAATGGAACAGAGTAGAGAACTCAAATAATTCATACATCTACAACCATCTGATCTTTGACAAACCTGAAAAAATAAGCAATGAGGAAGGATTCCCTATTTAATAAATGGTGCTGGGAGAACTGGCTATCCATTTGCAGAAAACTGAAACTGGACCTCTTCCTCACACTTTATATGAAAACTAAATTAAGATGGATTAAAGACTTATATGTAAAACCCAAAACTATAAAAAACCCTAGGATAAAATCTAGGCAATACCTTTCAGGATATAGGCATAGGCATAGATTTCATGATGAAATCATTAAAAGCAATTACAACAAAAGCCAAAATTGACAAACGGGATCTAATTAAACTAAAGAGCTTCTGCACAGCAAAATAAATTATCATCCTAGCAAACAGGAAACCTACAGAGTGAGAGAAAATTTTGCTGTCTATCCATCTAACAAAGGTCTAATAGCCAGAATCCACAAGAAATTCAAACAAATTTACAAGAAAAAAACAAAACTTGATTAAAAGGTGGGCAAAGGACTTGAACAGACACTTCTCAAAAGAAGATATTCATGCAGCCAACAAACATACCAAAAGTGAAACTCAACATCAGTGATCATTAGAGAAATGCAAATCAAAACAGCAATGAGATATCATCTGGTGCCAGTCAGAACAGTCATTATGAAAAAGTTACAAAACAGTGAATGTTGGCAAGGTTGTGGAGAAATAGGAAAGCTTTTACACTGTTGGTTAGAACCTAAATAAGTCCAACCATTGTGGAAGACAGTGTAGTGCTTCCTCAAAGATCTAGAATCAGAAATACTGTTTGACCCAGCAATCCCATTACTGGATATATACCCAAAGCAATCTAAATCATTCTCTTACAAAGATACATGCATGTATATGTTCATTGCAGCACTATTCATAATAGTAAAGACATGGAACCAACCCAAATGCCCATCAATGATAGACTGAATAAAGAAAATGTGGTACATATACACCATGAAATACTATGCAGCCATAAAAAGGAATGAGATCATGTCCTTTGCAGGGACACAGAAGAAGCTGGAAGTGGTTATCCTCAGCAAACTAACCCAGGCACGGAGAACCGAATCCTGCATGTTCTCACTTATAAGTGGGAACTGAATCATGAGAACGTATGGACAAAGGGAGGGGAACAACACACACTGGGACCTGTTGGGGGGTGAAGGGGGGAGAGAGCACATTAGGAAAAAAAGCTAGTGCATGCTGGACTTAATACCTAGGTGATGGGTTGATAGGTGCAGCAAACCACCATGGTACACATTTACATATGTAACAAACATGCACATCCTGCACATGTACCCCAGAACTAAAAAAAAAAAAATAGAGTTGGGGGTGGGGCTAGATAATTCACTTGCATTTCGATTAGCAAAAGCTTCCAAAAATTAATTTACTTCAAAAATAGAAAATATACTTTTAGATCAAAAATAAATAAATAAATCTAAGTATGTATGAATATATGTATATATTTGTGTGCATATGCATATGTGCATATGTGAATGATTCTACAACATGACCAAGTGAGTTTATTGCAGCAGAAACAGTGGTTTAGCCTTCCAAAGTCAATATACTTCACCGTATCAGCAGAATAATGAAGAATAATCATTTGACTGTCTCAATCGATGCAGAGAAACCTTTGACAAAATCCATACTTACTCAAAAGAAACACTTTCAGTAAACCAGTAAGACAATTATCTCAATCTGATTAAAGTTATAAATGAAAAATTTACTCATAACATCTGATTAAATAGTGTGATAGGCACTTTCCTCCTATAATCAGACACAAGCCATTAAGTTTTGTCATTACTTTCCACTTTATTTTAATTATAGATGAGTTCTCACTATATTGCCCAGGCAGGACTTGAGTTCTTGAGCTTAAGAGATCATTGTGCTAAGCTTCTCACTCTTTTTATTCAATATTATATTGGAGATCTTAACCAGCATGATAAGACAACAAAAATAAAAGTTTTAAATATTGAAAAGGAAGAAGTAAAACTACAACTATTTGCAGACTACATGACTGTTTACATAAAAAAAATCATAAGAAATCAAGGAACAACAACTAGAAATAATTAGTGAATTTACCAATATCACAGGATACATCAGTATTTTAAAAATCAAAATTTTTTTACTAGTTGCAAACAATTGAAACACAAACTTTAGAAAATTATACTATTTACAGTAGTACCAATAATAAATTACACAAGAACAAATGTAGCAATGGATTTCAATTAAAAACTTCAAAACTTCAAGAAGGGAAACTAAAGAAAACATTTTTAAATGGAGAGATATATCATGTTTATGGATTGGAAGTTTCAATGCATTAAGATGGTAATTCTCAACAAGTATATTGGAAAAACTGGATAATCTATGGGGAAAAAATAAACCTTTACTGTCACCTACCACCATAAATGAAAATTAAATGGATATGACTCATAGATATAATTATAAAAGCTGAAACTACAAATATTCTAGAAGAAAATATAGAAAAACATCTTTGTGAGTGGAGAGTAGGCAAAAATTCTCTTAGGACACCAACATCTCTAAGCAATAGTAAAGAAATAAAATTATTTCTCCTTTGACAGTCTTTGTGCCAGAGGATGTGTGTTATACAGATCAATAACTAACACATGGAATGAGGGGTGCAACAATCCTTAGAACACGGACACGCACTGCACACAGATGGACATGGTATGTGGGTAAGACCGAGAAGGCTGTGTTCTGCCTGTGATAGAGGATACATCAGAGTGAAAGTGGATTATTAATACAATTTGAGAAGTATGTGAGCCAGCCTGGAGTAGAGAATATTTATTGGCCTGTGCTTTTAAGAACCCTCTCATTTGTCCAGAAATTGGGAAGCCTTTTTTAATTTCATTCCAGCCCAGTTGTGTGTCTCCTCCATTCATTCCTCTGATAACACTCACTCCTCCTCGGGCATAGATTCTGCTCCCAGAATGATTTCTGCTTTTCCTTTCCTTGCTGGGTACCTACAAACTTCTGTTAGAAATTTCCCCCAGAAATGGTCCTCTCAGCCACTGGATATGAGTCCTCTCTCAACGAACATGATCACCAAGAATAGTTTATATTCGGCTCCCAAATATTAATTCTGCTCAAATTACTGCCCACAGCAGGGGGCAGCAAAACAGCATGTTTACTTTCAGAATTGCAAATAAGGGCAATGTTTTGTTTTGTTTTGTTTTGTTTTTTACATTGAAGATGAACCCAAAATAAAAGTTCTTATAATCATTATCTTGTTTATATTCATGAGAGCCCTGGATAAGCAATTTACAGGAACAAATCCACATTTTTATTCATATTGCTAATGGAGAACTCTGACCAGAAAGAAGAGAAGGGAGAGGACACTGGAATATGTCATCTGGAGTATAGGCAATGGCTGTAAAAATGTGCTTGGGTACTCCTAAATAAAACAACAACTATTCAAAATAACAGGAGAGGGAGAAGCAGTGAAGGAGGTGGTAGATGAACAGGAGAGGCCATGAGGAGCTGGTAATTACCAACGATGCCTCATGTGGGGACACAAAGGCTCATTATTTTCTTAAGCTTACTTTGTAAATGTTTGAAAATTTTTAGAATTAAAAGTAAAAATATCTAAAAATAAGACCATACCAATGTGGCATGCAGCAGTAATGATTAGGGTAGAATGCCATGGTGTACCCATGCATGAGGGAGAGCCAGTGATACGGACAGGAGACAGAAATACTGGGTAGAAGAGGGCAGCTTCCTGGCAAAGGCCCCACCCTCAAACCTGGAGACCCGCAGCTGTAAATGGGACAGGCATTCCTGTTTTCATGTCCCAAAATTTGTCTTTTGGCCTGCGATGCTCCCTTTCCTGTACCTATTTAAACCCCGAACCCCAGGCTTCAGAGGCAGACAAGCAGGCAAGGAGACGAGGAGACAAGCAGACAGAAGGTGGAATGACGTGGCAGAAAGAAAGAGAAGTGAAGAAATGTCTGAACCCCAAGAGAAGTTTGGCTGGGGGTGGTAAGAGAAGTTTGGCCCCTGGGTGGCCAGACTCCAAGGGGAAGATTATCTTCTCACTCCATCCCCGCTTCCAGCTCCCCATCCATCCCACTGAGAGCCAGCCCCACACTCAGTAAAACCCCACACTCATCCTTCAAGCCCGTGTGTGACCCGATTCTTCCAGGACGCTGACCTCAGCGATACAGAAAGCTGTCACACTGGCCCTCTGCCCTTGCAAAAAAAGCAGAGGTTTCACTGAGCTAGTTAACACACAAGCCGTGCACAGATGGCAGGGCTATCTGCCCACTTGGGCTCCTGCATCTGTCCATCTGCGTGCTCCCTCTCCCCTCAAGGGTTTGAGTAGCTGCAGCTATCAAAGAGGTGAGTTACACTCCTGTAGCCAGTCCTTCGAGGGGGGGTCAGGGAACTCTCCTATTTCACCAGGACAAGCACAAATCTGAAGCAGCAAAGAGTCAGTTGTTTATTACATCAGATGAGGTTTCACGCTATCGCTATAACTGTTCTGTACTTGCAATCTGCTGCATTAAATATTAAACTCTTTCCTCCTAAAGTCAGGAATAATATACATTAGGATAAAATCAATTCTTTAATGAACCACTGTATTTTCAGCTAATTCAAAATAGGAATGAAGGTGTTGAGTACTTCTTTGAAACACATACCCACATTATACTAATGCCTTTCTATAATAAATTTGTATTTTTAATAAAGCTCTGTGCCCAGAACACATTGACCAGAAAAGCAGGAGTCACTAAAAAATTGGAGCAATTTGAAACAAAGTTAGGAATTCCATCCTCCTTAAAACAAACAAAAAAGTCTCAAACTTTACAGAGAATGTATTCAAACAGTACAGTTTACCAAGAGCTTAGTTAGAATAAACAATTAAATGCAGAAAAAAAGGAGAAGAGCTATAATGTCCTCTCATCCAAATGAGACCACACTCCCTTTATTCGACATTCAATTTGGTTTTGAATTTTCTCCCGTATGTTTTGTCAGGAGGATGATCTCTCCTTGAACAACTGAAATAGGTATGCCCTGAGAAGGGGAGAGAGACGACTCTCTGGTGGTTGTCAGTAAAGCACCAGAAAGAGAAGAGAAGCAAGTAGAAGAGTTTCAGCATCTGCTGAGAATATGCAATACCTAAGACAAAGTTGCATCTTTCTTTAAGGCCAGTACCTTGGGAGGGACAATGACATCACTTCCTGAATCCTCCCAGTTTTCTATTTCCTGCCCTGCTTCCATCAACATCCAGAGCTGGAAACACCTCCATCCTGCCTCTCCCTGCCATGGCCTCCCTGCTCCTCTTCTGTGTGGCCTTTTGTCTCCTGGGAACAGGTGAGTTTGGAAAGCAGATGGGGAAATCACTGCCTTAAATTTTCCAGGTTCTGGATTAAGCCTCTCCCTAGAGACTGCAGCAAGAGGACACTTACCAGGCTCTGTCTTCAGTTTCTGTCTTATTTCCCCACAGGGTCCATGGATGCTGGTGTTACCCAGACCCCAAGGAATAGGATCGCAAAGACAGGAAAGAAGATTACGCTGGAATGTTCTCAGACTAGGAATGATAATCAAATGTACTGGTATCGACAGGACCCAGGACTGGGGCTACGGTTGATCTACTACTCCCTTGGTGTCCAAGATATAAACAAAGGAGAGATCTCTCATGGATACAGTGTCTCTCGACAGGAACAGCCTAAATTCTCCCTGTCCCTAGAGTCTGCCACCTCCAACCACACAGCTCTTTACTTCTGTGCCACCAGTTATTAGCACAGTGCTTCTTGGCCACCTGCTCTCTACACAGAAAGACAGACACACGGGTGAGTTGTTTGCTCCAAAGGGCACCTGGATGTGTGTTGTGGGATGTGGAGTGTTTAGAGCTTTCAGTGGGCTTAGGCAGTGTGAGCCTTGGTCTGAGCTAAGGACCACTTTCGATCAGTGTCCCCGAACCATGTGACTTTTAGTGACTATGAAACCACACGCTACACTGAATCAATCTGCCCTATTTATTTTTCCTAGTGAGCTAGCCTAATAGTGACCTTTCAGGAGAATGAACTTGAGCATTTGACAAAAGCTCATGATTTTCAACAAGAGCATTTTTTATGAGCTCAATCCAATGTAGTTTTTACGGCCCCTTTGCCATTATGTCCACCCACTTTGCAACATTCCATACTTGGTTCTGTTCCCACTGACAGCTCCTTTATCCTGTCTAACCTTTCTCTGCTCCATTTCTTCCCAGCTCAGCTCCACCACTTAGCTCTATATTTGGTTGCCTTTCTATGAAAAACAAAATAACTGGCTTGTTTTCTAGAACTTCACTGTAAGTAAATTTAATTATCATTAAATCTGACTCAGAAGTTGAAGTTCAAGTACCAGAGGCTGTGATCTACAAGAGCAATTTTTCATGTACTACCCCACGCTTTGATCTCTGCTGAGATTCATTTTAACCTGCAGGTGCAGATAGACTTGCTTTATTATCTGGATATGCTGAATTTTATAAAACAAAATTCCCTGTCCCCAGTATGAGGCCAAAGCTAGGAGTTTGGAAATGCCCCTTTTCTTTCCAGGCACTGGAATAAACCCCTGGTTCCCTCACAGTGGGGCTCCTTTTAGGAGCCAGTGAGGCCCAGGCACAAAAATAATTGATCAAGGACTACCAGAGCTTGATGTAAAAGTCTTCCTGAGAATCAAGTTGATGTCTTCCTCATGTGCATTGCCTTCTTGTCCCAGAAACCTCAATTATTTCAGCAATAGAATCCACAGGACTTGGTGACTGTTCAGAAATAAAAAATCCAACTTGTTTCCTTTTCTACCCATTCTCATGTGAAAAGAATGTCAGTCTTCGGGATTCTATCTCATCTGCTTTCCATTTAAAAAAACAGGTTTCTCCAGAGTTTTATTTCCTGCTTTCTATGCACACCTCATCAAGTCTTATCGGCAATAATAATTCTCCCATCACAAGCTATTAACTGTCCCAGTTAATTGTCTCCTGGACCTTTCTGATAGATTTTCCCAGGATTTTCCCTTCGGCCCTCCTTTTTCCTCAATATACATCTTTTCCCACAACCTTCCCATTCATTATCATGACAACTTCTTTTGTAAGTTCCTGCCTGGAAAATTCAACTATCTACTGGACACTTCCAGCAGAATGCTCCACAGGCAAGTCAAACTTAGTTTATTCCTGAATTATTGTCTCTTCATCCTCGCACTTGCCCATTTTGGCCACATCCTGTGTCTCTATCTCAGTGACTGGAGCAACCATTCTAGGTTCCTCCTTTTGCTATGCCTCTTATTAAATCAGTTTCCAAATCTATTATTTCTATATCCCAGTTTGTCATAGTTTGTGTTCTTCACAAGCAGATTTTGAGAGGGAAATTCGTGTGTGAAAAGGTTTCTGGAAACTGCCCTTGCACATGAGCAGAGGGAAATGGGGCAGAGGAAGAAGTTGGGCTGTGCTGCACCCTCACCAAAGTCCCTCACTCACCCCACTGGGAGCTCTGAAACTGGATGGTCCTTTAGTGCCATCCCAAGATGAGGTGGCAGGTCTTATTCCCACTTTCCTTGTAACCATGTCACTCTATGTGGGTTGCTCCGAGAAGCAGTCATGAATTTGATGGAGAGGAGGTGTCTCTTTAGAACAAGGCCATTCATAGAGAGCCGTCAGCATCACAGTTCCTAATACACACATATTTATCTGATTCAGCTACCCCTCTCCCTCCTCATTGCTTCTACCTCGGTGCAGACCCTATTCATCCATTGCCTAGAAATAAAAGCAATGCCCTCTCCATGGCTAACTAGCTTCTTATCCCTTTCCCTTATCCTATTTCTCACTTTGCCACCAGCGTGACCATGTACAACACTCTTCACACAACACACAAAGCCCTTCAGAAATGGTTCTCCAACCAAGCATCTGGCCAAATCTGCCAAATTCACTCCAGCACTTTAGACCGTAGCTCAACTGAACTGTTTGCAACCCCCTGAATACACTGGGCTGAACTGCACGGGTGTACCTTTGCAAAAGCTCTTTCCTTCATCTGAAATGAACTTCTTTATTCCTTTATTGTCAAAAATAATTTTTTAAATTTCAACTTTGATTACAGATTAAATAGTACATGTTGTGCAGGTTTGTTACATGAGTAAATTGTGTGATGCTGAGACTTCATGTCCCCATGATCCCATCACTCAGGCCATAAGCATAGTATCCAATAGGTGGTTGTTCAGCCCATACCCTGCTCCCTCCTTTACCCATCTAGTGAGCCCCAGTGTCTATGGTTTCTATCTTTACAATCATGTGCATTCAATGTTTAGCTTCCATTTAAAAGTAAAAACATATAGAATTTGGTTTTCTGTTCTTTCATTAATTTACTTAGGATAATGTCCTCCAGCTTCATCCATTGCTGTAAAGGGAGTGATTTTGTTTTTTATGGCTGCATGGTACTCCATGGGGTATATGTACCACATTTTCTTTATCCAGTCCACTGTTGATGGGCACTTAGGTTGATTCCATGTCTTTGCTATTGTGAATAGTGCTGCAATGAACATAATGGGTATATAATTAATAGGTACATAATTATATTATGAATTAGGTTGATTCCATGTCCTTGCTATTGTGAATAGTGCTGCAATGAACATAATGGGTATATAATTAATAGGTACATAATTATATTATGAATTCGGTTGATTCCATTTCCTTGCTATTGTGAATAGTGCTACAATGAACATAATGGGTACATAATTAATGGGTACCACTGCTGGGTCAAATGGTAACTTCATTTTAAGTTCTTTGAGAAATCTCCAAACTGCTTTTTACAGTGGCTGAACTATTTTTCGTTCCCACCAACAGTGTATAAGTGTTCCCTTTCCTCTGGAACCTCACTAACATCTATTGTTTGAAATAAACCTTGAGTGCCTGGCTAATTCTCACATATTCTTTAATTCTCAGATCAGAGATGAGCTTCTCCATAACAGTTTTTCCAACTTCTATAGACAAAGACTCAGTTTTTCTCTTGTGTGTGATAGTTTATGCATTTCAAAGTTACCATAATTGTTATGTTCTTTTACATTTCTTTTTTTTAACTTTTATTTTAGGTTTGTGGGTACATGTACAGGTTTGTCATATAGGTAAACTGGGTGATATGGGGGTTTGGTATACAGATCATTTCATCAATCAGGCAATAAACATAGAACTCAAGAAGTACTTTTTCTATCTTCTCCCTCCTCCCACCTGCTTCCCTCAAGTAGGCCCCAGAGGCTATTGTTCCCTTCTTTGTGTCAATGTGTTCTCATTGTACAGCTTGCACTTATAAGTAAGAACACGCAGTATTTGGTTTTCTGTTCCTGCATTAGTTTGGTTAGACCTCCAACTCCATCCATGTTGCTGCAAAAGACATGATCTCATTTTCTATGGCTGCCTAGTATTCCATGATGTATATGTACTATATTTTCTTTATTCAGTTTACTGTTGATGGCCTTTTAGGTTGATTCCATGTCTTTGCTATTGTGAATAGTGCTGAAATGATTATCTGTGTGCATGTATCTTTATAAAAGCATGATTTCTATTCCTTTGAGTATTGCACAATAATGGGATTGATGGATCATATGGCAGTTCTGTTTTAAGTTCTTTAAGGAATCACCATACTGCTTTCCATGATGGCTGAATTAATTTACACTCTCACCAGCAGCATATAAGGAATCCCTTTTCTCAGCAACCTCATCAGCATCTGTTATTTTTTGACTTTTTCATAATAACCATTCTGACTGGTGTGAGATGGTATCTCATTGTAGTTTAGATTGGCATTTCTCTAATGATTAATTATGTTGAACTTTTTTCATATGCTTATTGATCACATATATACCTTTTTCTGAAAAGTTCCTGTTCATGTTCTTTGCCCACTTTTTAATGGGGTTATTTGTTTCTTGCTTGTAAGTTTAAGTTCCTTATAGATTCTGGATATTAAACCTTTGATGGACACATAGTTTGCAAATATTTTCTCCCATTCTGTATACTGTCTATTTACTCTGTTGATAGTTTCTTTTGCTGTGCAGATGCTCTTCAATTGGGTCTCATTTGTCAATTTTTGATTTTGTTGAAATTGCTTTTGGTATCTTCATCATGAAATCTTTTCTTTGCCAAATCATATGACTAGAATTGCATATTTCCTAGGTTATCTTTCAGGGTTTTTATGGATTTAGGTTTAGATTTAAGTCTTTAATGCATCTTGAGTTGATTTTTGTTTATGCAATAAGGAAGGGGTCCAGTTTTTTTTTTTTTTTTGAGATAGAGTTTCGCTCTTATTACCCAGGTTGGAGTGCAATGGCGCAATCTCGGCTCACTGGAACTTCCGCCTCCTGGGTTCAGGCAATTCTCCTGCCTCAGCCTCATGAGTAGCTGGGATTACAGGCACGTGCCACCATGCCCAGCTAATTTTTGTATTTTTAGTAGAGACGGGGTTTCAGCATGTTGACCAGGATGGTCTCGATCTCTTGACCTCATGATCCACCCGCCTCGGCCTTCCAAAGTGCTGGGATTACAGGCGTGAGCCACAACGCCCAGCCCTGAAGGGGTCCAGTTTTAATCTTCTGCATATGGCTAGCCAGTTATCCCCAGCACCATTTGTTGAATAAGAAGTTCTTTCCCCATTGCTTGTTCTTGTTGGCTTTGTCAAAGAGCAGATGACTGTAGAAGTGTAGCATTATTTCTTGGGTCTCTATTCTATTCCACTGGTCTATATCTGTTTTTGTGCCATACCATGCTGTTTTAGTTACTGTAGCCTTGTAGTATAAGTTAAAATTGGATAACATGATGCCTTTAGCTTTGTTCTTTTTAGGATTGCCTTGGCTATTCAGGCTCTTTTCTGGTTCCATATGAATATAAAAATATTTGTTTTTTCTAATTCTGTGAAGAACATCATTAGTAGTTTGATAGAAATATTAGGTTGGTGCAAATGTATTTGTGGTTTTTGCATTGTTGAAATTTGCTATTTTTTAAATATTGGAATACATTCTAAAGGAAATATGGTTATGTTATACATCATTTTAAGGCACATTTCTAACTTTATGTTTTTTTACAAATGACTTATTACTTGCTACTTATTTTGTATATCTATTTTAGACTATGCACATGTTACACAAAAGCAAATTCAAGCGATTTTCTTATTCAAGTTCAAAATGGGTTGAAAAGTGGCAGAGACAATTCACAACATGAGCAACACATTTGGCCTAGGAACTTCTAATGAACATACAGTGCAGTGTTGGTTCAAGAAGTTTTGCAAAGGAGATGACAGCCTTGAAGATAAGGAGCATAGTGGCAGGCCATCGGAAGTTGACAGTCACCAGTTGAGAGCAGTCATCAAAGCTGATCCTCTTACAATTATGTGAGATGGTGTCAAGAAGTCAGTGTTGACCGTTCTACAGTTGTTCAGCATTTGAAGCAAATTGGAAAGGTGAAAAATCTTGATAAGTGGGTGCCTCATGAACTGAGTGAATATTTTTTTTAACCATCATTTTGAAGTGTCATCTCTTATTCTTATTCGCAACAACAAACCATTTCTTGATCGGACTTTGACATGCAATGAAAAGTGGATTTTATATGACAGCTGCCAACAACCATCTCAATGACTGGACCGAGAAGCTCTGAAGCGCTTCCCAAACCAAACTTGCACCAGGAAAAAAAAAAAAAAAAACAGATCGTGTTCACTATTTGATGGTCTGCTGACAATCTGATCCACCACAGCTTTCTGAATCCTGGCAAAACCATTACATCTGAGAAGTATCCTCAGCAAATCAATGAGATGCACCAAAAACTGCAATGCCTACAGCCAGCATTGGTCAACAGAAGGGGCCCAATTCTTTTCCACAGCAACACTTGATTGGTTGCACAACCTATGCTTCAAAAGTTGCATAAATTGGGCTACAAAGTTTTGCTTCGTCCACCATATTCACCTGACCTCTCACCAACCAACTACCACTTCTTCAAGTATCTTGTCAACTTTTTGCAGGGAAAACACAAAACACTTCCACAGCCAGTAGGATGCATAAAATGCTTTCCAAGAAATCACTGAATTCCAAAGCATAGATTTTCATGCTACAGGAATAAATAAACTTATATCTTATTGGCAAAAAAATGTGTTGATTGTAATCGTTCCTATTTTGATGAATAAAGATGTGCTTGAGCCTAGTTATATGATTTAAAGTTCACCAAAACCAAAAGTACTTTTGCACCAACTTAATACCATGGACTCTACACTGCTTTGGGCAGTTTGACCATTTTAATGATATTGATTCTTCCTATCCATGTGCCTAGAATGTTTTTCATTTGTTTGTGTCATCTCTAATTTCTTCTAGCAGTGTTTTGCCGTTCTTGTTGTAGAGATTTTTCACTTCTCTGGTTAGCTGTATTCCTAGGTATGTTACTTGTTGTGTGTGGCCATTATGAATGGAACTGCATTCCTGATTTGGTTCTCAGCTTGTATGTTGTTAGTGTGTAGGAATGCTACTGGTTTTTAATGTTGATTTGGTATTCTAAAACTGCTAAAGTTGTTTATCAGATCAAGAAACTTTTTGGACAGAGACTATGGGGTTTTCTAGATATAGAATCATGTCATCTGCAAATAGGGATAGTTTGACTTTCTCTCTTCCTGTTTGGATGTCTGTTTCATCCTCCTGCCTGATTGCTCTGACCAGGACTCCCAATACTGTGTTGAAATAGAGCGGTGAAAGAGGGTATCCTTTTCTTGTGCTGGTTTTCTTTTTATACTGGCTCCACAAAGCTATATATTCTTTAGTTAAGAGTAGTGCCTCTCCAATTTTATTTCCCTAGCACTGAGTACAATGTCTAGCTCAGTGAAAGAAGAAAAGAAAGAAGAAAGAGAAAGAGGAAGGGAAGAACATAGGGAAGTAGATTTAAATATGTGTTTAAGTAGTTCTTCAGGACTTTCTTCCAAGTAACATATTTTCTGGCTTCCAGTACATGTGTATTTAAGTCCTTCACACGTCTCATCTACAAGTCCCTTTAAAACAAAGAAAATACGTTTGGTTAAGAGAAGGCTGGAAAATGAGAGAGGGGGTTTTACTGGACAAAAATATAGAGAGACTTATATAGCAATTATTATCCAATATTAATATCTGATGGCAATACACGATTAATTGAGAACTAGTGTGAAGTGACATAATCCCAAACAGACATGGGAGAATGTTCAGGGGGAAATCAAAGCTTTTTTTTTTTTTTTTAATGGAATCTGAGTTTTGAGAAAGAGGACATGTAAAGGAAGATGTATGTATGCATTGTGTGAAAGATTTGTCCTGTTTTAATTGTGAACACAAATTTATATACTCATATATTGAGGTGAGTCTATAATATATTCTAATTAAAATATTTAATACGTTAAGTTTATGCCCAGAGTCTTAGTTTTGGTATTAGAGGCAAAGAAGCAGAGTTAGAAGGAAAAAGGAGAATGAATTATGTATGCTATATTTGAGAGCCTTTGGAAATTCCAAATGCTGGTAGAGTATGCAGTTGGCACGCTGTATCAATGGGGTCCTTGTTTGCAGATTTAGTCAACCACAGATGAAAAAATATGTGTTTTTAAAATTACGAAATAACAACACAACAATAAAAATACCAACTTTAAAACAGTGCAGTATACCAACTATTTGTGTGGCATTTACATTGTATTAGCTATTATAAGTAATCTAGAGTTGATTTAAAATACACAGGAGGATGTGCACAGGTTATATGCAAATACTATGCCATTTTATATAAGAGATTTAAGCATCAGTGGATTTAAACTAATCCCGCATGAATACCAAAGAACCACCGTGTTAAGAACATGGCGCTGAAGCTCATCAAAAGCCCTTGGTGTGGGATTCAGACATAAGACACTGCATAAAAGCTCAACACACATGCCCTATAGTCAGTGCCTGTGATTCTCTGGAATCAAACTCTAGTCTGTAAAAACAGAAACCATGATGTTACAGGCTATTCTTGGCATGGGAAATGAAACCTCAGAGGTAATACTACTTCCATGGGGCCCCAGACCCCTGAGCTAGGAAATGTCTGTCATTATTTGGGAAACCAGAACCCTCTGCCTTTCTCCCCTCTGGCTCATCTGAAGACAGATGAGTCCTTTGCCATAATATGAAGTCTTAATTTAGCATTGCCATATTCTGGTTCCAGATCTTTCCTGTCTGGCTGAATATGAAGACTGCATTTTGTCTCTTGTCTTTCTTGGCATCTCTTTCCTATGCAAACTTCATGGACACCAGAAGGACTACAAGTTGGAGAATCATGGAGGCTCCATTGAGAGAGGATGTTTTACTAGAACAAAGATATATAGAGATATATACAAGAATTAGATGCAATAATTTCTATCTCTGTAATTATTCACACTTAGAAATTCTCAGCAGCTTCTCCAGAGACTTCCCTATCTAAACTACAAAGGTAGTCTTTGGGAAAAGTGTTTTCATCCACAAAAGGCAAGCTATGCATGAGTTATTCCTGCACTGGGCAACAAGGAGTAGATAGTTACCTCTGCCTTCAAATACCCCTTCATCTGACTAGGACCTGAGACTCTCTCACATCTACTTTCAAGCCCAGATTGAGCACTTCTCTTCTTTCCTTCCTTTAGTTGCTTCTACTATGAGGTATAGATAGATTTTACATCCAGTCACTGTTGAAGACTTTCATGAACTCATCACTCATCCTTAAGTCATTTCACACTGAGAACTGGGACCCTCCCTCTTTCCTGTTTCTTTAACATTTGTCAGAATCTCCCCAACCCTCTAACACCTTTTTTTCTCAGCAGGGGGCAGTAAAATTCCATTTATTTTTTCTGTTCTCAGCACTTAACTATTAAGACCAGATTTCACAGTAAAGGCTAAAGCCAAATCTCATTAATGATTTTAATGGTTACTTTTGTCTTAAAGGAGCCCCTACAGGACAAGAGTATTTCAGGGTTTGGTGAGTCAAAACTGTTATATTTCTTTGTGACACGTGGCAGAGGAAGAATAAACAGGGGCCTACATGTGTTACATGTAAAATACGTACAGACTGAAGACATGGTTCTCAAATAGTAGAGATATAATTGTAAAAACCCAAACCCCATGTCAGCATGGTGTGAACAAAAATTTCAGGGAATACTGACTATGGATCTGAATGAACTATGGCAAAGGAAGTGGACAAAGTTGGAGACATTCTGGGATTAATCTTTGTGTCTCAACCAAAACTAAAGGCTTTTCTGTGAAGAGGAAATGAGGAAAAGGGAGGGGGAAGAATGACACTTGGTTTAGACATTGTTTACTGCCGCAGCACCCGAACAATATTTAGCAATATTACCAAAACATGTATTATTTTGTATTTTCTGTTCTGTCATGATTGATAGTGCAATTAAAAGGAAGATGGACTAAAAATCCCAGGCAAAGGCCAAGTTGATGAAGCTGATAAAGCCTGAACACCAAGTCAGTGAAAAATGAGACTGAGAAAGCTATTATCACACAATAATAACACCATACTTTCTGAGAACTGAATGAATTCTAGTTACTTCCCCAAGCCCTTTACATGTCTTTATACACATAGGTTGCCCCATTTAATGCTCACAAGTTCTCCTGCTCCTTGTCTGATCAAGGCATGCTATTCACTGGTTCCCTCTTCTGCATGTTCTCCTCGGGCTTGCAAAGTTCATTCCTGTTCATCCTTCAGAACTCAACTCAAATGCCACTTCCTTTCCCAACCTTTTTAATTAGGTAAAATCCTGCTATGATAGGCATGCAAAGCTATGTAGTTTTTCTGTTCATAGATTATAAATAACACTTGCACTGGAATGTTTTGTAAGAATATTAAAACTTGAGTTAAGATAAGCAAAGCACCAAGCCCACTTTGGATGAGGGAAGTGAACAAAAATATTAGCCATTTGATGGGTTAAAAGGATATAGACCGAACTGCTTCAACAGGATGGCTGTGGGACTCAGGAAGCTGGCAGGGGCTGTGTCATACCCACACGATGGCTTCATCAAGAGCCCATCCTGCTTCTTCACTACTCGAGACATCCTCTCTAGTCCTGACTGTGCCATGACTATCGGGCTCCTCTGCCATGTGGCCTTTTATTTTCCGGGGACAGGTAAGTCATCGGCACAGTTCATTCCAAAATCAAGAAAGAACACTTCTTCTTTGTTGGGTTTGTGCCTGGCTCAGCATCTAAGTTCATCGTGAACTCTGTTGCCAATTTTTGTCTCTTCCCGTAGGCCTCATGGAAGCTGACATCTACCAGACCCCAAGACACTGTGTTATAGGGACAGGAAAGAAGATCACTCTGGAATGTTCTCAAACCATGGGCCATGACAGAATGTACTGGTATCGACAGATCCAGGAACGGAACTAAAGCTCATCCATCATTCCCATGGAGTTAATTCCACAGAGGAGGGAGATCTTTCCTCTGAGTCAACAGTCTCCAGAACAAGGAAAGAGAATTTTCTCCCAACCCTGGAGTCTGCCAGCCCTTCACCTACCTCTCAGTACCTCTGTGCCAGCAATGAATACACAGTGCTTCATGGACACCTACATTCTGCACAGAAAGGCTCCCCTCCAAGATGAGGACATCTTGCCTTCAGAAACCTCATCTTAAACTACAGAAACCCCTTCAAATCTTCCCAGACTCCTCAGCATTAAGGGACCACCAGTGTGCTTGAATTAATAGTGTGGACTAAAGACTATCTCTGGCTCAGTCTACCAAGCTGAGAAATGATCAAGCCCCACAATCATCATGGCTGACTTCTTTCTTGCATCTAGCTTCTGCTGTTCAATTGAGCTTGCATGAATTTTATCCTTCAAGATAAATGTGATAATATTTGACAGTTGCCTTATGACTGGCTGAAGAAAGTCTTTGTCAGCTAAGAAACAGGAAAAGGATCCTCTGACTTTCTGCACAGGCTGTCTTTATCTACAGGAGTTTTTGTAGTTTAAGATGAGGTTTCTGAAGGCAAGATGTCCTCATCTTAGAGGTGACCTGGTTCATGGTTCCTTTCTCATGTTAAACTAGTTCCTTCATACACAGCCTCACAAAGTCCTTGCCCTCTCCTGACCCCAGTCCTTGACCGCAAGTCGCACTTGATGACTTCAGTTCCTCAATCTATGACTTTGAACTTGGAATAAATTTTTGTTTTCACTTGGAATAGGTGATTAATGATTATTTTCACTAAACTCCCTCTAAATAAATGTAATTTTAGCTAAATCTAATGAGGCAGAAGGAAGAGAAAAGGCTCCAACCTTGGCAAAGAATCATCTTTGACAATGTCCCTGGATTCAGCCCCAAATCTCTTTGGAGACTACTCTTGCCATTGGGAGACTACTCCACAGATAGATGATTCTCTGTCTTAGGTATGCTGAATCTCTGGGAAATGTTCTCTCTCCACATGAGATTAGACCTGGGACCTTGAATAGCTTCATTTTTCACAAAAGCATAGACTGCTATGGGGCCCTAGGTCTCCTGAGAATTGGGTGGGTGCTGAGCTCAGATGTGAAACCTCTGTTTTGAGGTTACCAAAAAGTAAAGTCACAGAGTCTCTGTCCTGGTTTTACCTCCTTCAAAAGTAGCTTTACTATGTTGGAAAAGAATCTAGAGAACATAATACATATTTTATTGTAAAAGTCTGCTTATTCATTCTTCTTTCTCTTTGTATTCTACAATACTAGCCATTCTTCACTCTTCTTTGTGGGCTCTTTCTATTCTCATTTTCTTTATTTTGTCCTTATTTCTGGACTTCTTACTCTTTGCCTCTTAACCTACATGTACATCTTAGACAATATCATCAACTCTATTACTTGAAGTATATGTTGCATTAGTTTCAAGTTAGCTGCCTACTAGATATTTCTACCTCTGCATTTCATAGGCTACTCAACTCAATTTGTCCCCAGCAGAGTCCATCATCCTCCCAATACCATGTCCTCTTTTGGAGACACCATTGTCTTGGGAGGCTCATCTCCAGTAGTCAGATGTCCTTAGCAAACACCTAAAGGATTAAAAACTCCTCCTTACAGAACTCTTAGCCTCATACCTTACCCTTCTGGCCTTTCTTCCAAAAGTGATGTGCACCATAGAGTTGGCCCTCTGTATTCAGGAGTTCTACATCCCTGGATTCAACCAGCCACAGACCAAAAACGTTTTTTTCAAAAATTATGTCTATACTGAACACATGCAGACATTTTCCTTATTCTAACAAATACAGTATGGCAACTATTTACATAGCATTATATTATATTTGGTACTATTATTTACAGGTGACTTAAAGTATATGCATAGATTACATGCAAATACTATATACCATTTTTCATCAGGGACTTGGGCATTTGTGGATTTCGTTATCTTTGGAAGGTCCTAGAACCAATTCCCCAAGATACTGAGGGATAACTGTAGACAAATGTGATTATGCTACTGGATCCCCTCACAATTTCTCCATGTTTCTCCTCCATATTCAAGATAAAATTTAAATTTCTTCCCCTGGCTTAATGGTACTTTGTGATCTGGACTCCAGAAATTAGCATATCTTGAACACCTTATCCTAGCTGTTTTTCATCCTGGGAGTACTGAACTTCTGACCATTTTCTATAGCCCATGTTCTCTTACCCATCTGAGACCCTGTACCTGCTGTCACTCTATTTACGAAGTCTGCACTTCTTATCTACAGGGCTGACTTCTACTCCAGCATCTCATTAACGACTGTGCTAACACGAAAAGTCTTAATCTGCTTCAGATTGTTCCTGTCCTCCAAACAGTGGTGTGGGAGGCTCTCTTCATTGCCATACTCCTTATTTTCCAGGACATATCTCTTTTTGGTGCATGGTTTTCCTAGAGCATTTTGTTTGAGAATGGTCACAGGGTATAAATCAGACAGAAACAAAACAAAGCTAAGTCTCTGAGTGCGGATGAATGTCACCCCTGCTGAGTGTTTTTGAATGTGATGCTGGAAGCCGATCTAGTGAAATCCTTCCTATTCTCTGATGAAAGGAAGATCTAGCTTTGACCCTGAAACAGATAATGATGAATGCTTTCTGGAAAGATACCAGACGAATTGTGGGGTTCAGTGTAAAGAAATAAGTGGCATGTTTATATTAATAGATATTACTTATATATGAGCAAACCCAGTCTTGCTTTATTTTTTTTTAAAAAGCAGCTATTGTTCAGTTTTATAGATTTATCGAAGTATAATTTACATGCCATGAAATTCACCCTCTGTAAGGTATAGTTTAATGATTTGTAGTAAATATATTTTTACAAGCATCTCAAAATTATTTTAAAACATTCCCATTTCCCTCAAGAGATCCTTTCTGCCCTTTAGCAGTTATTTCCTAAGGTGCCCCTATCTATTCTTTGCCTCCAGAGATTTGATTTTTCTGAAAAACTTTATAAAAACAGAGTGTTACAATATACAGTCTTTGTTTCTGACTTCTTTAAGTTTGCCTAACATTTGAGGTGTTCATTCATGTTGTAGTATATTTAAGTTAACTTGCTACATTTTTGTAGCAGAAAATTATCCCATTCTGTGGATATAGCATATTTTATGTATCCATTCACCTATTTTTGGACATTTGGATTGCTCCAGTTGTTAACCTATTATAAATAATGCCACTACAAATGTTCTTATTTAAATATTTGGGAAGTTATAAACTTTTATTTTATTTGGTAGGTATCTAGAAGTAAAATTACTGAGTCATGGGGAGAGGGTATAATAAATTAAAAACAAAAACAAGAAAAAGTGCAAAATATTTTTAGAACTGGCTATTTCATTTTACATTTCCATCATCAAAGTGTGAGGTTCCAGTTTTTTCTCATACTCTCCAACATTTGGTCTTTTTTAATAATCATCATTCTGGCAAATGTGTAGTGTCATCTCACTGTGGTTTTTAAATTGTTTCCCTAATAACTAATGATATTGAGCATCTTTTGTTTATTAGTCATTCCTATATGACCTCTGATGAAATACTTATTTAAATTCTTTACTCATTTTAATTGGACTGTTTGTCTTTTTTATTTATTGAGTTTTAAGAGTCTCTTATTAGATATATGATTTTCAAACATTTTTTATTGCTCTATCATTTGTCTTCTCATTTTCTTAATCAGTGACTTTGAAGACCTTTGTTTTATTTTGATGAGTTTCCATTTTTTAATTTATCTTTTATGAATTATGGTTTTCATGTACTTCTAAAAAATACTTAACCCAAAGTCATAAATTTTTTTCTGTCTTCTTCTAGAAGTTTCACAGTTTCAGCTCTGATATTTGGCATATGGCATGTTCTGAGTTAATTTTGAGGTATGATGTGAGATCATTATTATTAATACTGTTAGTGTTTTTGCATAGGATAACTTCTGTACTATTTGTTGAAAATAATATTATCCCATCATTAAATTGACTTTACATCTTGGTCACAAATGAATTAACCATTAGTGGATGGGTTTATTCCTGATCTATGTCTTCTTTTTCCTTAATCTATGTTTATCTTATGTTAATACCACACTCTGTTGATTATTGTAGCTTTGTTTTAAATACTATGTTTTAAAATTGGCTAGAGTAAGTCTTTAAACTGTGTTTTTCTTTTTCAAAATTGCCTTGACTATTCAAGTTCTATGTATTACCATTCAAGTTTAGGATCAGCTTGTCAATCTCTACAAAATGTACTACTAGAATTTTGACAAGCATTGCAGTGTACTTATTGATAAATTTGAAGATAATTTCTATCTTAACAATATGGAGCCCTTCATGATCATGGAATGCTTTTTCCTTTCTTTTAGATATTTTTAAATTTATCTCAACATTTTATATTTTTCCATGTATAGGTCTTATATTTCTGTTGTTTACTATATTGCAAAGTGCTATTTGTATAATGCAACTATAAAAATATTTTTATTAACTTCACTTTTCGGTTAGAATGCATATGATTTTTGCTATACATACTGTATCCTGAAATTGGTAAATGGATTCATTAGTTCTCAAAGTTTCTTCATAGATTTTGTAGGAGTGTTTTTTACATAAAGGATCATGTAGTCTGACATTAAAAAGAGTTTTAGTTTTTCATTTCCAACCTGGAAGCCTTTTATTGCAATTTCTTATCTGACCGTATTGTCTGATATCTCCAGTGCAGTTTTGATATGTTTATTTTTGTTTCATTTCTGTCATTTTTACTTTATGTATTTTGGGACTCTGTTGGTACGCCCCAGGAGTTACTCCACAGTGCTACACAGGCACATGGTTTCTACACTAAAAGTAATTAAACTTAGATATTTGTGGAATACAATCAAGCATACCCACATATGCAAAATTGGAGTCTCAGAAAGAGAGAAGTGAAAGAAAAAACAATAATGGCCACAAACTTCTCAAATTTGTTGCAAAATATTAATCAAAAGAACCTAGAACCTTAACATCTCTCAAACACAGTGAACACAGACATACATGTCTAAATACATTATACTCAAACCTCAGAATGCCAAAATCCGCAAATAATATATTGAAATCAATATATTTTCTTAACAAGAGAGAAATGACTCATTATGTGAAAGAGAAGAGCAATATAATTAACCTGACTTTAAATCAGAAGTCATTGTTTCTGACTTTAAATCAGAAACAATGGAGATCAGAAGAAAATGGAAAGGCACTGAAAGAAAAAACATCCCACCAAAAATTCTATATCCAGCAGAAACTGTTCTTTATAAATGAAGATGAAACAAAGACATTCCCCGATAAGCAAAGGCTAAGGAATTTGTGGTTAGCAGATCTATGTTACAAGAAATATTAAAGGAAGTCATCAGGCTGAGAGAAAATGACATTGTTAGTAACAAAAATCCATAGTAAGAAATTAAAAGCACCTGAAAGGATAAACATATGTGCGAATAAAAAATACACACATACACACACACATAGAATATATATTTTGCATATGTTTTATAGCATTTGATATACACATATTGGTTGAAACTTTAATCATGAAGTGTTCTTTTCTCTAATAATGTTTTTTGCTTTATAATTTATTTCTCTGATATTAATATAACCACTCAAGCTTTTATGGTTACTACTTATATGACGTATGCTTTTCCATGCTTTATTTCAATATATTTGTGTCTTTAAAGTGATTTTCCCATAGTCAGAAAATAGTTGGGTTTTGCTTTTTCTCTTTTATGACATAAAATCAACTCAAAATGAATTAAAGACATAAATATAAGACCTGAAATTGTACAAATACTATTAGAATACATAGAGGAAAAGTTTCTTAATAGCGGTCTTGGCAAATAATTTTTAAATATTACTGCAAAAGCACAGGCAACAAAAGACAAAACAGACAAGTGGGATCACATCAAACTAAAAAGCTTCTGCACAGAAAAGGAAACAATCAACAGAATAAAAAGACAAGCTACAAAATGGGAGAAAATATTTGCAAACCACACATCTGAAAAAGGATTAATATCCAAAATATATAAGAAATTCCTACAACTTATTAGCAAGAAAACAACCCACTTAGCATATGGACAAATCACCTGAATAGACATTTCTCAAGAGAAAGCATACAAATGAAGAAATGTTCGTCATTGCTAATCATCAGGGAAGTATAAATTAAAACCACAACAAGATATCACTTCTCTACTGTTAGGCTGGCTAATACTACAAAGACAAAAGACAACAAGCATTGAAAAGGATGTGGAGAAAAAGGAATCCTGTACATTCTTGATAGGAATGTGTGATGGCTATTACTGAGTGTCAACTTGGTTGAACTGAAGGATGCAAAGTATTATTCCTGGGTGTGTCTGTGCAGGTGTTGCCAAAGGAGATTAACATTTGAATCCATGGACTGGGAAAGGCAGACTCACCCTCAATCTGGGTAGGAACAATCTAATCAGCTGTCAGCAAGGCTAAAATAAAAGTAGGCAGAAAAATGTGGAAGGACTAGACTATGAGTCTTCTGGCCATTTTTCTCCCATGCTGGATGCTTCCTGCTCTCAAACATCACACCCCAAGTTCTTCAGCTTTTGGACTCTTGGACTTAAACCAGTGATTTGCCAGAGGATCTTGGGCCTGCAGCCACAGACTGAAGGCTACACTCTCAGCTTCCCTACTGTTGATGTTCTGGGACTCTGACTGGCTTCCTGGCTCCTCAGCTTGTAGACAACCTATTGTGGGACTTTACCTTACATTTGTTTGAGTAAAAACTCCTTAACAAACTCCTCTTCATATATTCATCTATCTTATTAGTTCTGTCCCTTTAGAGAACCCTGGCTAATACAGAATGTAAACTAGCACAGCCATTTTGAAAAACAGTGCAGACGTTCCTCAGAAAATTAAAAATAGAACTGCCATATGATCTAGCAATTCCTGTTATAGATATAAATCCAAAGGATACAAAATCTGTATGTTGAAGAAATACGCGCACTCTTATATTCTTGAAGCATTATTCACATAGCCAAAATACAGAATTAACGTAAGTTTACACCAACGGAAACTTACTAGATGAAGAATATATGATATATATTCTGTATATGTACATGTGTATACATACACACACACACACACACACACACACACACACACATATATACACATAATGGAATACTACTCAGCCCTACAGAAAAAGGAAATCATATCATTTGCAACAACATGTTTGGACCTGGAGCCATTATGCTAAGGGAAATAATCCAGGCACAGAAAGACAAATAATGCATGGTCTCACTTATACATGGAATCTAAAAAAGTCAAATCCATAGAACCAAAGAGTAGAATGGTAATTGCCAAGCACTGGGATGGGGTTGAGGAAGGGAAGGATGGGAAATAGGGAAATGTTGGTCAAGGGGTACATGTTTTAATCAGACAGAAAGAAGTTCTGGAGATGTATTATGCAGCATGACTACTATAGTTAATAATATATGTACTCTTGAAAATTGCTAAGAATGTAGATTTTAAATGTTCCTACCAAAAAAAAAAGCCAAAATAAAATGGTAAGCATGTGAGGTGATGCATATGTTAGTTTGATTTAATTATTCCACAATGTATACATATATCAAAATGTCATATTGCATTGTGTACAATATATACAATTTATATTTGTCAATTTAAAATAAATAAATAATAAAGAAATGAGATAGCTTTCAAATAAGCTTATATGGCAGTATAAAAATTTTTGTAGTAACAAAATATTGTAATTTTGGTTTATACTAAATGTGCATTAAACAGATGTTTGCATAAAATTTAAATTCAAATTACTGCTCACAACCCACAGAAAGCCATGAAAACATGTGTGTCTTACTCTTGTTACAGAAACAAATAGCTTTGTACTCCTAAGGAAAAAGGAAAATTCCTGCCTTTTGATTAGAATTCTTTGATTTTTATACTTATTTTATGGGGAGCTTTGCTGACCTCTTCATTCTACCATAGCTGGATATTCCTCCCTTGCATTTACATTTGTTTCCTGGGAGAAGTGAGTCTTGGAAACATTTGGAAAATTCTTATTCTGAGCTTCCCTGGCAGCAGCCCAGGTTCCTTCTTGGACAATGCAGCATCAGAGTCTCTCCTTGGCTCTGTTTCTATCTTCTGTCCCCTCAGCTCATAGGAGCTGAAGTTACCTAGACTCCAAGACACCTGATTACAAAGACAGGAAAGGAGTTCTCAGGATATGTGCCATGATTTCATACTGGTTTCTACAAGAGGGTTGGAATTAGAGCTGATTGATTATTCAGTTAACATTGACATTGTTGATTAGAGACTATCCCTGTTAAAAATAATACTTCCCAGCAAAACATAGAAGTTCCCTTTGGCTCTGAAATCTGCAGAGCCCTTTCAGACGTCCCTGTGTCCTTGTGCTGTCACTCCACAGCACTGCACAGGTATATACTCGCCACACAAAGTGGCAGTCTCAAAGGGAGGAGTACCCACTCACATGAGGTTCCACCCTGTTCTGAGAAAGAACCTCTTTTATAGGGGGAGAGAATAGACCTTTCCAGAACCTTTAATATGAGATTTGTGTGTGTATGAAGTCTGACCTGAGCAGCAACCTTGCATCAGACTTCAAAAGGCACTATTTCCCCTATCTCCTTGTGCTGTACTAGTGAGTACAGAAGTTGAGAAAACTTTCCCTAGTCTATGGCCAGTTCAAATGGCATCATTTTCTATTTCTCAGATTAAATTATATGTATTAAGATCCTTACTCTGCCCTTTCAGGTTTATTGCTCCTCAGACAAGATTTCCCTTTTTCAAATCCCAATCACATTCATTACAATGCCTTTTCACATCTGGTCCAAGTCCTGGCTCTTTAGCTTTTTGAGACAATAATCCACCCTAAGGCATGTTGTGACATGTATCTCCTGCATCACTGGGATCCCTAAGTGGTACAAGCATTCACTCAGCCGCTTTAGCTAGAATCCTCAGAGTATCTTCACCTCCTCTGTCCCACTCTTCTTTCACACTGGTCCATAACCACATCTTTAACACTTCTATTTATTACAACCTCTCAAATTCTATTTTCTATTCCAACCAATACTGCCTTGGCTCAGGCAACCACTGTCTTTCACCTGAATTACTTCAGCATCTTCCAGATACCCACCTACCTGATGTCTTATTCTCTGTTCTAATTCAGTTCATTCTCTGTAGCTGAGAACACGTCAGTAGCTTTCCATTGACCTTAGGGTTTGACCAATCTTTTTTAATCTCTAAATGGTAAACTATAAATTCTCTTTGTAAATAAAAAAATCTTCCCAACTACAAATTCTGAAGACCCTCCATGATTTGGCCCTTGCATACCTAGCCAGTCTTGTGGAATTCACCTACTCTTTACTCTCTTCTACATACTTATGCTCTAATAATATAATCCGTGAGCCCTCCCAAAGCTTCGTATGTACTTTCTCACTCACTCCTGAGCCTTTACACGTGCTCTTCACACTAGCTAGAATAATCTTTCTCTCCGTTTACCTGTACTCCTAATCCTCCATGTTTAAATGGCATAATCATTGTGCCTGAGTCTCCGACTGTGGTAAATAACCCACAGTATCTACAGCTTCTACTAATATAGAGTATCACATGCTTCATTGTTTAACTTATTATGATAGTTTTTAAAATTATTGATTAATCTAAAATATGCTCCATGAGGCCAAGGACCATGTCCAAGGTTTTAATTTTTGTATCTTAAGTATTACAGGCTCTCAATATTTATTGAAAAATACAAATTTTTTTGTATCTTAAGTATCACAGGCTCTATAAATATTTATTGAAAAATCCTGTATTTTATCAGTTCTTGCCTCCCTAGCTAAGATATGATCTCAGCTATCTAAACATTTCTCTCTCAAAATGATTGCTGCAATGGTTTGGAGATTTTCACATTGTGGTAGACTGAATAATAGTCTCCTAAAATTTTCAGATCTGAATCCCTGAAAATTATGACTATGTTCTCTTACTTTGCTGAAAGGATTTTGCAGATGTGATTGTTAAGGATCTTGAAAGGGGGAGGCTTTCCTTGATTAGCAAGTGAGCCCAATATCATCACATCCTTTCCTAAAAATCTTACTTAAAACCACATCACCTCTGTGAAGCCCTCTCTCTTTTCCCAGACAGATATGAAGGTTTATTCCTTCATGTGTTTATAACAAATTAAAGAAACTTCAACTTCCATCACTATGTTATGATATTTATGGTGATGTCTGACTCTTCCTAGACTATTAGTACAGGTTTTGAGGAATTGGACTATATATTCATTTACCTTTGTAAATCCAATATGTAGGACTTGGCACAATAAATGGATACAGAATTATAATGCTGATGGGAAACATTTATATTTTGTTCATGCTTGTATCCCAGAATCTAGTACTATGTCTGCTGCACATAGTAGTAAGAGTGAGGCAGAGGATGCAAGTCAGAAAAAGCATATGTGACAATGGAAACAGCAATTGGAACGATACATTTTTAAGATGGAAGGGCCCTGAGCCCAGTCGTGCAGATGGCATCTAGAAGCTGGAAGAGGCAAAGAAATGGATTCTCTCATAAAGCCTACAAAAAGAACACCACCTGCCAACACCTTGACATTCAGCCCCATAAGACTCATTTCAGACTTTTATCCTGAACAGGATGGAAGCAAAACATAGAATTGATCGACATAAAAGCAGAAGTTAATAAGGTAGAAAATTGTTTAATGATAGCATTAAGAAATAAGCAAATTGGTTGGGAAAAATGGAAAACCACCTGCCAGCCAAAAGACAGAGAGAAGAAAGACACTAAAAAAGAAGTGACAAAGGGAAGTGACTATCGTGATAAATTCTATTTTAAAAACCAATGTTTTGTATAATTCTCTGCAAACAACCCAAAAGCCTAAATGAAATGGTGCATTTTAGGAAGACATAATTGAACAAAACCGGTCCTAATGTGGATAAAAATCCTAAACAAAACAATGGCTACAAAAAAATAAAGAAATTTATAATAGAATTTCCTCACAGAAAAGTGCCAGTTCTTTATAGTTTCTTACAGATTTTACCAAACCTTTTAAAAATCAGAGACTTTGAGAATACCTAAAACATTGCAAAGTATAGAATGGTAGGAAAATATTCTAAATTATTTTCATGACATAAGTTTAACATTTACACCAGAACTGAACAAAACTGCACCTTAATCAATCTATAGACCAACATCACTGATTAATATTGACAAAAAAAAGTATTCAGTAATAGAGAATCAAACAACAACACTAAAAAATAATCTACAAATTGGAGCTTTCTCCAGAACTGTAAGGGTAGTTCAATATTAGTAAACTTACTCATCAAATCCACGTTAGTCAATGGGGTTGGCCTGAGTCCTGGGAAAAGAGTAGGTAGAAAGTGCTGCCTCAGGAAGGCATTGAGAGAGAACACATCCTTTCTCATCCTATCTGGAAATTTACCCTCCTCTTTAGCCATTCGTATCTCTTCTCAACGGTACTCTCCACTGAAACTCTGGGCAAACTCCAAAAATGTCACTCTCTTAGATGTTGCATAAGCTGGTCCCCCCACCTAGTCCACCAGGAAAGTATTTATTTTCCTACAAATCTTACTTAAACCCACACTACCTCTGTGATGTCCTTTCTTCCCAGGGAGTTATGGAGGTTTCTTCCCCTATGTGCTTACAACGATTAAAAGTCTGTTACTATATGTTACTGTATTATGGCTTTTTTTTTTTTTTGAGATGGAGTTTCACTGCTGTTACCCAGGCTGGAGTGCAATGGCGCGATCTCGGCTCACCGCAACCTCCGCCTCCTGGATTCAGGCAATTCTCCTGCCTCAGCCTCCTGAGTAGCTGGGATTACAGGCATGCGCCACCATGCCCAGCTAATTTTTTGTATTTTTAGTAGAGACAGGGTTTCACCATGTTGACCAGGATGGTCTTGATCTCTTGACCTTGTGATCCACCCGCCTCGGCCTCCCAAAGTGCTGGGATTACAGGCTTGAGGCACCGCGCCCGGCCTATTATGGCTTTTTTGATCATGTCTGACTCCTTCTAGGTGAAAGATGGGACTGTATATCTTCCTACCTTTGTAACTGCAGTAGTAGGACTAGGAATGATATATCAGAGACAGAATTATAAGTCCCATGAGAGAAGAGATCTTCTTATTGTTGTCCATGCTTGTATCCCAGAGTCTAGTACTATAGTGCACATAGATGTATATTTGTTCAATAATATGAAAGACTCAAATGTGTCTTAATGGAATTGACCCTGCACTTATGCCTCCCCATCTCCTACTTACCCCCAAATTCTTTATTAACTATCTCATGTCTTAGGTCTCATCCCCCTTCCCTAGTTACGAGTGGGCCCTATTGCTAAGCAGGTTGAAATAGGAGGCTGATGAAGAAAATCTCTGCAGAAAATGCTGAAGAGGAACACAGGAATAAAAGTACCTTTACGCTGATGATGCCGTATATAAGGGCAGATGCAGTTGGTTTAAACTTCTAAATTGGCTCCTTTCTATGAATGCCACTCCTCACAAGTTCAGGGACTTCCAGTGAGGGGCTTTGCAACAATCTCTGGGCTCAGGGGGGAGCTATTTCCTTGCCAATCTCCTCCCTGCCACTACATGGGCCATCAGGGTGGACCTTGGCCGCCACTAAGCCACAGGAATACACAACACCCTGCTCCTGAGAGGAAGGGAAAGAAAAAGGATCACAGGAAGTAACCCCCTTGAGGAAATTGCAATTTGGAATTTATTCCATTTCTAACAAGGCTCGAGTAGCCTATTTATATTCCCCCTCTCAGACCCTAACCTCAAGTGAACTTACTCACAGATTCACACACATAAACATATGCACCAGCACCATCCCAGCAAGGAGGCAGCTGCAACAACAACAAAAAAAGCATGTGAGAGAACATTATACAACACATTTAACTATACAATCACTCCAAGAATCACATTCTCTAAAATTTATTCCCTCCCTTGGCAGCAGAATAGTAGCCAATAGGAAGAGAAATTGCTAAAACAAAAATATGTTCAGTTGGATGAAATATTTACTTAAAACAGAAATGTTCTTATGAAGACATAATTCTTCAGAATTACATTATAAGCTAAAAATAAAATCCTAATCCCAGCAACTGACTGAAGGACAATCTCTGGGCCAAGGACACCCCAGAGTAAACTTGAACATTGAGTTATTGGTCGGGACAGGATGGAGGGGTCAGGTAGGCCTTGTTATACCCCTACCTTGGAGCTGTGATGAGGCTTTCTTTCCTAAACCCTAAACACAAACCAGCGCTTTCAAAAGGCTCCACCACGGATGTCAACTGAACGTCTGATGCTGTCCCTCCTTTTTGCCTGTTAAGAAGCCACCAACCACACAATGTTTCTTGCCTGTCTACGGAGGATGGTTAGTGAGGCTTTTGGTGTCCTTTGCTTCACCTTTTGATGTCAGAGGGCCAAAAACTCCACCCCCAAATCATACTAACATGGCCATTTTTTTGTACCGAGGTCACATGAAGGGGTAGGAAACTCACTTGTGGATGCACCCATTTTTCCCTTTATTAATGTTCATGACTCCTCGTATAGCTTATTGAGCATCTATTTTTAGCCATTCTACTCAGCATATATTTCTTTTTTCCTTTGCCCCTGCCTAGAAGTGTCTGTTTCTGGCTTCTGGCTAGGGGCTGTTCTTCCCAGCCTGGCAGAATGGCCACACTGCTGGCTGCAGCCCTTTATGAGAAACAAGGCTCTCCCTTCCAAATTTGAACCTCCTCATTCCTCAGTTGGCAATATCATTATTCTTCTAAGAAGATATCAGTGAGGTTTGAAGGATGGTTCAGCATGATATTGAACTGTCTGGAATCATTTAACACATACTAAATGCTGAAAGAAGTCAGTTTAGCAATAAGAAGTAGGACAACCAGAGGATAGAACCTAGAAGAGGACAAAGAACAACTTTCCAGAAGATGCTCATGGAAAAGAGATCCACCAGGAATACTGAGATAAAAGAATTGAAGTAAGAATTGAAGGTAAAAAACAAAAGATAAAAGAACTTAAGTAAGTCACCTGTTATAAGAATGCTCAAGGTTTTCAGAAAAAAATAAACAGAGCTAGTCAATGATGCCTGGTAGTGAAAGATATTTGGAATTTCAGGGCATTGAGGGTAGCATGCTAAGTGTGGTTTTAATTTTGGGAATTAGAGTAAAATGAAAATAATTTCCGAAGGAGGCTCCAGCCAAACTTTAAAAAGGAAAAAAATGCAAAGTATAGAATGTTTGAAAAATGTATTATTAATAGTGGAAAGTACATATTTTAGAACTGGACTGATCCGGTCACAGTCTAGTTTTGCCATGTTACTTGACCTCTCTAAAGGTAGTTTCCTAGCCTACAGAATGGAAACAGTCACATAACTGCCAGAGGTTTCCTTTGGTTGAGAAAATGTATGTACATTGCTTGACACAATCCCTAGCACAAAAATAAGACTCCGTAATAACTAAAAGCTGTTATGACCATTCTGAAAGCTGAGCCTGAGGGAGTGATTAGCATACACTGTGCAGTTGTAACTTCTTAACACATTAATTCATTTAATCTTCACGGCAGCTCCGTAAGGTCCATACTTTTATTAGTACAACTTACAGAAAGTAAAACTGAAGCATACACAGTTAACTCACTTGCCTAAAATAAGCTTAAGTAGAAGAACCAATATTTAAACCCAGGCGGTCTCTCTCTAGAGCCTTCTATGTTAGCCACTAACCTTGTGGTAGTGTTATCAAGTAAATGGGCTTGCTGTCTGATATGCTCAGAAGCCAATAGCCATGCACCAGCCTTTGGGAAAAGAAAGGTTTTACTGCAAAACTGGTCAGCAAGGAGACTGAGCGGGCTCAAATCTGTCTTCCTGATTTAGGGGTCTTGGACAAGTTTTAAGGGACCGAGAGGAAGGATTTAGTAATGCTGGGTTGGTAGGGTCTGGTTGGAAGGCTTGAGATTTGGCCATTTAAGGTGAAGTAGGTTGAGGTAGATTTGAGCTCAGATCTTCCTAGCCAATGAACCCATTGCTTCTGAAAGAGTTTTGCCATCCAGGTTCCAGGGATCTTCCTGTCTTCTTGGTTCTGAAGGGAGCAACCATTGATTCTAGGTGTTGTTAGAGGTCAAAGCTTTTGCTCTGTTGCACCTACAAGCTAACTCAACATTTTGTTATCAGCATAATAGAGCCATTTTGGGCTGATCCTGTGGTTACAAATCTTCCCCTTTTTGTTTGGTTTAATTTTCCATCTTGAGGGAATTGAGTGTCTACCACTCTAGCTACTTTTTGTTGAGAAGGGACATAGGTCTGGGTTTGAGGAAAGAAATTGTTTCATATTTCATTGTAAATATTCACAGGTCCTGGGTTGTGGTCAAACAGGTGGATCAGCGAATTTTGATATTTAATAATTATTCATGAATGGGGAATTGATTTAAAAATACAAGATAGACAACAGGTACAGACCTTGAGAGAAGGAAGAGGAATCTCACCATATACAGAAATGTAATTTTTCGTTTAAGTGGACCCTCAAAAATAGATCTCATTCCTGATTAAAACAGGTTGTTTATATATTACATCCAGGTTTGTTAGAGAACACTAGAAGTGTTCAAGTGGTTTTTGGCATAATATTATTTGGGTGGGTCTCAACTGTTTTAGAAGTTTTAATGTAAACACAGCATGACGTATTAGTCAAAGCACAAACAACTCTTTGTTTAGCCAGTATATAACCTAGAGTAATTTTATTATCTAGTATTACTTTAGCCAAAGCACCTAACTCTCTCTGTTGAGCCGCCATGGCCAATGTGGTCTCCTTGGCAAGCTTTTTCAGGGAGATAGAAAGGTTTTTTAATCATATGTTTATGAGAAGCAACTCCCTGCCATGGCAACAGAGTATGTCTAAAGAAATATCCTACACCATCTGGTGGGCCACCTCGTAAATATTTATCTGGGAGGATGTTTAGCATAGATCTTTCAGCCGTTGTGAACAATTTTATGGTGTTAGTCTAATGCCTAGCATCATTAATGTTATAGACAGCGAAAGGAGTGACTAAGTACACTAGTAAACAGATGTCTCTGAGGCGTCAGCTGTCAAGGCATTCATAGTCCCAGGGCTGGCCATTTGTTTCAGAGACAAAAGACGTATCCTGAGGACGCACATAAAATACCAACCATGTTAACATTTAAGTTCTCAGTTTGGGGAATTTTACTTTGGACTTGATCAAACTAAAAGCCAGAGTAGAGTAGAGTCTAGAAAGAGTTATCTAACTTACAAATTGGTAGGGAAGAGGGCAATCCTTGAAGTTATACTAGGTTCTTTTTATTTAAATCTTGATGTAATCATGTAGATCTACAGTTTGAGGACATGCCAGTGTATCTCTCCTGGACCAGAGGATAGAAAACAGGAAGTGGAACGTAGGTGTGTCAAGTAAACAGATGATTTTTGTTTCTGCATTAGCCAATGTCTGGCTTCTGTGAGCATAGAAACCTTTATCCTCAGTTTTTTAGCTATTGATGTAGGTGTCCTTGCAGGGGATGCTAATGGAGAACAGGGAGCTAACAATCCTCTACCAGCAAATCTGACCCCATAGGTTATACCTATGGGTTTTTGATCATAGGTCACCAGAAAATTAGGCACTTTAGAGAAGATGGTCACAGAGATAAGCAGCGGATCAGCACAATCAAGTGCAGAGGAAGGTTTTGGATGACATTCTAACATTTAGATAGATTTTGTGAGGTAGGTAGGGATTGGGACATTTTTATTAAGAAATTTTCTTTTTGGTGGGGTGTGGTGGCTCATGCCTATAATCCCAGCACTTTGGGAGGCCAAGCTGGGTGGATCACTTGAGGTCAGGAGTTTGAGACCAGCCTGGCCAACATGGTGAAATCTCGTCTCTACTAAAAATACAGAAATTCGCCAGACGTGCTTGCTTGAACTCAGGAGGCAGAGGCTGTAAGTAAGCTGAGCTCACGCTACTGCACTCCAACCTGCATGACAGAGTGAGACTCTATCTCAAAAAAAAAAAGAAAATTAAAAAAAGAAATTATATTTTTATGTTGAGGTTGGGCAAGCAAAAGGATATAAAACAATATAATAGAGAAAAACTGTGGGCATTTTTAACAGAGGAAATGGTTTTGTTTCCCTGGGAGCAGCTATTTGGCTGACAGAAAGAAAAGAATCAGAATAAAATAAACTCTACCCAAGGAAGTGCTCTAAGGTCCTAAATAATATTTTTGAGGTTAAATCAAGGAGGTAGAGATGATTAATTTAATAGCATAGAATCACGTATATGACGACAAGGTAGAAATTTAGTTGCATTAATACAGGCTTGGTCTGATATCTTGGGCAAGCTTTTGCCTTTAGCTGTCTCCTATTTCTGTCCTCCCAGTTTCATCAGGTGGAGGTTGGTGTTAGAGACAGAAACAGATTTTTATTTATCTGGAGATCCAGGAGCCCTTTTGGTCTTACTGGATTTTTTGAAAAGTAACTTAAGATTAGTTACGAGTTTCCAAGAGTGTTCCTGGGTGGAAAAGCTGGTTGTGGGCCTCCACAGCCATCTGGTGTCTGCTCAGTCTGGTCCTTTGGTTTTACTTATCTATGAAGGGTATGACCTGTTTTAGAATTTTATAGGGGCCAAGAGAAATATTCTGAAAATGGGAATAACTTTTACCCATGAATGAATTTAGGGCCTCAAGCCTCCTATCTTCATTGCTAAATGGATCACTAAAGGAACTTCATAGGGCCTATTCTATTTGGACTGTAGCTGGTCTTCATGGTGGTGATCTTTCTAGGTCTTAAGTTGCACTCAGTTTCCTGGACTTAGACGATGTGAAGGAACATCTACAGGAAACCTTAAGATAGCTAGAAGTGTAATTATGTATAGCAGATGAAGTTGTACCCAGAGACTGTACGTTTTATAGCATCTAATGCATTTACATTATGATCATTTCCAAGATTGAAATAACATTTAGTCTTAAGAAACGATGTCTCACATAGAATTGTGTAGGGGCTAACCCAGCGCTTGCTTTTAGGGGCCAATCTTACTCCAAGCAGGGCAAATGTCAAGACCTTATCCTGTGTTAAATTGGTTTTTGACACATTTTGGCAAGTGTATTTTTTAAGAAACTGTTTATCTTTTCAGTCTTTCTCGTAGACTGGAGACTGGAAGAGATACATAATTTCCACTGCATCCTAAGTGCTCCATAAACTTCTTATGTAAGTCTGTTATCTCTGTTGTCACTTTGAATTGAAGTTGGCAATCCAAAGTAAGGAATTACGTCTTTTAATAAAGCTTGAGTTACCTCAGATGCATTTTTTTGTTTGACATGGAAGGACCTTGACCCATCTAGTGAAGGCATCTACAAGTACCAACAGGCATCTATCGTTTCCTCCAGCTCTTGGCATAACTGCAAATTCTGTTTGATAATCTTGTCTTGTTTCTATTCCTCAGGTTTAGATCTCTTCACCTGCTGGAGGTGGCCTGTCTTTGGATTCTTTGTAGCACAAATCAGACAATTTTGGACAATCTTTCAGATAGTCTTTTGTATGTGTAACCTGACAATAAACTTTGGTAACTAATGATAGGTTGTGTTTCTTCTATAATGAGTTCTTTGATGTAACTGGAAAATAATCCTTTATCAAATGCTCAGGGACAAGCACTATGCCTTGTTCACTGTAAATCTAGGTTTCTTTGGTTGTTTTATACTGTTCCCTATCCACGTCTTGAGTACGAGTAAGAAATCTCTACTGATTTGCTCTTTCTAGATTTACCTTTGAGTACTGGGTTAAATAGGGTCAGAGTCATACTTGGAATTAGTACCAGAGCCTTTGTTTTAGGCTCTTTGGTCCAGGCTCTATGTTTTTCTGCCTGACCAGCTAGATTACTGCATTAGTTATCTAGCCATCAGTTTTTTGGTGTCCCGGGCAGTGCACTATGGCCATTTTTTGGCAGCAAAATGGAGTCTAAGAAGTCTAATATCTCTCTTGTATGTTGAATTTTTTTATGAGATTATTGAGTCTCTGTCTTTTTATATGGCTCCATTTGCATGACTACCAAAAAGACATGTTTGGAGTCTGTATAGATGGTTACCTTTTTCTTTGTCCTGAGATGTGAAGCTCATGTGAGGGCATGAGTTCGCCTTTTTCGGCAGAGATACCAAATAGGAAAGCCTCAGCTTTGAAGATTTTCTGGTAAGTCACTACTGTATATCTAGCTTTTCAGAGATCCTGATCCATGAATCTGTTCACATTGGTGAACATTCCCAGGTCTGGGTATTTCAAAACTGATTTGTCAAGTCAGGCCTGTTCTTATAGAGCGTCTTCATGGATTTCAGGCAGTGGTCCTTATTCTACTTGTAATAAGGCAACTTGGAGGGTGTAAGCTTGTCTAAGAGACACCCTAATATTTACTCGTTCTGGTGAAAAATTATTGTGCATTTAATTTTGTTAGCAAGTCTTATCCCAGCAAAGGTATTGGACATTCAGGTATATATAGGAAGCTACGTTTAAATAGATTTTTCCTCTATGGCATTTGAGTGGCTGAAGGAAAGGCTTTCAAAGGTGTTTCTGGCCAGGCACGGTGGCTCAAGCCTGTGGTCCCAGCACTTTGGGAGGCCGAGGCGGGTGGATCATGATGTCGAGAGATCAAGACCATCGAGGTCAACATGGTGAAACCCCATCTCTACTAAAAATACAAAAAATTAGCTGGGCATGGTGGCGCATGCCTGTAATCCCAGCTACTCAGGAGGCTGAGGCAGGAGAATTGCTGAACTCAGAAGGCAGAGGTTGTGGTGAGCCGAGATCGTGCCATTGCACTCCAGCCTGGGTAACAAGAGCGAAACTCCATCTCAAAAAAAAAAGGTGTTTCCCCAGATACACCAGTAATAGCAGTGGTCTTTGGGAAGAAGCAGCTTTGTCTTGTGTTTGGGATAGAGTATGTAGCTCCAGGGTCAACTAGAAAATCTATGCATCTCTTTTTCCACAGCAATTGTCATCTGCACTTCTTTGTGGGAAATGTTGGTAGAGCTAATAGAGTGTATAGAAGTCTCTGGGTCTCATCATTACTGGTTGCTATTAGTAAGCTGTGGCATGTGGTGGGTTAACTTGTGGGGAATTTTACCTTAAAAGTCCATAGACAAGTATGTTACTAAAGTTTTCCATTTTGTAGAAGCTTATCTGAAATGACTGGAACAAGTTCCTGTACTAAGAAGGTGTTCTGGGTCTGTGGTGTGGTGACTATAGGTATTCCTCTTCAGAGAATCACCAATGGGCTAGATATGCCCTCTTTCATCTCTCAGAGGGTCCTTAACACCAGATGACATCGGGTTGCTTGAGATGTTGGCATTACCAAGGCCCCTTATGTGCTCCTTCTGGATGAGCTGTTGAAGTTCTCTCCAACCCAGGAATGGGGTATGTTTTTTCTTGTGGGACTGCCTATAAAATTACTTTATGTCGTAGGCCAATAGCCTCAACACCTCTGCCAGGCTTTTAGGAACACCCTAAAAGGGCAGGCGGAAGAAATGTGTTTCATCTTTGGAGTCCAAGGACTTTCATTTAAACAAACTTCTAATGAGGTTCTTGTCACAACCACAAAAAATTTTAACCTCTGTTAGGACAAATAATTATGCAAACCAAAAACTCACAGGCATAGACAAAGGAAAACCCAAACCAAGCCAAAGTGAGAGCGCTAACAGTTACTGAATCTCAGTATTGCACTTATTCTTTGGGACCCTACCCCAAAGCCAGGACTATAATAATCTAACCAGGATCTCCCTAGGGTGGGATTCAAATCCATGATGCTAGACAAAAATAGGACTCTATAGTCCTAGACCAAAGAAATTTAAGGTGTAAGCACATATTAACAACATATGAGTCCAAAAGACAGCTTATCCAGAAGCAGTTTCTTTCCTCAAAAGAGAAGGTAGCACTCAAGGAGCCTGAAACGTCATGACAGAGAATAACGACCCCACAGCTAGGCCTCTGGATAAACTGGTCTAGGTAGCACCACTCAGGGTCGGTGAAGAAGCTTTCGTCCCCACTGAGGGGTTACAGTGCCTTGGCAGGTGTTGGCCTCACATTGGGCACCAAGATTTGCTATCAAGCAAATGCATTTTCACACAGAAGCCAATAACTACGGCACCAGCTTTAGAGAAAAGAAAAGGCTTTATTGAAAAACCAGTCAGCAAAAAGAAAGGAGTTGGCTCAAATCTGTCTCCTTGATTTGGGGTGTAGCGGAGGTTTTAAGGGATCAGAGAGAAAGAGAATGGATTTAGAAATGTTGACTTGGTAGGGTCTGATTAGAGGACTCCAAATATAACTATCTATGGTAAGGTGTGTTGAGATACATTTTAACCTGGGATCTTCTGGGTCAGTGGACCCCTCACTACTGAAAGAGGTCTGGCTTTCAGGTTTCAGTCATGTCTTAGTCTTGTTTCTAAGGGGAGGAGTCTTTGGTTCTAGGTATTGTTAAAAGTCAAAGATTTTACTATTGCACATGTCTGGGCTATGTGATTTGCAGTTATGTAGCTGTTGGCAGTGTGGGAGAAGAGTGTTGTTTCTCTGGCCAGGAAGTAAATGAAATGTGCTGGTATCAGAGACTAAATTCATCACAGCACCAAGCAGCATCCTGCTTCTGGTGCAGCCATGCGCAACAGGCTTCTCTGCTGTGTGATCATTTGTCTCCTGAAAGCAGGTGAGTCCTGGGCACGGGTGAGGAGTCCCTGTCACTGAATTCACAGGATCTAACTATAAAATGTTTCTTCATGAAAGTCACATTAGTCTCCTTTTCCAGGCTCTGTCTTTATTTGATCACCCATTTTTCCCCCGAACAGACTTCAAGAATGCTATAGTTACACAATTCCCAAGACACAGAATTATTGGGACAGGAAAGGAATTCATTCTACACTGTTCCCAGAATATGAATCATGTTGCAATGTTCTGGTATCGACAAGACCCAGGATTTGGACTGAAGCTGGTCTATTATTCACCTGGCCCTGGCAGCATTGAAAAAGGAGATGTCTCTGAAGGGTATCATGTTTTTCGAAATAATATGACACACTTTCCCCTGACCCTGAAGTCTGCCAGCACCAACCAGACATCTGTGTATCTCTGCGCCAGCAGTTCAGCCACAGCACCGCACACCCACATCCTCTCTGCACAAAAAAAGGTGCAGACTACAGAGGAAAAGGCTGCCCTCAAAATTCTTCACCGCAAATAAGAGAAGTTTCCTCACAAGTATCAGACAAAAAGAGCCAAACTCTGTAAAATATTTGAAGAGATTTATTCTGAGTCAAACATGAGTGAGCATGGCCAGAGGCAGAAGCTCAGGAGGGCCTAAGAACACGTGTCCAAGGTGGTCAGGCTACAGCTCCGTTTTACACCTTTTTAGAGACATCAGACATCAATCAATACCTGTCAGCTGTACATTGTTTCAGTTGGGAAAGGTGGGACAACTCAAAGAGGGGGCTTCCAGTCATAGGTGGATTCAAAGACTTTTCAGACAGGCAGTTGGTTGAAAGAGTAAGTTATTATCTAAAGACTTGGAATCAGTATAAAGGAGTGTCTGAGTTGCGGGGACCAAGGTTTTCATTATGCAGATGAAGCCTCCAGGGAGCAGGCTTCAGAGAGAATAGACTGTGTTTCTTATCAGGCTTTAAAAGGTACTAGACTCCTAAGTTAATTCTCTTCTGGATCAGGGAAAAGACATGGAAAGGAAAGAGAATTATCTATAGAATGTAGATTTCCCCCATAATAGACAGCTTTGCAGGGCCATTTAAAAATATGTCAAAAATTACACTTTGGGGTAAAATATTTTGATTTTTTTTAGAGCCTGCTATCAGTCATGTTGATATTTTATTGCTACAAAGTATCTGTTTTGTCACTCTTAAGGTCTCCATATTAATATTATTGGCTGTCACAGAGAGACAATGAGATGTGCCCTTAGCTCCTCGCAGTCTCTTTCTGATCCCCTTGATCTTCAAACACACATCAAATCTGTCTCATGTTTGAAATCTCTCTGATCTCCACTTCTGCTTCAAAACAGAGAAAAACTCTGCTTTTAAAGGGCTTTGGTGATTAGGTTAGGCCAACCTGAATAGTATTTATTTCATCAAAGAATGTAACATAATCACTTGAATAACATCTTATTATATTTTTAGGCTCCATTCATGCTCAAGTGAAGGAGATTATACATGGGCATGAGTCATTAGAGGTCATTCTTGGAATTCTGCCTACCATACCAATAGGGATCAAATGCCAGGAAAGTCAGGAATAGAAATTCGGAAAGCATACAATCAAATATACTAAATTAGAATTCAAAACTACTCAAGAGATGGTTCAGAGTTTTGGCTGTGCAGTGGATCAAATTTTCTTACTACTGCTTAATCAAGGACACAGTACAAAAGTAGAATGAATTGGTCTTTATCAAAACAGAGCAAAGAGCATATCTAAAAAGGAAAGGCAAGAAGGTGGAATAGATCTGGCTTTTACTGGAGATTCAAGTAAAGAAACGGAATTGTCTTAGACCCTGAGTTAACAAAAGAGAAGAAAGATGAGACGAGAACCTTTGTCAATGAAAGAGCAGTGAAGTGGAAAGGCAGAATGGAGTGAGGGTGGAGAGCACGTTTCTGAAGAAAATAAACTTAGTTGTCAGATGAAAAGAGATAAATAATTAGCTTTGTCCTTACAAATTTTGAGGTAACTTATGGAAATACTTTTTCTTATCAGCTGATTAATTTGGGGGGAGGTAACACAATCCTTTGAAATTCCAGTGGGTAGAAAACTAGGCTCAACCTCCAGATAAAGCCTCAAAAAAGCAATGTCTATTGGAATCCAGTTAACAGGAGAACATCTACTGTGACTTTATTACCAGCAAGCTGGTGAAAACTGCCTGAAGAAGAACTATGGGATGATCCAGAAACTGATTAAAGTCTCAGAACAACAAACAGTTTCTCTTCTTGTGAATTAATTCACCCTTCCACAATTAAACAGAGATAACTCAGGGTACCTCAAACACTGATGAGCTTCACAGAAATGAATCGCCACCAATTCCATTGATGAAGAAAGATAAGCATATGAGGAAAGAAGAGGTACTTTCAGAGAGAAGAATTGTTGAGAAGGCAGCAGTCCCTTCTCCTTTCTCTTTCCATGAGGTAGTTGCTATTCGTTGCTCTATGATGGGGACTGTGAACACAAGAATCACCGCTCATGGATTAATGAATTCGAGATCCGTACCTTCCATTTTGATTCCGTATTTGAACTTAAATTTATTCAGGACACCAACTGAACACTTCTGCCTAACGTTAAAACTCATATCGTATTTCCCTCCCAAGCTGCATTTCCTCTGAATTCCTGACTTGATGGATTGAGTTATTTATTTGTGCAATATATGAACACAGAGAGTTATGCCTTATTTGCCTTGGACACCCAATTTGCATGTAAGCCCTTTCATTTCTAACTCCTAAATATCTTAGTTCTTTTTTTATTATCTCAATCACTGCAACCACTGCCATGTTTATGCCCTTTTTACCAGCTTACCAAATAAATATAAAAGATCTCATTAATAGCTCTAGTTCCTTATTAATCTTCATTCCATCTAATTTAGTATTAGTATTATACCCAAGTATAATCTTCCAAAGTACAAAAATCTCTTTCAATCACTCCTTCTGCAGCATCCTTCAGTGGCTCCCCATGGTCTACAATATATACAATCTAAGTTTATTAAAATGAAAAAATCTCATGACTATCCCTTTAATATTTTGAAAAAAGGAAAATTAGTCCTTTACCAGAAAAAATAGCAACATATTATAATGTCAAGTTCACACTAGAGTCTAGGATGGTGACAAGAGCTCTACATTTTTCTTCTTGAGTCACTTGCATATCCTCCCACAGTAAGACCACTAGAGCTGGTGTATTAGTCTGTTCTCACACTGCTACAAAGAATACTCGAGACTGGGTACTTTATAAAGCAAAGAGGATTAATTGCTTCACAGATCCACAGTGCTGGGAAGGCCTCAGAAAACTTACAATCACGGTGGAAGGCAAAGGAGAGGCAGGGACCTTCTTCACAGGGTGGCAGGACGGTGTGAGTGGCAGCAGGGGAAATGCCAGATGTCTATAAAACCATTAGATCTCCAGAGACTCACTCATTATGACGAGAACAGTATAGGGTAAACTGCTCCCATGATTCAATTACCTTCACCTGGTCCCACCCTTGACACATGTGGATTATGGAGATTACAATTCAAGGTAAGATTTAGGTAGGGACACAGAGCCAAACCCTGTCAGTTGGATACTGAGGAGGGCATACTGCATTAATCATGCCTTCTTATTGTCTGTATTTTCCATGTTTTGACATCCATATTTTCTGATGTTTTTACCTCTGGGAACTTGCTGATCTTGGAAAGACTGACCCTCTCAGGGTTAGCTAATTCCTAAGGATAGCAACCTAGAGCATGCCTTTCATATTAGATCAAGCAATCCAAAACACCTCCTTTATTGGGCTCTCATACTCTGAGCTCCTATTTTCCTACCGTAATTACCACAGGGCCAGGTACTAAACAACTTGAGATAATCCCTGCACCTTGGAACCTGCTCAAATTTTTCAAACTATCCAATGCTAAACCTACTTAGCCTGCTACCATTCCTCACTCAATCATTCAGTGAAAACCACAATAAAGGTTCTTGCCAATGTTTCCTGTCACTCCTTATATCTTCTGTCCAACTGTTGTGATTCCTATTGCTATCTTTTTTTTCCAACTAGGTCTTGAGCTCTCTCTTTTTAGACTAGCCCTAAACCAATATAGCCACTCTCTAGGAGACCTCTGTCTCAGCGGAGGGGGAGTTAGATTTAGGTGTGAGTGTCAGGTGAGACACAGTGAGGAAGTGAAAACAAAAATGTGTGAAAGAAGAAATTTATTACTCACAGAAATCAAAGAGGTTAGAGGGGCCTATGAGAAGAGTGAGGATGGCAGGGAGCTCATCCAGTTCGGGCAGGTAAGGCAGGAGGGGGTGAGGGAGGGCCTGTGGAACTATGCCTTTATTAAGGTCCACGGGCATTATTCCTTAGGCTTTCCTGTGGGGGTCATGGGTCAGTAAAGTAAAATGTTACTTTAAATAAAACATTCCAGAAAAAGGAAACTTACTTGCAGTAGCATTGGCCATCGTTTTTTTGTTTGTTTGTTTTGTTTTTTTGTTTTGTTTTTTTTTTGTCAGAGTCTTGCTCTGTAACCATGCTGAAGTGGAGTGGCATGATCTCGGCTCATTGCAACCTCCACCTCACAGGTTCAAGTGATTCCCCTGCCTCAGCCTCCCAAGCAACTAGGACTACAAGTGCACACCACTATGCCTGGCTAATTTTTTGTGTATTAGTAGAGACAGGGTTTTACCATGTTGGCCAGGATGGTCTTGATCTCCTGACCTTGTCTGCCTGCCTCGGCCTCCCAAAGTGCTGGGATTACAGGTGTGAGCCACTGTGCCCAGCCCAGCCATTAGGTTTTATCATGGTCAGCAGCTCTGGAGTGTATTGGGTCAGGGGAATGAGAAATAGACCATATAGCCACCAACCTTACAGGGAGGGGAAGTTTCAGCTGGGCAAAAGGTGACAAGGTATGACTGGGTTTCAAATAATTTGTTTCAGTCCTTAAAAAAAAAAAAACTCGGGCTACAGGCAATGGCTCACATCTGTAATACCAGTACTTTAGGAGGCTGAGGCAGGTGGATCACACTGAGGTCAGGAGTTAGAGACCAGCATGGCCAACACGGTGAAAACCCGTCTCTACTAAAAATACAAATATAAGCCAGGCATGGTGGTATGCCCCTGTAATCCCAGCTGCTGGGGAGGGTGAGACAGGAGAATTGCTTGAAACCAGGAGAAAGAGGTTGCAGTGAGCTGAGATCATGCCATGGCACTCCAGCCTGAGTGACAGAGCAAGACTCCACCTTAAAAAAAAAAAAACAAAAAAAAAAACTGGGCCTGTATGGCCCTGAATAGTGTGCCATGCCCCTTCTTCTTGGGAATTGTAGCTAACAAACTGTATTTTCAGTGGCAGCTGCCTCTGATCCATGAGCTCTACCATCCCTGAATAACAACACTCTTATTCTAAAACATTTGCTTCTTATGAGTAGGAAGAATGGATCAGTGCTTCAGAATCTCAGACACATTCAGAGGAGAAGGTGAAAAAAATCAAATGACCAGATCATATCCAGCTTGATTGAAACACATGCAATATAATCACCCCTTTGTCTCTATGTCTTCACCAGCTCTTCCAGTACACCTGTGTATAGTATGCTGACAAATTCTTCTTCAGTCTGTTAAATAATTTTCTACTTTCCTACATCGTGGTGAACCAGGAGAGCCGTGGGTGTGGTGGAAAGTGGCAAGGGGTTAAATCCATCTAGGAAGGAGATGGGTGGGTGAAAAAAATAGTTTTACATATACAAAGGTTTCTATGATTACAAACCTAGTATGAAATCCAGCCACACCTACCACGCACAGTCCCACTTGCTGTAAGCAACGCTGAACCCTATCTCCAAACACGCTGTGCACAGTATTTCCCTTACATGGCACATCTGCAAATTTATTCTGCACTTTCAAATATAACTTAAAAAAATAGCACTATGTGAAATATGCTGTTTTCCCAAAAAGATTGTAGACTCTTTCCTCTGTATTCTCCGTACCTTACACAATTCTCCCTTTCTGCAAATACCAGATTATCGTGTTTATTGGTATAGTGATCTTACCATGGGCCTACAAAATCTCTGTGGTCAAAGGACATATATTTCCATTATTCCTTCCCCAGAATCTTCTCCTATGCATGGCACCCATGTTTAATGAATGATTAGACACAATTAATATAGGGGTGAGGAGGCTGACTTTTGTGTTTATGCCTCTATTCTCAGGTGTGAAACAGCACCTGACATTTAACAGGTGTTCATTATGTGTCTGTTAAAAAAAGAAACCAAAAAAAATCAGCAATGTCTACAGTGATTTGATCCTGGGTTTGCCTCTTCTCTCCTTCTTCCAAAGTATATTCCTTAAATTTAACCACCCCTGCCTTCATTTTTTGTCTAAGGGTTACTGGTGGGTAGGATAACTCTGAAAGATGTCTAAGTTTTAAACCTCAGAACCTGTAACTATGTTACCATACATAATAGAAGATAATTAAGTTTGTAGATAGTTAAGTGTGCTAATTAGCTAACCCTGAGGCAGGAAGATTATCCTGACTTGCAGGTGGCCTAAATGTAAACACAAAGGTACTTAAAAGTGACTATGGTGAGAGTGATGTGACAATTCTACCTGCTGTTGCTGGCTGAAAATGATGAAAGGGGCCACAAGTCAAGGAATGTGGGAGTCCTCTAGAAGCTAGAAGAGAAAAAACAAACAAACAAATATATTCTCTCCTAGAGTCTCCAAAAAGCAAAGTGCCAATGAGACCCATCCTGGACTGCTAACCAAAATAATTGTAAGATAATAAGTTTGTGTTGTTTAAAGCCACTAAGCTTGCAGTAATAGGGTACAGCAGTAAGAGAAAACTATTATAAGGCTCTATTTCCAAGCAGCTGAAAAAAGGCAGCTGATGAAGGAAGTCATGCTGGGAAGTAGCCTGAAAGGCAAAAGCACAAAAATAGGAGTTTGAATCAGATGATTCCACTTTCAAGGGTGGATTTTTCAGAGACACGTGAACCAGAGCAACTCCATGTTAAACAGGAGCTGGGTAAAATAAGGTTGAAATCTACTGGGCTGCATTCCCAGATGATTAAGGCATTCTAAGTCACAGGATGAGACAGGCAGTCAGCACTAGATACAGGTCATAAAGACCTTGCTGATGAAACAGGTTGCAGTAAAGAAGCCAGCCAAGACCCACGAAGAGTGACCTCTGGTCATCCTCACTGCTACACTCCCACCAATGCCATTACAGTTTACAAATGCCATGGCAACATCAGGAAGTTACCCTCTTGGTCTAAAAAGGGGAAGCATGAATAATCCATCCCTTGTTTAGCATATGAACAGGATAAAACCATAAAAGTCAGCAACAACCACCCCTCAAGGCTGCTCTATCTATAGTGAAGCCATTCTTTTATTCCCTTATTTTCCTAATAAACCTGATTTCACTTTATGCTATAAACTCCCCCTGAATTCTTTCTTGCGTGAGATCCAAGAACCCTCTCTTGGGGTTTTTGGATAAAGAGCCTTTCCTGTAACTGCTTTCTGGTGACGATGAAGGGACTATAGTGAGGAAACCCTGGAATCAAAATAACTTTGGGTAAGTGTTGGGGTCCCATAACATGTTCCTGGCAAACCCTGAAGGAAAGCTGCTAAGGAGACCTCCCCACAACCCAAGGAAATAGACCGTAGCACTGATGACTTTGGGTAAGCGGTGGAGAACCTACCCGGGTAAAGAATGGGATTGTGATGGAGGCCCAATAGGGAAGTCAGAGTCTCTCCTAAGGCAGAGTGGGTTAAAGTCCCTTCTTAATAAAAGATAAGACTTGAATGACTTTGGGATAGAGTCCTTTTCTAAGATGTAGGGGCTTAGTGGCCCCTCTCAGAAAAATCCCTCTTGGTAAAATCCCTCTCAGTTAAGAATAGGTTTTGCACTACGGGATGTTAACTGCTATTCTGTTTGGATTAACCTGCCTTGAACTCCTTGCTGACAGCTGTGGTGACAGGATTAGGCATGTATAGGATCATGGGACATGGGGAACTATTTCCTTCCTAAAAGGGAAAACTTGAGAGCCGATGGAAAACGTCCCTTCACAACCATCAAGCAGCCACTTGAACTGTTGAGTGTCTCTGCAATGGGTGGGTCTTCGGCCTCTGAGTGCCTTGCCTTCCCAACCCTGCCTCAGGCAATGCTTTCCTCTTTCTCTTTCTCTCCCCATCTGTCTCTCTTTCTCTGTGCAAACTGGTTGAATGAATGGTAAAAATCACTGTTTATCTCCTGTAAAGTTTTGATTAATGGAAAAAAGGATTTGTGAGGCTAGACATAAGTTGTAGTGAATCTGGTGTGCTTTGTGTGTTTTTCTGTATTGTTCTGTCATAAAGAGGGGTACTTTATGATAAAACACTAGTTTAGGACACCTGTAAACTCACTTTTCAAGACAACTCAGCAAATTGGTCAGTTACAAACTTCGCTGCAGGTTCCTAAAAAAAAAAAACTGAATGAGGTTTCCTTCTTGTCTTGTATATCCTTGGGAGCTTGAAGCTGTAACCATGTGGCCACATTTTCTCTTTTCACAATGGAAGTCTGTGTTCAGGGTTCTAGTCCTATCTCAGGGGATGCGTTTTTGTATCTTCTTCTGTGTGTATTTATGTGTATTATGTGTGTGATGTTTATTTCTAAAAGAGCATTGATTAATGGAGTTAACAATAATGAGAGCTTAAATCTAGTATTTTGTCAAAAAAGTAAAAAGTGTAATGCCTTTTAGTTCTTGTGACTTAGCAGTTTTCCAGAAATAAAAACAGTTTTAAAGATTATCAGTAAAATAAAAATATCTTCAAAAAGGTAAACATTTGGCTTAAATTAGGCAGGTCAAATATTAAACTGCTAAATGCTTGAAGGTCATAAATGACTTCTTTAACTTTTGAAAATTTTTCCATTCACTTACCTTGAAGCCATTAGATTGTAGATAAGACCTGCAACTTGTGTAAAGAAAGTGAAATATATTTTTGGTAAAAAATATATATATAAATGTAGACTTTATTTATATGTATATATATGTATATGTGTGTGTATACATATATATAGAGAGAGAGAGAATTGTGGGAATTCAGATTTTTGTCTACATTAAAGTATTAAAGAATCATTTCAAGTTAGGATAAAGCTGAGTATTCAAGCAAGCTGTGGAAATCTTGTGAAAAAATAATTGTATAAGAAATTGTGTGGATATTGGCTAAAATTAAAAGGGTATTATTCAGTTACTCTGGAGACTGGACAGTGGAATAAAAGCACTAATCTGCTCTTTAAAAAAAAAAACTTGTAAAGGCTTATAAAAGTTTTATAAAAATCTTACCTTATGGTCAACATAATTAAGACTGAATACATTTGTCTATAAAGTTTTACTAAGAATTGGGTTTGACATCAATAATGTATGAATGCAACAGTGACATTTGGCTTATTTAATATTACAATCATACAAAAAGCATTATCAAATACAAAATGGTGTTTGGTTTTTGGGGGGCTGTATTTGCATAAATGTGTTATTGGTACATGTCCCACAATCATAAAAAACTTCTATAATTCTGATATGTCTTAGTGTTTATTATTAACAATTGTTAATTAAAATCATCACGTGCCACAGAGGCAACCAAATTTTTCTAGTCAATTTTGGCTTTAATTGTATCTGTCCTAAGACTTTGTTGTCCACAGATAATTATTGTCTCATTTTGGTCCCCTTTAAAAAGTGGTTTAAAATCAACTGTAGGCATCTATAGTGCTCTGAAATGCAGGTTTTCTGATAACTTTGGACATTGTGACATCAGAACAGAGGAAAACCTTTCAGCACTCAGGGAGAGCTGAAATGTGCATGAATATCAAGCAGAACAGAAGTTAACTTCATGGACTAAATTAGCAAAAGTCTAAAGTAATATTCTTAAATTGTTGAGTAAAATATTGCCAATCTTTTTTGTTTCAAAGTCAAGGAAACTTTTCTTTTGAGCTACTATAGCTTCTAGCAATCAAGTAAAGTATACTTGTGTGAACAAAATTGAGAACATATTTTATCTTTACCTGATTTCTCCAGATTTGGGGAATTAGTTGTGAGTATTCTTAATTTATGGCAATAGAGTTATTTGCATGAGTGCAATAAGAATCTGCTTTCTTTTGTAATAGGACACAATTGGAGCAACTGGTTGTTTTGCCAAGGCTTTGACAAAATGGTGTACTCTCCTTTATGGGATCAAACTTGACTTGCCAAGTCAATAAAAGGCCTTTGGGGAGCTGGCCTCAGACCTTTGCTACAACAGTCCCTGTACATGATTTCTGACCTGTGGTAAGTAAACAATGTCACTTTCTAACAGATCCAGGAGCCCCAAGTTATCTTGGGATCCCAAGAGGAGAGGAATTTACTCAACTCATAGATATTTGAGGGTACAAACTCATGGTAGGGCTCAGTCTTATCTAAGATTCCTTCTAAGAAACAAAGTTCCATCAAACCCAATGTTAAAAGTCAATATGAAAAATAATTATTCTTGCTGCACTTTATACAAATAATCAGGCCAAGTATAATAAAGCAAATTAGTCTTACTATGACTTGTTTTTAGTAAAAATGGGAAACAGGAGAGAGAATATGTTTCAAGAACTATGTTACACTTGTCATTGAATTCTAGTCTCATCAGTTGTTAAATTTGTTTCTACAGTTTAGGCTAGCCCTGCTTATTTCTGCAAACCAAACAGTGACCTCTGCCTGCTACTCTGAAAAAACAAGACATTTTGTCAATGTAAAAATCTGGATCAGTATTCTAATTCTGGGCATGTATTGGAATTGGATAGTCACCTCATGTCAGCTTGGTTCCAGTAGTTGCCCAGTTCATGAAGAGCCTTCTAATTTAGTTTACTTGGAATAATTTTGCTTATTTTGTTATATTGCTGTTTTACTTTTTATGTAGGAATGGAGTCCAAGCTTACTAAACATTTTCTTAAACTGAATTCTTAGTAATCTTTCAGATATCACCTTTGTCAGGACTCGAGAGTTCTGAATGGCCCTCACCATACTGAAGCTTTCTGACTGAGTTCCTCCTCTATACCCTGAACACAAGAGACCCTAATAGTTAGGAAGGAATATCATTGCCCCTATTCAGCCTAAAGAAGTTACGGTAGATGGATCTTTGTCCCTCTACAATCTTAGGATTAAGGGTTCTCTTATAAAAGGGAAGGGGGAAATGTCTAAGATATATGAACTACGGCAACTTCATCCTGAACAGACATTGAGTAAAATAAGGCTGAACTGCATTCCCAGACAGCTAAGATATTCCAAGCCACAGGATGAGATAGGAGGTCAGCACAAGATACAAGTGTTTAGAACCTTGCTGATAAAACAGGTTGCAGTAAAGAAGCCAGCCAAAACCCAGCAAAACCAATATGGCCATGAGAGTGACCTCTGGTCATCCTCATTGCTATACTCCCACTAGCACCATGATAGTTTACAAATGCCATGGCAATATCAGGATGAAATCCTATATGGTCTAAAAAGGGAAGGTATGAATAATCTACCCCTTGTTTAGCATAAAATCAAAAAATAACCATAGAAATATGCAACCAGCAGCCCTCAGGATTGCTGTGTCTTTGGAGTAGCCATTCTCTTATTCCTCTTTCTTTTTTTTTTTGAGACGGAGTTTCACTCTTGCTACCCAGGCTGGAGTGCAATGGCGTGATCTCGGCTCACCGCAATCTCTGCCTCCTGGGTTCAGGCAATTCTCCTGCCTCAGCCTCCTGAGCAGCTGGGATTACAGGCACATGCCACCATGCCCGGCTAATTTTTTGTATTTTTAGTAGAGACGGGGTTTCACCATGTTGACCAGGATGGTTTCAATCTCTTGACCTCATGATCCACCCACCTCGGCCTCCCAAAGTGCTGGGATTACAGGCTTGAGCCACCGCATCTGGCCTTATTCCTCTTTCTTAATAAAGTTGCTTTCACTTTACTCAGACTCCTCATGAACTGCTTCTTGTACAAGATCGAAGAACCCTGTCTTGGAGTCTGATTGGGACCTTTTACTTGTGACAGATTCTACCAGTTTCTGCTCTTGCAGGTTTCATTTCTACAAGTTCCTCATCTGTACAGGTTTAGGATTAGAATGTTCCAGCAGAGAGCCCTACAGCTGTTTCTATCCTCAGAGAGAGCATTCATCATCTTGGGAATAACTCCTTCCTTTCCTGCAGAATAATGTGCATGGACCCAGCTAAGTAGCACTCAGTCATAAAGGTGCTGCCACTGAGAAAAGTAAGGATGTTGTAACAAAAAAATGTAGAAAGTGACCCTCTGAACAGCAAGAGAGTAGAAACCATTCTTGTGATCATAAATTTCAGAAAGGAAGCTCACTCACTGTCCAGCTTCCTTCCCACACAATGGAAGCACACAAATGGAAACCATTTTGTACAAGAAATTAGCACATTGCCCCTCAGAAGAATTATACCCTATGATGTCTGTTTCTGTAGGAGCATCTAGATAAGCAGTTAAAACTATGTGCCATTCACAAAAATCTATACATGAAACATGAATGTTTAGCAAATGAACACAGTTAGAACAATATATGTTTCCATTTAAGATGCCAACCTGGGTACAAGTACACATGCAGTTTGACTAAAATTGCTGTAATAATGTAATAAGCTAAAAGGAAAACTAAAGGTAACAGATTCCTGCTGTTGATATGGAAATCACACTTTTAGCATGTAAACAAAGCCAATCCTGCTTGGGAGGTTCACCCTGAGCCTGCAAGAAATGTGGGGAGACAGTCTGGGATGCCTGGATGTTACAGGTAGTTAGATAGGCATGAGAAGGCTCCCTTCCCCTCACAGACCAGGAATGTCAGACGATCTGCTGTTGATTCAGAGATAATCACATTGCCTCTCTAAAAATGATAATTCAGCAGCCTGAGCCAGGGAGAGACAATCTCCTGCTGATCCACAGCTGTTAACATTAACATGACAATTGAAGGCAGGCACCAGGGAGAAGCATATAGGGCTGCCAATAAAATCTCAGGTATCTGGCAAGTGAACCCAGGCATGCACACTGAGAGACAAAATGGTGGTGTATGACCTTCCAGGGGCACTTCATCAGAAAAAGGAAGAAAGCCTCAGATGTGCACACACACAACTTCCTAAACACACTGCTCATGCTCACTTCCCAAGCGTAAGGAGGGTACCGCATTCAGGCAGCCTGTCCTAAGGGAAGAATCATGAGAAAAGGGCACAGGACGGCAGCCTATGAAGTCCTAGGATCAAGGCTGAACACCACACTTGTTCTTCAAGTCACCTGCTTGGATCTCTTCCAAGTGCTTTTTATTTTCTTTCCTGTTCTAAAGCCTTTTTAATAAGCTTCCACTCCTGCGGTGAAACTTGCCTTGGCCTCTTTTGCTGCAGTATGCCCCTCAGTGGAATTTTCTTCTGAGGAGGCAAGAATCGATGTTGCTGCAGACCAGCAGGGATTCACTGCTGATAACTCAGATACCTTCCACCAGTAACTTGGGATGACAGCCAGCAAGAGACAACACCAATAATCGAAAGTGTATTAATTCTGTTTTAGGTGTAGAAATTGGAGTGATTGGAAAACAATTCCTAAAAGAAATGGAAAAGTCAAATCGTTGAACAGTAAATTCGCCATCATATCTAACATCAAGCATGGAGAGAAATTGAAATATTTACACATCATGGTTGAAAGTGCAGAATTTGCAGTCAGACAGCTTCTGACACTTAGTAGCTTTAGAAAGTGACTTAAGCCCTCTAAGCCTTCAGTTTTCACATCTATAAAATGAAGTAAATGATACAAGCCTCTCAGAAGTGGGGTGAGCGTTGAATGAAACACTATGCGAGTAGTTCAACACAGAGACCGGCACAGACATGACAGTCAGGGAAGTATTGTGATAGAAGTGGCAGTAGGGAAAATATTTTGAACAGTTGTATGCACGGCAATCTTTTCACCTCTTTATTCACAGCAACTGATTTAATTGCTACAACAAGTATGTAAGATAAGTACTTTTTTTTTTTTTTAAGACGGAGTTTCGCTCTTGTTGCCCAGGCTGGAGTACAATGGTGTGATCTTGGCTCTCTGCAACCTCTGCCTCCAGGGTTCAAGCGATTCTCCTACCTCAACCTCCCAAGTAGCTGGGATTATGGGCATGTGCCACCACACCCAGCTGATTTTGTATTTTTGTAAAGACAGGATTTCTTCATGTTGGTCAGGCTGGTCTTGAACTCCTGACCTCAGGTGATCCGCCCATCTCAGCCTCCCAAAGTTCTGAGATTACAGGCATGAGCCACTGTGCCTGGCCATTAAGGTACATACTTTTATTATTTCCATTGTTTTTGACTGAATTATGCTACCCTCTTCAATTCATATGCTGACGTCCCAAACCCCAGCGCCCTATGATGTGACAGACTATATTTGAGATAGGGTCTTTACATAGATAATTAAGTTAAAATGAGTTCATTAGGGTGGGCCGTAATCCAATATGGCTGGTGTCCTCATCAGGAGTTTATGACACAGACACACACAAAGGGAAACCAGAAAACAGATACAGGGAAAAAAAATCATTATTGCAAGCCAAGGAGAGAAGCCTCAGAAGAAACCAACTTGACAAATTTTAAAAGATGTCTTTTGGAGAACAAAACTGTGTTAGAAAATATGTAGAACAGAAAAAAACAATTTCTTCTAGAACTGAAGTGCATGTCTTCCTAAGACTCTGTGAGGAAAAGACCTAATCTGGAGAAAAGCTGTTGGGGCACTCATCTGTGTGTGGCCTGTGGCTCACAGGGGCAGGTATTCTCAGAAAGCACATGGGAACATCACGGTCCTGGTGTGTCCAGGCTCTGGGAACAGGCTCTTCCACATGGCTTTCACATGGGGTTCTTGGTGGGCTATGTTGTCACTTTCTGCATCCTTTTTCTAAGGGCTCATGAATGTCAAAGTAGCGCAGACCCTGAGTAACAAAGTATCACCACTTCTCGAAGGTCCCCAAATATGTCTCCACTGCTGACTCACTCTTGCATCTTCATCTACAACGGTCACTCTAACTAGGATACCATTTCTCTCTCTGGTATTCATCTGTTCTTGCAGCTGCCCTCTTTCTGCAGAGGGCAGCTGGCTGTGCAGTGCTGATAAACCTGGTCAGAGAAGCAGGAAACTTGTAACGGAATGTTTTCAGATTATCAACCAGACCAAACGTTCTGGAATCCATAAGATCCAGGGCTCGGGATAAATTTAGTCTATTAATTACTCCTCTGAAGTTGGCAGCTTTGAAAAAGATGCCCTGAGTCAGCATAGTCATTCCAACCAAAAAAAGGAAAAACTAATCATCTTCCCCAACTCTTAAATCATCCAGCACTAACCAGACATCTGTATCCCTCCGCAGCAGCAGTCTATCAGGGCAGCCACGTCCTCACCGAGTGGATATGTCAAAGCCCAGGGGCGCAGCGACCTGCCCTATGAGCCCCCACATACACTCAGGATGCCCCAGAGACTCTGCACTCTGATAATACTCGTTCCTTTACTGTTCTCATTCTAATTACTCTCACACATTTGGCCACAGATTTTTGGTCTCGTGGTTGTATTAGCTTTCTGTTGCTACTATACAAATTACCACCCATTTGGCAGCTTAAAACAATACAAATGTATCATCTTACAGTTCTATACTTCAGAAACCAACATAGGTCTCACCCAGCCCATACCAAGGTGCCGGCAGATCTGCTTTCCTTTCTGAAGGCTCTAAGGGAGAACCAATTTTCTTACCTTGTTGCTTGCTTTCTCTATCTTCAAAAGCAGCGTGTTCTGTTGCTCTGACCCTACTTCCATACTTACTTACAGCTCCCTCTAAACACTGCCGGGAAAGGTTCTCCACGTTTAAGGACGTGCGTAATTAATTGGATCCACCTGGATAATCCAGGAAACGCTTCCTATCACAAGGTCAGCTCATTAGCAGTCCTAATTGCACCTGCAGCCTTAATTCCCATTTGAGATCTAACTGAACACAGTTAACAGGTTGCAGTGATGATCAGCACTTGGACATCTTTGAGAGACCATTCTGCCAACCACTGCGATATTCCACTAGAGGGCACTAACTAACATATTCCTGTAATAGAAACATTAAAATGCAGATAATGGTGGGAGGGAAAGTTGATAAAATGGAATACTGTATTATCAATTTTAAAAAACCATAATTATAAATATCTCTCATTGGGGTCTTCCAAAAGTTATCATATAGTACAAGAAAACACATGGACTGGAGTGACTTTCTCAGAACTGAAACGGCCCGAGCATCAGTGAAATAGAATCTGAAGGTGGTGAGAATTCTACAGAATACCTGGGCTCAAAATCATGTGGAAAAAAAAAGATTGCTATATATTTAAAGGGACAAAGCATAGGTTCTCTTACAAGGGTTTTTAAGAAGCAGTTCATCAGTTTAGTAGGTGTGAGCCTAATTACTTTTGTCAGGATACTGTTGCCCCAGATGGGTGAATAAGCAGTCTCTAAAAGGAGAAGGAAGAGAGCAAACACGGAAAAAGTATGCAGGAGAGGAAGGGATGGCATGGCGGAGAATGAAATGCTTTCCATTAAAATGCAAAGACAAAGGGAGATGTTTCCGAGTGCCCAGCTGTCTAGAGGGTTCTGTTTGCTTTCCATTCCTGCTGTTAGGAACACAGGAGTCTGCCCTACATTAGGGAAGTGGAATAGAGTAAGTTTCCAAAATTCTTAAATGTGGTGGAATTGGGTAGACAAGACCAAAGGGAATGTCGCAGGGAGGAGGGGTGAGAAAGTCAAACAGTGGCTGCTGCTGTCAGGCTATTGGGGCCTCGGGTTAACAGCAGCATTTTAGTGCCTTTGGTTAATGTAGAAAAGGAAGAGAGAACAGAATAGCCTCATAGTCAAAGGAACAGAGAGGGAGAAGCCATGTAGCTGAGGAGAGTGAATTAGTTAGTAGAGGGACAGAATATAGAATTAGCTACCTCCTAAATCTTAATAATAGGAAAAGAGATTGGGAAAATTATAATACTCTGAAGTGTAATTATGTACCTTTCAACTCTGAAACCACAGAATGTGGGGAAATCCAACGTCCACTAAGAGTGAGCTTAGCTATGCGGATGCAAGTAAATTGTGAAAGGTTTTGCTCTTTGGGATGGCAAAGTTTACTAAGTAACATGAAACTATTTATTTGCGGTGGGCTTTTAGAATGAAAGCTGTTTTCCCTGTCTTGAGAACACCTGAGCTCACAGCTAGGATACGGAGGATTTGCCAGGACAATGCAAACACCTATAGCTGAAGTAGAGCCAAGCTCTCTCCCTATATTCCCTATAGAAAGGAGTGGTGCAGAAATAGAAAAAGAGAGAATACTCCTTAGATCAGAGGTAAGGTCCTGATAAGAATTACTCCATCCTCAGTGCATGGAATGGAAACTGTTAGAGCTACACCTTTCACCAGGAAGGAGTCTAGGGGCAAGGAACTCATCTCTGAGGTTTGAGGGTAGCCCTGAAAACTGGGAGGGGGGCCCTTTTTGTCTGGAGATGATAATGATTTGGCAAAACAATGATGGGTTCTGTGAGGCTCTACCTGTGGTAGGAAGCAATTGGAAAGAATGGGGTAGCCTCCTTCCATTCTACCATCCAAAAATACATTGGTTCCTGCAAAGCACGAGGAGTCAAAGGTATACATGTGTCAGAAATCACAATGAGCACTGTAAGTATATACCTTCATTTAAAGAATTAAGAAAAGCTCAAAGGTGTTTCAGGTGCAAGACGTTCTGGGGAACTCTAGGAAAGACACCTCGGTGCAGGAAGAACATACTTAGGCTGAAAAGAGAGCAGTACCAGCAGCTTCTGGAAGAACTAAGAGGAGCTCGACACTCTGGGCTCAAACACTGCCGGCCTATGACACAATATCCAGGGACAGAAACCTTCCATGTGCAGCAAGAAAGCAAAGCTCATACCGAAAGCAGGCAGGAAGCTGAGCTGGCTGGTGAGAGACTCCGAGGTTATTGCAGGGAGCAGATGTTGCATCTGTCTTTCACCAGCTTCTTCTGGGGAAGAAGAGAGAAGGAGAAAAGAAGAAAGGTGCTCCAGATGACATCGTTGGTGGAAGCAGCTGCTAGCTCTAGCGACAATGACTAAGTCAATTTTGCTGAAGATCAAAGAAGCTGTGTGTCTTGGATTTTAAACAGCGTGTAGACTAGCAGAATAATTCATGATGTGAATCTGAGATTTTATACCATAGACTCTTTTAAAAGATAGTGACTAAAAATCTATACCAGTGGATAAATGAAGTCAGGGATATATTTGGATTTTTTTCTGCCAGAGTAGAAATGACTTCAAAAAATATGATAATGCAGCTTTCATGTAATCCCAGCTACTCAGGAAGCTGAGCCAGGAGAATTGCTTGAACTTGGGAGGCGGAGGTTGTAGCGAGTCAAGATCACACCACCGCACTGCAGCCTGGGTGACAGAGCAAGACTCTGTCTCAAAAAAAAAAAAAAGACGATGTAGCTTTTGATAGCATAAGCTTTATGTTCTCACACTTCTAAGTGATAATCGAATGTGTTATACCACTTTATACCCTGAGATTCAAAATACACAAATATTTGACAATTTGTACAGGACTGTATTAATAAGAAAATGTGGCACATATATAAAAAGAAGCAGCCTCACACAGATTAAGGAAAATGACACTGATCACAGATGTCCCCAGCCTGAGTCGGCTGTGCTGCCTTTGTACACTTCAGCCCTCTGAGCTGCAGTGGGAGTGGTTTCTCTCCTGAAAATGTCTCTGAGGCCCAAATAGCTGAAGAGGTGGAGACATTACAGAAACCAACTGGAGCCCCCAGAACTGGCAGACACCTGTCTGATGATGCCATGGGCCCCCAGCTCCTTGGCTATGTGGTCTTTTGGCTCCTAGGAGCAGGTGAGTCCCAGAACACATGGGCAACTCTTGGCCTTGTTTTGTAGATCTCAGCCCAAGGCATCTCCTAAAGTCTTCAGCATTGGAGATCCCCTTCAGCTCTGCCTCTAACTCTGTCCCCTTCCTTTACAGGCCCCTTGGAAGCCCAAGTGACCCAGAACCCAAGATACCTCATCACAGTGACTGGAAAGAAGTTGACGGTGACTTGTTCTCAGAATATGAACCATGATTATATGTCCTGGTATCGACAAGACCCAGGGCTCGGCCTAAGGCAGATCGACTATTCAAATAATGTTGATCTGGTTGATAAGGGAGATGTTCCTGAAGGGTACAGTGTCTCTCGAAAAGAGAAGAGGAACTTCCCCCTGATCGTGGAGTCGCCCGGCCCCCACCAGACTTCTCTGTACCTCTGCGCCAGCAGTTTATCCACAGTGCTGCACGGCCAGCTGCTCTCTGCACAAAAACGGAGGGCAGCTGCAAGAACAAGGAGACTCCTCCTGCAGGAGACCCCTCTCCGACCAGCAGGAAAAACTTCCTCCATCATCCCACAGAAGCTCTTCCCCACTCCCCAGCCTCAGGGACTCTGCAGTGCAGCTGCTCTGCGGAACCAGGGGTCCATCCTCTACCTGCTGTAGCAATGAGCTTTCAAGGTTCAGCAGGACAAGCTAACTGCGTTAGGCCTAGTGCCAGGGTACTCTCCAATCCTTTCTTCTTGTGGAGCTTAAATCTTTAAATTTGACTAAGCTATTGCCCAAACTGAAGACTCCATTTCCAATCTAATGGCTCTCAATAATATTCAGTCCTGTATTCCAGGTCCTATTCAGGAGGTTTTGTCACTTGGAGGAACACCATGTTTTGGATTATTGACAAAATCCAACACCTCCTATTTTCTTCCTTTCAGCGGATGGTCCTGCCATCCGTCCAAATGCCCAAGCCAGAGCCGCAGGACTGATCTTCACTGTCTCTCTGACTTTCCCCTTCCACACCGAATCCACCACCCCATCCTGCATTTCTCTAAGTACTAAATTCATCACAAATTTTACTAACTTTCCTAACTTCACTGATCTCACCTGGATTCCTTTAGCCACCTGTCAAGCAGCCACCCTACCTGCAAGCTTGTGACCTGCCCCCACCCACAAACACTCCCTCAAGCTTAAAACCCTTTGGCTTATTTCTATTAACTAGCTAAAGTCTCAAATTCATCTTAGTTTGCAAGTCTCTCAGCCCCCTCCATGATGTGACCTTTGCCTATCCACCCACCAGTCTAACACTGACTTCCCCTATCCTTCAAGTACGACAACTGCCTGCATCTACTCCAGAAATTTTCCACTTCTCACAGGTCCCCAAATACGTCCACTGCTGACTCACTTCTGGATCTTCATCTGCAATGGTCACTCTACCTAGAATATCATTTCTATGTCTGGTGTTCATCTGTTCTTGCAGCTTCCCTTTTTGTGCAGAGAGCAGCCGGCTGTGCAGCCCTTTGAAGAAACTCCTGGTGCAGACATGCAGAGAGGTCTGGTTGGGACTGGGCAACTCCAGGATCAGGGGAAATTCTCCTTCATAGACCAATTTAGAAGTCATTTCCTCCAAGACTATTTCCTTGAATCACTGACTGCGTTGTTTCTCTGCTGTGGGTTCTTGTAACAGCCTGAACAGAGCTAACACCAACACCGAGACACCACTGTGAACTCACCAGCTGTTGATGTCTCTGTTCTATAGCTTTTTGTCCCCTTGGAATAGGTAGGTCATGGGTAGAGGTATGATGTCCTTGAGCCTGGTTTGCTAGACCCTGCATTAAGCCTTTTCCTGGTGGTTACACATCAGTATATTTCCCACATTCTCTCTTTTTATCCACAATGTCCATGAATGCTGGTGTCACTGAAATTTCAGTTTATCAAGTTTCAGAGTCAAAAAAGAAAGTTTTCTAATACAACCAGAATGTGTTTTATGACCTATATGTGCTGAGCCAGACAAGAGCCAGGAATGAAGCTACAAGTAATCTATTTCTCAGTTGGTGCTTAGAGAACAAACAATTAGAAAGTCTCTAATAGACTTGTGTCTCTTGAGATAAGACTGAGCATTTCTTACAACCTCCAGACCTCCATCCTTTTGCAGACACTGCCATCAGTTAACTGCAGCACTGCACGGCCACTTCCTTTCTGCACAGAAAAGGCTGCCACAGGAAGAGATGGTCTAACCTTCCTGAGCCTGCCCTCACCAGAGGAAGCCTCTGCCATCACAGAAGCACTCAGGAGCCTTTCCCAGCTCCTTGCACTGAGACTTCAGAGCTCTGAGTGCCCTGTTCTGTAAAAGTTTGTCCCTGGCCAGGTGCAGTGGCTCATGCCTGTAATCCCAGGACTTTGGGAGACTGAGGCAGGTGGATCACGAGGTCAGGAGTTTGAGACCGGCCTGGCCAACATGGTGAAACCTCGTCTCTACTAAAGATACAAAAAATTGGCCAGGCATGGTGGCGCTCACCTGTAATCCCAGCTGCTTGAGAGGCTGAGGCAGGTGACTCGGTTGAACCTAGGAGGCAGAGGTTGCAGTGAGCCGAGATCGAGCCATTCAGCCTGGGTGACAGGCTGAGACTCCATCTCAAAAAAAAAAAAAAAAAAAAAGTCCAACCCCAGTAACAACACACCTGTAGACTGAGCTGTCAGTGTCCTCTTTCCCTTCGTTCTCATTTGCTGTCTCCTCAGTAGGGCTTCCTCAGCCTGGGCTCTTCATTAGAACTTACCTGCATCAATCCAGTGCCCCCTCACACTACCTACTAGAGAAGGCTGCATTCTACAGACAGTCTTCAGGGATCCTCTCCAGGTCCCCTTTATGTTCACCTGTGTGCCGGAGACAATTTGAATCTTAGTCTAATACTTTTCATTTAAGTAGGTCAGACTACACTATGCACTTACAGATTTTGCCAGTAGAAGCTTTGAGACTTCGTGTCTTGTAAAATTAAAAAAAAAAAAAACTGTAATAAAGATAAGAATGTTTACAGGTGTAAAACTCTGTGTAAGCAAATAGTCTAGTGAAACTGAAGTTCAAAGGGTGTTTGTGTTGGGTCGCTGTGCCAGTATGCTTGATTTATGGTAAGGCCAAGTCTGTTGGATTAGATATTAGATGTTCGCAGTAATGTCAAAGCTGAGGAATATAGTCATAATTATAACTATTTTATATTATTGCAAACAACTTAAAAACTATTGTGTGACTATGATTGATGTGTATCGTGCATAGATACAGTTTCAAAGAGTGTTTAGACCATTAGAATGTTTTAAGGAAAAATGTTAGCAAAACAACCACAAGGAAAATACTACTGAAAAATGTAGTATAAGCATTGCACTGACAGTTGTATCTGACCCTTTCGTTTTGATCAGTGGTTCTCGATGTGTACCAGAATTACTTGGTGAGATTTCTTTGTACTGTGGGAATAACGCTTAGCATGAAATCTAACCTTTAAACAAAACTAGTGTGCAGTATGATATTGTTAACTCTAGGGGTAATGTTGTATAGCAGATTTCTAGAATGTAACTATCTTGTATAATTGAAATTTTACACCAGTTGAATGGCAACCCAACACCACCGTCTCCCATTTTCCTGGCAATCATCCTTCTACTCTCTGCTTCTATGTGTTTGACATGATGCTAAGTGAAATAAGCCTATCACAGAAGGACAGATGTTGCATTGAAGGAGTCTTTTATCACCAAAACTGTTTAGAATTTCTGGCACGTGGTGATAATAAAAGCAAAATCATTTCACTTGGATTTTATGATTATTTTCAAATGCTTTGCACCCTTTATGGCTTGCACCTGGGGCTAAACGTCTACAGCTACCACCCCATTATTGGTCCACCACCATCTCCCCAACCCCATCAGGTAAACCTACACATGTGAGCACTCACATGAACCTACACATGTGGATTTGAACCAGGTTCAAACCCAGGCAGCATAGTTCCAAAGCCTGCCCTTCTAACCAATATGCAACTTATAGTAATTATTAAGTATATTGTATGAGAAACTAAGACTGCTGTCAAGAAAGCATATTTTTAAAGTGAGAAAAGGAGAGAGAGAGAGAGAGACAGACAGACAGACAGACAGACAGACAGACAGACAGAGAATGGTAAGGTTTTCCTAATCACAGTTGCTCAGGAAAAAAAAATTACCTTCACTTTCAAAGACTGAGACTCACCAGCAGGATTCATGGGACTCGGCGTGCCCTTGTACCTATAGCAAAGATGTGTTACAAGGATGTAGTAAGAATGCTATGATCACAAGGAACAAAGACATGGTAGAGTTTGGAGAAATTCACATGAGACTTCCTCATGTTCTCTGCTTGCCGAGAGAGCACAGTCTCATCCCAACACTGAAAATGCAGCAACGTAAGAACAATATTTCTGCCCAGGGAAGCTCATTAGAGACTCAGCACCTCCAGAACTTTTGGTGGCTGGTGTTAGGAGCTGAATTGTGTCATTAAATATCGACGTGTTGAAATTATAACCTCCAGTGCTTGAGAATATGGCTATGTTTGGAGATAAGGATTTTACAGAGGTGGTCAAGGTTAAATGAGGTCTTCACTAACATGACTGGTATCCTTATAAGAGGATATTAGGACACAAACATGCACAGAGGGACGGCAATGTGCAGGCACAAGGGGAAGCCATCTACAAGCCAAGGAGAGAGGCTTCACAAGAAACCAACCCTCCTGACACCCCACTCTTGGACATCTATTTTCTCTCCAGAAGTGTGAGAAATAAATTTCTGTTGTTTAAACGACCCAGTCTGGGGTGACTTATGGCAACCCTCACAAAATAATTCAGCTGATCACATCAGCACCCTCTGCCTATCATGCAGCAGAATTTCAGACTTGAAGTGGAACAGGTGTTTGGCCTAATCCACATGGTTTGTGCAAGCAGTCTAGGCACAGTAAGCCACGCTTACCAGTTACCGATGGTGGGAACACTCCCCAAATTCAAGTTCACAGATGCAAATCAAGAGCCAACCATGCAAGCTGGACCTTCTAAGGAGAGTGGTCTCAGGCCCGCTGTGTTAACGCTTTTCTATACACACACCCACACCCACACACACACGCAGAGTGACAATTCCCTGAGAACAAGGGATGCCCTTCACTCTCTAGCACCTCTATACCCTTTCTAGTCTAGACAATGCCTGAGGGGTTATGAGTGTGGGCTGGGACAATGACATCACAGACCATCAACCCACAGCCTCGTCCTTGGAGAAGACCTATTCTTTCTTCAAAACAGCCATGGGAATCAGGCTTCTCTGTAGTGTGGCCTTTTGTTTCCTGGAAATAGGTGAGTCCTGGGAGTAGCGGGGTCTGGGGAGCTGATGGCAACCCCTGTCCTACTATTTTGAAGCCTTGTATTCAAAGCTATTTTTCTCCTCATGCTTCCTGGTGGCCTTTTTTTTTTTTTCACCCTTGCTATCTGTCTCTCACAGGCCTCGTGGAAGTGAAAGTAACCCAGAACCCGAGATATCTAGTCAAAAAAATGGGAGAGAAAGTTTTTCTGGAATGTGTCCAGGATATGGACCATGGAAGAATGTTCTGGTACCGACAAGACCCAGGTCTGGGGCTACGGCTGATCTATTTCTCATATGATATTAAAAACTATGAAAAAGGAGATGTTCCTGATGGGTACAATGTCTCTAGAGAGAAGAAGGAGCAGTTCTCCCTGATTCTGGGGTCTGCCAGCACCAGCCAGACATCTGTGTACCTCTGTGCCAGCAGCTTATCCACAGCGCAGCACAGCCACATCCTTTCTGCACAAAAAGCAGACATCAGAGAGAAGAGGCCCTAACTCAGGACTGGCGCTGGCCCCAACGGCACATTCGTGCTCAACAGAAACAAGGGACCTCTAAGGAGAAACTAGCTCCGTAAGCACCCTTCTTTGCAAGGAGAAAATGAGATATGATTTCTCACCCCTTTACAAGTCAGGGACTGTTCTAGATTTAGTCCTCCCAATCCAATGTGTTGTAAATTCCCGAGTCCCAACAAGGAGGATAAGTCCTCTCGCATATTCACACTTAGCCCGGTTCTACCATTTCTTTAATTAATGTTACCTTCCCTTTTCTATCCTTGTCTCTCTTACTGTGCATTTTCTACTTTGCTTAGTGTTTTACTCTTGGTTGATACTTCACTAGAGGACATTAACATATTCTAAATTCTTTAGATGATTCTTCCTGTCCATGTGCTGATTCAAGAGAAAGTTTATGGAATTTGAATTCTGTTATTCAATTTAGAAAGAGAAAAACTGATTAAAGCAAATCTTCCTTCAGGTTCTCTGATCAATTTTATTTTTCTGGGAAAAATTCTGATCAAACTATGCTGCAGAAGGTGGAGGAATTAGGCTATAACTGTACTCACTATCTTCTGGAAAAAGTGTGTATTTGTCAGTTTTTAAGAATAAAACACATACTCTTCTGCCAGTAAAAATTAACAGTGCTTTGGAAATACAAGTAAATGTAAAGGGTATTAGAAATCCCAAACTGCAGAGAACTTGCACAATTATTATTGGCAAGACAAAACAGGCATATGAAAATGTGTTTTGATTCAGTGCTAAATTTTTAAGTGGAAGAAGTCAGAGAAAAAATTAAATCAATATGTATTACTATTCCAGATTATGTTTGTATGGAATAGGACTTGAGCTGATTTTGAATACAAGTAAATGAGGGAAGAGAAACTACTGAAAGGAAGAAATAATGTTTCCGTGAGAGATTCTACAGGAATGAAGAGGGAGATTCTTTCTCTGAGAAAAGGCAGGAATCACAATTCTCCTGGCTGAGGTCAAATCCAGAACGGAGAAAGCACATCTTCCTAAAATATCATTAAATCCTTTCTCTTTTGCCCCAAGGATACAAGCTAGCGGTGCTTGAGGCTGCAGCATTTACCATGAGATAACACACAAGGTTTGATAGAAGAAATTCTTTCACCACCTTCTAAAAATTACAGTGCTTAACTACTACATCCTGTTCAGGAAGGAGAATTCTGAGCACTTGCTTAGCCATACAAGCTTCAGACTGACACTGATTAAAAGGATGCTGAAAAAGCATCACGACCCAGGGCAGCAACGTCTGTGAGGTCATCCATGCTCTGAGATGTCACACCTCTTTGCCTGTCTGGAATAGACTTCCCCAAGAGCATTACCACCAACATCAAAGAAACAAAACCCAATGGGTCATTGCAACTTTTGCTGCTCACCAGTGACAAGGATGGCAAGAAGATCTGTAGAGAAAGGCAATGTTTTTGTGTGGAACGTGATGTTCCGATTTCTGTTGTTCTGTGCTTTGCAATTTTCCCCCATGAAAAATTATCGAATACTGATTATTATATATATTTCTGTCACATTAGGATTGGAGATAAGTTCTGTTTAGAAATAACTCCAAGAACAGTTTTTATATTTTATTTTCATCTTGATAATCAGAGTCAAATTCGCTACCATGAGAATAGTATGAGAAAGCATGATTCAATTACCTTCCCTTGAGTCCCTCCCACAACATGTGGGAATTCTGGGAGATACAATGCAAGTAATGTTTTGGGTGGGCACACAGCCAAGCCACATCATTCTGCCCCATCCTCTCCAAATCTCACGTCCTCATGTTTCAAAACCAATCATGCCTTCTCAAGAGTCCCCCAAGGTCTTATTTCAGCATTAACCCAAAAGTCCACAGTCCAAAGTCTCATCTGAGACAAGGCAAGTCCCTTCTTCCTATGAGCCTGTAAAATCAGAAGCAAGCTAGTTACTTCCTAGATACAATGGAGGTACCGGGATTAGGTAAATACAGCCATTCCAAATGGAAGAAATTGGCCAAATTACCACCCCCATGAAAGTCCAAAATCCAGCAGGGCAGCCAAACTTTAAAGCTCCAAAATGATCTCGTTTGACTCCAGGTCTGAAATTCAGGTCACGCTGATGCAAGAGGTGGGTACCCATGGTCCTAGGCAGCTCCACTCCTGTGGCTTTGCAGAGTTCAACCTCCCTCCCAGCTGCTTTCAAGGGCTGGCATTGAGGGTCTGTGGCTTTTCCAGGTACAATGTGCAAGCTGTTGGTGGATCTACCATCCTGGGGTCTGGAGGACAGTGGCTCTCTTCTCACAGCACTACTAGGCAGTACCCCAGTAGGAACTCTGTGTGGGGGCTCCAATCTCACATTTCTATTCTGCACTGCCCTAACAGAGGTTCTCCATGAGAGCCCCGGCCCTGCAGCAAACTTTTGCCTGGGCATTTCCACACATCCTTCAATATCCAGGCGGAGGTTCCCAAACCCCAATTCTTGACTTCTATGCACCCACAGGCTCAACACCACATGAAAGGTGCCAAGGCTTCCACCCTCTAAAGCCACAGCCTGAGTTCTATGTTGGCCCCTTTCCTCCATGGCTGGAGTGGCTGGGACACAAGGCACCAAGTCCCTAAGCTGCACACAGCATGGACACCTTGGGCCTGGCCCACAAAAGCACTTTTTCCTCCTGGGCCTCCAGGGCTGTAATGGGAGGAGCCGCCATGAAGGTCTCTGACATGGCCTGGAGACATTTTCCCCATGGTCTAGGGGATTACCATAAGGCTTCTTGCTACTTACGCAAATTTCTGTAGCTGGCTTGAATTTCTCCTCAGAAAATGGGTTTTTTTTTTTCTGCTGCATTATCGGGCTGCAAATTTTCTGGACTTTAATGTTCTGTTTCCCTTTTAAAATGGAATGCTTTTAATAGCACCCAAGTGACTTTTTGAATGCTTTGCTGCTTAGAAATTTCTTCTGCCAGATACTCTAAATCATCTCTCTCAAGTTCAAAGTTCCATAAATCTCTAGGGTGGGGACAAAATGCCACCAGTCTCTTTGCTAAAACGTAATGAAGGTCACCTTTGCTCCAGTTCCCAACAACTTTCTCATCTTCACGTGAAACCACCTCAGCCTGGACCTTATTGCTCATATCACTATCAGCATTTTTGTCAAAGCCATTCAACAATTCTCTACGTTGTTCTAAACTTTCCCACATGTTCGTGTCCTCTTCTGAGTCCTCCAAACTGTTCCAACCTCTGCCTGTTACCCAGTTTCAAAGTTACTTCCACATTTTTGGGTATCTTTTCAGCAACATCCCACTCTACTGGTACCAATTTACTGTGTTAGTCCATTTTCATGCTGCTGATAAAGATATATCTGTGACTGGGAAGAAAAAAAGTTTAATTGGACTCACAGTACATGGCTTGGGAGGCCTCAGAATCACAGCAGGAGGTGAAAGGCACTTATTATATGGTGGTGGCAAGAGAAAAACGAGAAAGAAGCAAAAGTGGAAACCTCTGATAAACCCATCATATCTCAGGAGACTTACTATCATGGGAATAGCATGGGAAAGACAGGTCGCCATGATTCAATTACCTCCCCCTGGGTGCCTCCCACAGCACATGGGAATTCTGGGAGATATAATTCAAGTTGAGATTTGGATGGGGACACAGGCAGACCATATCACATAGCATATATTGAAAATGTGCAGTGAAGTATCTTGGATGAGATACACATCACCAGACACCATACAGCTGCCTGTCTAACATAAGAAGCCAATAATTACAGTCTATTAATGGTAACATTAGACAGACAAATTGTTACATGGTAATGTTAGAACTCATGGTTTGGGATGCTCTGACGTGATGTACTCATATATTACATTCTTGTCTAAAAATAATAGATTAGTGTTCAGAAGACATTGCCCTCAATGAAGCCATATTACTTCTTAATTATTGCCATTCTGCTTTCCAAATGCTTATAAATCTATATATTTAATGATCAGTTATATTTTATGCATGTGTAGGGTGGTAGGGTAAGAAGAGAGCTGATGATAAATTTGCTAACTTATAGTTTCTAGGTATATAACTATTACGTGCTCTTATCTGAATATTAAAGCTGTATTTGCCCTTCTTCAAATTTTGATTATACTCTCTCTTCCATTTTATTTATTAAAAATTATGATCAGAGAGAGTGTGTATAGTTGATACCCAAAGCAGAAAATTGAGTTATAGATGACTAGTTTATAAATTAAACAGAAATCCCTTACCCTCACCCTTCACAGACCATCTAAGCAATACATCAAATGCTAGTAGCCAACATTCCCCTTTCTGACAGGAAACTAAAAGTTTATTCTAAGAAACTAAATAAGAAGATCTCGAGCCCTGGAATTACATGGCATATCAAGAGTGATAAGAGACAAGGGGCTAAATACAAAGAGAATAATATTATATATATATAATATTTTACATCTATATTTTATTTATAGATGTAAAATCTCATACCATTAACAGTTCTCAACAAGAGAAACTGGATAATTGACTAATGATACTTGTAAGCTAGGAGGTTAGCTCGACAACATTCCATTCCATGAATGCTAGCAGAAGACAAGAGACTACTGAATCACAGACAAAGTATTTTTAACACTCTCAATACAGCAGGCAGCATGAGCTTCATATGTCTATAAGTAACCTGTGCCTGCCCCTCTACTCAGTTTCCCAACAGTGACGCAGAGCAGCTTCTGGATGCTGTGGCTTTTCCCAAACCTGATCAATCTTTGTCTCACAGGGGTGCATTATGTTTATTATGTTTTATAGCAAACAGATACAGGAGGAGATGTTTTCTCTATCTTCCAGGCTGATTGCTATACAAACATTCTTGACAAGGTAGCCCAAATGAAAACTTGATATAAGATGTGCAGGAATGTCAGAGATGCATAAAGAATTAACTCTCAACACCTCTCCACTGCCTTTGGCACAGAACAACTAGGTAACTATACCCACAGTAACATAATAATATTTTTTTATTTGAAGAAATTGAGCACCCATAGAAAAGAGACTTACAAATACTGATATTTCAGTGTTCCTTACAAAATGACTGGTTCCCCACCAAATCTCTTCAAGTATAATCTCCTAGCATACAAGTACCATCCATATTACCAGGCTTCCCAGTCAGGTTTTTAGTGCTTTCCTCTTAAAAATCAATATACAATCAAAGATGACTAGTATACAAAGTTTCTAACATTTGTAAGATACAAAGCAAAAGAAAGGAGACAGACATTAAAAGAAAGAAGAGAAAGGAAAATAAAAATCAAGAAACAAAAAAGGAAATTAAAGAGTGGGAACAAAGAAAATTGAGGCAAGCATATAAAATAAAGAAAAAAAGTGGAGTTCTAAGTAACAATCATGTAAATGCTTCTTTCTATCCCAGACAGATATAAGAAATATGTCATCCTTAAAACAGAATAAGATAAATAAGAATATATATGTGAATGTACTTTAAGAAAGCCAAAATAAATTTTTTAAATAAGAGTCAAAAGAAAACTAAATATAACATCCCAGAAAATAGAACAAAAAGTTCAAGAAGTTAAATAACAGAAAACATAAAAGAAAATACAAGTGACTTGAAGGATGAACACAGGAGAGTCAATGGATGTCCAAGAGAAATTACATTAAAACAAGTTTTTTAATTGTCAGAGAAATAATACCATAAAAATTAGTTCTGAGAAATGAAAAAACATAAGCCCCATATTTTAAAATGCCTGTTGTTGGATGATTAATGTAAAACAACTGAAACTAAGGCATAGCTTCATGATGTTAGAACACTGGGGATTAAATGATTTTAAACTACAAAAGGCAAAGAAAATGTTAAAAATCAAAATTATACTTAGAGAAAAGCCATAAATAAATGCAAAAGTAGAATGACATCACAGTTCTAAACAGCAACACTGAATTCTTTGAAAAAGGTGCAAGAAGTATGTATAAAATTCTGATAGAAAATCATCTTAATCTTAGATTTCTCTACTAACAAGATATTAATAAAATGCAAAAAAAGACATTTTAAATTATGTTAGGGTCCAAAATTTTTACCTCCATCTCAGGCTTTTTTAGAAAATTCTGGGTAGTGTATCTCAGCAAACAGAGAAAGCAAACCAAAAAGAAAAAAAAAAATAGTATCCAGGAAGTAGAAAATCTAATTCAGAAAAACAACAAAGAAAAGTGCCAGGATAAAAGCTGGGCAGTGGAACTAATTGGTCCAGACTAAAGCAGAAGGATTCCAGGGTTGCATTTTCAAACAGTGCCAAAATGAAGACTATGGATCTATTACATGATACATCTGAGTAACTCATCCACAATTTTCTAGCATGAATTTGCATGGCCTATCAAAACTCCAGATCCATCATGAAGAAGGTGATCCCACTAAAAAGAATCTAGATTATTCAGCAATATCAAATATACTAGAAACCAAAAGACAAAAATCTGCTGACTTTTCCAAGCCATTTAAAAGATTGATGCAGTTCTGGTAATAATTAATTATAATTTTATAAGACCCACCCTCCCACAAATAACAAATATAAACTCAGGATAAACATTTTTAAAGCCTACCTTAAGACACAGCAAAGCAACCAGATAGCAGGTAGAAACTACAGGGAAGTCAACATTTCCTGTTAAGTTTTCTGCTTTTGTAGTTTTTGCTGGAAGGTAGGTCCCAGTCAAATAGAAACCTATTTAAAATCCAGCTGTAGAATTAGAAAAGATATTGAAGAAAAGGAAAGTTCAAAAAAGAACAACCCAATGTTCTCCGTACAAACTCTGTTTGAATCTCTGGTTGATGCCTAAACTATGCATGTAAGAGGAATATTGTAATCAGCCATGCTAAACCTACAATAACTGCATAGAGATTTCGGCTGTTGCCTGCTATAGGAAATAGAATTTGAAGTATAAATCAAACCAAGTTAAATGCCTGTTAAAACAAAAATCCAGCCATCCTTAGAAGGATAAAACAAAATCTACATATATCATTGACAATGTCTAAGATACAGTGCAAAAATTACTAGTTATATGAAGAGAAGAAATAACATGACCTAATTTGAATGAAGAGGCCATTAGTGGATACAAATTTTGAGTTTTCCTGGATGCTGGAATTAGTAGACTGAAATTTAAATTAGCTATTATAATCATGTTTAAAAATATAAATGAAAATGTTCTTATAATGAATAAAATAAGAATGTTTATAACAATAATGAAAACTATAAAAAATAACTAAAAAATTTAAAATTAAAACTGCAACATTTGAAAATGAAATAAAATCTCACTAAATAAAATTTCTAGCAGGTTAGAGACAGCAGAAGAAAAATTCAGGAACTTGACGTTATATCTATAGAAATTACAAAATCTAGAGAACAGGATAAAAAATTATGAAAATATTAATAGCCTCAGTGATCTTTAGAAAAATATCAGAAGGTATAAAATGTGTATAATTGGAGTAAGAGTGAAAGAATAGGAGATATAAAAAGCATGAATCAAAAACAATATTTTATAAACCAGCCTAATTTAAAAAATATTGGAAGACATAAAAGCTTCAGAAAAAAAAATCTGTAGAAAAACCTACCTAGGCACATCACAAATTGTAAAAAACTAGAAAAGAAGACAAAATCTTCAAACAGCCAGACAAAAAATTATACATACCAGGAACAAAGACATGAATAATGATAATTTTTTTTTAAAGTGGATGCCAGAAGAGAAGGGAACTGTAGCTTTAAAGTGCTACAAGAAACAGAAAAAGTCAACCAGAATTTGATATAAAATTATTCAGCAAAAATGAAAATACCACAGTAAAGTTATCTGAAGATAAATAAAAATTAAAATATTCATTGACAATAGAATTACAGGATAGTAACTGGCAATGAAACTCTCTTTGGTAAAAAAGAAATAATATCAGATATAAGCTTGGATTATGAGGAAGAAATGAAGAACAAAAGAAGCACTGAAATGTAGTCAGATATTAAAGAGTCTTAAAAATTCTACACAATATGTAAGACTAGTTAAAGCAAAACTTCATCATTATATTATAGGATATATAAAATATATATACAATACAGAATGTTACTAAAACTTAAAGGATGAAAGTAGGGAAAAGAGATCTATTAGTTGCCAATTTCTTATATTTTAGGTGTACTTCTACAATACACTAAGAAGACAAATGGTTTTAAATGTATCATACTTTATTTTCTAGAACAGCCCTAAAAATATTAAAGAAGTATAGCAAAAAGCCAACAAATAAAAATCATAACAGAATCCAAAAACATTATTCAAATATTTAAATAGTCTATTCTAGAAGCAACTTTGATCTAATATTAAAGAATTAATCAATGTATTTCACCTTATTAACACATTTTTAAAAATCTATTTGATTGTACTTACAGATAGAAAAAAAATTTGGTAAAATTCCAAACCCCTTTATGACAAAAACGCTCAGAAAATTAGAAAAAGGAGACTTCTTCAATCTAATAAAAGCACCCAAAAGAAACCAACAACTTATGTCACACTTAATGACAGAAATATTAAATGTCTTCTCATTTTTATTTCTTAAATATGAAACTTGTTCAAGATTATAAACAAGTCAATAATGTTCACTCTTACCACTCCTATTTCATATTGTGCTAATGCATATAGACAAGAAAAATACTAAAAAGCTAAAGATCGGAAAGATAAGAAAAAACTTTTCTAGAGATGAAAGGACTACTTACATGCAAATATTAAAAGAAAACTATATATTAATTGTCAAATTAATAAATTCATACATAAATTTATTGCAATATACAACCATCAATTATATTTTGTATGCTAATGGTAAACGATTAGATAATTCAACTTTAAAACTTGAATTTAAGTTAAAAAAAATAGAACATTTAAATTTAGCAAAAGACATGCAAGACCTGTAAACAGAAAACTAAAGGTAATTGCTAAAGAAAATGAAAGACAGTTTTAAAATACGGAAATATAAATCATGTCCAGGGATTGCTGCAGCCTCTGCCTCAGGAGTCTCCTGCAACCTAGAACACCTAACAAAAGAAATGCAGGTGCAGTGCCAGGGATTGGAGGTGGCTCCCCACAAGTGCTAGAAGCAAACCTGGTGAAGGGGCCATCTCTCTCCCCCACCCACCTCAGAGCATGCCTATGAACAAGAAAGTACAAGAGCCACACAAGCTGGATATTAGTCTAACTACTGGCCATTACTCTTATTCGCCATCTACTGGATCACAGCAGCACAAACTACAACACTAAAAATTATCCTGCTTATATATGCAGGATGTGAAACCAGGTGCAAGAATTCTCCCACACGTATGGATTCTGTACAAAGCCCTCGCCCTCAGAAAGCATCCAGAAATGAAGCATATCAACCCTATTCAACTTACACCTCAATTAAAGGAACATCAACCCAACCAGATGAAAAAGAATCAGCACAAGAACTCTGGCAGTTCAAAACACCACAGCATCCCCTTACATCCAAATGGGTCACTAGCTCACTAGAAATGGTTCTTAACCAGTCTGAAATGGCTGAAATGACAAACGCAAAATTCAGAATCTAGGTGGAAAGGAAGCTTATTGATACTCAGAAGAAAGTTGAAACTCAATCCAAGGAATCCAAGCAACCCAGCAAAATCATCCAAGAACTAAAACATGAAATAGCCATTTTAAGAAATAATGAAAATAAATTTCTAGAGCTCAAAAATTTACTGCAAGAATTTAATAATGCAATAAGAAGTATTAACAGCAGAATAGACAAAGCTGAAAAACGAATCTCAGAGCTTGAAGACCAGTTCTTTGAATAAACTTAGGTAAAAATTTTAAAAAAATTAAAAATCTCTAAGAAATATAGATTTATGTAAAGATACCAAATCTATGACCCATTACCATTCCTGAAATAGAAGGAGAAAGAGTAAGCAGTTTCAAAAATATTTTGAAAAACACCAAAAAATTGCCTAATCTTGCTGAGAGGTTGAAATTCAATTCCAATAAATAAAGAGAACCCTGGTTAATTACCTTACATGACAACTATCCCCAAGACACATAGTCATCAGATTCATCAAGGTCAGTATAAAAGAAAAAAAATTATAAAGGCAGCTAGAGTAAAGGATCAAGTTACACACAGAGAAAACCCCATCAGGCTAGCAGCAGACTTCTCAGCAGAAAACTATGAGCCAGAAGAAATTGGGGCCTATTTTCAGCATCCTGAAAACAAATTCAACTAAAAATGTTATATCCTGCCAAACTAAGCTTCATAAATAAAGGAGAATTTAAAAACGTCTTAGACAAGCAAATGCTGAGGGATTTTTTTTTAAGTAGATCATCCTTACAAGAAGTCATTAAATGAGTCTAAATATGGAATCTAAAGAACCTGCTGCCATAAAACACTTACTCCATAGCCCACAGGCACTATAAAGTAACTCTGCTATCAAGTCTATGTAACAACCAGCTAACAACACAGATACGAGATCAAAACAACACATACCAATCTATTTATAATCTTGAATATAAATGGGCTAAACATCTGCTTAAAAGACATAGGGTGGCAAACTGGATAAAAACACAAGGCCCAACCATCATTGCCTTCATGAGACCCCTCTCACATGTAACAACACCCACATGCTCAAAATAAAAAGAGGGAAAAATATCTACCATGCAAATGCAAAAAAGGACAGAAGTTGCTATTCTTATATCAGATAAAACAGACTTTAAACAATGAAGAGCATTACTATAATAATAAAGAGTACAATCCAGTAAGAAGACCTAACAATCCTAAATATATATGCACACAACATTGGAGCACCCATATCCATAAAATAAGCTCTTCTTGGCCTACGAAAAGATTTAGGCAACCAAACAATAGTAGTGGGAAACTTCAACACCCCACTGACAGTGTTAGACAGATTATTAAGGCAGGAAACTAACAAGGAAATGCTGGACTTAAACTCAACACTTGACCAATTGAAATTAATAGACAAATACAGAACACTTCACCCAACAACCACAGAATATATATTGTCCTTATTTGCACACAGAACATATTCTAAGATTAACCATGCCTTCAGTCATAAAGCAAGTTTTAATAAAATAAAAAAATTGAAATCATCTCAAGCACCCTCTCAGACCATACTGCAAGAAAAATAGACCAATATCAAAAGATCTTGCAAAGCTACACAAATACATAGAAACTAAATAAGTTACTCATAGATAACTCCTGGGTGAACTTTGAAATTCAGGCAGAAATGTAGAAATTCTTTGAAATTAATGAAAATAGAGACACAACTGACCAAAATCTCTGGGATGCAGCTAATGCAATGTTAGGAGAAAAGTTTATACCCCTAAATACCTTCATCAAGAAGTCAGAAAGATTACAAATTAACAATATAATCTTGTACCTAAAGGAATTAGAAAAAAAAAAAAAGAACAAACCATCCCCAAAACTAGCAGAAGTAAAGAAACAACTAAAATTAGAGAAGAACTTAATGAAATTGAGATGCAAAAATCCATACTAAATATCAATGAAGCCAAGAGTTGGGTTTTCAAAAAAAAAAAAAAAGAAAAAAGCAAGATTGACAGACCATTAGCTAGATTAACAAAGAAGAAAAAGAGCATATCTAAATAAGTGCACTCATAAATGACAAAGATGACAGACATTATAAATGATCCCACAAAAATTCAACAGATCCCCAGAGAATACTATGAAAAATGTTATGCACACAGATTAGAAAATCTAGAGGAGACAGATACATTCCTGGAAACATGCAATCTCCCAAGACGGAATTAGAAAGAAATTGAAATACTGAATAGACCAATATTGAACTATGAAATTGAATCAATAATAAAGAAAACCTACCAACCAAAAAGAGCCCTGGACCAGACAGATTTACAGCCAAATTCTACAAGATGTATAAACAAAACTGGTACCAACCCTACTGAAACTATGCCAAAAAAGTTGAGGAGGAGTAACTCCTCCCTAACTCATTCTGTGAAGCTAGATGCCTAATACCAAAATCTGGCAGAGATATGACAAAAAAAGAAAACTTCAGGCCAATATCCAAGATAAACACAGATATAAAAATCCTCAACAAAATACTAGCAACTGAATCCAGCAGCACATCATAAAGGTAATTCACCACAATCAAGCAGTCTTTATTCCTGTGATGCTAGGGTGGTTCAGTGTACACGCATCAATAAATGTGGTTCACCACATAAACAGAATTAAAAAGCAAAAACCATGTGATCACCTCGATAAATGCAGAAAAAGCTTTTGACAAAATCCAACATTCCTTTCATGATAAAAATCCTTATCACAATAGACATCAAAGGAACATACCTCGAAAGAATTAGTGCCTTCTTAGACAAACCCACAGCCAACATCATACCGAATAGGCAAAAGTTGGAAACATTCCCCTTGAGAACTGGAATAAGATGAGAATGACCAGTCTCACCATTTATATTCAACACAGTAGTGGAAGGCCTGGCCAGAGCAAATGGGCAAGAGAAAGAAATAAAAGGCATCCAAATAGAAAAAGAGGAAGTCAAACCATCTCTCTTCACTGATGATATGATTTTATACTTAGAAAACCCTAAAGACTCTGCCAAAAGGCTACTGGAACAAAGAAACAATTTTAGCAAGGTTTCAGGATACAAAAATCAATGTACAAAATTAGTAGTATTTCTATTCACCAATAATGCCCTGATTGAAAGTCAAATCAAGAATTTACAATGGGCACACACAAAAAAATGAAATACCTAGGAATACAACTAACTAAAGAAGTGAAATATCTCTACATGGAGAATTACAAAACACTGCTGAAAGAAATCAGAGACCACACAAATAAACAGAAAAAATATTCCATGCTCATTGATTGGAAGGATCAGTATCATTAAAATGACCATACTACCCCAAGGAATTTATAGACTCAACATTATTCCTATCAAACTACCAGTGTCATTTTTTCATAGTGTTAAGGAAAAAAACACTATTCTAAAATTCATACGGAACCAAAAAACAGCCAAAATAGCCAAAGCAATTCTAGGCAAAAAGAACAAAGCTACAGGCATCACACTACACAACTTCAAACTATACTATAAGGCTACAGTAACCAAAACAGAATGGTACTGGTACAAAAGCAAACACATAGACTAATGAAACAGAATAAAATGAGTAGAAAACTCAGAAATAAAGCCACAACTACCTACAATCATCTAATTTTTTACAAGGCTGACAAAACCAATGGGTAGAGGACTCTGTTCAATAAATAGTGCTAGTATAGCTGGATAGCCACATACAGAAGAATAAAACTAGACTCGTACTTTTTATCTTATACAAAAATTAACTCAAGATGGATTAAATATTTAAATGTAATACTTCAAACTATAAAATCCTAGAAGAAATCCTAGGAAATATCCCTGTCCACATCAGCCTTGGCAATTAATTTTTGGCCAGGTCCCCAAAAGCAATAGCTACAAAAACAAAAAATAGACAGGTGGGATCTAATTAACTAAAAAGCTTCTATATCGCAAAAGAAACTATCAAGTAAACAGACAACCTACAGGATGGGAGAAAATATTTGCAAAGTATGCATCTGACAAAGGTCTAATACATTCTGGTATAAGGAGCTTCAACAACTCAACAAGAAGCAACAACAACAACAAAAGAACATCAAAAATGGGCAAAGGACATCAACGTAGTTTGGCTATTGTCCCTCCCCATATCTCATGTTGAATTGTAATCCCCAGTGTTAGAGGTAGGGTCTGGTGGAAGGTGACTGGATCGTGGGGGGAAGTTCTGTCCTTCAGATACTGAGTGAATTCTCAGGAGATATGACTGTGTTAAAGCATGTGGCACCCCTCCCCCCACCTTTTGCTCTTGCTCCTGCTCCGGCCATGTGATGTGCCTGCTGCCGCATTGCCTTCTGCCGTGATTGTAAGTTTCCTAAGGCCTCTCCAGGAGCAGATGCCAGCATTATGCTTCCTATAGAGCCTACAGAACCATGAGCCAATTAAACCTCTTTTCTTTATTAATTACCCAGTCTTGTGTATTTCTTTATAGCAATGCAACAACAGGTGAATACAGACATGAACTCACACTTCTCAAAAGAAGACAGAGGCTAACAAACACGTGAAAAAAAATGCTTATCATCACTAATCATCAGAGAAATTCAAATCAAAACCACAATGAGATATCATACATCTCATTTTAATAATACTATTCTCACACCAGTCAGAGTGGGATTATTAAAAAGTCAAAAAACCACAGATGCTGATGAGGCTGCTGAGAAAAGGGAATGCTTATACACTATTGGTGGAAATGCAAATTAATTCAGGCACTGAGGAAAGCAGTTTGGAGATTTCTCAAATAATTTAAAACAGAGCTACTATTCCACTTAGCAGTCCCATTATTGGTTATATATCCAAAGGTAACCAGATCATTATATCAAAGGACACATGCACTCATATGTTCATCAGCATCCTATTCACAATAGCAAAAACATGTAATCAAGTGAGGTGCCCATCAATGACAGATTGGATGAAGAAACATAGACACCATGGAATACTACACAGCCCTAAAAAAGATTGAAATCAAGTTGTTTGCAGCAACATGAATAAAGCTGAAGTCCATAGTCCTAAGTAAATTAATGCAGAAAAAGAAAACCAAATATTACATGTTCTCACTTGTGAGAACTGAACATTGAGCACACATGAACATAAACATGGGAACCATTGAGACTGAGTGCTACTTGAGGGCAGAGACAGAGAGGTGGACATGGGTTGACAAACTACCTTTTGGGTACTATGTTCACTGCCTGGATGCAATATACCCATGTAACAAACCTTCGTATATACCCCCTGTATCTAAAATAAAAGTGGGAATTTTAAAAAAGACTAAATATGTTAAAATGATTACTCTCTAAATTTTATCTACAGTCATTAAAATCTCAATTGTTATCCCAACGGTTTTTGTTTTCTAAGAAACTGAAAAGCTAATCTAGAAGGTATATGAACACACAAAGAATTTATAAGCGGTCTCACTCTTGGTTAGAAGCTTATGTATGATGTTTCAGGCCGTAGGTTATTAATTACAAAGGCTTTAGCTGGCAGGCTTACAGGGTATGGGAGGCTGTTCTGCCCACCCCAGACTCGGTGCACAGCTAATACACTGCAGTCTTTGAAGGGAGTTGCAGTCAAGGCCCCCTGGTTGGTCACGCCCTTGTGCATGTTTATATTCCCAGCTCAGGATCCTTCATTCTTAGGTCTCTTTACTCAAGGCCTATGCAGAGGTCTTCTGCAGGTACCTCTGTCAAGGCCTCCTAATAGGAGAGGAAGAGAGAGGCTTAAAGACACTTTTCTCCACTCTCAGTACCCACTGAGTTTTTACTTTTGCCTTGCAAGGCCCCCAACATGTCTAATGTACTAATCCAGCTAACCCTTGACCAGTGCTGTTTCCATGGGGAAAAATGGAATGGGGGGAGTCAGTGATTTCTCTACCTTTAGACTCTTGCTTACACTATTGAAGGAGGTAATTAAAGACTTAACTCTTTCCTCTTGGGCTTGTTGCTTTCATTGGCTCACTACCTGGGTGCAATATGCCCATGTAACAAACCTGCATATATACCCTTGTATCTACAATAAAAGTTGAAATTTTAAAAAACCATATTGCAAGTGTCCAGGAATTAAACAAAGACCAAAAAAATAGTTATGACTATGATAACTGAAACAAGGAAAGAGATATAAGAGACAACGCATTTAATGTGTGAATTGACAAATAAGGTAGGTGAGGGGAAAAGAGGCTTATGGAATTCTTGAGCCTAAAGTGGAAGAAAAGTGGGGATGCCACTTGTTGGGGCAGGAGAATTGAGGAATAAGAGCCTGTTTATTGGTCTGTGTATGTGTTGGGAAAAGAATGAGTTCAGTTTGGGACAATCATGAAGACCCAGCAGACAGTTAAGACACTGTTATGAGGTTCCCTTATATTCTAAAGTGTTACCTTTAGTTCTTTGAAGTCAATTCTGCACCCCACTCTTTGCTCTATACCTAGACAGTGGCACAGACCGGTGTTCGGTAATGATGGATGGACAAGGGATGGGAGAACCATGGTGAGTGGCCAGTGCCTGCTGCGATGCTTGTGCATGAAGACTCATCCTAAGTGAAGAACCACACGATTCCACTAGGGGGAAAGACTGATATTTTCACACCCTGCAGAAACTCAACCACCTGTTAGAGGAGGAGAACAGAGCAGGAAGGAACTATGTTGTGGGAAGGAAAGATGAACTTGAGTTTGACTTCTTAGTGCCTTTTCTTAGGGAAGAGGCCATCACTTTAAGATGCTGACTCTCCTGCTCCTTCTCCTGGGATGAGGTATGAGCCTTGTTTTGTGAGGAGTCTGGGATTAACGGTAACACTGGGCAGAGGAGTGAAAAGACTTTCTCTCTAGAGAGTCTGAATCCACCAGACAGAAAATGAAGGGGTTATGTTTGAGTAAAGGACCAAAACAGAGTAATTCTTGGCACAACAAAAAGGAGGCAGTGCCCTGGGGTCCTTTGGGAGCTGAGGTGGTACTGGAAAGATAAAGGAGACCTTCCTGCCTAGGGAGACGTCTAACCCCAAGCTTGTCGACTCCCATGAATACCTCTCTGGAACTAGGTTCTGTGTTCGGTGCTGTCGTCTCTCAAAAGCCAAGCAGGGGTATCTGTCAACGTGAAACCTCCATGACAATCCAGTGTCATGTGGATAGCCAAGTCACCTTGATGTTCTGGTACCATCAGCTCCCCGGACAGAGCATGACACTGATTGCAACTGCAAATCAGGGCTCTGAGGCCACATATGAGAAAGGATTTGCCAAAGACAAGTTTCCCATTAGCCGCCCAAATCTAACATTCTTGACTCTGAATGTGAGCAACATGAGTCCCGAAGACAGCGGCATATACTTCTGCAGTGCTGGAGACACAGTGCTGGGCACAGATCAAAGATCTGAGCAGGAACCTTAGCTCCCTCCTACCCAGCTCCCCTCTCGTGAGCCTGAGGGCCCTGCTGAGGTGGGACGGAGGGAGGAAACCACAGCTCTTGGGCAGACACAGCTGTTTCTGTGCTTGTGGGTGAGCATGGGTATGAATGGGTAGACAGCGGATGAGGAGAGCATCTCTAAGACTAGCTGCAGAGTTCTGTCCACAGGCAGGAAGAGTGGCTTCTGGAAAGTTGAGGGTAAAATTTCTTCCAGAAGAATGCTCAGAAATACCCAACAAAAACAATCAGATACAGTTTTCTTCAAGTGGCAGGGTCAGTCACAGCCTTTAACTGTTTTATCTCAAGACTCTATTTAGCTGGTGTTTGATCATAATGTATTTTGGAAGAACTTTAGTCATCTTGAAACAAACCTGGTACATTACATTGATGACAGCTGGTTGTTCTCAGAGAATAGGAATTATAAAGTCTTCTAGATGCCTCGATATGACACATGCATCCCAAGTCAATATAAAATCTTCAAAGTTCAGGAAACTTCTACAATGGTGAGTTTGGGAGTGGTCCGCAGGTTTGGGGCATGTTGAAATATCTCCTCTAATGTGAGAAGTAAGCTGCTGTGCCTTAGGTCATCTACCACAAAGGAAGAGGTGCAATGCTTAGTCCTCTTTGGACTTTGAATTGAACTTTGGATATGCTGCATTTGATTGTGCTACTCTATTCTATTTAGTATGTAATCCGTAAAGCTGGGGTCAGTGCAAGAGAGGGTATTGTGGCAGAACAAGCCCATGATAAAAGCTTCCTGCTGCTTGAGCCATAGACTAAGCAGACCCAGTTGTTCTTAAAGAACCTACAGTAGATAGGGATGCTCTATGGAGCTCCTGGCATTCCCCAGTAAGAGAACCACAAGGCAGGGTGGAATAAGTTCACTGTGCCTTGATTTGCAACTTCAGACCATTGCATCTTGGGCTGTACTTTTGCTGCTTTCCAGATTCCAGAGAGAAAGATCGCTCTCACACACAAACTACACAGAGTGCTTATTACTTACATAGAGGCAACAAGGGAAAACAGATGCCAAAGATTCAAGGAAAGCCAAAGCCAGTCCCACGAGGCTCAGTAAGGCTGCCCAGTGTGGATGAAATCTTAACTGTGCCTTCCCTACCTGCACTGCCACGGAGGGACCCCCCAGAGAGCAGCAACGCTGGGTTTTATATCCTAGAGCAACTTGACGTATTTGGCAAAGCATTGAAGGACATCATATTTCTAGGCGGGACTGGAACAGAGCCCAGGCTGTTCTGGCCAGTTCCTCCTTATCTCAGGATGTTACATTCCCAGCACATTCTATAGTTATTCTTGAGAACTACAAGCAAGAAATGGGGGAGAACTGAGTTCGTCCAAGGCCACCAGGCAAACTGCCCAGCAGACAGGTGCAGAGTTTTGGTGTAAAGCCATACTTTTACCTGACAACAACCATTCTTCTTTTGAAAAGTTGCTACTGGCTCTGTAATGAATGCTTCATAATGGCATTCAGAACAAGGTATCTGATCTGCAAAACTGTAAAGCTGGCTGTGCCCAGAGAATTCTCTCTGTTAATAAATGGAAAATATATCATTAAGACCATACTTAAGCACAGCTGGAAGAAGGCACAATTCAATTTCAAGAGCACACCTCAGAATCTCACGGAAATAATTCATACTTTTCTCCTCTTATCTTCAAACCACACCCACAGTTTTATGGAAATTCCATATTCACAATTGAGAAACATGGGCTCATTTTTTAGATGGGTATTCATGTTACCCTGGAAGGATCATTACAGTCTAACACAAGTATGGTTACGAAAGATGATAGTGAAGGGAAATCCCCTCAGGGCCAAACCTTAAATGAGTTTACCTGATTGTTGACCACATTTTATTGAAGGATGGCCAGAAGCGTAGCCATAGCTTGTGTTCACTTTCTTTCACACTATCACCTAGTCTCTTTCCCTATTCAGTCATATTTTTCTTCTTTTTGCTTCTCTGTGATGCAATCTGGGTAATTTCTTTAAAACTACTGTTTAGTTTACTAATTCACACCTCAATTCCAATAAGCCTCTAATTCAACTGACTTTGTTCATCTAAATTATATAATTGTTATTTCTAGAAAATCCATTTGGGTCATTTACAAATATAAGAGGCTATTCATCTTGTTCCTTGTGTATTTTAAAATTATTTTCTTTTTATAAGTATATTAAGCATCTATTGGGAATTTTTATCTGATAATGCCAGCATTTGATGCCTTTTTACATCTGGTTTTCAGTAGTCTGCTGGCTCTCATTCAGGGTGGTTTATTTCCTTGTGTATTGTGTAATTTGATATAAATTCATCTTTCAGAATTCTTTAAATACTGGAATGAAAGTGGGTTTTCTAGGAAATATTCATGCTCACCTCTGTCAAGAAATTGGGGTGCTACAGACCTAATATTATTTTATTTTATAAATCTCAGTATACATCTTCTTGGTCATAGAATGTCTGTCTCAAACCCCAATGGGCTGACTGTTCAGTGACCATGACTATTCAGAGAAAACGAGCTTAAATCCTTCACCCAAAGCCAAGATCAGACTTTGTTAACTGCTTCTACAATTAGTTTTCTAGCTCGTCCTCTCACTAACAGTGTGGCTCTTTGTGTACCTAGCTTTATAAAGGAGTGATTCCTATCTAGTTCCTGGTTCATGTAAGGTCCCATGGGCCTTCTCCACTTTCCATGTGCACTAATTCTCCAGGTCACAGGAATGTATACGTATACCCGTTTTACCTCACGGCTACGGTGTTAGCTTACCTTCCTGCCTCATGCTCCCATTACCATATGAAGTTGACAAATTTACCTGTAGCAAAACCTTGGATTATAAAGCACCTTCCCATGTTACAAAATAGTCTCTTTAAAAGCAGTAAAGCACTGTGGCTAGGAACTTGAACTTTGTCAAGAGAGAAACCTAAGTCTAAAACTTGGTTCTTCTGCTTTAACTCTAGGTGTAACCTTAACAAGTTACACAATTTCTCTACACCTTAATTTCTCTATAGAAAATAAGAATAATAGCAAGCTTTTTAATGAAGGTTTTTTAAATAAGAAAGCGATGCAATTATCTGTATAAAAAGCACAGAGACAAAATAATCAAATAATGTAGTTGCTACCTAAATGTATTTCTCACTGTAAAAATGTATTTACCACTATCAATTCCTTCCTCAAGAATAAGTATGGCCCTCTCTCAGAAAATTTTATTATTACAATTGCTTTTCTTTTAGCTATTTTAATTACATAAAAAATTCATGGTATTATAAAATATGCATATCAAAATAAAAAAAGTCAAAATCACTCAATTAATAAAATTAGATCATACAATACATAGTTTTAGAATTTATTCCCTTAACCCAACAATATTTCATTAATGCCATTTCATGTCAAAAATATTTTACATTAACTTTAATAAGAATAGTTCAATATACTGATGACCATCCTTCATACAATCAAAACCCATGACAAGGTATATATCCATAGGCTAGATGGCAGGATTATGTAATTTTAAATAGCAATTGGCTGTGTGTGTTGAATTCTTTCTGTTATAGACTCAGAAGAAAGTTATGAAAGCCCCCCTAACTCTACCTGCAAATGGCTGGTTCCTTTTTACTAAGGTGTTAACTTAAATGCCACCTCCCCAAAGAGACCCTTCCTGATCACCCTACATAACAGCACTTCAGCAGTCATCTGATATTATATATCACTTTATCCTATTTTAGTAATGTGTACTCATCATTTACTGAAAACAGTGTACGTGCATCCCATTTCTATACCTCCTCACATGTGCGTAAATGCATCCACATGCGCACGCAAATGCCCTGAAAACAAGAACCTTTTCCATCTTCTTCATTGCTGCTTCCAAATAGCTTGGAACAACCCCTGGAATATCACTGGAAGAACTCAGTAAATATTTGTGTGTCAATAAATATGAAAAAAAGAGGAAAATTTATACACCTGCTGTGGATTTCCCTGGAGGAAAACTCTACAAAGGCATTTGAGTTTAGATAATCAAAGCCCATAAAAAATTAACTAGATTATTCTAACAGGAAAGGAATGAGCACTTCAAACTTTGTATTTCTTATTCTTGTTTTAAATGTATGCTTTAGTTGGGGGAAAGGATAAGAAAAGATTAAAGGACATAAAATTACAGCTAGATAGGAGGAATAAGTTCCAGCGTTTTACAGCACTGAAGGAGGGCTGTGGATAACAAGCTTCACATTTGAATAGAAAGGCACATATTACATATGCCAACCCCACTCTGCTGCCTTACCCAAGACTGGGAAATGGAGCAGATGATACAGGTTCCAGAGAGAGGAAAAGTGCAGAACCTGCTCAAATGCAGTGGCTCTGGTGTGGAAGGTTCTCCACTGGAATTGTGTTGGTTCCTGTGTGGATGGAGCACTCAGTTCTGAGCCTTGGGAGCCTTTTGAAGGTCCTCCTGGGCAAAATGATCTTGAGGAAATGACTGACCCGTTGGCTGCCTTCCAAATGGATGACACAGTCTAGACGTTTTATAAGCTAAATGAGTAGAAGGAAACCAGTTGACTGGATTTATCACGAAACCTAGCTTGTGAGCCTCAGTCTAGAGCTAGTACAATTTGGAAAAATAAATACACACATCATATATTAAACTCTGAGTATCATGAAACAGATCCTAGATGTTATAATAATAAGAGCCTGCATGTGTGTTTCTCCTACACTCTGTCCTGGCTTTCTTCTGCTTCCTGTCTAAGGGAGCCTGGACTCACTTAAGCAGCTCTAATAGGCCAAACAAGGGAGAGTGGTCAAGTAGTAGCTGAAATGTGAACAGAAAGACTCACCATTATATTACAGCAATCAATCTATCCTTAAAATAATTTAGGTTTTGTTTCAAGTGCTAGATGCGTCCCCATTTACTGATATACGGAAGCCTGAAGAATAAACAGAACTATAAACTTTGCTCTGGGCATAAAACTTGCATGTATTCCATGGATTCAAGGTGGGGAGCAGCTGGGCAGGCAGGAGGATGGGTGGGAGGCAGGAAAGAGGAGGGGCGGGAGGCAGGCACAGAGGACTGCGCTACTCCCTTTAGCTGGTCAGTCTTGACCCACTTATACTCTATGCCTCTATCTTACAAGTCAGACTTTTCTGAATCACACAGAGCACTCCGTTCACACTCCAGATTCAGTGATTCCTGGGATGAGACAGTAATAAAAACAATTCTTTATTGGATAAAGAGAAATTGTGCCATGGGGGAAATTTCTAAGTAGCGTAGAAAAAAATATAACGGATGAGGAGAGGAGCTGGAAGTTCATGGGGAAAACAGCCTAGAATCTGACAATCCAGTTAGAGAATGATAAAGAATACTGGAGCCCACGGAGGAGTTGAATTAGAGTTTAGGAGAAAGATCTGGTGGGATTTGGAGAAGAAAGTATTTTTTTTTTTAAAGTAATTTGGAATCTAACACTTTTCAGACTACTAGGAGGTCTGAAAGACTCAACTATGTAGCAAAATGAAGGGGAATGAACTTTGTCTGAATAGGGAAGGTTCTAGCATGATCTCTGCTTTCCTTAGCCGAGTGACCCTGGAGAAGTCACTTGACCTCTGAACTTTAGATTTTTCATCTGTAAAAAGGAGAGAACAATATCTGCTGCCTACCTTCTCAGTGAGGCTGCACCAAGGATCAACTCAGAGGAGGGGAAGCAGAATGCCCTATGGCCGAGCAAGCATGCCCTAGAGTCGGACCACCATACTTACATCCCATCTTTACAACCTACTGGCTGTGTGGCCTTGAGCAAGTCACTTCAGCTACAGAAAGCTCATTTGATCATGTGTAAAATGGACAATCTCAGTGGTGATTGTGATGATAAAAATGAAACATTCTTAACTTACGTGAGTTACAAGCTGTATAGTAAGTTATATGATGTATAGTAAGTTATATCATATATAATAACCACACAGAAATGATTCACTGTTATCATAATTGAAGAACAGTGGTTTGTATGCTCTGCACTAAATATAAGCCAGAAAGATGTCTTGGGGGAGTAGACCACCAAATCTATAGTTCAGAATGAACAGTACCCAGAATGGCATGTCCTCCAAATTGAGCTTGGGCAGCTGGATCTGAACTTAGCCTACACTCTGAGTCTAGAATATACGGTAACAGTCTCTACCTGTAGCTATCTTCTTTGTCTGTAAGGTCATTACTTTTTGAAGGAAGTTGACCTCAGACTATACTGCGATAGTTACAGGAAGAGTGTAAAATACTGGAGAAGGCTAGTCTTCAAGCTCTATATACAGAAAATTCTCATATTCTTGAGTGTTCCCCTTCAGACAGAGGATCAAAGCCACAAGCACTGATCCAAAAATCATCTTTTCCCAGCCAGGTGCAGTGGCTCATGCCTACAATCCCAGCACTTTGGGAGGCCAAGACAGGAGGATCACGAGGTCAGGAGTTCAAGACCAGCCTGACCAATATGGTGAAACCCCATCTCTACTAAAAGTACAAAAATTAGCCAGGCGTGGTGGCGCATGCCATTAATCACAGCTACCCAGGAGGCTGAGGCAGGAGAATTGCTTGAACCCAGGAGGTGGAGGTTGCAGTGAGCCAAGATTAGGCTACTGCACTCCAGCCTGGGCAACAAAGCGAGACTTCATTTAAAAAAAAAAAAATCCCCTTTTCCAAAGCAGTTTTCCATCTTCTACCAAGGATCACCTCCCTGTCCAGTGCACACTGGTATCTACAGTTGCTAGAGCAAGAGTCTCTCCTTATCCCCTAAGGCAGGAGTTCTGTAAAGACCCCATGACAAGGGGACAAAACAAAACAATATGTATTGGGACAACACAGGAAAAAAAACCTATTAACAATGCTCCAAGACCTAGCTACCTCAGGCTTGGCCAGTTATCCACAAGCAGAGGTGTGGCATTTACATGACAGTCATGGCCTGAATGGGTCTGGAACTGTGTCAAGGTGAGGCTCTGAAACAAGGTGCCAGGAGAAAGGTTAATTCAATCATCTATTTCTGCCAGGAAGAAAAGCACCAGGAAGGAATCAAATGCACAGTTTGGGCCGGGCACGGTGGCTCAAGCCTGTAATCCCAGCACTTTGGGGGGCTGAGGCGGGCAGATCACAAGGTCAAGAGATCGAGACCATCCTGGTCAACATAGTGAAACACCGTCTCTACTAAAAATACAAAAAAATTAGCTGGGCGTGGTGATGTGCACCTGTAGTCCCAGCTACCAGGGAGGCTGAGGCAGGAGAATTGCTTGAATCCGGGAGGCGGAGGTTGCAGTGAGCCAAGATCACGCCACTGCATTCTAGCCTGGTGCCTGGTGACAAAGCAAGACTCTGTCTAAAAAAAAAAAGCGGGCCGGGCGCGGTGGCTCACGCCTGTAATCCCAACACTTTGGGAGGCCGAGGCAGGTGGATCACGAGGTCAACAGATCGAGACCATCCTGGTCAACATGGTGAAACCCCATTTCTACTAAAAATACAAAAAAAAATTAGCTGGGCATGGTGGCGCGTCCCTGTAATCCCAGCTACTCCAGAGGTTGAGGCAGGAGAAGTGCCTGAACCCAGGAGGCGGAGGTTGCGGTGAGCCGAGATCGCGCCATTGCACTCCAGCCTGCGTAACAAGAGCGAAACTCCGTCTCAAAAAAAAAAAAAAGCAAAATAAAAAAAAATGTACAGTTTGTCCTCTGGAGACCTCTGCCTTGATCCTCAATAAATCTTTGATTTCACTTGCAGCAATTCTCACACTTCACAACACTCTCCATAGCTTCTGTTGGCCTATGGTCAGCTCTGCCAAGATCTGTGTCCTTGGGTGAGACAGAACCCTTCTGAATCTCAGTCTCTTCCTCTATAAATGGAAATAATTTTGCTCTGCACAAATCACAATTAGCATGTTTGTGGGAAGTTAAACTGTGAAACTCAGTATAAATAAAAAGCAATGTACCACTGTTGCTTATGTGAAAACTCTTATAAAGCTGTCAGGCATCATGCACCATCTAAGTATAGCAGAGTTGGGTATGAGCCCATTAGTGATTAGAGAGGGTACTGGGTGTAGAGGGGATCTCTGAGCAGTGGGTCTCCTGGCTTGGCGGTCATGCCAGGAGCTGAACCTGAAGTCTGTGTCCTCCCAACTCCATGGGCCCCACTTTGGCATTTTCTCAATTCCCTCTGGTTTCCATTTACTTCCTCCCTTTAGCCCCCGGCCATGTCTAATTCCACCACCAAGTTTCTGAGCTTTTCTCACTTTGTTCACCATCTCCAGAACATCCCTGCTTCTTTTACCTTTCAAAAAATTCAATCATGAACTTTGCTCACTCCTGCCCATCACCAACCTGAGCTCAGAGTTGCTGAGGAGGGAAAGCACCCTCATAAGGAAGCTCTTCCTTTCCTTACATCATTAGACTCGAGTGCAGACAGCATATGCATCTCCACACTGCTCTGCCAGGATGTGCCTCAGTCAATCACACGACTGTGTCTTAGTAGCCTTGGTAGGGCCCAAATCAGGATATTCTCTGGGAAGATGCACTTCGCACTGAGCCCAGCATAATCTCACTGTATCTAAAATGGAAAATCCTAGACCCACCCCTCCACGTCTTTGTTATTGAACTCAATATGTGACTCGTTTACCATGTGCTAAAATCTCTACATCCTGCTGATTCTCAAATCAGATCATAACCCAGATTTACCACGGTCCAAACTCTGACATTCGATTTGGGGCATGTCATTTGGGTTCAGGCTGTCAGCCCTGAGCAGGTGGGTCAGCTTGCATCACCCTGAGTGCAGGCTGCCAGGGCAACCGTGATGCTGCATAAAGAGAACCCATGACAGGATGCACATGAGAAAGACAAATGTCTTCACATTGAAGAAGGGGAGGAGTGCACCATTGGTTTTCCACCCTCCAGGTGCACTGAGTAAGCTCCTACCTAAACTGTGTCCCCTCCTTCTTTTAAACACTCCCCATCCTTAAGCCTCTGTAGGAAGGAGAGCCATCTGGAAGTCCAGAATCCTATGGAATGCTGTGTCTCCCTTCTTACCCCTCAGTGTTAGAATTCTCATTCCCCAAAACCTTGGATTTGCCCTTCCTGCACAGTGACTGGAGAGAAGCATCTTTATATTCACAGGAATGAGCCTTAGATAAGACTTCGCTCCTCTCATGGGGGCTCCAGGACACTGAAAAGCCAAGCTTGCCACCAGCACTTGCCCTTCCTTAAAGTACATTAAATAAATCCCCAATAGTTAAAAATATTCCTAAACAGCCAGGCCATTCTCCCTCCTAATTTTCATCTCCTCTCCCTAACAAAGCCCAGCTGTGTGATCCAGGGCTTGGATTCTCCTGTCTTCCCCATCCCAGTATCCTTCCAGGAAACAGCTGGTCTCCCTCTCGGCCCTCAGAAGGCAAGATTCCTTATCACCTGTGAATCACAAACCCACAGAGTGGCCAAACATAGCCAAGCTTATGCAAGATCCTGAGAAGGGGAAAGCTGCAGGTGTGTTTGTGCTGGGAGGAGTGGTGACTCTCACCTCACAGACACCTCCTCTCCCGATCCTCGGCAGGTATAAAGACGGCCCTCCACCACCGGTCAGTCACATTCTATCACCATGAATCCACTCCTGATCCTTGCCTTTGTGGGAGCTGCTGGTGAGTTTCACGCCCTGCCTCAGGACCCACCCACCCCCTTTCCTGGCAGACAGGTTCCCTACCATTCTTGCCACCTCTCCTATTTTGACTATGCTCTGATATTCTATTTCCTCCATCTGGCATCTCTCCTTCCCTGGACTCTCTTTAAGCCTCACCTGTTTCACCTTCTCCCTGATTTTACTCCCACACTGCCGTTCATCCGTATCCAAGCTGTGGCTGGAGAAGCTGGGAAGGAAGACCAGGTGGGGCTGGCCAAGGAAATGAAACAGCAGGCTTCAGCCTTCAGGCTTGGCTCCCACGGCACCAGAATAGCACCTCTATAGCTACTCATAACCTTGAATATACCTGGGGAGGTTGAAAATTACTCATGCCAGAGACTCAACTCTAGAAATTCTAACTTCATTTGTCTGGGGTGCAGCCTGTGTCCTGGGCTTTTAAGCTTCCCAGATGATTTTTAACATTTCCAGGCATGCAGCCAAGGTTTAGAATTGCTGTTCTATTGGCCCATAACAAGATCTACCTTTGTTCTGCTGAAGTGAGCCTGGGAACTGCCCTCAACTCTGCCTTCACTGCGGAGATTTGAGTTGTGGGGGAAGCTGGTCATGGCCACGTCTACACAACCAGAGGGTTTCCTAGTTTGGCCAAAATATCCTGACAATCTGGGGCTCAAATAGCCAGGGGGAGTACACAGGTGATGAATAACCGAGAAGCACTCAGTGGGTGAGGCAACCACATCCTAACTCCTATCCCACCGGAAGCATTGTGAGGACATTCCTTGTGTCCTCAGCCTGGTGACCCCAGGAGAGATCTGAGCCTCCGCAAGGTACCTAGCTGTGTACACTGAAGACACAGAGACTTGGGAGCCACATCCTGTGATGCTCATGAGGGGGCAGCAGTGCTTCCTCCCTTGCCCAGCCTCACTGTGCTTGTTAAGGATTTCTAATTAGCTGGAAGCACCCACAGGCTGGGAGTGACATCCTAACATGCTACTGACTTGGTCTCTCCCTTCCCATCTCCACTCCAGTTGCTTTCCCCTTTGACGATGATGACAAGATCGTTGGGGGCTATCCCTGCGAGAATTCTGTCCCCTACCAGGTGTCCCTGAACTCGGGCTACCACTTCTGCGGTGGCTCCCTCATCAGCGATCAGTGGGTGGTGTCAGCAGCTCACTGCTATAAGTCGTAAGTGTGGGGCCCCTGACTGCAAAACTCCCAGCCAGGCCCCCTGGGAGAGCTTGGACTCAGCCCAGGGGAGCACTGAGGTTGCGTAAGATGGATGGGAGAGGTGATGGAGAAGGAAACTTGCTGACAGCAGCTGACTCTCCTGAACAGAGAGTGAACACAAGACAGGAACCTCTCACACCCAGGCAAATTTGTGAAACAGCGAGGGCTATGGTCATAAAAACAGGCAGGGATGATCTCGGGGTGGTAAGAGCTAGTAAGAAAAGGAGGCAAGTACCTTTTGCTGGTTAGCTACACATTAAAGCCACCCAAGTATTTTTAAAAATACTGATGTCTGTGTCCTATCCCAGGGCAATTAACTCAACCTTCAGGAAGAGGATGCAAATATCAGTGTGTGTTTAACATTCTGCCTCTATAACTGTAGAGTGTAGACAGAGAGCTGAGACCCACTGCCTGCACCAAGAACTCTCAAACCTGAGTATGCATCAAAACCACCTGCAGGCTTGTTAAGGCACACACCACTGGGTCCCAGCTCCAAGGTTCTGATCAGTAGGTGTGGGTAAGGACCAAGAATTTACATTTCTAAACAAGTTCCCAAGAGATGCTGTTGCTTCGGCTACCACTGGAGTAGATTAAACAAAGGGGTGGTGCTCACCAGACCGAGAAGGGAGGGAGGAACAGGTGCTGTGCACACTTAGCAAAGGCATGGGGTGAAGAATGCTGGAAAAACTTCAAGGAGCTCCTGGTGGCCACAGTGCTAGTGCCTGTGGAGGTTGTGGGGAAGAGGCTAGGAAGGCGGGTTGAGAAGCAGCCTCTGGTGGGATCCCTTTGCCTCCTCCCTACTCCATCACCACCAACCTCTGAAGCAGAAAGATCTTGGGTCTCACACCTACACTGACCCATGTCCCTCTACTGCACATGTGATATGGCCACACACCCCACCCCCTCCCTGCCTCCAGAGCTTTCCATGAGCAGGGAGCTTGAGGACCCTGGGGAAGGGGGGGTGAGTGCCCTGGCAGTGAGAGAAGGTCCTTACCACGCCTGCCCTGCCCATCAGCCGCATCCAAGTGAGACTGGGAGAGTACAACATCGAAGTCCAGGAGGGGAATGAGCAGTTCATCAACTCAGCCAAGATCATCCGCCACCCCAAATACAACAGCTGGACTCTGGACAACGACATCATGCTGATCAAGCTCTCCTCACCTGCTGTCATCAATGCCCGAGTGTCCACCATCTCTCTGCCCACCGCCTGTGTAGCCGCTGGCACCCAGTGCCTCATCTCTGGCTGGGGCAACACTGCGAGCTCTGGAGGTGAGTGCGACTCTCTGTCCTTCTCCTTCCCTCCATCCTCACACTTTCCAGAACCAAGTGTGCTCCTTAACTCGAATCCTTTGCCTCTGGGATTCAGACACATCACTTGTGCTCATTACACACAGGCTTTGCACTGGGTACCAGAGAGATGCAAGGTCTCAAGGACTTGGCTCCTAAAATGAAAAGACAGGAAAATAGAGAACTTGCTGTGATCACCTCTTGGGAGGGGTTCAACAATGATTCTGGGAACTAAAAGCCAGAGTCTCTTGCCAGGACTTAACGTTTTTGGAGTCCTCCCCGGAGGCAGCCCTCAGGGTTCCCTCCTAGATTCCTGTCTCCTTCTCTGGCTTGACCCACATTTCTGCTTTCCTCGATCTCTTCCTGGTCTTCACAGCCGACTACCCAGACGTGCTGCAGTGCCTGGACGCTCCTGTGCTGAGCCAGGCTCAGTGTGAAGCCTCCTACCCTGGAAAGATTACTGAAAACATGATCTGTGTGGGCTTCCTCGAGGGAGGAAAGGATTCCTGCCAGGTGATTTGACCCCTTCCCATGCTGAGGTTCCCACTGATACCCAGGCCCCACCCAGGAAGGAGATTTGAACTCCCAAGGTGGCAGGGCTAAGGAGGCTCCCTGCAGTGCCACTATGAAGAAGTGAGGAAGGCTCCCTTAGGGGTGCATGTTATGTACTTAGGGAGAACAGAGAATGGCCATCGTGAGAAGGACGAGCTGGCTGGAAAGGGGTCTTTTAAGGTTCAGAGTGAATGTGACTATATTCCTCCTCCAGCTCTCTCTTCATACAACTTGTCTCTTCTCCCCAGGGTGACTCTGGTGGCCCTGTGGTCTGCAATGGACAACTCCAAGGAGTTGTCTCCTGGGGCTATGGCTGTGCCCAGAAGAACAGGCCTGGAGTCTACACCAAGGTCTGCAACTATGTGGACTGGATTAACGAAACCATCGCTGCCAACAGCTGAAGCCCCTGGTCCTCTGCAGTCCCTGTAGCAATAAAGTGACCCTGCTGTCACTGACTGTGTCTGTGCCTGTTCCCTCGTGCTCCTTCACACTAGAAAGTATCCTCCAATCTGAGGTCAGATGGGGCTGTCCCCCTTAAAGATAAATACAGCCCTCAGCTCCCAAAATACGTTCCATGGTACACTAGATTAGCACATACAAAGAGATGGAATCTAAAAGTAATAAGAAACTTGGGGAAAAGGGGGGCTGATTTCTAGAGGAAAGTGTGTTTCAGAAAGGTGGTCTTTTGTGGGGGATTGATTTTAACTTGGGCTTCTCACAGCAGCATGAGCTATTCTGCCTTCAGAACAATCACAGAACAGAAAATGTGTCAGCATCCTCGAGGCAACCCCAAAAATCTGACCAGCTGAATCTTACTGCTTAAAATACAGTAATGACAAATGCTGATGGTGATGACGTGCCTCTCCCAGGAATGTCGGCACCAAACCCTCAACCAAGCCCTCCCTTCTTATTCACCTGCAAAATCAGACTCAAGTAAATCTCCCTGGCCCCAATTCTTCCCTCAATTTCCTAGTTCCATCTCTGTGAGGAGGCTAGAGAGATGTTCCCCCTACTGCAGTGGGAGCCAGACTGCGACTTGGGAATTAAGCCCAGCTCTGCACGCTGCATTTTTGTCTTCTTTGCCTTTGGGGTTAGGACACCGCAGTGAATCCCACAGCTATCACCAGCTCCCCACTCTAGCCAGGGAAAGAAAGTAGAGAGGGCCTGGATTCACCCATTCGATCAATTAACTGAAGAAGGATTCATTTTTGTAAAACGTGCTTCCCTTAGAGACACTTCAAGTGAATTATTTGGGACTCTTTAAAAAGGTAGGAGGCACAGTGGCTCACACCTGCATTCCCAACACTTTGGAAGGCCAAGGCAGGCAGATCACCAGGTCAAGAGATTGAGAACATCCTGCCCAACATGGTGAAACCTCATCTCTACTAAAAATACAAAACTTAGCTGGGTGTGGTGGTGTGTGCCTGAAATCCCAGATACCCAGGAGGTTGAGGCAGGAGAATTGCTTGAACCCTGGAGGCAGAGGTTGTAGCAATCAGAGATCGCGCCACTGCACTCCAGCCTGGCAACAGAGCAAGACTCCATCTCAAAAAAGAGGTGGAAGGAAAGACACCTGAGGGCTGTGACACCATCCAGCCACTCTGGCCACATGTCAGCTTGCTTGCACTCACTGGATGCAGCAGAGGGAGGAGACAGGACCCATGGCACCTGTGGCACTGCTGAAGCCTCCTGCCAATTCTGAGCAGAGCCCATGTTGGGGCCATGGCTCATCCAAGCTTGTCACCGAAGATCCAAGCAAGCTTCTCTCTGGAATCCCACTTTCACCTTCTGTCCCAAGTGGTTGTAGACACCCCTGGGAGCTGGTACCAAGGGCCAGGCGCAGCCAAGAAAGACATATGGGTTCAGAGCACAATTCCAGTTACAGGGAAGAGAGCACAGGCCTCCAAGTGTCCACGGAGCAGCACGCGAATTGCAGTGATATGTAGAGTAAAACCTCTGCGTGGAGCACAGTATGCCTGGCAAACACAGGGGACTGCAGGCCACAGGCCGCAGAACACACCCAAGCACCAGGCACTTGTTTGGTAAACAGTAAGTGTGTAAGATCAGTTACCTTGAGAGGACCATCGGGGCTCCAGATGTGTGGTTTGTGTGAGGACATGGCTACCACTCATTATCTTCAGAGGAAAACAGGGCTCAGGGCTCACACATGATGGATAGATGCACACAGGTCACACAGAAAGTCACTGTGTACAAATGTCACTTTGTTCAACGTGGATTTTGTTTGTATGGAATCCAAATGCAGACCCTAGTCTACCTTACAGCCTTGAATTTGTCTGCTTGTGGAAATATACATCCAAACAGATAGACAGGAAAATAGATACCTTTTTTTCCCTTTCTTACCACAATGTCAATGCCTCGTCTGAATATCATCATCAGTTAAGAGTCAAGGGAAGAACCAAATGCTTCACGTAAACAGGGCTGGGAGGGGCGTGTTAGTTTCCACTGTTTTCTGTCTCCGCTCAGATCATTCCTGTGAAAGCGCAGCTGGTTACCTGAAGCCAAGAGGCAGACACAGGGATCCCACAGGCCTTCCAGACAGCGGCTTCCACCTCTTACCTGGGCCACTTGGACTCTTTACACAGAAAAGTGAGTCGCCCCACTCAGTTGCCGGCAGAAACAGGGTATGAAAATCACAGGTAACCAAGGGATGTCTTCCAAGTGATCCATTTAAAATAAACCACCACCACCACCAAAAACACAAAACAAGCAAAAAAAAAAAAAAAAAAAAAAAATGCTTATCCAAAATCCAAGACAAAATGCTGTGTGAGAGCCAGGCCATGGGGTTGCCTTTTCTCAGGTCACACAGCTTTCCCAGTCCATTTGCTCACATGGAACTGGGAGATGTGAAGCCCTGTAGAATGTGTGCTCGGGATGGAGGCTGGTACTGGTCACCTGTAGGTCCAGACCGAAGGGCAAAGAAGCAGAAAGCTGCAACTCTGTCCTCCTGCTCACAGAGGCTCCGAAGAGCCCCACCTCAGCCTTCACCCAAAACATCTCCTCCAGGCTCAACTACAACCAGGCTGGAATGCAGCGGCACGATCTCTTCACTGCAACCTCCACCTCTTAGGTTCAAGCCATTCTCCTGCTTCAGCCTCCCAAGCAGCTGGGACTACAGGCACCCGCCACCATGCCCAGCTAATTTTTTTTTTTGTATTTTTAGTACAGATAGGGTTTCACCATGTTGGTCAAGATAGTTTTGAACTCCTTACCTCAAGTGATCTGAAGTGCTGGGATTACAGGTGTGAGCCACCACTCCTGCCCCAAGCTCTACTTAAAAAGATAACTTCAACTTTATAGATTCAGGGGGTACGTGTGCAGATTTGTTACATGGGTATATTGCATGATGCTGAGGTTTGGGGTGCAAATGATCTCGTCACTCAGGCAGTGAGCACAGTTACGATAGGTAGTTTTTCAGCCCTTTCCACCCTCCTCTCTTCCCCCAAGTAGTCACAGTGTCTATTATTCCCATCCTTATATCCACGTGGACCCAACGCTTAGCTCCCACTTATACATGAGAGCATGTGGTATCTTGTTCTCTGTTCCTATGCTAATTTGCTTATGATGATGGTCTCCTGCTCCATCCATGTTGCTGCAAAGGACATGATTTCATTCTTTTCACGGCTACATAGTGTTCCATGGTGTGTAGGAACCACATTTCCTTTATCCAGTCTGCCACTGATGGCCACCTAGTTGATTCCATGTCTTTGCTACTGCAAATAACACTGTGACGAACACGCAACTGTGCGTGTCTCTTTGGCAGAACAATTGTTTCCCTTTGGGTGTATACCCAGTAAAGAGGTTGCTGGGTGGAATGGTAGTTCTGTTTTAAATTATTTGAGAAATCTCCAATCTGCTTTCTGCATTGATTTTTCCATGAACTACTTTACACCTCGCCAACAATGTGTAAGTGTTCCCTTTTCTGTGCAGCCTCACCAGCAGCTTCTATCATTTGAATTTTTAGTAATGGCCATTCTGTAGCCAAGCTCTCTGAAGGCCAATGTGGAGAAGAGCTACAAATATCCCTTTTCCAGAAGCGAATTCTGGCCTGCCCACTGGTAGAGTTCTTGTTTCCATCTGTCTTTCGTTGTTTGTTTTTCAAAGGTAAAGTGGTATGATCTTCCACACCTGAACCAGTCTGTAGCCACCAGAGCCTGCTGGGAAGGGGCCCCTCAAGGATGCATGGATCTTGTAACCTGGAATTTGAGAGATCAACAAGCACCATAGCAACCTACCATACGACTGCCCGTCAGCTCTCTCTTTTTTCAGAATTAGCTCAATTCTGGCTCTGCAGACACTGGAAACCACAGGTGACAAACCCTGGGCCTCTGTGGGCTTCCCTCATCACCCAGGGCCCTAACAGGCTGCCTGTCCTAGGCTGAGACACAGCAGCTTTCTCTTAAACTGAAATTAAGCATAAATCCACTTCACCAATAATCATTTCAGGAGCCCTGGCTCCTTCCTCAAGGCTTTTAAAACACACATCTCTGTGACCCAAACAGGTAGGTGAGACTTGACTTTAAATGGGGGAAATGGGGATGAAGTGGGTATCAGAAATGAACCCCAAATGCTTTTGTGTGGGGAGAGGCATCCACATCCTGAACTGTACCTGGAGATGGAGAAAAATGCAGGAGAGGAGAAGAGATAAAAAGGACAAAGCAGCTGCACCACTTTCTCTGAAAGTCATGGAAAGCTTCTCTCATGGTTGTTTCCTGCCCCAGATGCTTTGCCAAGGTCTTGGGTGCAGGCAGGGCAGCCTCTGGCTGGGAAGCTTTTGCTCTGGAGATGGGAGAGTCCTGCTCATCCATGGTGCTCAGCGGCAGGCACTGAGGGGCGGTGGCAGGTGCGGTGCCAGAATCTCAAGCCGGATCCTTGCAGGGCTGGCAGAGGCCTTCCTTCTCATCACCAGGAGACTGCCCAGGACAGCTGTCATGGAAGTCCAGGGGACCATCCAGGGCATCCTCGATGAGCATGTTAAATGCTTTGGGGCCACTGTCATGTTGGCCCTAGTTGCACACACACATATTTTGGTGCCTGAGTCACCTGTGAAGCTGTGATGTTTCCATGCACCGTCTCTTTGCTTGGGGGGAAGGGGAGCTGGGAAGGGTGGGGATACTCTGTCATGCTCAGAGCTATAATCTTTCAGCAGCTCCTCCTTATATTCTAAATCCTTGCCCAGAAAGGCCCGTGGGTCCAACTCTCCCAGGCTGGCCAGAGAGCCACAGGGCTCCATTCCCGGGTCTTAGGTGGCTGCTGGGTCGGCTGGTGTCAGAGGCCCCAGGGTCAGATGCCTGGGTGTCTTGTGCTGCTTCTGCTGGGCCCAGACAAGGGGCTGCTCTGGGCTCCCTGGGAGCCCCAGGGGCACTGCCACCTGCAGAGCTACATGCCATAGCTGGAAGTCACTATAAGGTCGGGGAAGAGTTAGAAGTCGGGAAACCACTCCCTCGTAACAAGGTAGTAAATAGTTTGGCAAAAACCCTGAAAATAAAATGGCACTGCTGAGTAATCATGTGCTTCTACAGGCAATTGGATTGATTTCTTGTTGCTCCCGCCTGGTCTGAAGGTGATGCTTGGCTCAGCGGTGGCTGGCAGCAGACAAAGCAGCAGCTCAGGAGAATGCTGAATGATCGTGGCCCACGTGAGCCAGAGCCACCAGAGCCACAGCAGTGCCCTGTGTCACAGGTATAGCTTGGCGTGGTCATTGGTACCACACAGGCTTATCCCATGGGGGTTCACCCCTGACTGATGGGGGCTGGGCAGCACCTGGAGTACCAGGAACACCACACACCACACCCCTCCACACACACACCACCCCGAGTCTCTTCTCTGCAAGCCCCTCCTGCTCCTGCACCTCCATCACAGCACGGCCACCTCCTCCTTCCTCTCCTCCACCCTCCAGAATGGTGATCTTAAAGAGGTTTCTTGGCCTTGGCAATTATGTGGGCTCCACATGTGCTGATGTGTGACATGCTGGCATGTTTGGCAACACGTCACTGCCACCTTTGACTACACAGGGTCCTCTCTGTGCCCAGAGCAAACACATGCAGGGAAAGGCCAGAACTGACGGTGTCAGCTTCCCCGGAAGCCCCTCTTCACATGGCTCCTGCTCACCCAGCCTGTGCTCCCCACAAGCTGATGTCCTGCTTGGAGATGATCCTGCTAGCCCTGTTGCCCAACAACAGGCCCGTGTGTCTGGAAGGAAGAAGATAAATCTCCATCCCTCGTGCTCCTGAGAAGGTGGCCTTTTATTCCTCCCACATAATAATACCAACACGTATACACTATTCCTATGCATAGACATTTCCCCATTTAGTTTCCTCTCCCCTCCAGAGTAGTTAATAATCCAGCAGTACAGATAAGAAAACAGGTTCAGAGAGGCTTGTTAGTTTACCCACGTCCTACCCCCAACAGATGGTAGGTCTGGGGTTGACTCCTCGTTTGCCTGGCTTCAAAGCACAGGCTCTCTGTGCCCCGCCTCACATCCTGCTATGACTTTGTCCGAGGTGATGAAAAGCCCATCAGCTCTGACCTTTGACGTTTCTCCAGCCCCATCACCATCACCCTTTCCCTGCCTCCCTGCACCTCCTGAGGGACTCCTCCCAATCATCCCCTTCCATGCGGCAAGACGACTGCTCTCAGAGAGCTCCTGGTCATGGCATCGCTCTAACCTCCCACAGTGATAAACTAGAATCCAAGCTCCAAGCTATGGAAATGTAGGGTGCTCTGGGCCCCACCCCTGCCTCCACTCCCAGCCTCTTCACCGCTCTCCTCCTCATCCCCTCCCCTGCTCAGAAACCCTGGTGGCTCACCCAACAAGCCATGCACCTCCAGCCTCTGTCTCTGGACACTGTGGCACCCTCAGACTGGAAGCCCTTCCCAACCTCCCCTTCACCCTTCTCAGAAAGTCTTCCTGATTCTTCCTTGTCCCCATCTCCTCCAGTCTGAGGCAGGAGTCCTCCTCCTCTCTCTGCTTGCCTCCGTCCTGGTCCTGCTCAGGTGCTCAGGTGCAATGGATGCATCCATCTGGGCAATCAGCTGTGTGCTCCTTGAAGGGGGTCATCTTGTCTTATGTATCCTGGTTTCTCCAGTGATTAAGCAAAGCCTGGGCTGTTATAAGCACCCAGCGAGTGGAGGAATAAACATGGAGTAGGACTGGAGGGAAATGTGCTGAGATAAGAAAGACCCTTCCAGAGGAATGGCTCTCAAAGAGTGGTCCCTAAGCCAGCAACCCCAAAATCACCTGGGAATTTATGAGACATATAAAAGCCAGGCCCTACCCCAGACGCACTGAGTCAGCTATCCTGGGACAGGGCCCAACAAACAGCCTTTTTTTTTTTTTTTTTTGAGATAGGCTCTTTCTCTGTTGCCCGGGCTGAAGTGCAATGACAGGATCACTGCTCGCTGCAGCCTTGATCTTTCAAGCTCAAGTGATCCTCCCAGCTCAGCCTCCTAAGTAGCTGGGACCACAGGCACACACCACAAACCCAGATAATATTATTATTATTTGTAGAGATGGCAGTCTCACTATGTTGCTCAGGCTGGTCTCAAACTCCTAGGCTAAAGGGATCTGCGCACCCCTTGGCCTCCCAAAGTGCTGGGATTACAGGCATGAGCCACCACACCCAGCTGGCAACGTGCATTTGAACACATCTTCCAGGTCTTCCGATGCCTGCTGAAAACTTGAGAATGGATAGGATAAAGCATCCCTAGACCGGTATTAAAACCGCCATTGCAAGATTGTAACTGAGACAGTGAAAGAGATCTGATCCAACCAACTCCGTCTTGCTTTAAACCTCTAAGCTGTCCTTTTTCCTTCCTTAGCGTAGGCTGAACTAACTTTGGGAAGAACTTAGTTTATCGTTTGAAGCAAAGATGATAACACTCTTTTCCCAAAACAAATCCCTTTTTTGCCTGAAGACTAGACTCCCTTTATAAAACTCACAAATTTGCCAAAAGATTAGTAATTGTGGTTTACGAGTCATGCAGCTGGAGCCTGCAAGCTTCCAAACCTCCCCAAATTGCTCCTGGGGATAACATCACTATTGTAAAACCTAAGATCAGTGCTTGAGACATTTTGCAGACCCTAAGGTCCACGGATCAACTGGCACCACCCAGGTGGATAAACTAGCTCATCTGGTCTTGTGACCAACACTCAGGAACTGACAAGAAAACAGGAGGGATTTCATCTCCAACACAACTGATGAGCACTCCCAACTCAATGCTTTCCCCTCCACCCACCAAATTATCCTTTAAAACTCTGCGTGATCCCAGCCACTCAGGAGGCTGAGGCAGGAGAATTCCCTGAACCCAGGAGGCGGAGGTTGCAGTGAGCCGAGATCGCGCCATTGCACTCCAGCCTGGGTAACAAGAGTGAAACTGCGTCTCAAAAAAAAAAAAAAACTCTGTGTGAATCACTCTTTCTTTATGGCAATTCCCCTGTCTTGATAAATGGACTCTGTCTACAGGGCAGGCAAGGTGAACCTATTGAGCAGTTAGAGTATCTCTCTGAAAACAGTCACTAACATCTTTCTTTCTTTTCTTTCTCTCTTTTCTCTTTTCTTCCTTCCTTTCTTTTTCTCTCTTTTTTTTTTTTTTTTTGACGAACTTTTGCTCCTATTGTCCAAGTAGGATGCAGTGGCGCAATCTTGCCTCATTGCAAGCTCCACCTCCCTGATTCAAGCAATTCTCCTGCCTCAGCCTCCCGACTAGCTGGGATCAGAGGCGCGTTCCACCACCCCTGACTAATTTTTTGTATTTTTAGTAGAAACGGGATTTCACCATGCTGGTAGGGCTTGCCTCAAACTCCTGACCTCAGGTGATCCGCCCACCTCGGCCTCCCAAAGTGCTGGGATTACGTGCGTGAGCCACTGCGCCCAGCCTCAGCCACTAACGCTTTTACTGACTCTTCTGGCACCATGATTAACCGCGACATGCACTATCTCGTGCAATTCTCACAACCCCGTGAGGTAGGTATCATTAGTGTTCCCATCTCACAGACAAAGAGACAGAGTTTAAGAGGTTTAGCCACGCTACAGGGCCGCTGGGAGCCCGGCAGTCTGGCTGCAGGAGGTGGGCTTCACAGTGGCGGCATCCCCTGAGTTGAAGGAGTCTTGGGGGCGCCGTGTCAGCTCTGCGGCTTCATTTTAGCCTCTTCGGATTTCAGTTCCTCAACTGAGAACACCACCAGAAGGAATCTAGGTTGAAATGAACATGCCGGAAAGCTTTCAAGAATTGCGCGTGTAAAATGTTCTTTGCGTGTCCGCCCCCGACACTGAGGCGAGGAGTAACCCTGCTTCCTTCCAGTCCTCGCCCCACCACGCGCTGCGCATTCTTCTCGCCCCCTCAAGTGGCGGAGCGCAGAGTGCAGGTACTTAGGTCTAAAAAATAAGGAAAGGCTGCCCCCTGCTGCCCACGTGGATGAATGAGCCCAACTTGATACCTGCCTAACTGGTCTTCCGGGCTTTTATTATGGAAAAAATGCTGCATGCGCGCTTGGGTATACAGTCCAGCGAGGCAACACTGGACAAACTCCATCGGAATTTTTAAAAACCATGATGCCAAGACAGAGTGGCATTATTACTCATAAGGCAGTCAGGATGAGGGCCCCCACTAGGTGACTGAAAGACGAACTTAGAGGATGAATTGTTGATAGGTAAACGGGGTGAGTGAACCAGGAAAACATGCATAAATAGATCAAAATAAACTATGTACTTCAATTAGGAAAGGTACTGGGAAGAGGCTTTGACACATTCCAATGGATGAAAGCAATCAACTTCTTTTGTTTTGTTTTGTTTTGTTTTTTTGAGATGGAGTCTCACTCTGCCGCCCAGGCTGGAGTGCAGTGGCATGATCGTGGCTCACTGCAACCTCCACCTCCTGGGTTCAAGTGATTCTACTGCCTCAGCCTTCCAAGCAGCTGACTGGGATTACAGGCATCCACCACCACACCCAGCTAATTTTTTTTTTTTTTTTTTGTACTTTTAGTGGAGTTGGGGTTTCGCCATACTGGCCAGGCTGGTCTCGAACTCCTGACCTCAGGTGATCTGTTCTGCTTGGCCTTCCAAAGTGCTGGGATTACAGGCGTGAGCCACTGCACTCAGCCTACTCCACTCATTCTTAATAGGTCATCACCCTTGTCAGTTTCTGTTGTATATTTACAGTGTTTCTGTATATAAAATCAAGTAAATACAAAAGGATATTTCTTTTCCCCACTCTGTTAGACAAAGCTGACATTTAGTTATGCTATTCTGTGACTTTCTCTTTTCTGATTAATAATGTATCATGGAGAACTTTCCATAGCAATACAAAATATTTTCATTCTTCTTTAGCATTGAATATTACTCCCTTATGTGAACATATCACAGTTTATTTATCCAGGACCTTACTGATAGGCATATAATTCAACTTTCAGTCAAATTAGTGAAACGTGTATTTTGACGAATATTTTTTTAAATTTTACATTTATTATTGTGATTTGTTTTCCTGATAGGTACTGTTTGGATTTATTTTTCTCTGAACAATTTGCTCTTTGCCTGTTTTTATTGGGCTGCTTGATTATTTTCTTATTGATTTCTAGGAGTTCACCATATGTTGAGGAGATTAGCCCTGATGGTGAGAACTGTGAATATTTTTCCCAGATTGTCATGTATATTTTGATTCTGTTTATATTTTATCATGCAAGTATGTCATCATTATGCAATTAAGCTTGTTTTTTGTTTTTTGTTTTTTTTCTTCTGGATTTTAAGTAATAGCTTAAAATTCTTTGAGTGATGAACACCCTCTGGGTAGGGCCAGGTAGTGACAATGGGGGCTGTGGCTTCTCAACAGGGAGGTGCCCCAACATGACGACAGCTTGGAGAGGGGTGGGTACTGGGAAAGACCAGCCCCTTCAGTAAACAACCTTACAAAGACACCTAGCTCTAAGGAGCTCAGAACGTCCTGAGGACAGTGCCTGGAGGTGAGGAGGAAGCCCCTGGCCTGGGCCATACCCCACCATCAACTTGCACAATGGGGGTGATGTCACCCACCCTCCACTCCCCTCAAAGGAGCAGCTGCTCTCTGGTGGTTTCTCCCAGGCTCTGGGGGCGGACCATGGGAGGGGCTGTTTTTGTACAAAGCTGTAACATTGTGGGGACAGGGGGGCCACAATGATTCAATTCTATGGGAAACCTTTACAAAAACCCCTCTGGTGGTTCCAACTCCCAGAGTTCCTCTTCCTTCCTCCTGGGTCACAGGTCTTAATGCAATTTGGTTCAGAATGCCTCTGCCTCACTCCTGACCACATGTCAGACCAAGACCGTGGACAAGGATGGCCCAGATCAGAACTAAAGCTTCCCAGGCAGAGAAAACTCAGAGATAAGAAGAATGCCTCCGGGGCCTCACAAGTAGAGGACTCAGGGAGGGTCCCAATCCCCACAGAATGGGGACAAGGTCAGAGGGAAGGTGCATCGGAGGTGACCAGCTCTCCAGAGGACTCGGGAAGAAGCCAGGGGTAGCTATGGATGGAGCCACAGGCTCTGGGCCCCTGCCCTCCTCTGCAGGTCACACCCTTTCCCTTTCGATGGACCCTCAGAGAGGGAGCATTTGAATGGGACATCCTTTGAGAAAGGGACCTAGGTCCCTGTGGATGGACTCTGTCATTCTCCATGGTCCTGAAAAGCAAATGTCGAACATGTTCTGTGCAATACCCATAAAGCACAGGAGGAAATTTCTAATCTCAGTGTCCACGACCCTAGCCAGGGCCCTCTCCTCCCTCTATGCCTTGAATGTGATTTGCACCTTGACCCTTGTCACTGTGTGAACACTGAAGCTTTCTTTGGAGAAGGCACCAAACTCACAGTTGTAGGTAAGACGTTTTTCAGGTACTTTTGCAGATTTATCATAGGGAAAAGTGGGTTCAAAGTGTCTCTTTTAGAGTGGCTGTATTCTTATGTGCTAACTATGACTACACCTTCGGTTCAGGAACCAAGTTAACGGTTGTAGGTAAGGCTGGGGGTCTCTAGGAGGGGTGCAATGATGGAGGACTCTGTCCTGGGAAATGTCAAAGAGAACTGGGGCCAGATTGAGGGAGATGTCATCTCAAATCCCAGGATTGAGTTCAGAAGAGGCTTCTTGTGAGGGCAAATCCATCCCAACTTCCCGGAGACTCTGAAGAGAGTCAGCGCTGAGCCCAGGATGATGGGACAGAAAAGGGAAGGGGAGGATGCCTCTCTTCATAGTTCCCTGAGATTGGGGAGCCCAGAGAAAGCCTAATAGGTAATTAACAAGCCACAATACTTCTCTATCTGCTTCACTGAAAGAGGTTCTCTAAGGATTCTTTGCATATTCCTGTGCTGGATTTTATAGGAGGCCACTCTGTGTCTCTTTCTGTCACCTGCCTGGGTCTTGGGCAAGCTCTGGAAGGGAACACGGAGTACTGGAAACAAAGTTGGTGTCTCTGTGAGGGAAGAGTTCCATAAACTCCCACCCTCTGCCTGAATCCCAGCTGTGCTCAGCAGAGACTGGGAGGTTTTAAAGTGGCCCTGGGAGGCTGTGTTCTGGAAACACCGTATATTTTGGAGAGGGAAATCGGCTCACTGTTGTAGGTGAGTAAGTCAAGGCTGGACAGCTGGGAACTTGCTAAATGGGGCTGGAATCCAGATGGAGCCTTTGTCTCCGGGGCTTAGGTTAAAGTGTATTTTTATCAGGAAGACCTATGAGGCAGACAAGGAGGGGACAGCGTCCCGCTCCACTGTTTCATAGACTGCCTGTGCCAAGTTAGTTTCCCCTACTGAGAGATGGGTAGACTCAGCTTGGAAGGGGTCACCTTGAGCATCTCCTGTCTCCTTGAAGGGTGCCCATCTGATCTTACCACCATGGTCCTGCCATTTTTCTCCCTCACACAGAAAGAAGGACACAGAGGAGGGAACTTGGGGGATCACACGGGGCCTAATCACCGAATTTTGGGTTGTACCACCCCCTGCCTCCTGGGGTTAAAATTCTACTAAGGAACAGGAGAGGACCTGGCAGGTGGATGTGGGGAGGCAGGAGTGGAAGGCAGCAGGTGGCAGTTTTCCTCCCAGTCTTTAATGTCGTGTAACTAATGCAAAGCTGTTTTTTGGCGGTGGAACACGGCTCTCTATCTTGGGTATGTAAAAGACTTCTTTCAGGATAGTGTATCATGAGATCGGAGTTCCCGGAGGGCTCCTTGGGGAGGGCAGAAACTGAGAACGCAGCCGAGAAAAGCTCAGAAAATGTGGGTCAGTGGAGCGTGTGGTGAGGTCCCCAGGAGTTCTGTGAGGAAGCAGCTTCTGGAAGGAAGGGCCTGCAGCGGTTCTTCTGGGGTTTGCCACACTCGTGATACACTGTGTAACAATCAAGCACAGCATTTTGGAGATGGGACTCGACTCTCCGTCCTAGGTAAGTTGCTGCACCGGGGTGGTAGGGCCATTGTCCTTTGGAGGCAGAGTTTTCTGCTTCTCCTCTTAGCGTTGGTGGAGGGCGATTGAGTAAAATCTCTTACCCCGTGGGGTTCCACAGAGCTGTGCCTGCCTTCCCTTTTAGTGTGTCTTGGTTGTGCCCTATATTTCTCTTCTCTAAATCTTCAGTCCATAATCTGCCTCCTCATTCCCTTCTCAGCTCATCCTCCCTCTTACGTGCATGGCTCTGCCTCTCCTAAGCTGCTTCTTCTTGCCCCTCATGCCCCACAGTATGCTTAGGCCTTCTTCCTAACAGAATTCCTTTAGTCCAGAGCCATGAATCCAGGCAGAGAAAGGCAGCCATCCTGCTGGCAGGGAGCTAAGACCTGCCCTCTGGCTGGAGATCTCCAGGTGGGTTTTATCTAAGCCTCTGCAGCTGTGCTCCTATAATTCGCCCCTCCACTTTGGGAACGGGACCAGGCTCACCGTGACAGGTATGGGGGCTCCACTCTTGACTCGGGGGTGCCTGTGTTTGGCCGCAATGATCAGTTGCTGGGAAGGGAATTGGGTGTAAGGACGGAGGTCAGGGTCACCCCTTCCTACCTGGAGCGCTGTGCCTTCTCCGTCCTTCCCCGGAGCTCGCTCAGCTTGTCGCTCTGCTGTGTTGGCTGCAGCTCCCCAGCTGCTTAGTCTTCAGGGCTGTGTGTTTCTCACTCTTCATTGTTTTCTGGGACTCTTCTCATCTCTCATTTCTTAGTGGATGTGTTGCTTCACTTTCCCTTTTTTAAATTGCGTCTTCTCCATTTTTTCCTTCTCATTCTCACTGCAGCTCTGCATTATTGACTCCACTTGGTGACTAGCTCTATCCTCTATGTTACGATTCAACCCAGTACCAGCATCCAGCACAGAACTCTGCTTGTGCCTTTATCTTCCTCCTTCTTTCTTTCTCTACCAGTTGCAGAAGATCCAGCTATGTCTTCCTGAGGTAGTTTAAAGGTTCATGAGTTGGGGGGACCAGGCTGGGGAGATAGGTGGTTTCAGGGCTGCTCTTGAGGCCTCCTGAGGGCTGAAGTCTGTGCCACAGCATTGCATGAGCTGCAGGGAGTCTCTGGGGTGCACTGGTCTTGGCAGGTGTTTGGGACATAGGTCCAAAGAGAGTGTTACAACTGGAAACTGACATTATCTTAGCAACAGATAAGGTATAAAGAAGATAAAATGGGTAGGAGACTCCATTGACTTAAGCCTCAGAATCTGTACTGGAATAATAGGGTACGGGGCCCTCCAGGAAACCCTAGTGTAACCTTCCCCATGCTGGGGAGGAAGCAGACAGGTGGTGGAGTGGGGTTGGGAGGGGATGAGGTCTAGGATGGAGACACAGGCAAGGGTGGAGGAATGAGACACACAGGATCTACCAAAGTGTGGGGTTGGGCAGACGTTCGTGCAGGTGGGGACACATGCCAAGGAGTTGAGTGGAAAGTACAAATCACCAGATTCAAAGCCCTGGTTTCAAGGGGCTGTGGCAGGGGAGGTGTACAACTTAAAAAGCAACTTAAGCTGTCTCTCCAAGAGACATAAACTAAGGGACTAACTAATATGAAAATCCTTGGTAAAGGACTCAACTTGTGACAATCCTTTCCATTCCTGCTGCTTATCATCACTGGGTCACAGGGTTTGCCTTTTTCCAAACATGCATATCAATTTTCCCATCGAAAACATTTCCCAAATTCGGATAAAGAATACATATCTAGGCTCGCCACATTTCTGCACCGAAAGCTCACTCCCAGGGTTGGAACAGAGCCAAGCAAAGGGCACGGTAAATTGTGGTTTCCTCCACTCCTCATGTGTCTTCAGATGAGGTCATTCCTTCCAGTAATCCAAGAAATCCTTTCTCTCCTCTGTCAAGCATGTGAAAGGGCCCAGGACTCTACAGGGTGAGCCTTCTGCTGAAATGGCCCTCCGACTCTGTGGTTTGTTCATACTCAGTGGTAGAGCTCGTGCTGCTTTTGAGAATGCAAAGCTTAACTGTGAATGGATTCCAATCCTGGCCAGTCAGGGTCACTGGACACTCTGAGATAATAAAGGGTTAATCCCACCACCATCAGCTTCCATGGAATTTCAGTCATCCTGGACAAGCTACCACACCCTCCTGTGCCCCAAGGGAGGAGTAAATGTGGACCATCACCTCAGATATTGACCAGGTTTGGCTCTTTAAAGGTTACATGCAAGAAAACAAAATTGTTTAAAAAGGTGCTGAGCAAGTAGGGGAGTCAGATGTAATGGAAAAGTGTCTTTTCTAGAAAAGAAAAGTTAATTCTAATATGCAGTACTAGCCCAAGAGACAAAAATATATATACCTTGATTTTAAGAAGGAAAATTATATTTAGAAAACATCAATTTCACTATGATAATGCTGCCACTGATGACAGTCTCCTACCTCAGATTTCGGGATTACATAGCTATGCAGCAAGCAAGGCTTTGAAGAATCAAGACACACAGGTACATTATCTGGATAAATGATCAGATGAGCCTCAGAGTAAAAACAGCCAAGACAATCCGGATATAATGTGACCGTAGGGAGCTGGGGAGACAGGAGGCAGTGCGCATCCATGGGACAGCACAGAAAGAAGGGGCAAAGCAGAGAGAGAGCAACGGACACTAGGATGTTTGTTCCCCAAACAATAAGGACCCAGGACGACATCATTGTGCTTCATTATGGCCCTTGCCAGCCCTCTCTCTCTCTCATGCACACAGAGCCCCTACCAGGACCAGACAGCTCTCAGAGCATCCCTGGCCCCAACCCCTCTTCCCTTTCCAGATGACCTGAACAAGGTGTTCCCACCCACGGTTGCTGTGTTTGAGCCATCAGAAACAGAGATCTCCCGCACCCAAAAGGCCACGCTGGTGTGCCTGGCCACAGGCTTCTACCCCGACCATGTGGAGCTGAGCTGGTGGGTGAACGGGAAGGAGGTGCACAGTGGGGTCAGCACGGACCCACAGCCCCTCAAGGAGCAGCCCGCCGTCAATGACTCCAAATACTGCCTGAGCAGCCGCCTGAGGGTCTCGGCCACCTTCTGGCACAACCCCCGCAACCACTTCCGCTGCCAAGTCCAGTTCTACGGGCTCTCGGAGGATGACGAGTGGACCCAGCCAAGGGCCAAACCCATTACCCAGAAAGTCAGTGCCGAGGCCTGGGGCAGAGCAGGTGAGTGGGTCCTGGGGAATGCCTGGAGGAGACTGGGTGAGACCAGCTACCAGGGGAAATGGAAAGATCCAGATAGAGGACTAGACCAGATCCAAAAAGAAAGGAACCAGTGCACTCAGTAAAGGAGACTTGGGCACCTGTGGCACCTCATTGGGCACCTCATTCTTCCCCCAGATTCTCAGCCCAACAGAGCCATGCAGCTGGGTCTCCTTCCTAATGGCCTGTGTAACTCTCATCTGAATGGTGCCCCCCCAGTCCCCTCAGTGCTGCCACATGTCATGGGTTGCAAGGACAATGCGGCTGACATTGGCACGGCAAGGAAAGGAGGTGCTAGGCAGTCAGAGGAGGCTGGTCTGGGTCTGTGAGTCTGTGCCAACTGCAAATCTGACCTTACATTTAGTTACCTATGAAAATAAAGTTTCTTATTTTCCTCCCCTTGTTTTCTTTCAGACTGTGGCTTCACCTCAGGTAAGTAAGCCCTTCCTTTTCCTCTCCCTGTCCCATGTTTCTTGATCTAGAACCAGGGCATGGAGAACTCACAAACACTGGAGGGTCGGGGAGACAAGAGCTACCTGTGCACAGAGATGCTCTGACTTGGAAACTTATTTTTAATGGGAGATGTGTCTTCCACTTTAAGTTACCAATCTGTTTATAAATTTCTCTCGGTTGGGCGCGGTGGCTCAGGCCTGTAATCCCAGCACTTTGGGAGGCCAAGGCGGGTGGATCACGAGGTCAAGAGATCGAGACCATCCTGGTCAACATGGTGAAACCCTGTCTCTACTAAAAATACAAAAAATTAGCTGGGCATGGTGGCGCATGCCTGTAATCCCAGCTACTCAGGAGGCTGAGACAGGAGAATTGCCTGAACCCAGGAGGCAGAAGTTGCGGTGAGCCAAGATGGCGCCATTGCACTCCAGCCTGGGTAACAAGAGGGAAACTCCATCGCAAAAAAAAAAAAAAAAAAAAGAAAAGAAAAGAAAATTTCTCTCTAGTGAATTAAATGGGCACGAAAATGTCCTCTGATCACTCGTGGAAGGATAGAAAATAAAATTATCTAAAACAGAGAATCAGCCCTATTCCTACTTCTACAATTCCTTCAAAAGCTCTCCGTTGTCTCACTGTCACCATGGTGATAGTCCCAAATTCTAAAGGTGGCACAGGAGACCCGATGATTTTCCCTGCCTCCTTCCACACTCTCCTCACTTATCTCATCCCTGTCCTTCCTCCCTGCCAACAGTGTCCTACCAGCAAGGGGTCCTGTCTGCCACTGTCCTTTATGAGATCCTGCTGGGGAAGGCCACCCTGTATGCTGTGCTGGTCAGTGCCCTCGTGCTGATGGCCATGGTAAGCAGGAGGGCAGGAAGTGACACATTGACACCCCAAGCAACTCAGACCCAGAAGTCTAGAGTCCCTGCCAGGATCGGAGCTGGGCAGTAGGGAGGGAAAAAGTTTCATTCAGATGCCTCAGAAGACAACTTGCACCTCTGGAGGATCACAGTGGAAGGGTCATGCTGGGAAGGAGAAGCTGGAGTCACCTGAAAACTCAATGGATGTTGTGACCTTACTATTTGTATGGTCAATGGGCCCTATTAATTCCTCTCAATCCCCACAACTCCTAGCACTTAATAATCCCCAAAACTTTCTCTTCTGCAGGTCAAGAGAAAGGATTTCTGAGGTCAGCTCTGGAAGTGGAGTTAGGAGCTTCTAACCTGTCGTGATTTCAATACACATTCTTCTTTCACCAGTGCTTCTGAAGAGCTGCTCTTGCCCCTCTGTGCCTCTTAATATCTGCCCCCTATATGCATGTACAGCTGCACACTCAGGGCTGAACTCTCCCTAACCCAGGGGGACTCTAGCATCCCTAAGTGACTGAACCAATAAAAATGTTCTGGTCTGGCCTGACTTTGACTTGTGAGTGTCTGGATAGTTCCTTGGCTGTCTCTAAACTCCCTGTGACTCTCGCACTCAATCAGGATAGAAACCAGAGGTATTCGAGAAAAATGGAGACTCTTTACATAATAGGGGTGAGGGGCCCACCTTGAGATCAATAGCAGAGATTAATCCAATGTAAAAGGCAGTGATGGAAGGTGAAGAGGTTACTCCTAGAATAATCTAGGAAGACACAGATGTTGAGTATAGGAATTTTCTACATCCAACTATACTGTTCTGCAGGAAAAAAGTGCTCAGAGGAAGAGCCAGTCCACACAGGTGTGTTCGCCCTCCAGCTGGCCATGTCCCCATGACGAACAAAGCTGGATTCCGCATGCATCAGCCACCTTCCTTGCAGCCCTTCCTGAGCACTCCACTCATCCTCACTGGTTCACCAAGTTGATTTCCCAGCTCTGAAGAAGAGATGCTCTGACTTGGAAACTTACTTTTAATGGGAGACGTGTCTTCCAGTTTAAGTTACAAATCCGTTTATAAATTTCTCTCTAGAATTAAATGGGTATGAAAATGTCCCCTGATCACTCATGGAAGGATGGAAAATAAAGTTATCTAACACAGAGAATCAGCCTATTCCTACTTCTAGAATTCTTTCAAAAGCTCTCCTTGTCTCACTGTCACCATGGTGATGGAGTCCCAAATCCTAAAGGTGGCACAGAAGACTGGGTGATTATCCCTGCCTCCTTCCACACTCTCCTCACTTCTCTCATCCTGGAAGCCCCTGAGCTGCTTCTTTCAGGCCATTTTGCACATGCTCTTCTTCCTGGGGGTAACAAAGTACTCTTGTTCCCACGATACCTCCTGTTTAGACGTAAAGATTTAGCTTCAATGTCTTCCCCTCCAAAAAAGCTTTCTCTGGCCCTTTCTTGCCCCTACCTTACCTCTTCCTCCCCTGAGAATAGATTAAATACACCCTTTATTTTGCTTTCACAGTGCCTTGTACATAATCTTCTTTGTGACACACCCCACTTGCTGGAAATTACCTCTTTGTCTGACACCCCCGGGACTATGAGCTCCTTGTTAACAAGGAGGCATTTTATGATAGTGCCCCAGGGCTATGGTATGGTACCTCAGTTCAGTGTAGACACCATATAGGCTATGTTTGAATAAATAAATGAATAAATGAGTGTACCCAAAATGACCCAGTCCAGGAGGAATCATCACCATAAGTCCTGCCTGAAGTAGCTGTTATCCTTCAACTTACAGGACTACACCACACAGTCTTCCCTCTTTATTGCAATACATACATGCACTCAAAGATGTGTGTGCATGTATGCACATGTGTGAACATATATGTTTATATTTACACACATGTGCACACATCATTCATTAAACACATATCACTGCAATGTGTTGTCATCAACTTCCAAGAAAACTAAGATTCCCAAATTGCAGTCCCCAAGAAGTTTACCTGTTCACAGAGATACTCGTTTATGAACAGAAAGAGCCGAATGCAAGTCAATGTTTTGAAGGAGCAACATGAAGTGCTGACTAACACGCAGTCAGAGTGGCCCTCAATTCTGCCAGGGATAGTCAGCGAAGAGTCTGAGAAGGTGGCAATCTCTTCGAAGGAAGAACTGGCCTCAGTTGTTCACTCTAGAGAATGGCCATGCTGGTCAGAGGCAAGAACAAAAGCCCTGATGACATGGTCGGTACCTCTGGGTACCATTTCACTGGTTGCAAGGGTCAGAAGTGGGAGGAATCAAAATTAGAGCTGAAAAGGCAGGTTGGTGCCTGCCACTCTGGGGATAAACTTACTTCCATGCAACCAGTATGAAACCTGCACGTGGTGGATGTTCACTAAACACTTGTGGAGTAGATGAAGAATATGGAGTTTGGACTTTGCTCAGGAAGCAATGGGAAATTATAGAGGTTTCTGGACTGTTTATCCTCCTGTGATAAGGTGCCATCAACTACTCTGTGGATTTTCCTATGAGCTGCCCTGCCACCCCTCGCTCCTCCCACTCACTTCACTATAAATGCCAGTCTGAGCAGGTGGGCCCAGTGAGGCCCCACCAGGGAGACCCAATGACATAGATGTTCTGCTCAGGGTGATGCGTGTTCCAAGGAGGGCCCTCTCTACCCTCCAGCGTTACCATCACTGTGACTTTCCCCAAGCCCTTCCCATTTTAATTTTACTGCCTTTGTCTTTTCTAAGCCCCACACAATCAGACTAACGTCTGCCACCTGCACTTCCTGCATCTGCCCAGTGGTTGGGGGAGGGGGACTAGCAGGGAGGAAACATTTTTGTATCATGGTGTAACATTGTGGGGGCTGGGGGGGAGCACGATGATTCAGGTAGAGGAGGTGCTTTTACAAAAAGTCTTGCAGCAGTAAACATCCCCACCCTGTCCAGGGAATGCAGCAACCAGGCGGGGAGAGGTCTCTAGGGCTGGTCCCAGCTGTGGTCTGGCAGAGGCCCCCAACCCAGCGAGCACCTGTGCATCTCCCTGTCCTAGACTCAGCTTCCCAAGAATGAGAAGGCCAAGACAGCAAAGTGGGATCATCGTTCAGCGCTTCTAATAAAACTTGCTCTTGACAAAGTACTTGCATATGAATTATTTATTAAGAACTGACGAAAACCCTGAGGGAAAGATAGTGTCACATTTTTCAGATGAAGAAACCGAGGTCGGAAGGTTATAGGTCATATAACTAGGAAGAAGCAAGGTCTAACCTGCAACATTGCCCAACTCCAGCCACTCCAGTGCCATTAATGCCCCTTCAGATTTCAAATCCACTGTATTGTCCCCAAGCCAAGTGGATTCTCCTCTGCAAATGGGTGGTGACTTCATGCAAGATCCAGGTTACCGTGTCCAGCTAACTCAGACAGGAAGAGATGGGCTCAGGAAAGAGAGGGAGGGTGTGCCCCAGGCTGTGCTAAGGGAGGTGGGAAGGAGAAGGAATTCTGGGCAGCCCGTTCCCACTGTGCTCCTACGGTGAGCAGTTCTTCGGGCCAGGGACACGGCTCACCGTGCTAGGTAAGAAGGGGCTCCAGGTGGGACAGAGAGTGGGCTGCCCAGCCTGGGCGACCCCAGAACCTGTCCTTAGGGGAGTGGATACTGGGCCATCCGGGGCCCTCCTCGGGAAAAGCGGGGTTTGCACCAGGGTCCCCAGAGCTGTGCGAACACCGCACAGCTGGTCTTTGGAGAGGGCTCTAGGCTGACCGTGCTGGGTAAGGAGGCCCCTGGGGTCCCGGAGCGCTCCAAGGGGGCAGGATGGGCAGAGGCGAGCAGCTGCCCTACTCTGAGAGGGGCTGTGCTGAGAGTCGCCGCTGGGCGCCTGGGCCGGGGACCCCTGGTTCTGCGTGCTGGGAGGGCGATGGGGCGCTCAGCGGTGGGAAGGACCTAGCTGAGTCTGGGACAGCAGAGTGGACGGCGCCAGTTTTTGTCCTGGGCCTCCAGGCTGTGAGCACAGATCCGCTGTATTTCGGCCCAGGCACTCGGCTGACCGTGCTCGGTAAGCTGGGGCGCCCGTGGAAGCCAGGGACCCGGGGAGGGGAGCTCCGGGACGCCGGGGGCATCGCAGGGCCAGTTTTTGTGTTGGGCCCGGGGGCTGTGAGCCAAAACACTCAGTACTTCGGCGTGGGGACCCGGCTCTTGGTGCTGGGTAAGCGGGGGCCGCCGGGGTACCGGGGCCGGGACGGCGCTCGGGTTTTTGTGCGGGGTTCGGGGGCCGTGCCAAGAGACCCAGTACTTCGGGCCAGGCACGCGGCTCCTGGTGCTCGGTGAGCGCGGGCTGCAGGGGCGCGTGCGCGGGCGGCTTGGGTCTGGTTTTTGTGGGGTGCCCCCGGGCTGTGCTCTGGGGCGAACGTCCTGACTTTCGGGGCCGGCAGCCGGCTAACCGTGCTGGGTGAGTTTCCGCGGGGCCACCCGGGCGGCGGGGTCCGGGGGGAAGGCGGCGGCGGCGGCGGCGGCGGCGGCGGCAGCGGCTTCGCGGCACCCGGTCCCCCCAGCCCTGAGCTGGGAGACCTGGGCTGGGTACCCCGGGTGGGCAGGAGCTCGGGGAGCCTCGGGGGTTTGCGTGCGGGGCTGCGCCTCTGTGTTCCTACGAGCAGCACTTCGGGCCGGGCACCAGGCTCACGGTCACAGGTGAGATTCGGGCGTCTCCCCACCTTCCAGCCCGTCGGTCCCCGGCCTCGGAGGGCGGACGGGAGTTGGAGGAGCTGGGAACCCGGGGTCAGCTCTGCAGCGTCACCTTCCAGCTCCTGGGGAAAGACGGGGGGAGGGGGGGTTGCTGCTCGGAGTCCGGAGAGCTGGGCAGAGGACGCCCACTTTTAATCTTTTTTTCTGGGGTGTTTGGAGAGAAGGTGAGCGATGGAAAAGGAGAGGATTTGTTAGGTGTCTGGGAGAAGCGAGACTGGAGAGGACCAAGGAAAAGGATTGGGTAGGAGCGGGTGTAACTGCTACTCAGAGGCAGAAAGAGCTGGGCGGGCTGGGAACCGCGCGGGTGGGCAGGGGTCAGCACTTCGGGCGGGCGGGTGGGTGTCAGGGGGCAGAAATCCTGCAGCCGAGGGTTCAGTAGAAAAAAGAAGAAAAAGCCTTCCAAACAAGAGTGGAACGGAGAGGTCAAAAAGAGAGATGAGCATAAGTCAGCAAAGAAAAGAAAGTTTACTGTTTAGCAGTGTAGATCTATAATTCTACTTAAAACTCCTGTTCCTGGTTCCTATTCCTCCTAAACCAGAGACCCCTGAGTGCAGGGTGAGGGCACAGCGTTCACACTTGCCATGGGCTGATCAGCAAAGAGGTGCTGGCCTGAGAGTGGGGCACATAACCTCAGCCACTGGGGTACACTTACCACCCCCAACCCGTGTAGCTCCCCTCCCCTGTCCTGAAATCTCCCTTTATCACACGAAGCATTCTAGGTTGAACAGCCACATGTTCAGGGAGTTCATTTTCCACAAACACACATTAAAATGCAGATATTTTTGCCTGCAAGATGAGGAAAATTCTCCGGAAGATTTTGGGCCCTGAGAGCTGCAAAGGGACCCTACGCATCACCGGGTGATGACTGCCCTGAGGCCAGAGGAGCGAACTCACAATAGTGGTACATTAACCTTCACTATTTGTAGTTAGGCTGTCATTAAGCTGGGTGGAATGGGGCTCAGCTACAGTGATGTGTATCCAGAGAAAATGTGGGGTTCCTGCAGTCAGCTAGGGTGCAGAAAAGACCCTGACTTTAGAACCAGAGGAAGGCTGAGTTGAACCTCTGGCTCTTTTGTGATGTGGTGACCTCGGGCAAATTAATGTGTGAACCTCAGTTTCCTCAACTATAAAATATAATGAACAATACCTACCACTTACTATTGCTGTGAAGAAGAAAAGAGGATCGACATGTAGAGTGCACAGATTATTGATGTAATTCAGTGCTCCTTTTCCTCATCCTCCCCTAGGAGGTCACTGGGGAGGCAGGGACAGGGTCAGCCCAGTGGCAAAGAACAGGCAGGATCTGGAATGTGGACATGGAGTAAGGCTGTGTCTGTGTCAGAGGTGGGTTGGGAAGAGGTGAGACAAACATTACAACTTTGCCTAAGGTGAGTGCAACCCACAAGTAGAGCACAGGCAAACAGCAGCTCGTGAGTACCCACACTTCCACCAGCAGCTCACTAGTGCACACACTTATATCAGCAGCTCACTAGTACCCACACCTACATCAGCAGCTCACTAGTACCCACACACCAGCAGCTCACTAGTACCCACACTTACACCAGCAGCTCACTAGTACCCACACTTATACCAGTAGCTCACTAGTACCCACACACCAGCAGCTCACTAGTACCCACACACCAGCAGCTCACGAGTACCCACACCTACATCAGCAGCTCACTAGTGCCCATACACCAGCAGCTCACTAGTACCCACACACCAGCAACTCACGAGTACCCACACACCAGCAGCTCATGAGTACCCACACCTACATCAGCAGCTCACTAGTGCACACACACCAGCAGCTCACTAGTGCACACACTGACACCCACAGAGACAAGCCCCACAACACCAGGACTCACAAACACTGAAGGAGAATTGACTCTGCCCTCATGTACAGATAGTGTGTTGGTTATAGTGAGGGGTAGCTAGTGTTCACCAAGCCCACTGCATCAATAGCTGTTCTACAAAACAGCATACATGGTCAAGGGACATTTTTAATTTTTACAATGGGGACTGAGTGTTTGCTAAATGAAGGGATCAAAGGAGTGCATTCTGGAGGATGGGTAGACTCCCAGAGCCAGGGTTTTTGAGATGAAAGTGAAAATAAGCAGGCTGAGAGCAGAAAGAACAAAAGTTCTGCAGATAGAAGTTAGGATATTACCATTTCAGCCCCAGCTCAGCAAGTAAAGACTTACAAGCATAATAGTAACTAGCAAGGTAGGAGTTGTGGGGTGGGAGGGAAACTGACATGATGGGAAGCAGGACCAGCTCGAAGTGAAAATGCGGGGGCTCTTGTTAAAAAACGACTTAGGATTTTGAAATGGTGACAGAAGAGCACTAAACCAAGCAGGGGGCCCTACTAGCAGGAGGCCCCATGGGGACCCAGGAAGGAAGTCACATCCATAGCAATGTGAATAATTGTCAGAAAAAATTTTCTCCATGGTCCAGGAGATTCGGAATAGGTTCTCCTAGGAATGATATTTCTTCATTTTAACAGAGTTGCTCAGAAATGAAAAATAATCAATGGGAAGAAAAAGAAAAAAAAAAACAAGATGAGTAGGAGGGCAAGCTCCTAAGAAGTGATTCAGCCAAATGAGAAAGGTCCTCAGGGATTAAAGGGGATGCATTCACATGTCATCCCTAAGAATCTACAAAGAAGATGCTCAGGATAGGAACTGTATCAACAACTAGTAGCAAGAAGTTACTCTGATGATATCAGATGTCTATTTGGGAAACTTGCTAGTAGAAAAAAATACAAATAATATTTGGATGCAAAGGGACACAGAAGGTTGAGGAGTCCCTAATTTTGAAATAAAGGGAGATTACTATCTGTCTGAGCTGAGAAAACTTAGGGGTACTTGGAGGCAGAGGAATGAGTAAGATGACTTCATGCACAACAAAAAGAAAAAAACCTCACATTCTCGTGAACACACTGGAAAACCAAAGGGTGTCCTCATGTAAGCGCAAGAGCATGCCATCTGTAAATCTAAGGAAAGCTCCCAGTTCCAAAATGTCTCCCTCATCCCAGATTCCCCTCCATTCCTGAGCACCTTAGATTTGATATAAATAACCCACTTGGGAGGGGGCTTTTTGAATCTGTATGTAGTTTAACCTTCACACACGTTCTGCAAACTCAGTGTGGTGATTCTTACTTCACAAGCAGAAAAAGGGTGATAGGAATTGCTGTCTTAAAAGTCTCATTGGCGGACAAACAAAGTTCTAGGATTTGGATCTTGTTTTTTCAGATTCCAACCGTTTGCTCCAGTTAAAAAACTACCACATAAAATGGTGAGCAGTAGGCAGGCAAGTTTTTATTGATGGTGAGAAAATCAAATAATGTCAATGAAGAGACACTGCCTAGAATGTTAGGGAGTACCTAATTGGGTGATGGAAAGAAAATGGACATTGCTGACCCATAGGGTGGATGCAAAAGACAGGCAAGGAAGAGGTAGACAAATCAGAAAGGAACAGGCTGGTGACCCCAAAGCAGCAAGGACCTAATACAACATAATTGTGCTTCATTATGGCCTTTGCCAGCCCTCTCTCTCTCATGCACACAGAGCCCCTACCAGGACCAGGCAGCTCTCAGAGCATCCCTGGCCCCAACCCCTCTTCCCTTTCCAGATGACCTGAACAAGGTGTTCCCACCCACGGTTGCTGTGTTTGAGCCATCAGAAACAGAGATCTCCCGCACCCAAAAGGCCACGCTGGTGTGCCTGGCCACAGGCTTCTACCCCGACCATGTGGAGCTGAGCTGGTGGGTGAACGGGAAGGAGGTGCACAGTGGGGTCAGCACGGACCCACAGCCCCTCAAGGAGCAGCCTGCCGTCAATGACTCCAAATACTGCCTGAGCAGCCGCCTGAGGGTCTCGGCCACCTTCTGGCACAACCCCCGCAACCACTTCCGCTGCCAAGTCCAGTTCTACGGGCTCTCGGAGGATGACGAGTGGACCCAGCCAAGGGCCAAACCCATCACCCAGAAAGTCAGTGCCGAGGCCTGGGGCAGAGCAGGTGAGTGGGTCCTGGGGAATGCCTGGAGGAGACTGGGTGAGACCAGATACCAGGGGAAATGGAAAGAGCCAGGTAGAGGACCAGACCAGATCCAGAAGGCAGCCAGAGTGGAGAAGGTGGCAGGATCAATGTTCACAGGGTCAGCAAACCACAGTGTGCACTTTCTCCCCAAGAAGCATAGAGGTTGAACGGGGCACCTCAAGGTCATTGTTCCCCCAGATCCTCACACCTTAGAACTCAGCTGACAGGTCTCCCTGAGAACCAGCCATACAGGTCAGCATCTGAGCGGTGTGTGTCCCATCCCCTTCCGGGGTCCTAGTTTCCTAAGATCGTAGTGACCACGTATCTGGCAATGGACCAGCATGAGAGAGACAGAACCAGGGCTACCAAAGGAGGCTGACTTTGTACTATCTGACCTACATGTGTTCATGGCTTGTGAGTCCATGACCTTAAAGTCTGTGATGGAAGGCTCAGTGTCCTCACAAAGCAGCATTCTCTCATCCATTTTTCTTCCCCTGTTTTCTTTCAGACTGTGGCTTCACCTCTGGTAAGTGAGTCTCTCCTTTTTTTCTCCATAATCTCTGCTCTGGAACCAGGGCATGGGGAATCCACGGACACAGGGGCATGAGGGAGGCCAGAGCTACCTGTCCACAGGTACCTAAATGCTCTCTGTTCTTGTCAACAGTGTCTTACCAGCAAGGGGTCCTGTCTGCCACCGTCCTCTATGAGATCTTGCTAGGGAAGGCCACCTTGTATGCTGTGCTGGTCAGTGCCCTTGTGCTGATGGCCATGGTAAGGAGGAGGGTGGGATCAGGCAGATGATGGGGGCAGGATATGGAACATCACACGTAACCATAAGGGAATCTCAGCATAATATATCCTGTCATGTCAATGAAACCATAATGGACTGCCAGGCTGGGGAGAAAATGCAGGTTATCTGACAGAATGCATCACTGGAGGATGGAGAGAACCAGAGAACCCTACTCAAATGAAGCCTCAGAGCCCGCCTCCTCTGCCCTACTCCTGCTACTTCATAGGCTCTGAGACTCTGAAGACGTCCTCTCTTTTGCAGGTCAAGAGAAAGGATTCCTGAGGCCAGCTCCAAAAAACCATCCCAGATTATTCTTCATCCTCACCCACGATTCTCCTGTACCTGCACCCAATCTGTGTTCCTAAAAGTGATTCTCTCTGTGCTTCTCATTTACTTCTTACATGAATTCTTCCCTCTTTCTTCTGCTTCCCTGAAGATTGAGCTCCCGACCCCCAGGTTCGAAATAGACTAAACAAATAAAAATGGTATGCTGGGCCTGGTTGCGTTTCAGAAGTGTCTGTGGAGTTCTGCCCGTCGCTGACCTACTTCTAATTTAGGGAAAGCAGCACCCCCTTGGGCATCCAAAGTGACTAGCCCTCTTTCTCTCCACCCAATGTGGCTTTCTTTTGTTCATCTTGATGGAGGTTCTCAAATACCATGTCCATATCGAGGCATTCTGGGTCCCCACTGGAGGGTTAGTCTGAAGGGAAATGGCTGGGCTCTGGAAAAACGGCAAGATGAGGACAGAGAGGAAGGAACACAGCAAACCATAACCCCTTGCCCAGTGTAGGACAGAGGATGGGGGCAGACCTGTGGGTAACAATGCCCAGCCATTCCCCAATTCCAGATTCAAGTGTCATATGTTACACCTTTAGTTTTATTCATGCACAGTCTTAACTTGTTTTGGGATTTGGGCTTAACATCGTGTGCTACTCTGCACGTCTAGGTTTAAATACTAGAGAAGGCAGAGTTGAGACGGCTGATATGTAAAGCCTGGGGATGAATGATTTCCTGGGAGCAAGGCACACCAAATCAGGAGCAATGGGACACAGGACCCAGTGGGAGCTGAAGGACTATGTGCAGAGTAGCCCTTCCAATGGGCTTCTTTGCTTGATGGATGGAAACCAAACCACTCCAAACACAGGGTTTGAGTGCTCCTACTTGGGCAAAGACAGTTATCCTGCCAAGGCAAATTCTGCATACAGACTCAATTCATTTTGGTAAAACACTACATGGAGGAAGAGGAGGAATGGGATTAAAGAAAAGGAGGCCTAGAATGGTGAGAGGGGCTGAGAGAGGTCATGTTGAAATTAGTTGAGGAAGACTGTCAGGGGTGAGAAGTGAAGTCTGAAAGCAGAGGAAGGGTAGGAAAGAGGAGGGAGCCCTTTGTTGAGAGCCTGTTTGCTTCAGGCCTTGGGCTGGACACTGCTACCTGTGCTGTCTGGCACCTGCACGATGATCCCAGAAGCAGGTATTATTTTCTCCACATTATAGATGTGGAAACTGAAGATTACAATCAAATAATTTATGAGTGGCAAAACCGTGGCATGTTCTGCTAAAGGTGGCAATTCTGGAAGCTTTTCCCAAGTAGTGGCCAGGATGATCCTAGAGCAGCTTCTCCCAACCTCCAGGCAGGAACCATGTAACATGCTGAAGACACCTTGATGCTTTGGTGTATTAGTTTCCCAGGCCTGCTGTAACAAAGTACCACTGGTGGGTTTCAAACAATAAAAATTTATTCTCTCCCAGTTCTGGAGACCAAAGATACAATATCAAGATGTTGGCAGGCCATCCTCTATGACAGTTCTAGCGGGGAATCCTTTCTTGCTTCTTCCCACTTCTGATGGCTTCTGGCACTCCTTGGCGTGTGCCAGCAACACTACAATCTCTGCCTCTGTCTTCACATGGCATTTTCCCCTGTGTCTCTGCATTGAAACTCCCCTTTCCTTTCTCTTTTCAAGGTGTGGTCATTGGATTTAGGACCCACCCTAAATCCAGAACAATTTTATTGAGAAATCTTAACCAATTACACCTGCAAAGTCCCTATTTCCAAATAAGGTCCCATTCTGAGTTTCTGAGTGGGCATGAATTCTGGGGGAACACTCTTCATCCCACTACCCTGGGGATCCTGGAGAAGAGGGTTCTCTGGCGGCAGCTTGCAAAAACCAGGAAAGGATGTGCCCATGGCAGGGATGGAGCCCAGGAAACCCATCACGTGCTGGTCACTTCCATCAGTCATAACTGACTAGATTGCTCAAACTGCAGTACAATATTTTGCTGGCTCTTGTTGTTGCACATGTGCTAGTTTGTTTTTATATTGGATTAAAAATCTAAAACAAGGGGGACAGGCTTTAGGTTCTAGACCAGCATTCACAAAGCATGCTTCCCACTCCTTAGGCCTGCGTGGAGGCAGCAGGCATATCCTCGTGTCTCTCACAAAGGTAGGACAGGAGGATGAGCAGCTGAGAGAACAATAGGGAGAGCAGAGTTGTGGGCGCCAGAGGATGCAGGCTGGGACTGGTGTGTTGGAGGACAGTGGTTTGTGTGGGCAGAGATGTGAGAGGCTGAGCAGCTGCAGTGCAAGATCAGAGTGGAGGTGGGGAGGGGGAAACACCTCATAGAAGAAAGATGGTGTCTGTTGGTTTGGTGGCCATCACCCTGGGGATGTGAAAAGTAAAGGCATTAGCAGATGAGAGGATGTGGGAGGAGTTTCTTGTTGGTACCCTAGGGTTTGCAACCAGACCAAGGTGAGGAATAGAAAAGTCTCCTCTGGAGGATAAAAGGCCACGTGCATTTCACCCTCTCAGTCCAGGGTAATTGACAGAGTTGGAGAGAGCTTCAAGCTCTATCTGGTCCTCCCAATCTCCTACTTGACCCAGGGCAGGTTCGTCTTCCCAAGTCTTTACAGACATTTTCTTGTCTCTCTCAAACAATACCAGGCCAGCATTCAGCACACATGCACTGAGACATGAATCTCTTCTACCTCTACCTGCCTCTTTCTCTAGAATCGAAGTGGATTCTTCTGGGCCAATTCTGGGCAACTTCTCCATTCTCAGGTAACACCGAGCAACGATAAGCTCGATGTCGGGAAATCATATAACCTATTGTAAGAATTGAGACATCATTGAGAACAAAAGGGGCCACTAGCCAGATGGGATGCTGGAGCAAGAGGAGTAAACCAGGAGTGGTCAAAAGGCCCCACCGGTGAACAGGCTCTGAGGGAGTTTCTGGGTGCAGCACTATTTCTGCAAAGGGAGGCACTAAAGGGACTCCATATCAACCTGGACTCATTGACTGGTTCAAACTTCAGGGCTGACCTAAGCATCATCCTATTAAGAAACTATGTGGTAGGGCGCGGTGGCTCACACCCTGTAATCCCAGCACTTTGGGAGGCCAAGGCAGGTGGATCACAAGGTCAGGAGTTCAAGACTAGCCTGGCCAAGATGTTGAAACCCCATCTCTACTAAAAATACAATAATTAGCTGGGCACGGTGGCACATGCCTGTAATCCCAGCTACTCAGGAGGCTGAAGCAGGAGAATTGCTTGAACCTGGGAGACGGAGGTTGCAGTGAGCTGAGATCGTGCCATTGCATTCCAGCCTGGGTGACAGAGTGAGACTCCATCTCAAAAAAGAAAAAAGAAACTATGTGGATCGAATACAGGGCAAGGCAGGGACAACAGCATTCTACACAGGTAACACCCAGTGCAGAGCGAAGCATGCTTACTTATTGAAGAGGTTTACAAGAAAAGCATCTCTGGAAGAATGCCTGGGGTACCCCACATTCTTGCTGTTACTGTGGGGTAGCTCTTAAAGAGAATTTTACCTGTGACCTTTACAGATTTATTTGGGAATCGGGAAGGAAAAGGGGGTCATCTAACTGGTCATATAATAAAAAAATTTCTTTGTGGGGTAACTGGGATTCCATGGGCATCCCAAAGCTCCAGTCACCATCACTTCCCTAGAGGAAGAATCTTCCCATCAGCACCAGTATCCATAGATTTTCCTACTACTAGCTCATTGCTGGGCTACATAAGGTTTGGGAGTGGGGATGGTTGGGAACTGCTGGGACCATCCAAAACAAAAAGGCTTTTTTTTTTTTCCTCTCCAAGGAGTGAGTTCATAATAAGAGTTTGAGATATGGGCAATGGATCCTAATAGATATTAACGTCTCTATTTCCTGCCCTGAGCCATTTCCTCATTTTTCTTCTGTAGTGACCCAGAAAGGAGGGGCGGAGATAGACTGACATCAGCCCCAACAGTGTGTGACACACAGCCCCAAATGTCCTATAGAGGAGAATCTTTGTGAGGTTTCTCTGGTTATAAATGGATGTGGGAATGAAATATTGGTGCTTTGAGACCTCTGCTGAAGCTGCAGTGTGAAAAGAAAAATGTGTTCATGCCTAGACATATTTTTATTTAGGGGCGTTGGGAGATGCTGGCAGAGATCATGGGAATGGCCAAAACTGACAGGCGAACTCAGCTTTGCCATGAACCCAGGAGTGAATCCATTTTCTGCTTCTCTGCTGATATCTTAGACTCATCACCAGGTTCACTTTTACCATGTCCCTGAAAATTCCCCTATGCCGTATAAGAAGACTCATAGTATAGAATAGCATGAAGCGTAGCCAACAGTTTAATCACAGTTCACTTCAAATGCTTGTGGCAAACTACCATGGCTTCCAAAAAGGTGACTTCTGAGCCTTGGGACCCCATAACCTAAGACTTTACCCAACCCATCTAGACACACTATATTCCCTGCCTTACTCTATTGTTGAATATTCTTTCCTCCCATCCAGAAGCGTCTCTTTTCTTGCTCTCTGTGTTTGTGAATTTGAAGTTTCCTTGTTCCCTAACATCCCTGCATCTCTGCCTGTCCTTAAGATTTACTGTGGCAGAACTTGATCTTTCCCTGAATCATCTCCCTCCAATAGACAAGATATTTTCTATTCACCATCCTCTTCTCCTACAGACTGAACAACATGTCTTTCTTCCCACCTCTATCCATAGTCTTTACCTCTGTTGCAGGTAGACTCCAGAGAGGTCATTTTGGGGAATATGGGGTCCCAGAAATGAGTGAATTGCTTCTGTAGGTCAGCAAAAAGATCTGAAAATGAGCCTACACCTGTGACTTTTTCCAAAGGATTTTCATCGGCTTGCTCTGCAACTGATCTCAACCGCCCTCCGTGAGTATGAGCATTTAATTCATTCAACATGTAAAGCTAATTCTCAGCTCCTTTTTGCTGACCTACAGTTGCTATTCACTTATCTCTGGGACCCCATATTCCCCCAGAAGCCCTCTCTCAGGTGTCTACATGCACCACAGCGCTCATATTCAGTCAAGAACCCATAAATCTATGGGAGTCAGAATCATCAGAAACTTTAAAAGTTGAGTTTTCAGAATGGGGAAAAAGCACGTAGTAGGTGGATGAAAGCATTACAGCGAAGAAGATGTTTTAATGCAGAGACCCAAGTTTAAGCCTCAGTTCTGCCATTTATCAACCATGTGACCCCGGGCAAGCGACCACCTCTGAGACTCAGTTTTCCTTTCTGTAAAATGAGCTCGATCACAACCCCAACTTCATTAGATGGTTTTATCTTATGGAACCCACACAACATGCAAAGCTTTTAGAACAATACCAGTAAGTGTTAGGTGTTACTGTAACTACTAGCAGCCTGCAGATTTTCTTCAGGCTACGCGTTTCCGTTTTCTCAGCTTTGTCATCAATGTTCTACTTCCCAGCCACTGCCTTCTGAAAACATTCAAGTTTGTTCTCATCCTTCTATCTTTTTAAAAGTGTGTTGCACAGGACCTGATCCAGCACCAGGTGGGTTCTGACCTACATAGAGTAAAGGGGGAGCTTTGCCTCCTCGTTCTCAGTATCGTATACATTAGTTGGTTCCATTAGGACAACTTTTCAACTTTTCGTACTCTCGTCATCCCATTGACTCACAGAGCTCACTTTGACTCACACCCTGTTGTTTTCCACATATACTTCTTGTCAGCCACGTATTCCCCTTCCTGTGTTCATATAGGTGCTTTTCTCTGTTTGGTGGGGGAGGAGGGAGAGAGAGAATGTATTTAATTCTACCATACATGCTTATTCAGCTCAGCTCTCCAACCTATCGATTCTGCAGGACTCTGATTCTGTGTTTCATTATATTTCTGCCTCTATCCTCATGCCATCTCAGGTACAATCATCCCGCCTGATCTATTCTTATACGAGTGATTCATCAAATTCATAGCAAAATCACAGCTTCACATAGAGCCCACATGCCCCAAACCTTGTCTGAAGTTCAGGAGCTGCTAAAACACAGAGAATTAGCTTCTGGTTCTCCTCTGGCCCTGGCTATATGGCTCTGAATAACTCATTTTTATTCTCTGGGCTTATACATCTTCCTCTGTGATATGAGGACATTGGGTAAAGTGATCTCTAAGAATCTTCAAACTCTGCTCTTCAGATTCCGTGATTGAAAGCCTGCAGTCTCTGAAGTACCAAGAGGATGGTAACTCGGAGAAGCTAAGTTCTTCATGGCCTCACATTATACACCTAGGTGACATGATCTCAGACTGTCTGACGGGGGAAGGGGATGGCACAGCACTGGCACAGTAAGAATCACTTGGAGCCCTGACACCTGTTCCCTGGCCCTCCTCCAGCAAAGAGGTCTAGGCCATGAATGAGAAGAAAATTGTGTTAAAAAGGAGAGTGGCCCTGAATCAGAAGGTGGGAAATAACAAGACTCAGGTTGGGGTCTTTTAGGTTATAGCTGACAACTGGGGTAGGGATGGGGGTTCTGAGCCCAGTGCTGGTTGCCAGGTTGTTTTATCTCTGAGTAACATCAGCACCAAGTCACAACAGCCACCTGCCCTAGCTCCATCTCTCAGAGTCACAACAGGATGTGGTTTGACATTTACAGGGTCCTACATCTGGGGTGCCTGTGAAAGTCGCTCCCCCCACCCACCCACCTTCAGAGCATCACGAGAACCACACTCACCGCATCCGGCATCCAAACCCCACCTATGCTGCTGTTTCTAGCTGGACTCCTGGCTAGAATCCTGGGAGTGGAAATAGAACTACAGAGGGGAGGGGACAGGGTCCCCAGAAGGGAATCTAGGTATCCCAGCTCCATGTGCAGTCATCCCCTCCCCCAACACATCTTTACACCTGCTGGAGGTTGTGCACAAGATCAGAGGCCATGGTGGCACCATGAAGAGAGTGGAGGATGAAAAACAGCTGCAATAACTGCTCTGACCCAGTTGGGATCCCGCTGGCCCCACATCACTCAGGCAACTCTCTCTTCCCACCTGTCCCCCAAGCTCCCTTCCACCTCCCTCCACATGTATCATCCCACTTCCTTCCACTCATGTAATGAGAGGTGCTGATGAGTCACAGGAGAGGGAGCCCTAGATAACCAACAGACTGCAAAATGGACCGTCCCTGGATGTCTGAGCCAGTATCTGTGTGCTGCATTGACTGGCTCCTCAGAGTTTCATCCTCTGGTTGCTAAAGCCTGTAAGGTCTGTGTGATGAATATTTTCTAACACATCTTAGAAGAATATAATGCAAGACAGAATGAAAAACCAGAGAGACAGAAACCCCCAAAGGAAAGAGTAGAAAATGACCAGGAATGTAATAGGTCAAGGCTGCTCTGCAGGAGCTCAAGGGCTTGTAGCATTCTTATCCCAAACCACAGAATTCTGAGCAAAAATAAGATGTAGCTTAATTTTAGTGTTACCAGCTTCCCAACCCTGGGCATTCCTCATCTTCCTCAAGCTGTCCAGAGGCCCCAGGGTGACTCCCTGTAAGTCCCATGGGTGGCTGAGGTCTATTTAGAGGGAGCTTATAAGGGTATAATCAACCAAGGAGCTTATAAGGGTATCTCCTTGGAAGCTCCATGGGTGGCTGAGGTCTATGTGAAGCATCTTGGGGACAGTGCCTCTGGCCACCAGCATGTGGCCCTGAATCTTCCATGTGCAAGTGGCCAGGGAATGAGATGTATGGAAATAGTCATCCTAGCACATCTGCAAAATCAGATCAAAATCCCGGAAGCTCTCCTAGAAAAGAGACAGCCTCGTCTGATTAAAGGTGCAAGTAAGTTTGATGAATTCCTGTCAAGAGATGGCATGTCTGAGCAGGACCAACCATCCTAAACTGCTTTCCTTTGTCCCCTGGAATTATAATGACTGTCGATTTCTGAGTCCTAGATAGTAACAGTTATAGGAGTGAACAAGCACGGATGAATAGGGGCAGATAACACAGAGGCTCTTAACTTGTTTTGGTGAATTTAGGTGGCTTTCAAGCCTCTCCTTCAATGCCCAGCTGTCTCCAGGATGCTGTCTGCAATGACCAGGACTTTTTTTTCTTCAGAATCTCTAGAACCTACAACATTCCCATAAACCTGCACATTTCTTTTTTTTTTTTTTTTTTGAGACGGAGTTTCGCTCTTGTTACCCAGGCTGGAGTGCAATGGCGCGATCTCGGCTCACTGCAACCTCCGCCTCCTGGGTTCAGGCAATTCTCCTGCCTCAGCCTCCCGAGTAGCTGGGACTACAGGCACGTGCCACCGTGCCCAGCTAATTTTTTATATTTTTAGTAGAGATGGGGTTTCACCATATTGACCAGGATGGTCGCGATCTCTTGACCTCGTGATCCACCCGCCTCGGCCTCCCAAAGTGCTGGGATCACAGGCGTGAGGCACCGCGCCCGGCCAAACCTGCACATTTCTATACAAACTGACTCTCTTGCTTGCAGCGTCCTTTGGCTTATATAACTATTAGCCTCCTAAAGGGCTAAACTTAGCTAAAATTTTATGTCCTTTGTGAAGTTTTCCAGAATGTCTGCAGCACGTTGCAAGAAGGAAAAATCTGCCTCATGTCTCTACCGACTCCACTTGACTACTGGTGATGGCCTGAGACATTCCTCTATTAAGAAGGATTCTGAAGCTGCCAGAAGCCCCTACAGAAAAGACCAGCGATCAGCATCTGAATAGGCAGAACAGAGGGTTCTAGTTTCATGGTTTTGCCATCCAAACATGTTTAGCATGTTAAATATTCATATTTATTATATTTCTGTAGTGTATGATTTAAAATTTTTTAAATAAGTTTTTCTCTTGGGTAAGTTGTAGTGAAAATAATCTTGTAAGCTTAAGAAGAGGAAAATAATGCCTATTGAAAATTAGAGCTTGTAGTAGGGCTTTATAAACACCATCTCATTTAATACAATTAACAATTCAGTGAGGCACATTTTATAGGTGAGGAAAAACTTGAAAGCTAGTAAGATTAAATGACTAGGTCAAGTTCACAACAACTAGAAAATTTAGACTCAAAAATCAAGTGCTATGACTAAATCATGCTATGACTATGTCCAACACCATCTTGAGTATATTTTATTTTTCTTTTAAATCCCCCAAATGGCTCATTGTGTCCAGCACACAATAGTTGCTTAATATATAGTTGACCCTTAAAGTGCAACAGGGACCCTTGGACATGATTCCATATGTTCTTGATCACTTCGTGTCTACGTCTCAGATTTTCCACTTCAGATTAAATGATACTGAAATATGCACGTCTGGATTGATCTAGGTTAAGTGATGCCCCGAACAAAGTATTTTAAGACATCTTGTGCCCCCTCGTGGAGGGGAAGGGACATTAAAAAGAAAATCTTTTTTTTTTTTTTTTTTTGAGATGGAGTTTCTCTCTTGTTGCCCAAGCTGGAGTGCAATGGTGTGATCTTGGCTCACCGCAACCTCTGCCTCCTGGGTTCAAGCGATTCTCCTGTCTCAGCCTCCTGAGTAGCTGGGATTACAGGCATCCGCCACCACACCCAGCTAATTTTCATATTTTTTATTAGAGATGGAGTTTCTTCGTGTTGACCAGGCTGGTCTCGAACTCCCGACCTCAGGTGATCCACCTGCCTTGGCCTCCCAAAGTGCTGAGATTACAGGCTTGAGCCACCGAGCCTGGCCAGAAAAAAAATCTTTTTAAGAACAAGAAGGGATGGGGATGAGGAAGGAAGCTCAGTTGCCAAGGTAACCATGAACCTCTTCCCAGCCATCTACATCAGCCCTTTCTTCTCCTTGATTTCCATCCAAGGGATTTCTCTCTTTTTTTAATTTATTTATTTTACTTTTTTAAATTTATTTATTTTACTTTTTAAAAATTTATTTATTTTACTTTAGGTGCATACTATATCTGGCATTTCTCCCCATGTTATCCCTCCCGATCCTCCCCTCCCTCCCCACCCTCCGCTGTCTCTCCCCTACCCCTCCAACTGCCCCCAGTGTGTGATGCTTCACTCCCTGAGTCCACGTGTTCTCGTTGTTCAACACCCACCTTTGAGAGCTCAACCATTACACACACTGTCCTCTTATTTGTCCTCAGTCTTGCGTATTTCTTAAATCACCATCTGTCCCTCTGTTCCCTCTTTGCTACCGAGGAAGGGCTAGAAGATAGTACAACAGGAAATTTTTTAAAACCTAAAACCCAAAACATCATCAAAATAATATCTAAGTGCATGTTTCTTTTCTTTGGGTTTTTGGTGTTGGTGTTATTGTTGTTGTTGTTTTTGAGACAGAGTCACTGCAACCTCCACCTCCCAGTTTCAAGTGATTCTCCTGCCTCAGCATCCTGAGTAGCTGGGACTTACAGGCACCTGCCACCATGCCCAGCTAATTTTTGTATTTTTAGTAGAGATGGGTTTTATCATGTTGGCCAGGCTGGTCTCGAACTCCTGATCTCAGGTGATCCACCTGTCTTCGCCTCCCAAAATGTTGGGATTGCAGGCTTGAGCCACTGCACCCAGCCTGAGTGCATGCTTCCTGTACTAAAAAAACCACACTCTGCCTCCAATGAGAACAGTCTCCTGAACATCTTGCCTCTTTGTCTGACTCACAGCCTGAGGTCTGAGCTCCCCCAGAATTTCTAGTCTCAGCAGAAAGATCAATGACAGGAGACTCTCTGGGTGATGAAATTAACCGATTAAGTAACCTCAGTCGGCATCCTCCCATTTGTTCACCAGCTCACCTCCTGCCACAGGCACATCCCATTTCTCTCAGCCATATATGCACAACCCCCTCCATAGGGCACACAGGAATTTGGAAGAACAGAGAATCAGGCAAGGTATAGTCCACCTAGAGGGCTGGAGTATGGTAGCCTAGGCCTGGACATCTGTACATTGGGAACTTGACTATGTGCAGCAAATCACAGGTTCTGAACACATATAATGTTTTGTTCTCCCTGAGAACAGTAGCGTCTTTTGTAGAATTCTAGCTTTATTCTGTTGCTTTCACATTGGCCAGCAGTCAAAAACCTAGTTACAAATATCCTCCACCCAGTCTCTGACTGAGGGCTCCTGGGGAGGGAGGTTAGGGCTCAGCAGAGGGTGGGGTTTTTGCACAGATGTCTGCCCCACCCAGCTCAGTGTGACACTCCAGGCACAGAGATAGAAGCCAGAATCGCTGAGGAGGAGCTTCTTAGAACTCAGGATGAACTGCCCGTCCTGGGGCCTGGAGGCTGAGAGATTCTGGGGCACCTCAGAATGGATCTGGTCAACACTAACTGAGTAGAAGAGCAGCTGGAGGCCCCTGTCTGCAGACTGTCGGTACCAGTATAGGTTGGGGCTTGATGTCCCCTTCACAGTGCACTCCAGAGAGAGCAGGCTGCCCACAGGCTGCACCAGGGTCGCTGGCCATTGATGAATAGTCTGAGATCTGGCCCCTGTGGGAAAAATAAAAAGCCACTTACAGAGGAGCGCCCTAGCCTGGCTTGCCTTCCCCAGACAGAGGGGCAGCTCAAACTCTTGCATGGCGCAGGCACATGGAACCCATCATGAGGAGTAGATTGGGTCGGGGGGCGGTGGCAGGGCACCAAGGATGCAAAGCATCACTGGGCCAGGGAAGACCAATGGAACAAACTTTCTCCCAGGATATAGAGAGAACCAAGACTTATCAGGTCAGCAGGTCAGCCCCTAAGGCTAAAGTCCCACATCTATTTCAGGCAATCAGAGGAATAGACTCAAGAGAGTCAAATCAACGCTGAGACTCTGGATTCACTGAATTAGGGTGAAGGTAAGGATCAGAAAAGAGGCTTGCCAGAGAGAAGGGCACCCACCGAAGAAAGTGCCCAGGAGAACAAGGGGAAAGCAGAGCATCATCCAAGCCAGGCTTTCCTTCAGTTAGTCTGGGGGACAGACGCCTCCTCTTCTGGGCCAATGTTGTGGCCAGCCTGCTTCCTCTGGGAGATCTGCTGTCAGAGTAGAGGAATCCTACCCCTTTGAGCTGGGAGGAAATGAGGCTAGTCTTTTTTCTAAGAGTATGGTGAATCACCCCCAGCCTCCTGGGAACCAGCTATATTCTGCACGTATTATCTTCTTTGCATTCCAGATGATGTCCTGGTATGTAAATATATTTAATGACTCATTATTTACCTGTAAACTACAGGTAACTCTAGCTCCCCCAGGAGACTTCAGAAGCCTGGGAAACCTTCAGAGAAACTGTGATACTCGGCCTTTTGGCTAAGATCATGTGGAGAAACTGTGATACTGACAGAATGATGAAAAAAGGGATTTTAGTTTATCTGAAATTGGAAACTAGAGCTAGACATGTTACCTGGGAGATAAAAGGATTAGGGCTCAAGAGATTCAGGTCTTTTGGGGTAATCAAAGCAGAAATGCTTAGTTCTGAGGATACGGAGCTGCTATGACAGCCAAACAAGGGATCACCTGCATCATCTTCATCCCTGGCAGACAGGTTTTGAGACCTGGACAGGCAGAATTAACTCCTGAACTGATCAAAGTTGGACTATGTTCCACGTGCACCCAATGGCCAAACTAGACCTAATTTATCCTCTAAATGCAACATGAGTATCAGGAAACATCACAGAGCCTTGGAATCACAAGGATTTGGGTTCATTTCACAGCTCTCCTTCTTGCTAGCTTGGGAACTCTCAAGCAAACCCTGATTCTCAATTTTCTTATCTATAAAATAAAAATAATGATGACAATACCGGAAAATTGTTGAAAGATGCATTGTGCCTGGTGCACCGCAGGCAGGCAGTCTTACATGTGTTGGCATTCTTTTTTCCCTCCGGGAAAAGCCTGTGTCTGCAGCAAAGATTGGGAGATTTACAATGAATGGGGTGGAAAGTAGGGGTGGAAATTGGGGGCTGAAGGGACCACAGAGCCACAAAAACCACTGTCAAGCTACCAATTCATAATAGCTAAGGATTCATAAAAGCTAAAGATGGGAATCTGCTAGGTAGCTGCTAAAACGTCATACTACTAAAATGGGACATAGGAGCCTGAGATGCCCAGAGGACACGGGTGCACCCTCGGAAGCTCCTCTTCCCTCTGTCTTTGCCATGCTCTGTACTCTGAAGGATTCATTTTCAGAACAGTTACTCTGTTTGGGTTGGATGTGGTGGAGTGGTTTGACATGAGAACCCAGGAAAGAGAGCTGTAAAAGCTGCTGAACAGGGACAATAAGCCTTAAGTAAATAAAGCATTTGTAAGACGTTCCCATTTCATCAGAGCCTAGTGATGCCATATACTTGTCATTGCTGCTGATGCTACAGTAACACAATTCCAAGTTAATGTTGGGGTTCTTGCTTCTGACAGTTTCGGCTAGAGCACATTTCTTGTTTGTATTAGAATGCACCATATGTATAGGGGAATGTTTTGGTTTTTGTCTTTTCTAAATGGAATGAATCCTCTTATAACATTTATTTAAATGATAAATCAAGTGGTGAATGTAGTTTGCTTGTGGTGAACATTTGGAACGTATGATGGAAAACAGCTATAGCCAACACAAGAGCAGTTTTCATTGGCTGTTCCACAGTTGTTCAATCTCAGTTTTTAATAAATCTGATAATATAATGTCTATGCATCTTAAGATTGCAGGGAGTGAGGCCAAAATAAATAAATAAATATGTGCACACATAGCCTATCCCTCCCTTTATTTCCATTTCATTCTCTTCCCTCTTTGCTTCTGAAATTTTTATTTAGTCCCAAGTAGGGATGGGGGTGGAGAGAAAGTGGACAGGGGGTGGCGAATAAGTGGTGGGAGATACAGGGAGAAAGAACGAGAATTGCTCTTGCTCTCGAGGGGACCACATCATGTTTTCATTTGGCTGGCAGTCTTTAACACCAGCATATCCCGTGAGATCTGACTTAACTCAACTGACTGAGCTCACTGCATCAGCTCAGTGTCACTGTCATGTGTAGAGAGCAATGCAATCTTCCTTCTTAGAGATGTTGCAGCAGATTGGAGGGTGAAGAGACATATCAGTCAGATCAGAGTAACCAGCTGGCTCCTGGCTCCCTGATCATTGTCACAACTCAGTAGCTAGAAGCTCCTTCCATATGGCTGATGCCTTTTAAAAATATCTTCTCAATCTCCATCCCCATCTGCAATACTGTTTAGTTATTCAATCATTTAAGTCATTCATGTATTGAAGAGAGGATGAGGATATGATCCCTCTGCTCTGTGTCAGTAGATCTACAAATGGGAGAGGCCTGGCACATGTCTGGCCTAGTTGTGGAGGTGTCCTATGGAATTAAAAGCTGGCTGGAACTGTGTTGTGCTCTCTCCTTGCCTTTCTGGTCATCTTAACATGTTCACCTCTTTCCCAAGCCTCCTTTCAAATCTTTTTGTTACCTTCTTTGGTTTTTTCCCTCCATACCAGATTCTTAATGAATCACTGCCAACAAGAGAATGCTTTATACATGAATAGAATGGCAATAAGAATTAACTCGTCTTTTTAATTTTAAAACCGAAATATATTCCTATATAATAGATTTGGAAGATACTTGCAAAGTCTATTTGTTCCTCTACAGAAGAGTTAAATATTAACTGGGCTAATGGAAAGAAGGGAGAGTCAGCCAATGAGATGCTCCTGAGCTTCCTGAGCTTTGACTTACTTCTTCTGGTCCACCTCCTATCAAGGAAAGGGATGAGACAGAGGTGGAGAGAGAAGAAATGGAAATTCAACAGGTCTGATGACAGAGGAAAATTGTACTTATTTCCAGAATGAGATGAACAAGGTCCTGGGTCCCTACATGTCATACTGGTTAGAGACTGGTAAGTAGAAATGACTTGTAGTTAGCAGAATAATGGCTCCCAAGGATGTCCACATTCTAATCCCCAGAATCTGTGCATACGTCAGGTTACATGACAAAGGGGAGTTAAGATTGAAGATGGAATTAAGGTTTCCAATTGCATGTCCTTAAAACAGGTAGAGTAGGCACAATTCTCCAGTTGTGCCCCGTGCAATCACGAGGATCCTTCAACATGGAAGACGGAAGCAGAAGTAAGTCAAAGAAAGAGATGTGGACATGGAAGCAGGCAAGAGAGATGCCATGCTGCTGGCCCTGAAGATTGAAGAGGGCATGAGCTAAGGAATTGTTAGACTCAAAAATAAGTGCCTCTTCAAAGGGTTTAGTTTATTTAGTTCCCACGTTCTTTATTCCCCACCCTCAAGGCCAGACTTTCTTATCCTTTGGGCCTCCCTGCCATAGTTTCAGCAAAGAGCTTTTCTGCTCCTCCGAATCTAGAGCCCACATCTGCTATTCACTCTGTAAATTATCCCTCCCACCACAACGACTCTTCCCACCGAAACTGCCGTTACCCCTCATTACACACACCTCTGTGCTCTTCAAGTTAACCAAACAGATTCAGCTTAGATTGTGCAGTCCAACTGTAGCCAATGGAGGCAGGACACAGTAACAAGAACAAACTGTATTAAAAAAAAAAAACCTCTTCCCTTCTTTGTTCAGTGTGCTCTCATGGCAACCAGCCCTGTGAGCAGCACTCTTCTGCAAAAGTAAACGTGCCTTATTGAGAAATCCTTTGCTCGAGTGCTCGTTTTCCTTGTGACTCTGAGCTTTTATTCCCAACAGGAACGAAGGTGACCTCCAGAAGCTAGAAGAGGCAAGAAAATGGGTTCTCTTCTAGAGCCCTCAGGGAAGAATGCAGCTTAGCTGACACCTTGATTTTAACTTGGTGAAACCTGTGTCAGACTTCAGAATCATAAAACTGTAAGATAATAAGTTTGTGTTGTTTTAAGCCACTAAGTTTGTAGTAATTTACTATAGCAGCAGTGGAAAAATACACGGCTCTAGAATGTATCTTAACAAAAGGACCTGAGGTAGTCCCCAAGAATCCCTAAAGATCTCAGGATAGATCAGGAATGGCCATTTTCTCATTCATAGGAAAACAGATTAACTGAGAGAAGCCATCAAGCCTGAAGAGTCACCATGTTTGAAATGCATAAGGCACAATGCACCCACCATGGATTAACACAGCCTGAAGGACAGATAGACACACCAAGAGTCAGCAGATATCAGTGTAGACAGGTGCTGATGAACATGCAAATGAGAGTCATGAAGGAAAGTTAAACAATGACCAAAGACCAAGTACCTTCCCCACAATGGCTTTGATAAGTGCTTTTATGAGTGACCCAGAATTTAGACACCACCAGGGAAAAACGGAAAGGGAGAAAAGCATGAATTTTCTACGAAACCCCTGAATTAATCATATAGACCCCAATAGAACAGAGATCTAGATATAAAATAATTTTAATTAGAGAACACAAAAGTATATTTTACCCACCCATATTTGATGCCAATGGATTTCACATCTAGCTTACATACACATAAAATTCAAGCTTAGATAGGTGGAAAACAGAAAATTAAATAAGAAGTAATATTTGCCTTCTAATAACTTATCTATTTGGGGGAAGTAAAAGATAGAAAAGGAGTTTAGATAACAAATACTGAAGAGTTGAGGAACTTTTGCCTCCACTTATGATGAAGGAATGTGTACTCAATCAGTCCACTGTGTCATTCTCCTTGAGCTGCTGTAACAAAGTAACACAAACTGGGTGACTTATAACACATTATCTTGTGGTTCTGGAGCCTAGAAGTCTAAAATCAAGGTGTCGACAGAGCTATGCTCCCTCTGAAACTTGGAAGGAAATTTTTCCTTGCTATTCCTAGCTTCTGGTGATTTCACATTCCTTAGCTTGCAGCTACATAACTTTAAACTCTGCCTTTGGCATTACATGGCATTTTCCCTGTGTGTTTCTGTCTTCCCATGGCATCTTCTTACAAGCACATCAGTTATATTAGGAGTCCATAGTACGTAAGTAGGACTTATCTTAACTAGTCGCACCTACAATGACCCTATTTTCAAACAGAGTCACATTCTGAGGTACTGAGGGTTGGGATCACAACATATTTTTTTCTGGGTGGGTGGTGGATATAATTCAATCCATTTTACCCCCCAATAATAAACAACTAGAAAACTGGACAATATACATTAGATAATTGTTTTCTAATATTGGAAAAAAGATGGCACAAGACTGTGATCCATAAGAGAAAGGAAACAAACGACGTGTGCACTGTGATCGTTTCTGTTTTCTGCCCAGCATTTCCTGGGTTGCTATGCAAAGAGGAGGGACCCAAGCAGAGCAGGGTGCCCTGAAATGCTTACCGAGCTGAGGCTACAGCTCAGAGAAGAGGAGGCTATGCACGGAAAGAGCCCCACAATTTTCATGGGGTCTCATTGAGTTTTTGACTAAATACTAAGCTGGCATCATTGGGTGAAACTCCACAGGGGCAGGCAAAGAATAAATACTGGGAATTAACAACTGCTCGTGAATGATATGAACAATTACTAGATCTTTGTCAAGGCCGAGAGAGATACAGCTCTGATCAATCAGAATAGCTTTGTTGAATGCCTGGAACATTTAACAGACATCTCAGAAAGCCCATAACTTAGAGTAGGACTCAAATGGCACAGAATATGCCTACAGTACATTAACCCTAACAAAGTTTAGAAGAGCCCTTGAAAGGAAGTACAGACAAGTTGACCTGCAAGCAAGTTAATGGCCCACTAGAATAAAGTTCAACTCTGAGAGAAGAAAACGAAATTCAGACAATAAAAAAGTAATATAGTGTTGAGCATCAAGTCAGAAATTACGGGATACACTTGGAAGCTGGATACACTTTGAAGGAAAATGTATGTATGCTCAGTAGTAGTATTCAGCAATTGAAATCAACCAAGAAGCGACAGAGATGGTGAATTAAAATAATAGGACGTATAAATGGCTATCATACTAAAATGGCTATTATAAATATGTTCAAGGATTTATAGTAAAACAGAACATAATGAAGAGTGAAACAGAAACTATAAAAAAGCTAAATAGAACTTCTAGATCTGAAAAACTATCTGAAATGAAAATTTTGCTAGATAAGCTTAAAATGAAGTAGACCCTATAGGAGCATGTCTACACACTTGAAATCAGGACGACAGAAACTGTCAAAACAAGAGGAGGGAAAATAACGCTGAACAATGACAAAAACTGAAAGGAGTCTCAGGAACTCTGAAACAATATTAAGCCACCTAGCACACATATCACTGGAGTCTTCAATATAGAGGAGAAACAGTGGTGGCAGATAACACATATTTTGAAACCAGTGGCCAAAATGTTTCAGATATGAGAAATAATATCCACCTATACATCCAGGAAGCTTAGCAAAACCCAAGAAGGATAAATTGAAAAAAAGTTTATGAAAGAGATTACTTTCAGGTACAAGACTCAGTGTAATTGTCGCATGAGAGACAGACTGTGTTGGTCCTTGAGAAAGGCATATGGTTTCAGACTGATAAAAATGAGATTAAAAGGCAAGAAAGGATGAATGGTGTGACCAAATATACAGAAGCTGAAAGTACAGGACATCAGTGAAGAATAGTACGAAGATGAACCTAAAGGGAGAAGAAGATCATACATGAAGATAGGTCACAGTAAGAATTTAGCTTGCAGCTACATAACTTTAAACTCTGCCTTTGGCATTTAAAAGCTTAAAATGTCTGTGTCTCCAAAAGCATTGGCAACAAAAGCCAAAACAGACAAATGGGACCTAATGAAACTCCAGAGCTTCTACACAGCAAAAGAAACAATCATTAGAGTGAATGGGCAACCAATAGAATGAGAAAAATTTTTGCAATCTACCCATCTGACAAAGGGCTAATATTCAGAATCTACAAAGAACTAAAATAGTTTACAAGAAAAAAAACAAACAAGCCCATTCAAAAGTAGGTGAAGGATATGAACAGACACTTTTCAAAAGAAGACATATATGAGGCCAACAAACATATGAAAAAATGCTCATCATCACGGGTCATTAGAGAAATGCAAATCAAAACTACATTGAGATACCATCTCAAGCCAGTTAGAATGACCATGATTAAAAAATCTGGAGACAACAGATGCTGGAGAGAACTGTTGGTGGGAGTGTAAATTAGTTCAACCATTATGGGAGACAGTGTGGTGCTTCCTCAAGGACCTAGAAATAGAACTTCCAGTTGACCCAGCAATCCCATTACTGGGTATATGTCCAAAGGATTATAAATCATTCTGTTATAAGGACACATGCACACGAATGTTCACTGCAGCATTGTTTACAATAGCAAAGACTTGGAACCAACCCAAATGCCCATTGATAATAGACTGGACAGGGAAAATGTGGCACATATACACCATGGAATACTATGTAGCCATAAAAAACAATGAGTTGGTGTCCTTTGTAGGGACATGGATGAACCTGGAAACCATCATTCTCAGCAAACTGACACAGAACAGAAAATCAAACACCGCATATTCTCACTCATAGGCAGGTGTTGAACATGGACACAGGGAGGGGAGCATCATACACTGGGGTCTCTCTGGGGGAACTAGGGGAGGGACAGCGGGGGTGGGGAGTTGAGGAGGGATAACATGGAGAGAAATGCCAGATATAGGTGATGGGAAGAAAGGCAGCAAACCACATTGCCGTGTATGTACCTATGCAACAATCCTGCATGTTTTCATATGTACCCCAAAACTAAAACACAATAAAATATATATTTTTAAAAAGTCTGAGAGAATTCTATGATAGAGTAACAGAGGCTGAATTTACCCTCAAACCTGAAACAATTAAAATGCATGAAATATATAAAACACTGGACAACAGATGGCTCAAGACCATGATCCCTGAGAGAAGTGAAACAAATAAAGGGAACCCTGTGATGGCCTCAGTTTATAGCCTAGAGATCGTTTTCCGGCAGTATTGCAGAGAGGAGAAGCCCAAACAGCGCCTGACAGTCTGCGAGTTAAGGAGACTTGAGTTCACGGTTCGAGGAGGCCAAAATGGCTAAAATTCCAGGGAAGAGACCCAGGGAGGAGAAAGCAGTGGGTGGGAAGAGCTCTGGAATGTGCATTGGATGCAAAGAGCTCTGGAATGTGCATTGGACGCTCAGTGACTCTTCAACTGCTCTGACCAGTGCATAGAAGAAAACAATCTGAAGCCAGGGAAAGACCACTTGATGGATCAAACAGAAACAACTCAAAGTCCACACAGAGCCAGGAACAGGTGGTGCTTCCATCAGCCAGAGTGGGAGACCTCCTAACACAGAGGTCATTTGAGGAGAATTCTCAGAAGTGGATCACCCCAGTAGGGGGTACAAATTTGCTGTACACTAAAGACTGTCCTAGATACAACTTACAAAGTTTCAAAACAAGATTCAGAAATATCAAATTGTTTATATATAATCTGTCTGCATCACAAAATAAAGTCCTAAATTTCTTTAAGTGATACAAATACTGCAGTAGCTAGAAACATAAAATTCAGGCCAGGTGCGGTGGCTCATGCTTGTAATCCCAGAACTCTGGGAGGCCAAGGCGGGCAGATCACAGAGTCAGGAGATCGAGACCATCCTGGCTAACAAGGGAAATTCCATCTCTACTAAAAACACAAAAAAATTAGCTGGGCATGGTGGCATGCACCTGTGGTCCCAGATACTTGCGAGGCTGAAGCAGGAGAATCGCCTGAACCCTGGAGGCAGAGGTTACAGTGAGCTGAGATTGCACCACTGCACTTCAGCCTGGATGGCAGAGCAAGACTGTGTCTCAAAAAAAAAAAATCAAATATCTAATATCTGATTTTAAAAAGTCATATATGCAGAAAAACAGAAAAATAGGAGAGAAAAACACTCAATAAAAACAGATCCAGAAATGATACACATGATGGAATTAGCAGACAAGTCTAATAAATATATATTCAATATATTTGAAAGGATAGAAGAAAGTGTACCTATGTTAAGAAGAGATATGGAAAATTTTTTAAAAGACTGAAATAAAGCTTCTATCAATGTATAATACCATAAATGTGATTTTATAATACAATGGATGGGATTAAGAGCAGATTATATATCTCAGATCGAATTTAAAGATGAGGTAATAGAAATCACCTAACATGAAAAAACAGAAAGAAACTGACTTTAAAGAAAAAATGAGCAGAGCATCAGTGAGCTGTAGGACAACATTAAGCAGCCTAATATTGAGAGTCCTATAAAACTGGAGGACTAGGCCGGGTGTTGTGGCTCATGCCTGTAATCCCAATATTTTGAGAGCCTGAGGCAGGTGGATAGCAAGGTCAAGAGACCCAGACCATCCTGGCCAACAAGGTGAAACCCTGTCTCTACTAAAAATACAAAAATTAGTTGGGCGTGGTGGCACGTGCCTGTAGCCCCAGCTACTTGGGAACCTGAAGCAGGAGAATCTCTTGAACCCGGGAGGCAGAGGCTGAAGTGTGCTGAGATACTGCCATTGCACTCCAGCCTGGGCAACAGGAACTCTGTCCCCACCCCCCCACCAAAGAAAAAAAACTGGAGGACTAATACAGAAAAAACTGGAGGACTAATATACAGAAAAAACTGGAGGACTAATACAGAAAAAACCGGAGGACTAATATACAAAAAAAACCGGAGGACTAATACACAGAAAAAACCGGAGGACTAATACACAGAAAAAACCGGAGGACTAATACACAGAAAAAACCGGAGGACTAATACACAGAAAAAACCGGAGGACTAATACACAGAAAAAACCGGAGGACTAATATACAGAAAAAACCGGAGGACTAACATACAGAAAACACCGGAGGACTAACATACCGAAAAAACCGGAGGACTAACACACAGAAAACACCGGAGGACTAACATACCGAAAACACCGGAGGACTAACATACCGAAAACACCGGAGGACTAATTCACAGAAAAAACCGGAGGACTAATATACAGAAAAAACCGGAGGACTAACATACAGAAAAAACCGGAAGACTAACATACAGAAAACACCGGAGGACTAACATACAGAAAAAACCGGAAGACTAACATACCGAAAAAACCGGAGGACTAACACACAGAAAAAACCGGAGGACTAACATACCGAAAACACCGGAGGACTAATTCACAGAAAAAACCGGAGGACTAACACACAGAAAAAACCGGAGGACTAACATACCGAAAACACCGGAGGACTAATTCACAGAAAAAACCGGAGGACTAATATACAGAAAAAACCGGAGGACTAATATACAGAAAAAACCGGAGGACTAACATACAGAAAAAACCGGAGGACTAATATACAGAAAAAACCGGAGGACTAACATACAGAAAAAACCGGAAGACTAACATACAGAAAACACCGGAGGACTAACATACCGAAAAAACCTGAGGACTAACATACCGAAAACACCGGAGGACTAATTCACAGAAAAAACCGGAGGACTAACACACAGAAAAAACCGGAGGACTAATATACAGAAAAAACCGGAGGACTAACACACAGAAAAAACCGGAGGACTAACACACAGAAAAAACCGGAGGACTAACACACAGAAAAAACCGGAGGACTAACACACAGAAAAAACCGGAGGACTAAGACAGAAAAAACTGGAGGACTAATACAGAAAAAAGAAATTTAATAATAGCTTAAGCAGTTTTTAATTTGATGAAAAGAAAAAAACACAGATTGAAAAAGTTTCATGAACTCCAAGCACAAGTTACATGAAGAACACTTTAACATTATCATCTGATTGCTTAAAACTAATGATTAAAGAAAAGTCTTGAAAAGAAGCCAGAGGAAAAAAAGACACACTCTGTGCAAATGAACACAGGTAACAATGACTGCAGTCATCGCACTAGAAACAATTTAGGCAAGAATGTGCAGGAACATCTTTAAATTATTTAAAGAAAAACATTCTCGTTAACCTAGTACTCTATATCCAGTGAAAATATCTTTCAAAAACATTGGCACAATAAACTTCTCAGGCATACAAAAACTAAAATAATCCTTCACCGGGAAACACACACACTATAAGAAATGTTAAAGGATGTCTTTCAGGCAAAATGAAAAAACGTCCAGATGGAGTTGTTAAGCCAGCTCTCTATTCATTCCCATGAATATTTATATTCATTCATTCACCCTGACCAAATTCAAGCAAACAACAATTTTTAATAACTGGCTCACAAAATTTCTGGATATGTAACGACTGGGTCCTACGAGCTAATACAAACCAGCTACAGACTATCACAGATAGAATATCCTTAGTAAATATGTAATAAATATAAAAAGTAGTATTTGTGTTATTTTAAAAATCTCTTTAATAAAAATAATTGACTTTCTATTTCCAGCGAAAACAAAATAAGGGACAAAATATATAAAGCACCAGTTTTCAAGACATTAGACACTGTGGAAGGAAGGACAAGAAAAAAATGAGTTGAGTTTTATAATAACCCAAGCTTACCACCTTGAGACAACTTCCAGACCATGGCACACAGAGGGGAAATCCAGGGGAAACCATCAAACTCCTCAAGTAAAGAGACACAGTTGCGAGTTCAAGGAGACTAAAGCAAGTGGAGTTCACGGGGCTGAGGATGGTAGAAGAGAGAGGTGGGCAAAGAGAGAATTTGTGAGGTCTTCAGAGGGCTCACTCTTAGTATTCAGTAGGGTATTAACAAGAGCATGAGTGTCAGAAAACCACGTGAGACTGGGAAAATAACCACACAAAGGATTGAAGACAACAGTAACTGAATTTCATGTAGGGCCAGGAGTAGCGTGTAGACTCACCAGTCAAACTCGAAAACATTAAAATTCACAGGGGCATTGGAAGAAGAGCTCAGAAGTGTTTTGACTTGGAAGTGGGGAATAATGATCTTTAAACCAAATGCTGCTCTGCTTTCATCTAACAAATAATTAAAGCCAGGTAGAAAAGAATCAGATTATTCCAAGAAACATAACTATATCTTAAAACACGGTTCAAAAATATTTATAGAAAAATAAAAAGTCCAACACAAAATTAAAACTCAATGTATGGAACAAAATAAAACATTATCAGGCATGCAAAAAAAGCAAAAAAATACAATGTATAATGAAGGGAAAAAGTGACACAGGTGTCAGTAAAAATAATAATTATTATTAAATTTAATTTTAAAATAAATAAGTTAAACTAGAGATGTTAAGTACACATGGAAGATTTTTTAAAGCCCCAAATCCAACTTCTAGAGCTGAAAACTACAATATCTGAGATGAAAAATATACTGGATGAGATTAATAGTAGATTAGACAATGTAGAAGAAAGTATTAGTAAGCTATGAAGATACAGCAACAAAAACAAACCAAAAATGGAGAACAGAGGAAATAAAATAATTTTTTAAAATAAACAGACCATCAATTGTTACAGGACAACTTCAAGTGAACTCACATAACTGGCTTTTTTTTTTTTAATGCTTTTTAGGTTTTGAGGTACATGTGAAGAACATGCAAGATTGTTGCATAGGTACATACACATGGTAATGTGGTTTGCTGCCTTCCTTCCCACCACTTATATCTGGCATTTCTCCCCATGTTATCCCTACCCCCTGCTGTCCCTCCCCTAGTTCCCCCCAACCACAGACCTCAGTGTGTGATGCTCCCCTCCCTGTGTCCATGTGTTCTCCTTGTTCAGCACCCACCTATGATTGAGAATATATGGTATTTGATTCTCTGTTCTTGTGTGAGTTTGATGAGAATGATGGTTTCCAGGTTCATCCATGTCCCTACAAACGACACAAACTCATCGTTTTTTATGGCTACATAGTATTCCATGGTGTATATGTGCCACATTTTCCCTGTCCAGTCTATCATTGATGGGCATTTGGGTTGGTTCCAAGACTTTGCTATCGTAAACAGTGCTGCAGTGAACATTCGTGTGCATGTTTCCTTATAATAGAATGATTTATAATCCTTTGGATATATACCCAGTAATGGGATTGCTGGGTCAAATGGAATTTCTATTTCTAGGTCCCTGAGGAATCGCCACACTGTCTTCCACAATGGTTGAACTAATTAACACTCCCACCAATAGTGTAAAGTATTCCTATTTCTCCACATCCTCTCTAGCATCTGTTGTCTCCATATTTTTTAATGATCACCATTCTAACTGGCATGAGGTGGTATCTCAATGTGGTTTTTATTTACATTTCTCTAATGACCCGTGATGATGAGCATTTTTTCATATGTTTGTTGGCCTCATATATGTTTTCTTTTGAAATGTGTCTGTTCATATCCTTCCCCCACTTTTGAATGGGTTTGTTTGTTTTTTTCTTGTAAATCTGTTTTAGTTCTTTGTAGATTCTGGATATTAGCCCTTTGTCAGATGGGTAAATTGCAAAAAATTTTTCCCATTTTGTTGGTTGCCAATTCACTCTAATGATTGTTTTGCCATGTAGAAGTTCTGGAGTTTCATTAGATCCCATTTGTCTATTTTGGCTTTTGTTTCCATTGCTTTTGTTGTTTCAGTCGTAAAGTCCTTGCCTATGCCTATGTCCTGAATGGTATTGCCTATGTTTTCCTCTCGGGTTTTTATGGTGTTAGGTCTTATGTTTAATTCTTTAATCCATCTGCCGTTAATTTTTATATAAGTTTTAAGGAAGGGGTCCAGTTTCTGCTTTCTGCACATGGCTACCAGTTTTCCCAACACCATTTATTAAACAAGGAATCCTTTCCCCATTGTTTGTTTTTGTTAGGTTTGTTAAAGATCAGATGGTTATAGATGTATGGCATTACTTCCAACGCCTCTGTTCTGTTCCATTGGCCTATATCTCTGTTTTGGTACCAGTACCACAGCATTACATTAATTTTTCTGATGGTTTCCCAGGTGTTTACATATGTCAAAGCTTATCAAATTATACATTTTAAAGATGTCTGTTTGTCAAGTGCATTTTAATAAAGCTCCAAAAGAAAGAATTATTTTGGATACAGTGTTTGAACAGTAGAAAACCACTGAGAAAGTTTAAGCAAGAGAGTGTCAACAATTAATATCACATTTTAACGAATTAATCACAATTAATCACAAGCAATCAGGAATAAAAGGTTTTGTGCTGAAGATTTTCCAGAGAGACAAGTAAGCAAGGGTATCATGCATGCAGTGCAGCAGGGCAAAGCTTCATAAAAATCCCTCTTAAACATGTCTGTTCTTTTGACAAATTTCCATTCCGGTTGCCAGCTACCTTTTTCCTCCTCTTTCTTTCCACAGCCACTGCCATCCTCATTATAGCTGCAGACAATTCAGCTCTTGAAAGTGTATCCAGCAAAACAAAAGTGTAACAGCAGATCAGTCCGACTTGGAAAGCAGTCGCATAGCCCCCTCTTTCTATACAAGCTCAGTCCTTCCTGACGTTGCCCTCTTACCTCTTCCCCTACGTGTAAAGTAACTCGTCAAAGTATTCAGTAGATAAAATCAGTCTCTATCCAGAGAGAATTCGCTACTTGAAAATAAGACGTTCTCTTTCTCACTACATACAAAAAAAAGTTGATAAAATCACAGAAATTGGTTTGAGAGAGAGGAAGATAATAAATGTCATTTGGTGTTCTGACCTTGAAGTTACGGTGGTCCCGTTCAATCAGAAAAGGACAAGTGAAAAACTGGATTTTTAATGAGACATAAGGACCAGAAATACTGACTTTGGGGGTCATCTGCAGAGTGAAAATAGTTGAAATGTTTGGAATAGAAGAGATCTCCAAAGCAACAAGTGAAGATAAAGGAACAAAGGTCCAAAAATAAAAATTGTTGAACATCCACACTCACAGTTAAAAGGAGGAAAAAAGGAGCTTAACAAATTAAGAAAGTAGTTCTAGAGGCAAGATAAGAAATGAGATGGTATCTTGGGAGTTCAGAGAAGACTGTGGGTACAAAGAGGTGGCAGCGGGATCTAAAAGAACTTTTAAAACTCAGTAAAATTAGGACTGAATGACCTCACCGATGTCATTGACTAGAGGAGGTGAGAGTAGCAGATTCAGAGCACTCATTTGACAAGTTTAAAAGCAGAGCGAGCAAGGGAGAGGTTAAAGGGAATGGTAGAGTTGAATACAGACTTTTGTTCCAACATACTTGCAGTCTGATTGTATTGAAAGCCAAGAGGAATAACTATGTAAAGACAGGAAAATTGAAGATGCTTAAGAAAGAAGATATTTGCAAAACAAAGAGGCATAAGGATTAATTTTTGGACATCAAGAAAGGAGAATTTTTTTCCTCTGAAATAGGAAAAGAAGAGAAAATGCACAAAAGATAGACTTGCACTGAGAAAGGCCAACATGCATACAGAAAAAGGCTATATCTAATGATTGGTTGAATGTAATATTTTTTTAAAACCACCATTTCACCCATCAGATTGACATAATTAAAAGAATCAATAATATCTGATGTTGGTGAGCATGTAGGGAAATAACATGCTGTCATGCACAGCTGGAAAGTAAACTGCAACAGTCTTTGTGGAGGATAATTTGGCAATGTTTATTAAAACTGCACATAACATTTGACTCAACAACTTACTTCTAAGGAACAATTCTGTAAAAATACATGCACATGTGGGAAGAAAATTTTGCCAGCATTTCTGTTATAGGCTTATAAAGGGCAAAATACAGACAATATGTAAATATCCATCAGTAGAGAAGTGGACAGATAAATTTCCATAACGTACACTACATTTTGACAGCAGTTAAAATGAATGAAATAGAACAAGATGTGGTAAAGTGGATATATTCCCAAGAGATGTTGTTCAGTTAAAAAAAAAGTAAGTTGCCAAGTAATTTGTACAAAGCAACATGGTTTATATCAAAACATACACAAAGCAGTTAGCATATGTGTGTGTGTGTGTGTGTGTGTGTAATTTGTGACCCCACACACATACACACAGATACACCTTCATTCATTCAACCAAGAGTAATGGGGTGCCAAGTGTCCATTTCCATGAAGTTTATTTTAGTAGAGAATGAAAATATTTAGAGAGAAAAGGGATCCAAAAATGTACACATGATTGATAACAGTGGTTATTTCTGGAAAAGAGAGCAAGAAAAGGAAGTGTCAAGATAATGTTTGTTTGATCTGCAGTGTTTATATGTTTTAGGTACATGTATTTATAGACTGTGTATTGAGAACCACCAATTATGAGTCCAAGTTGCACTCCACTTTACTTATCTGAACAGGTAAATAAAAGAATTCAGAACACTGGGCTCAAACTCCAGTTTCTTTGCTTCAGTCTATAGTAAATGCCTATTGAGAATGTCACCAAAAAGGTGTCAGAGTGAGAAGAAAGAAAAAGAAGAAATGATACAAATGGATGATCCGAGAGAGAGTGATACTGTGTGGATTGAATATGCTGGAAATTTTTTTTTAATGTCAAGAAAGACCTATCTTGTGAGACAAAGGCATGCAGTTTTGTCCCAAGTGGTGTAAGATCTAAGATCCTGAAGGGTTACTCAATGGATAGACTGTCCTCATAAATAAAGTCCAGAGAAACAGAAAAGAGAAAAGAACATGAATCAGTTACTGAATCATCTTTGGATGCCAAAATAGGTCAACAGAGAATGATAAGTCACAGATTTCAAGGGATCTGTAGACATGAAAGGCAAAGACCTCAAAGAATAACAAGAGAGAGAGGGTGGTAGAGATGGCCAAAATCAGTTCCCCCCCACCCACCCACCAGGGCCCGTCCTGTGGTGCTGGTCTTGGAGAGCTCACTGGTAGAGAAAAGTAGACATTTTAGTATCCAAAGAAGAAAATCATGGTTTAGATAGGGCAAGGATGTGAATCTAGAAAAACACTGAGAAAACAAGAGAACAGTACACACAACACAGCAGACAATAACTGCATAATGTGATCCACGATAGGGATGAGACTGGGTGTGACAAACAGGATGGCTCAGAAGAACCAAGTCAAAACAGCCAGGATGAGGGTCCAGTGCATTGGCTCTGGGTGTGGTTAATTGGGATCATGGAAGCACTGGGGCAGCAAAAAGAGGAACCATTTAGAAGAAAGTCAGAACGAAGACCTAGGCATCTGGTTGCTGTCACTCCCAGAGCAAGATACATCAAAGAATGAAAATCAAGTTCAAGGAGCAAGAGACCAGCATACATATGCACAAACACACACACACACACCCCTACACACACTCATACATGCACACACACACACACACACACACACTTTCATACATCCACCCTAAGTTTCCAACCGTAAGGTTTGCAATGAGTCATACCAGTAGCAACGATCACTTGACCTATCAGGCATGTTTATTTGTGACTATGTTATGAAGAGAAGTGAAAATACAAGGAAGTTTTACTTCATATCTCTGTTTAAAAGTAATGTGCTAAATATTTTTAAATATGTGCTAAATATTTAAAAGTAATGTGCTATAATATAATTGAATTGTCACTGACCAGAGGGTGTTGAGACAGAAGAAAAGTGGGAAAAAATCAGGGAAAGTAAGGAGTTCCCAAAACAGATGTCTTATGAAAAACAATAAACTTCATGTGCAAACTGAAAATAAATGACAAAGGAAGTCCCAAATCAGTTTTAAAATTAGTAGACTGAAGAGATACAACAAATGGATAATTTCTTTTATTCTAACAGATAACATATTATATTATGAATATTTGCTGGGTCCAGGTGCCATCTAGTTGTTTTTAACATTATCACCCTTAAAGTAAAGCTACATAATCCTGAGAGGCAGTTGTTATTTAGCCCATTTAACAAATGAAGGCAGTGAAGCTTGAAGAGACTAAATTACTTGCCCAGAGTCACACCACGCAGGCGGCATCTGGGTCCAATCTAATGCTGACTGTCTGCAAAGCTCACGTGTTTAATCTACGCACTGTAGTACTCCCTATCATAGAGCAAGAGCAGCAGGGATTTGCACCACGACTGTGCCGAGGCACTGCAGTTCCTCTGAAATCTATTAGTTCTTCTCGTTCCCCAGGCACTGTTCTTCGTGTTGTGCGTGTTTAATTCAACTTTATCCTGACAGAGGTCCTATGCTGTAGGTGCTTATGTTATCAGCTCCACCCCACAGATACGAAGCTGAGGCAGAGACGAGTTAGATGATTCTGCCCTCGGTCGACAAGATTAATATTTGAGCCAAGCTACCAAGCCAGGAATCTGACTCCGAAGCTCTCAGTGATAGAGAAAAGTAGAAATTTTAACATCCAAAGAGAAAAAATTGTGGTTTAGATAGGGGAAGGATGTGAATCTAGAAAAACACGGAGGAAACAAGAGAACAGTATATACAACACAGCAGACAATACCTGCATAACATGATCCACAATAGGGATGACATTGGGTGCGACCAACAGGATGTCTCAAAAGAACCAAATCAAAACAGCCAGGATGAGGGTCCAGTGCACTGGCTCTAGGAGTGGTTATTTGGGATAATGGAAAAAGTAAAGGATTAGAAGGTAAGAATTAAGGAAAGAGAAAAGAACATGAATCAGTTACTGAATCATCTTCGGATGTCAAAATAGGTCAACACAGAATGGAAAGTTACGGATTTCAAGAGGTCTGTAGACATTACAGGCAAAGACCTCAAAGAATGACAAGCAGAGATATGGGAGTGGAGAGTGGCCAAAAGGGTGGTAGAGGTGGCCAAAAGCATCAGTCCCCCACCACCCACCAGGACATATCCTGCAGTGTTAGAATCTGTTACAGAGATAAGAAAGCGAATAAGGAGGATAAAGAAACTAAGTGCAGAGGCAAGTAGCTTGTGAGACGTGGGCTGAATTCATGAGCTGTGCTAAGTATAGATAAATAAATTTGTAACCTCTGGGACGCATAAGACCAGATAAAATGTTGTCCTAATGTGCCAAACATGGACAGAAGAGAATGAAAACAGCAAAAACAAACAAACAAAAGGAACAGAAAGAAAGTAGTTGGTACAAGTGAGACTGACCACAGACACAAAGGGAGAGAACCCTAGGAGCAGGCTCCAGCGAAGACAGTGGCAGACACAGGGAGGATGAGCAATGATGAGAATCTCATTAAAGGAGTGGCACTCATCAACAGGACCTACAGGAGGGAGGGCACTTGGCTCTTAACACAGGACATTACCGCAAACCATTAACCATTGTTTTTCTAGACTGAATAGGTAAAACAATTATCATCTGGGAGTCCTTGAATTATATTTACATAAAACATAAAATCGTCTCTTTGGTTGACTATATTAGAAAACATTGGTTTAGGTAAATTGTCCCCATTAACCGTGAGTCCATATATTCATTAATTCCCACAATGAAAGGTCTTCATAGTTCATTACGGTCAACTCATTATATATGTGGGTGAAAATAATGAGGCCTAAAGTTGTTAAGCAATTTTCCTCACTTGATCAGTTTCTCATGGTCTATTCAAGCTCAGAGAAAAGGTTGCTGTATAAACTAGACCATCAATTTATAAATTTAAAATTCAATAATGAAAAACATGATTTCCATGGATCCTGGGGATGTGCTCTTCAGCCAGCACATTATTTTCCTGGAGTGGAGACATGTACGAAGACAAATGATAATTGGAAGGTCACTTTGTGAGCTCGGGTGGTTCAAATGATTTGTTATATTAGCCTGGCTTAATCCGCTATGAATACTTGAATGAGAGGAATTCTCTTGCATTAAAGACTACTCTTTTTTTCATGTATTTATCTATACCTCTATAGTATCCTTTTTACATTATCTAGTTAGATCACAGTCATATCCTCTTAGCTTTCTAAGAGGATGAATGTAGAATTTAAATGTTAGGTCCAAAAATTATAGGATAGTGGAGAACTTGAGTTGAGTAAGTGGATTGATTGTCCAGATGTGCCGATGCTTGACCTTTTGTGTGACCTTAAGATCTCTGGGAAAAAATATGGAAATTGTATATTAAGAGTCTTATTTTTTATTCCTTTTCTCTTCTTTATCCCTCTAATTTTCACATCCTAGAGTCCACCCTAGCCACATAAATGAAGCGGTCGCTAATCCACAGAACTGTCCTCTCCACTCCCATATTGAGCAATGGGGTGTCACCTCCCACGGGACGGGGAATAGAGTTTGTCGAGATAGTCTTGATAGATAATTATTTAGTTTACCTTATCCCTTTTTCTAACGAAGCCTCAATGCTCCCACATAATTATATCCCTATTCATAAGATTCACTCTTAATTAGTTCTATCCCTCTAAGCAATATTCACACTTCATATATCCTCACATCTTTTTTCTTTGAGCCCTTAAAAATCCGTAGTATCTCTTGACTCTTCACAATATGATATTGGGATCCTCAACCTTTTGTTTCTTCTATTTCCTCCCATGCAATAAATTTACCATCTACAATTTTACTTTCACATTGTCAGGGTTGACAATATTACATTCTATTAGGTAGCATAACCAAGTATGTTCATGCCTTGTCTATGTAGGTTAATTTTAAAAGTTGAAAAGGATTGTGGGTTTATATTATTAGGACTTCATAAATAACTGGTCACTACAAAGTCATACAGATAGAATTACAGTTACTCTCTTTTATAATTTGATTTTTTTTCCTAAAATAAAATTCTGTTTTTCTTAAAACAGTTGACTTTATCATATTCTTAATTTATTTATTTTTATTTACTTATTTGAGACAGAGTTTTGCTCTTTTCCTCCAGGCTGGAATGCAGTGGCACAATCTCAGCTCACTGCAACCTCTGTCTCCCGGGTTCAAGCAATTCTCCTGCCTCAGTCCCCTGAGTAGCTGGGATTACAGGCACCCACCACCATGCCCAGCTAATTTTTTGTATTTTTAGTAGAGATGAGGTTTCACCATGTTGGGCAGGATGGTCTCCTGACCTCAGGTGATCCACCAGCCTTGGCTTCCCAAAGTGTCGGGATTACAGGCATCAGCCACCGTGCCCTGCCTCCTTCATTTATCTTTTATGCTATCTACCTAAAATGTTCTACTGTGGCAAAAAAAAAAAAAAAAAAAAAATGCTACTTGTCCCCCCAATGTCTGTTTTCCAATTTCTGCTCCAGTAAACCAAAATTAAATTTAATTGGGACAGAGATATTTGGAATAAAAAAAATAACCCTTTTTTCAGATTTGCTTATAGTCAGGTACAGTCATTGACTTAGTTCTGATCATGGAATGTCAGGTTCAGTGTTGTGTGCAACTTTCACTAACAGTCCCAAAAAGACTCTTTCAGGACTGTGTGGCCATTCTTTTTCCCTTCCTCTATTCCACTTTTTGGTATCTGGGAGGGATGGCTTGCACTCAACCTTGGGCTGCTTTTAGTACTCCAAAGTGAGCAATGCAGACCATTGTTCTGGCTCCTACATTTTGATGTAGATGCTACAGCTGCCTGGACTACTTACACTCAGGCTTTCACGTGAAAGGAAAAGAAACTTCCGCCTTGCCAAAACTGCCCTGCAGCCTTCCTAACAGCTCAAGACTGCCTCACTCTGGGCTTTTTTTATGTGACAAAAAGAAAGAAAGAAAGAAAGAAAAAAAAAAACATCTCTTTTTGGGGGGAGGAATTGTTTGAGCTATGATTATTAAACATCTCTTACTAGCAGAAAAATTATAACCTAACTGACATAAACTCAGAAAGAAACTTGAATATGTGCTTGACTCGTTTCCTTCATAAAGCAATACATGGAGGACATTCGAGTTTATGTTGGGGCACAGATGTAGAAAATAAAGTAGGACACAAGGATAGCTGGAGTGAGTCTAGTGACACGTATTCCTAATCAAATGTATTTTAGAGCTGGACATCAATGGAAAACTATGGCTTCATTTAACTGGCCAGGGTGGACTTCATGACATGAAAATCAGAGGGAGAAAGAAGAGAAGAGGGGAAAAAAATAAGGCTCTTAATATAAAATTCTCCATGTAGTCAATTTTTATCCCAAAGAACTTGAGGTCACAAAAAAGGTCAAAGCAGAGGGACAGCTGAACAGTCAATCCACTTATTCAACCCACGTTCTCCAATTTCCTATAATTTCTGGACCTAACTTTTTAATTGTACATTGACCTTTCCATATCCAAGATTATCTCTTTATCCACAATACCACCCTATTTCTGCTCACTTTATTCTTTTCAAAACTCTGTCCTTCCTTCCTGCCAGCTTGAGATTAAAATCCCCAGAGCTCTTGAGTAGACCAGAAATATGGCCTCTGTGTACCTTTGTCATACTCATATATAGACACAGTGGGAGTGGGGGTGAGTAGAAAATCACTTAGCCACAGCGATGGTGCACAGGAAAGAGAGGACGACAGTCTTATGGATAAATTGCTCACACGCAGATGCTCAGCTGAATCTGTAATGAAAAGGAAATCTGAATGCTTGGCCAAGGGGAAGTAAATTCCCTGAGGTCAATCCTTTGTTGGACTCTTTGATCTTCTTCAGTAATGGGTCAATCAGACCACCTGCCCCGAAGCTCAGACGCTATCCATATGATTTGCTTGCTGTCACTGTGTCCTAGCCAGAGTCTTGGGATTTAGGTTACTCTTGCATTTAAGAGAACTTCACTGGGAAAAAAGATAGTAATACTTAACAATTATACACTACTTATATACCACTTCTGTGTATTTTTACATATATTATCTAATGTGATCCTCCCAACCAATCTGAGAGACAGGCAGGTGGCTCATTTTAAAAATAATCTGTCATTTTAAAAATAAAATTTACTGTATATTTAGTTTATAATAGGCATGTATGAGGCATATGTTTAATCTTTACAACAGACTAAGACCAAGACCATATATTACAGTTGAGTCAACCAGGGCACCCAGTTAGTAAGTTCTACTGGTATAAATAAATTGGCAATGATTTTTAAAAATGACAATGCCTACTGCTGATGACCTATGAGACAGTAGCATGTGTATTTCTGTAGAGCAATCTGCTATACATATATGAAGTCATCAAAAAGCAAATATCTTCTGACTTAGCAAATCTTCTTCCAAGAATTTGATCCAAGAAAATAATTAGACATCTAACACCTCAAGTACAAGAATATCCATTGCAGAGTTTTTTAATTGTGAAAAAACAATACTGGCTGGGTATGGTGGCTCGCGCCTGAAATCCCAGCACGTTGGGAGGTCAAGACTGGCAGATCACCTGAGGCCAGGAGTTCAAGACCAGCCTGGCCAGCATGGTGAAACACCATCTGTACTAAAAATACAAAAATAAGCTGGATGTTTTACATGTCAAATATTATAACCAAAATATTAATAAAGCATTAAGATAGAATAAAGCCATTTAATATATGCAGAAATGAAAGTTTTTCTGTAAACTATATTAAAATATGAATTCCAGCACAAAAGAAATATACATGTAATCCTATGGGGAAAAAAAAGATGAAGATGAGAAATCAAAGTATAATGAAACAAACTCCAAGATTCAGTAAAATTAAATCTCAGGATGGCCAGGATATTGGTTCTGCGGTAAAACCAGGGGATAAAGAAGCTCAAATTAGAACAAGAAGTAAGAGCATTCCGCTAGAATATCTTAAGGCAGGAAATGAGATTTTTGGTAAGAAATAGCATGCTGAGGAAGATGAATGATCTTAGTGAGAAAGTGAATGGATGCTCCAACCCAGGGCTTTCTCCAAGAGCTCATGTGCAGAGTCGCTCCAAAGGCATCATGGGAGTGATACAGGGGCTCAGCAACATGGGCTTCCTTTGCCAAGGCTAATCAGGGTTTTCAGCACTGGCAAAAATACATACGAAAGTTTAGCCCCCATCTCGGCACCATTCCTCAGGTGTTTGAGGAGATCACCCAGAAGCCCGATTACTTTGAATCCTTTCTATCATTAGAGAGACATAATTTAATTTCATAGGCATATGTACATATTCTCAAGAAGAATTTCCCTTCCTTATCCACAATGTTTCTAACATCAGCACCAACATCCTTGGACTTACTGAATGAATGACTTATTCATCATTTTGATATCATCTCTAACCAAATAACTTATTTTACAGCATTGTAAGGGCAGACAGAGTTATGCCCATAGAATTGTCTAGTTTTATCATGTGCCACACCACCTAGAAGCAGCTTGATTGGTAGAAAGATAGAACGGCCTGCCAATGGGCCAGTGAGGAGACCACCCTCCGAGAAACTGGTACGGTATTCCATAGCAGTAGCGTATGCCCTAATCTAGTAGACAATGTATTGCTTTATCTTAATTGCCTAGGAAACAAAGAGTGGTGATAGGGATAGATTCTTCCTATCAAACCTATGACCCACTTAAGGAATTTTGCTTCCTTTCCCATACCTCGTACTAATTTCTGTCCAAGGGAGAAATTTTTCCACCAAGAAATAAAGTCATTGTTCTATCAAATGGGAAGGTGATACTGGCTTCTGGTATTTGGAGCTCCTCCTGCTGCTAAAATAACAGGCAGCAAAGGTGGTCACTGACTTAAATGAATGATCCCATAACCATTCATAGGAAATTCAGTGGCTGTTCCATAATAGTGACAAGCAGAACAATGCCTGGAACCCAGAGAATTCCCCAGGGTGCCTTTTAGCATCCCCTTGTCCAATATATCTAGATAATAAACTCAGCAGCAACTCAATGAAGCAAGGCTCCCAAGGACTGAGGACTCAGAACCTCTGGGAATTCACCCTACCAAAAAAGAACTCTGCCCTGCTAAGGTGCTGGTAAAGGACACAGACAGGGACTAGGAGGTGGAATCAGGTTGTTTTGATTATTAATTTAAACTTCATGATCAGCTGCAGAAGCAAGGACTGGGGCAGCAATGTTTTGTGTGGTTTAATGCTTTCTTTTCCTCCCCGCCCTACAAGGCATACATTATGGGATGAGCCCTGGAATAGTGGCTAATGCTTTAGGTTTCAGGAGGATCCAACTCAAACCTCTGTTCAATCTCCTGGCTTCTTAATGCAACTCATACATCTGCTTTCCCAGATCCCTATACTCCTGCATCCACATTTACAAGTTCTGTTTCCGCCATACGTCAATTTGCACACAGGGTATATTCATTAGGGTAACATTAGCTGCTGTAATAAGCAACTTCAAGCTACATAATGGCACACCCATGAGCAAGCTTATTTCTTGCTCATGTAGAGTCCTAAATGGTTGCGTTAGGATAACATTAGCTGCTGTAATAAGCAAACTCCAAGCTACATAATGGCACACCCATGATGGAAGTTTATTTCTTGCTCATGTAGAGTCGTAAATGGTTGTTCCTGGTTGATGGGAGTTGCCTCTCCAAGGAGTAATTCATAGACTAAGGAGTTGTTGTGATGGTTGTTCCCATCTGTCATTTTTAAAATGTAACTTCTGAGATCCTTCCGCTTGTCTGTTCAAGTGAGTAAAAAGAAAAGAAAACAGAGATAAAGCACACCTATCTATTGAGCTGTTTGGTCTGGAACTTTTTTGTTGTTGTTGTTTTTTAATTTAAAGCTGGGTACAATAGCTCATGCCTGTAATCCCAACACTTTGGGAGGCAGAGGCAGGCAGATCACCTGAGGTTAGGAGTTCAAAATCAGCCTGACGAACATGGTGAAACTCCGTCTCTACTAAATACAAAAATATTTTAGCCAGGCGTGGTGGCTTATGCCTATAATCCTGGCTACTTGTTATCTGTGACTGCAAACACAAGGGAGAATTAGTCACCTGAGCCTCTGGAGATCTCTCTGTCTCTCTCTCTCTCTCTCTCTCTCCCCCCCTCCCCCCCTCCCCTCCCTCATCTTCCAGCTTTACTCTGTCTTTTGTATTGCCCTAGATCCTCCTCCCTCTTGCAGAGCCCATATTAAAACTTCCAACTTGCCCTCCGGGCAAAGCCATATTGTGATTTTGCTATCTTAAGTAAAATGAACAGAGGTACATAATTATGACTAATTATGACAGATTATGACCATTATCTAAAGAAAGGTAACCCAGGGTTATCTGAACCTTTTCCTTAAAAATGCATGCCTGCCAGTACTGGAAAGAAAAAATGAGGCTTACCCACCAATATTTTGTTCAGAAATCTTGTTTGCTTACACTTTTGCTTCTTTAATTGATCACAAAGAAAGTTGCCTTTTAATATCTCAAGGCAAAAATAATTGCTAATGGATTTTCCCACAAGACACCTGAGGAAGCACACATCAGGGTTCTATTCCACAAAGAGTGACATTAATGACCATAATAAACCCTCTTGGTTGGTAGACTAAGAGCCTGTGGAAGCCCAGCTTAAGGCCACCAGCAGTTCTTCCATTGTTAGCACTCACTTTGTCCCCACCATGAAGACCCCAAGTAGCATAGCTGATAGCTGGATCTCCTTTGATCAGCAAATTTTATTGACAAAAAAGAAGGTGTGATCCTCTTTGACTGCCCTCACTTTTTTGATATAATGGATATAATGAAATATACATCTTCTTGCTTTTTAAAAAAATAAACACAAAACCTTAAAGTCTCACTCCATTATTACATAAAGCAATTCATCTCTGCCTAAGCAATTACACCCACATTGATATATGCAGCACACACACACACACACACACACACAAAGGTGAGTCAACCTGATTTAGTCCCAGGATTTAAAGAGCAATTTGAGAGTATTCTGCAGTACTTAAGCACACACATTGGAATCTCCCTTGCCCCAAATGTTTCACCAACACATTTCCTCCAAATGAAACAAAACAACTCTTCCCAAGGAGAATTTTCAAACCAGCTGCTAAGAGGAAAAAACCAACAACATTCTTTGTCACTTTACACTAACTTATACTGCATGAATGTCTCACAAGCCAGCTTATCTCTCTGCCAACCAGTTTATCTCTCTGCAAACCAGTTTATCTCTCTGCCAACCAGTTTCTTAGAAGCCTTTTCTTAAAAAAAGAAAATTATTTAATGGTGTTTAGCAGACAGAAAAACCCTAGATTACAGAGAAAGGCACAAATATAATCATACGCAAACTTATCTGAGTTCCAACAAAAAGTCTTAAAGGCCCTAGTCATCTATCTACAAATACGTGAAATTATGTGTTTCCATTTGGAAAAATAGACTGAGTGACATAACTGGAGAGCACACTTATTACTAATAAAGCAGATGAAGCAAAAGTAGGCACTTGACATATAAGAAGATAACTTCAATATAATTAATGTAAACTACAGAAAGTTCCCATTTCCAGGAGTATTGAATCCACCATCCCTACCACCACCACCACCACCACCACTAAAAAAAGAAAAAAGGTATTTAACTGCAAACAGAATTGTTTTATAAAAATACTTACAGAATAAAATTTTGTCAAGATTCTTCTGAGTGTTCAGAGTTGAACGCATTCACCAAGGAAGCTATTCTAAAATCTTAAATTGTCTAGTTTTAAATAAGAAAAGAAAAATAAAAATAGAAGTAGACCTCATCCCTTTTTTTTTTTTTTGGTTGACCTCTTAAAACAGTCAGTTGCATACAAAGTTATTTCCAGTTATAAGATATAAAAGTCCATAATATTTCCCACTCACTTGGCTTATTTGAAGTCTCACAAGATATATATAGATTCTCCTAGGACACTGTTAACTTACCATTGCTATTAGTCTTTAGAATGAATTACATAAAATTGGAATGCATTTGCTATACCCTTTTGTAATCAGCTGCCTAGCTCAATTCCTACCAAATTCAAATTAAAGAAAATGATGGCTCTTGGAGACCATTAGGAATAATTATCCTTTCTACAATTCATAATTTAATCGTGGATAATTATGTGATATAACAATAGAATAATTAGACTTATTTCTCTATCTGTGTTTGTGTGTGGCCTAGTCATGCCATGTTTGCCAAATTGTATTTTTAAATGCCCTATTAAAATTAGTCAACTCCATAAATGTAACAGCTAGAAAAGATTTAGATAATTGCATTGGATGTGGTACTCAAGATTGTATTTTATTTTCCTTTCTTATTACTAAAAATATTAATCCAATAAAAAAGTTTTACACTGAATAATAATTCAATGGGCTAGATACTATTAGTAGATAAGTAAGCAAATCTGACTTGGAAATCATTATGGAACATCAGTTCTGAGGAGGAGAAAGACAATCATCAAAAACCACACGAAAATAAATACAGATTTACAATTAGAAACATGATGAAAGAAAAAACAGTCTTCTCTGAGTGTGATTTCAAAAGGTTTCCCTGAAACACCAACCTGTGAACTAAGATTTTGTTGTTGTTGTTGTGGTAAAACATACATGACTTAATATTTATCATTTTTACCACAATTCACTGACATTATATATAGTCACAATGTTGTACAACCATTGCCACTGTCTATACCCAAAACGTTTTCATCTTCCCCCACAAAAATTATCTACACATAAAACAGTAACTCCTCCTTCTGCTCCTGTTATCTTCTATTTTCTATCTCTACAGATTTGCCTACTCTTGCCACCTCATCACTCCAGTCTGAATGTTTGGGTGCCCTGAAATTTTGTATGTTGAAATTCTAGCCCCCAAGTGAATGCTATTAGGAGGTAAGGCCTTTGGGAGGTAATTAGGACATGAAGTCAGAGGCTTCATAAATCAGACCAGTGGCCTTATAAAAGAGGCCCAAGAAAGACCTCATACCCCTTCTGCTACATGAGGACGCAACAAAAAGATGACCATCTGTGAACCAGGAAGCAACCCCTTATTAGACACCAAAGCTGTTGGCATCTTCGTCTTGGACTTCCCATCCTCCAAAACTGTGAGAAATAAGTTTCTGTTGCTAATACTAGTTTATGGTATCTTGTTCTAGGAGCCTAAACAGACTAAGACATTGATACAACTGGAATCATACAGTATGCGTCCTTCTATCTCTAACTTATTTCACTAAGTGTTAATGTTTTCAAGGCTCATCCATCTTGTAGCATGACATAGTTTGAATGTTTTTTCCCCTCCAAATCTCATGTGGAAATGTGAACCTTCAATGTTGGAGGTGGGCCTAGTGGGGAGTGTTTGCATCATGGAGGCGAATCCCTCATGCATGGCTTCATGCTGTCCTTGCAGGAATGAGTGAGTTCTCAGTCTACAAGTTCATGAGAGATCCGGTTGTTGAAAGGAACCTGGTGTTTCCTCCCATTCTCTCTGCTGGCTCCCCTTCATCTTCACCATGACTGGAAACTTCCTGTGGTCCTCACCAGAAGCAGATGTGGGCACTATGCTTCATACTCAGCCTGCAGAACTGTGAGCCAAATAAACCTCTTTTCTTTCTAAATTACCCAGCCTCAGGTATTCCTTTATAGTGTCACAAAACAGGCTAATACAGAACACATATCAAAATTACATTCTTTTTATGAGTGAATAATATTCCATTGTACACATATACAACATTTTGTTTATCTATTTATCTGTTGATGGGCATGGATTTTTTCCCACTTCTAGGCTATTATGAATAATGCTGCCATGACAATGTGTGTACAAATATCTGTTCTAGACCTTGTTTTCAATTCCTTTGGGTGTACACCTAGAAATAGAATGGCTAGATCATATGGCAGTTCTGTGTTCAATTTTTTGAGAAACTGTCATAGTGTTCTCCACAGTGGCTGCCTCATTTTGCATTCCCTCCAGTGATGTACAACAAGAGTTCCAATTCCTCCACATCCTCACCAACAATTTCTACTTCCTTTTTAAAAAAAAAAATACAATGGTCGTCCTAGAAGGCATAAAGTAATACGTCATGATTTTAATTTGCATTTCCCTGATGCATCTTTTTACATACTTGTTGGACTGTATATCTGCTTTGGAGAAGAGCCTATTAAAGTTTTTTGACCACTTTTTAATTACTTTGGTTTTTGTTGTTGAGTTGTAGGAGTCCATTATATATTCTGGATATTAATCCCTTAGCATATATATAATTTGCAAATATTTTCTCCTATTTGTTAGAATGTGTTTTTGCTTTCTTAATAATATCCTTGGATGCACAAAAGTTTTTTTAATTTTGATGAAGTTTAATTTATCTACTTTTTGTTTTGTGGCCTGTGCTTTGGGTATAATATTTATTAAATTGTTGCTAAATCCAATGTATTGAGGATTTTTCCTAATGCTTTCTTCTAAGAGTTTTATAGGTTAAGCTCTAAAGTTCAGGGTTTTTTAAAATCTATTTTGAGTTCATTTTTGTATATGCCATAAAATAAGGGTCAAACTTTGGTCTTTTGCATGTGGATATCCAGTTTTCCCAGTATCATTTGTTGAAAAGATTGTCGGGTTTTTTTGCCACTGAATAGTCTTGGCACACTTGTTGAAAATTAGCTAATCATATATGTGACAGTGTGCTTCTGGGCTGAGAGCTGATGTTTTAAGGATGAACTGGAGTTAAATTAATCTGGCATTTAAAGTCTCTTTGGGGTAATTCTGAGTTATTCAATTTACTCTGGTTTTGCAGCAGAATAATACATGGTGACACTAAATCCATTCTTCTTCCTCGTCTTGCAACCAGCCTGACTCATAAATATGCCAGTTTTTATTCTTTCTAGTATCCAACAGGTCATGGTGATTCAGAAAAGCACAATTCCCAAGGCCACCTATTAACACTCATAAATAGTATGGAACGAAGTTGCAAGGAACAAGAACGTAATTATCTAACAATTAGCGAAGCCCACCTCGCCTACAATAAGATTAGTAATTTACGCTATAATCAAGAGAAGTATTAGAAAAACTCCTTCTAGGCAATTAAAAGACTTGTGGCAGGAGAAGGGAAGGAGAGTTGGATTTGTCAGTGGGGATTTAATGAGAGTTAACGTGGGAAATTTCCATAATTTACACTAATTATATTTTAGATTTCATATTATCTATCAAATGTCTCTTCTTCATTAATGTACTTTGAACAAAAGGAAGGAATATATTCAGTTAAGGAATTTATTTTCCAATATGAAAATAAATAATTTCATGTCCTCACTCAAAGTGATTAAAATTTTATGCCTATATTTTTGTTGAATTTGAATATGAGTATACTATGATTTTTAAAATCATGTTCCACTTTCAAACTGCATATTCTTAGGTTTCTAATAAATAAAAAGCAGGCTCCAAGTTATAGACCTTTTCATAATTGCTGCTTTAGCTACACAAAGACTTAGATGAAGTTTGAAATTATTGCTTATAAGAGCCTAATCAATTTTATAGACAAGTCAACATTACCTTCCTGTCTCTCCTTGGGTTGTGAAAGTGCAGGGAAGAGGAGGAGAAGAGAAACAGCGGGAAACAGGGTAGGGATGGCAATTCCCTCCCTCCAATTATGTGTGTAGGTATGTTTATTTAAACTCCATGATTTAAATATTTTAAAAGTAAACATTTAATTTTAACGGCATTCATTTGTACTGTCACTGATGGTTGCACTGTTATTTGAAAAGTGAAAGGGTCAAGTGATCCCAAAATATTGTGTCTCTTATAAAAGACATAAAAATACTGTGTTTTCTTTTATATAAACATTTCTAGAAATGCAATAGACAACAGTTCATTCATGTGTATTATGAAATGGGAGAGAAATTTTTTGCTACAGGGAGAAATTTCGTGACATACTTATTCCGATGACTTACCATAGAAATTGCTCTGAAATATTATGCTTATTAAGACCTTGTACTTGGTTTGACATCTGTCATTTTAATTACGCTTTCTATATTTTAAGTCTTCCTTATTATCTTTTATCTATTTTGCTTTCTGATGAAGGAACCATGTCCATTTGCTTTTATCTATGACTTGTGAGGTTAACACCCTATTTTAAAGGTCATCTTTCATGATTATCTTAGAACATTAAAATTCTTTTACCTAATTATGTCTGCAGTAACTATTGACTTCCTCTGATGAATGTCAAGGAATTCTTCACTGATGACATCCCTGTCCTTGCTATTTCTCTTTTATATTTTACATTATGTCAACCTGGTTATTTAAAATATTATTTTAAAAAGAGACTTTCTTATTATACTTACATACAGTATTTTACTTTTGTCATCATAATTACTCTCAATTACTTAATTTTCCTCTTATTACTGATTCATGAGTTGCAAGTTTGTATTTTGTTTTGTGTTTTATTTATCCTACAATTTTAGGTAGTTCAAGTGATTATAACCAGTTTTTTCTCAATCACAGCTTCCTTAATGGAGAATGCAATTGTTTATTCATGTCTTAATTGTTCAGAGTACATTTGTAATGCATTGTGCTGGAAAGCACACTTGAACGGCAAATTTTCTAAGAATTGCAGATTTGAAAACGGCCTCATCTTGCCTTTTAAAATAATTAGCCCTGGGCTAAAGATCTAATGTTTGAGTCTCTATCTACTAGAGATGTGTGAAGTTGCAAGTAACACAAATGGCAATCATAGGTGTCTATTTTCCTCATGCAGCAAGAAGTCTAGATGTATGTGGTTGCTAGCTTTGGCTCAGACGCCAGTATGGTGCTACACCTCCAGCCCTCATGTCTGTGGCAGGCAGAATATTGGTCCTAAAGATGTCCACGTCCTAAGCATTGGGACTTCTTGATATGCTCATTTACATGGCAAAGGAAAATGAAGGTTGCTAATCAGCTAAGTTTGAGATCGGGAGATTACCCTGGATTATCCAGGCGGGCCTGACATAATCACGGAAGTCCTTAAAAGTGGAAGAAGGAGAGAGAAGAGAGTGAGAGGAATGACAGCAGAAGGACTTAGTCGATGCTGTTGGATTTGAAGATGAAGACCCCAAACTAAGAAATACAGTGGCTTCCAAGAACCACCCTGGGAAAAGCAAGAAAATAGATCCTCCTTATAGTGACTCCAAAAGGAACACAGCCCTACCAAGACCTGGATTTCACCCCACGGAAGTCCGCCTCTGACTTCTAACCTTCAGAACTGTAAGATAGTAAGTATGTGTTGTTTTCAGCCGCTAAGTTTTTTTCTGGCATTGATAGAAAACCAGTACAATGTTCATGTTTATTTCAAAGCAAGACAGAGGAGAAAGGGCCATGCCAGGGAATTTTATTATTGCAGGGCATTCTAAGTTTAAATTTAGAATTCCCTGGCCAATTTTCATGTTTTTAATAGAGACAGTGTTTCACAATGTTGGCCAGGCTACTATCAAACTCCTGGTGATCCACTCGCCTCGGCCTCCCAAACTGCTGGGATGACAAGCGTGAGCCATTGTGCCCTGACTGGCTGTTGTATTTTCCCCCCAATCCCTTTTTATCTCAACCTTTTAATATAGCTTCCACAGCTGCTTTTAACTAATAAAGTGAAGACTTTTCCTTTGAACTCTTACATCTTCATTCCTTTTCTACTTTGCTTCAGATTTTTTAAAAAATCTCAAGTGTTGTTGCTGTTTACTCATTATTGATGCTGACTGGTTCCACTTTGTTGGTGGTGCTTTAAGTTCTGATGGGATAGATTCTCAGAATCCATATGAATGTAGAGAGAGATGTATACTGTAAGACAAGAGAATATGAGAACTGGGAAATGTGTCAGCCACATCTACAAGTAGAAGGCAAATCTCGTAGAAATGCAGGCCACCCTTCCAGTTTAGGAAATGCAAATGTTTTCAGAGAGCACTATCTGGAGGCGTAATCCAGAAAAAGACTTCGTCCTATTGGAAGAGCAGACCAAGGGACCATCTACTCCACATCATAGATCATCCCATCTCCTATATGCATATGCACCTGAATCAAAACGATACAGACCAGGAAAGGAGCAGGGAATGGTGTGGAGTGTTGATCAATTCTGCTCTGCATATGAGGACTGCCCAAAATCTTACTAAAATCTAGAGTGTTTTCAAGTTCTATTGTTTGTATGGGTAACTGCAAATGATTTGTTATTTTTCTTTTGAGATCGTGTCATGGTTATTTCAGAAAAAGGAGACTCCTAGCATTTCCCTTCACTCCACTAACTTCCTGGGAACCATCTTTGAGCATTAAACCTACGCAAAGACAATGGTTTGGGGGAAAATACCAGCAAGTATATCCTATAAAAAGGAGATGGAGATCTTTGTTGATTGCAGGGAAAAATGTAGATTACCATGATCATTTTATCTCATTTGTGGTAGAGGCTGCTGGTTGTCTGGCTAATACTCTTTCTTTCTTCCTCTCTTACATCTACCAGTTTTAATTTTATTTCGTACAGCATGTATTTTGCAGGTTTCAAGCAGGTAGGGGTGGTCATGTGACACTGTCGTGGCCAATAATATATTAGAAGTCCCTGAATGGATCTTCCAGAAAGGTTCTTTGAACAGTGCTAACTCAGCTGGATGTAGCGCTTTAATCCTGTTCCCTTCTTTTCCTTGCCTGAGATTTGTGGACATTATAACTGGATCTCTGGCTAAAATGTTGACAATCCGAGAACAAGCCCTCATCCTAAAGTTGGAGTCTTATTGACTTGGGACCTTCAGAGTATTTCTATGTTATCTAGTTTGTTTAAACCACTGTTGTACAAGTTTTCTGTTACATATAGCTGAAGTCAACCCCTAACTGAGAGAAGAGACATCCTCTTTCTCTTGGAGGCACTAATATCTCTGAATATCTTTTTATTGTTGCATGGTTATAGGAGTATCAAAGACTATGATGGGTAAACTTTAATACCACCGTGAAGGGTATCCACTACCCTTAAACCAGTAACATAGGTGAATTCTTGAACACTCTAGAAGTTTCTGAACAGAAAACAATAAAAGCTTTAGTTTTACAAATAGGCATTGGACACTTCCATTGGTAAAATGTTTGGAGACTAGACTGCAGCTTTTAGGAAGTAGAATTGCACTTAGAGGCCACAAACCTCAAGACAGTTCACTGAAGGGCCTGAGTCCTGTGAGGTGCTGCATTGAGAGCTATAACTAATGTTTTAGCTATAGAACAAGAATAAGGAATAAGAGATCAGGGGCTCGGGAATAAGAAATAAGAGATGGGGGCACAGGAGACTCCTTTACTGCCTTTGACTTATCAGTGGAATTACTTGCAAAGCTCTTTGTTTATGACAACATCGGCTGACATGAGCTGTTCTAAGGGGAAATAAGAAGCAAATTGCAATCCCAGGGGAATGACAGATATTAAAGAGAGAAAAGTCCAAGAAGGAGGCAAAACCTCAGAAAAAAATGAGGCAGAATCAATCTAAGAGAGGAGCCTTCCTATCCCACCTGGAGTTTTCTACTCAGCAGTTCCTTTTGGCTCCAAAATTACATAATAGATTGTCATGTGTGAGAGATGATGAATTCTGTGAGCCACAAACTTCATTAGGTCCTGCCTATTAGCACAGAACTATATATATATATATACACATATACATATACATATATACATATATATGCATATACATACATATATATGCATATACATATACATACACACACACACACACACACACACACACATATATATGGAGAGAGAGAGAGAGAGAGAGAGAGAGAGAGAGAGAAAGAGAGAGAGAGAGAGAGTCTCAATCTGTTGCCCAGGCTGGAATACAGGGGCACAATCCTGCCTCACTGCAACCTCCACCTCCCGGGTTCAAGCGATTCTCCCACCTTGGCCTCCTGAGTATCTGGGACTACAGGTGCACCTGGCTAATTTTTGTATTGTTTGGTAGAGATGGGGTTTCACCATGTTGGCCAGGCTGGTCTCAAACTCGTGACCTCAAGTGATCTTCTAGCCTTGGCCTCCCAAAGTGCTAATATTACAAGCATGAGCCACCATGACCAGCCACATAGCAAAAGTTTAAATATTATTGTTTATTGATTCATTCTATAACACTTCTAAGCACCTAGAGTGTGCCAGGCACCAAACAAATCATAGCAAAAATGTATGTTCAACATACATAAAAAGGAATTCATTACTTTGGTTTTTAATAGCTGCAGGTTGCAGCATACTTCAACAAGGTATTCTATGCTATCAACCTACCATTAAAACTTGGTTTGATAAGACATAGGTAATTATGACGCAAAGCCGACTAATCACAAATTTAAACCTCTTTGCCTGCTAAGGATGACACTTCCTACGAAAACTAGATGCCTCTCAAATTTTATTAACAAGACGAATACAACTAATTACATAAGCCTTGAGCAGCAAAGACGTCATTTCATATTATAGTCGCCTAATATGAGATAATATGCAATAGAAAAGAATGCAGATATTTTTACTGTATGTCAATGCAGGATATGTTGCAAATTACTACAGGAATTTCTGGGCTTTATAAAGTAACAAACGTGGTTTGATTTTGTCGCTATTTTTATTTTAACATATTTAGTTATGTGCCTTTTTTTTAAGTGTTCAGTATAACCATAGATGTCTAGCAATCGGGCATGTTAATTTATGAGTTATGTAATTTCACAAACAATGCAAATTTCTTCCCAGAAGTCTGAAAGCGTTGGAGATAACTAATCAGAAAATGAAGGAAGACCTCCACCACTGAGTCCAGGGCAAAGGGAAGAGACAAAGTAAAGCAGACCCGTCAGTACAGGCGGAATTATTAATGACGTCCAAATGCAGAATCATTAAACATTATCAGGCTTACTTATTGACTCCTGATATTAAGAGTGAACAACCCCCACGCCAAGTGAGAACTTGTTACAGTAGCCTTTATCTTTCTATCACTCATTCATTCAATCCATTAAAGCCTGTTTGTCTCTTCCTGGTGACTCTTAATGAGTTTCATTGTTTTGTTTATTGTGTTTGTTGGCTCATAGATCTCTTTCACAATTTTCTTCGGCTTCTGAATGCTCTTTAAGTACCAGTTTTGATCAGCCCATTTGCAGCTAGTGCTTTAATAAACGTGTCTTTGAATAAATGAAAGAAGTGGGAAAGCAAGATGGGACAAGGCGATACGAGGAGAAAAGGGGCCAAAGGGAATGGCACGGGCTGCCTGTGTTCCCTGGAAAAGCCAGCAGGTGGTAGCAACACTTCGTGAGAAGGCCCCAGCCCATCTCTGTAGGACCCAAACAATAGACCCCAAATCCCGTCCTCGGCTAGAGAAGGGGTTACGGGTGGGCGGAAACATTTTTCCTCGTGGCGCCCCCCTCGGTTCCTCAACCCTGCCTCCAGGCACCAGCTGAGAGCACCTTGCACCGCCCCTCCAGGGAGGTTCTCTCCTGAGCGCGGGCGAGGGAGGAGGCACGCAGAGGTGCCGCGACTTGCCCAGCCTTGTCAGCGCCAGGCACGCAGCAGACTTCCCCTTTTCAACCCGACTGCCCTGTCCCTTGGGGAGGATGGATGGAGGGAGGTTCGACTCAGAAGCCTCAACGTTGACCACGATCCAGACACGAGTTCCAGGCTAGCACGGCATCGCGTTCTTACACCCAAACGCCCCCCTCTCCCGCTGCCTCGGCCCCTCCCGCCACCGCCCGAGCTCGCCCAGATTTCTCAGTTTGTCTTTCCCTCCACCCCCTGCTTTTCCTTCCTTCTCCCTTGCTCAGCTCACGCCCACCTTAGTTCAAAGCTGAGTATAAGCACCACTGTTTTAGTTCCTAGAGTTAAAGCCGAAGAGGAGGGAGGCGCGAGGAGGTGTGCGCGGGTCTCTGCCCTGCCCAGGACTGCCACGGTCCGCCAGTTGCGCTTCGCTCCACGGGTGTCCGACCCCGGCCCGAGGGCTTTACAGACAGGCGCTTCACTTCCCGCCTCCTGCAGGCGCCCCACGCGTGCGATCCTCACGGCCCAGACCCGCGAGAGGAGGCCACCCCCTCCCCGGCGCACAGGCGGGGCCCCGGGCGCGCCCCGCGTCTCCCCCGCGCGCCGGGGCGGAGGAGCGGGCGCCGCGCACTAGTCGCCTAGGCCGGGAGGGCGGGCTTGGCTCCCCGGAAGAGGGGAGTGGGAAGGCGGCCGAGGGGGTTGGAGGGGCGGGTCTGGCTGGGAGGGTGCGCGGAGGGGGCGGGCCGGGCTGCGCCGCTCCAGCCGCGGCTCTAGAGCTGCGGGCGGCGAGACCCGGGACCCAGCTTGGCAACGGCGATTGCGACGCGGGCCCCCAGGATCTCCCGGCGCCCACCTCTGGAGCAGCCCCTGCTTCCAGCGCCAGGTCCGCCCGGGAATCCCAGGGTCTCGCGGCACCGAACGGACCCGGGCTGGGGGTAGCGGGGTCCCCTGACTGGAGAAGACGCGGGTGGCACCTTGCGAGCTCCAGGAGCCCCGGCTCCACTGCGAGGCCTCGGGGGCGCAGACCTGCAGAGACTGCGGCCGACGGGAAGGTGAGCCCGGGGAATTCGCAGGCGGAGTTGTAGGGGTCGGGGGCAGTATGCTTGGGGACAGAGGAATTAAGGTTTGCAAGGGTAGCGGGGCTCCCCAGCCCCTAGGTGGCTTCCTGGGGAGTACTGAGGATCCTTCCCCAAGGCCAGAGTGGGGTTCATAAAGGATGAGGAACCGGTCCACCCGGCTACCCTTCACCGCGGGTCTCGCTGCACTCTCATCAGGCATCACTGACACCCCATCACTCTTGCTGTTTGGATCCCCCAGTTGCATTCCCAGAGACCCTCCTCTGGCTATGGCTTGGGAGTCCCAATCTGGGAGGGTCCTCGCAGAGTCTGAGCTCCCAGCTTGGAACAGGATTGCCACCCCTCTGACTCCAGTGGCATCACTCCAATCCCCTTGGAGCTGGGAGGAGCCAGGAGTCTGACCACACACCTGTCCTCAGCTGCCGACAAGGCACTCTCCCCACCCCAGCCCCATGACCACAGTTTAGCACTGGATGTGGAAGGAAGGTCCCTGCTGTACAGCCATCACCCCCAACGTGCAACCAAAGTCTACTGCGTGCTCCTGCCCCAGCTCCACCCCTCGCCCTGCCCCCTCCATCTGGGTGCTTGGCCCTGCTTGCCCCACACCCCCACCCACCTATCTTGGCCGTCTGGCACCCTCTCTCCTCCCATCCCTGGGGGAGCTGGCATGGACCCAGCATAGAATGTTGTAATGTCCCTGGCAGTGCCCATGGAGCGGAGCAGCTGGGCCTGTTCCCAATCAGTTAACCCAGGCTCTCCACCCTCCAGGGGAACTTGACTCAGGCTCCAGGAGGGGAGATGCTGGTCCTGAGCTGAGAAGCGAGTGGGAAGGAACTGTGCGGTTCTCTTAGTAGACCGCAGAAACTGCCCAAGTTATGGAGCATTGGAGCACTGAGGCTTCTGAGTGCTGCTCAGAGGGTGTTTGGCTTTTTCAGGGCAATGGGCCTTTTTTCTCAAAGGAAGATGGGGGAGGGTGCCTATGTACTTACCTGGTGGCCTTAGAAGGAGGACTTGTTTGGAGCCTATTGCTCCATTCAGGGTGCAAGAAGATGGTTGGCAGTGACGCTGAGTTACCAGAATGCTGGGGAGCAACAGGCTGGGGTGGGCTGAGCATGGGAAAGGCAGGATCCTCCTAGGACAGCTGTTCTCCCAGCCATCACCCTGTCCTGAGCCTGGGCCCTAGACCCTGAGTTCCCACACCACTTCCCACTCCAGGTGGAAGGAGGATGGCAGGTTCGGGAGGGTTTGGGAAGCCTCAGTTTCCCTTTCTTTCCTTCTCTGCTTGGCTCCCTCTCCCAGCCCAGGTGTTTCTGCAGAAGCACCTCCTGGGGCCAAGAGCCACTCACAGCCAGACTAGGGGTAGAGCAGGGGCCAAGAGTGAGGAAGAAGGGCCCGTGGGACCACTCCGGATCCAGCACTGATGTGCATCTTCTGCCACAGGAAAGCACCCCCTTCGACACAGACAGCATCTACTCCCGCCCACCTCACCTCCTCCACATTCCCTTACACACTTCGCTAGGTAGACACATCCTCAGGCACTGCTGACGCGGGTGCTACTCCTGGCACTCAGGGGCCTTCTTCCACAACCTTCCACTTACTCATCTCTCAGGCACATTTGCCTCCTGCCCCTACACCCTCCCTTATGCTCTTTTCCAGAGCCACGCGTGTCCCCCGTCAGTGCACAGAGTGGCTCATTCTAAGTGGCTGTCTGGCTAGACCTAGACACTGCCTGCATCTTAAAAGCCTCCCCCAGCTCCACAGCCTGGGAGTGGGAGGCACATTTGTCTGAGTCACAGTGCTCTGGGGGGACATTCTCAGGGACTGGAGGCCTCCAGGGACACAGGACTGTCCTCTGCTAGGTAATCTACACATTGGCTTCTCCAGCCAGGGCAGCAGGGGATAGAAGAGCCGGAGGACAGCCACCTCCTCACTGTCTGTCCTGGATGCCTCCATAAAGCCCGATGATGGGATCCTTCTCAAGGCAGGAGGCCAGATCACGAAGAGATCTCCAAGGTGGAGATTAAAGGATAGAGGCTGCAGCATTAAGCTGAGCAAGGATTATGCTGGAATTTCCTGGGCATTTAACAGCTGTGGAACAGGATGGGGGGCAGGGCCTGTGGTGCTGACCCCTCCCACGTTGACCTGGTGGCTCACAGGTGTAAGGACCGGCCCAGCAACCACACCAGACATAAAACCTCAAGCCCCCTTGCCCTTGGGACTGTCCTGTCCCTGCTGGACTCTGCAGCCTGCTTTATGTCACAAAACTGTTCCTGTCTGGGCTCGCTTTGGGACCATGCCCCTTACTATGTGTTCCCAGTGGACCAGCCCCTGGGTTCCCCTCTGTCCCTTTGCTTGACATCGTTGAAGAGAGAAGCATGCATGATGCCAGCAGCGGGACACTAGGAACTTGGGAGAGAAGCTTAAAGTCCAGCCAGTCATAAAAAGTATTTTGCTTTTCTTGTTGGCACGATTTCACTCACTCATTCTCAGCCCCTACTGTATCTCCATCTCTACCTTCTTCTTATAGAGGAACATTTCTGGGTATTTTGAAACCTGGAAGGGAAAGGGTGTAGAGAGTGAAGAAAATGTAGACATGTGCTCATTTGTCTAGATTTGACAAATATTTTTCTTTTTTGTTTAGATTTTAATTATGAGATTGTATGTTAATTATAAAAATAAGGTATGCTTACTGTAACAAGAAAAATAATTGAATTACATATGACAAAATTAATGCCCCCACCTACAATTCTTCATTTCTACCTCCCACAGTAACCCACTTTAATGGCCTAATATGTCTTCTGCCTACCTTCCTCTAAGTTTATTTGGCTTATATTACTTAATCTTTAAAAATTCACTTTGTGGATTGAGGTGCATAAACTATATTAAGTAAGCTTGATTTGCTCATGAAAATATCATATTTAGCATTTAATTGGAGCACAGTTAATTTTTTAAATTCTTACTGATTTACCAATTTAATTTACTTTTAAATCTTTCATTTTTATAGTAACATAACTCATAAGCTATGCTTTGTAATCAAAGATCCTACAAATCTTTAATTTTGGCCAGTTTCTGAAAGCAAAACACAACCTCAATACCTGAGAAACTGTCTTATTTTTGTAAACCAAAGAGATGTAGCAGGCTTGTGGACCCATTATCTCTTACGGTATCAAAAAGATAAGAAATGATATATCTATAAAAGAAGCTGAGAAAATACTATAAAGTCATAGACTGCAATTTTTGTTACCTAAAACTTTGTCTAATCAGTCTCGTTTTCTCCACCATTATTTTATATTCACATTTCTGCTGCTTCTGGTTTTGTATTTTTAAAACCTTATACACATCTGAAATGTGAATGTTTTTCTAAAGGAGAGAAGTTCTTTTGCCCATCCTTGTGTGAGAGAATGTCTAAATACTGACCAGTTCCTTTCGTGAGTTGAAGGAGAGAGGAATCTCAAGCAGGCTGTGAGAGAAGAGCAAGGGGCCTGGCCTTGCGGAGGCTGCTTCCCATCTCTGTGGCAGGAGAGATGTACTGACCTGTGCCTGAGATGCTCTCCTGGACCCAATGCAGAAGGTGCTCCATGCCCATAACCATTGAAGACACCTTTAAAAAATCAGGTTCTGAGTCCTGCTTGCTTAGCATTCCAGGCATGTGGAGCAGCCGTGTTCTTGTCACTTACGTTTCTGCCTTTGAAATTGGCTTCAAAAGAATCTGCAGTGGTATGAATTTGCTGACAGCAATTTATTCCCTATCTTAATAAAGTTTCCCTTTTCTTTATTTGGATTCCTGCAACAGGGATACACCCATTTTTAATATATTAAAAACATAAAAGTCTTGAATTCATCTGGTTTGTTTGATAAGCAAGAACTCACCTAACTTCCTAGTCTGACTCAGCAACATTTTTTTTTTTCTGAAAAGATTTGTTTATAATCGTCAATCTTCTGGAGCAGAATATAAAAGAGTCCTCATCAAACACTAGAAGTATCCTTCTGGGTACTTTTAAGATCCTCAACCATTTCTTTAATGAATATCTTTGTTCTTAGTAAAATTTCAAAAAAATTGCTGAAGTGGCCATCCACAGGCAGTATCTCCATTTTCTTCTTTTCTTTATGCTGCTTCTTGATGGCAGAAGTTGAGTGGCCTTAACATGCACGTTTCATAATTGCTTTTGCTCTTTTCTGGATCTTCTGGAGCGAGGCCAGCTTCATGTTGTCATTACGAGGCATGCCAAGCCTATGCAAGCACGCCCTATTGCAGCCACAAGTGACTGTGTTCCTTGTAGTTCGGGTCATCAAAGCAGATATCTTGCTATTCATCTTCCAGAGTGTTCCACATTGGACAGCTGATATTATCTGCAGTGCATCTTTGCTATCTTGCTCGTCTGTCTTTCAAAATAATTCATTGAAATATTTCCAAAATATTTATTATTCCTTCTCCGTGATTATTTGTCTAATTGTAAGCCTGGGAAGACACAGGGTTTACTGTTTCTTCTTTTACAGATTACAGAATCCATCTATGTTCAGACTGAAAGAAAGAGACTATTTTAAAGAATAACTTCTGGGTGAATGGTAAAATAGCCTTCATTGTTTAAAAACTTGCTGCCGGCATCTTCTGTCCCTGATAACAGTGTTTCTAAGGACTCTGTGACTCTGGTTTGCTTCAGCGTGTCAAGCACGTCACCAAATTAAGCCATTGAGAGTTTGAGGGGGTGCACTTACAACATGAGTTACTTCAGGATATTTCTTAAACAGCCATTGGTGATGGTGCCAGAGTTACAGAATTTGATAGCTATGTGTACTTTTTGCTGCGTGATCTCCCCATTCTTCTGCAAAGCATGTACTTCATCTGTGAAGGATCCTAGTAGCATTTCAGACGGTACCCGCAAAGAACATTACTTAAGAGCAGTTTGCCATATGGAAATGCTCCTTACTTGTCTCCATAGGCTGTAAACTGAACTCTCTGTTTCACAAATAGGGTTAAAGATGCATAAAAGGTGAGTTTCAAGGGCAAGTTGGCAGGTGTCCACTCTGCATCCGCCCACACGTATGTAAAAAAGGTGTCTCTCCACGATAACTTCATGGAGAGCACAGCCAGAAAAACAATCAGTAGGAACCAAATTATAATTTTCATATTTGTCACACTTAAATAAAGTTTCATAGTTTGTTTTTAGTTTTATCATAGTTTTCAACAATCACAAGGCCAGATAGATCCAGGAAAAACAGTTCACAACTTCTCTTCTAATTGGCTTTTTTTTCCTTTTAGTTCTGTCTTTTTAGCAATCTGGACAACATGCCTCTTTGTCTTCTCCACAGAAATAAAGAGATTGTACTTCTCTAGTCCACCCGATTCATGGACTTCTGAGACTCAGCCAGAGGAGAGACAGAGAACCACCAGTCTCTAAATCAACACGCAAAGGCGGTGCCAAGCCTCTTAGTCTTCATTGTGACACTGGAGGTAGCTATTCCCTCTGTTCTTTTGCTCATCAGCTCAGTGGTGTGCCTTCTGAAGGCACAGGAAGGTTTTATGTAAGAGGTAGCTTACTGCATAGTTCGGAGACGTCATTATGAGGGCGTGAGCGCTGTTTTGATTAACTTTACTAAACAGTTATTATCCTATAGTTTTAAAGAAAGTTTTAATAATTTAGTTGAAAAAATAATACATACGCAAGAGTTTAAGAATGCAAATTTCACTTTGGGAGGCCGAGGTGGGTAGATCACGAGGTCAAGAGATCGAGACCATCCTGGTCAACATGGTGAAACCCTGTCTCTACTAAAAAAAAATACAAAAAATTAGCTGGGCATGGTGGTGAGTGCCTGTAATCCCAGTTACTCAGGAGGCTGAGGCAGGAGAATTGCTTGAACCCAAGAGGCGGAGGTTGCGGTGAGCCGAGATCGTGCCATTGCACTCCAGCCTGGGTAATGAGCGAAACTCCGTCTCAAAAAAAAAAGAATGCAAAAATTAAAACGGATACAATTAAAGAGACTACAACAAAAGTGAGTGTCCCTTGACTGGGTCTCAGTCTACTTCCTTTGCCTTTTTTCACAGATTTTGTATGTTCTTCCATTGATCCTTCCATATTTATGTATGTGTATATGTCCTTATCACATGGGAGCTGACTTTACACTGTTCTCCACTGTCCCACTTTCACTTGGAACTGATTTTCATATCAGTCCGTAAACAGTTGTCCATATTTCTTTCTATGAATATATCATAATTTTTAACCATCTTACAATTGATGGACACTTCGTTTACAGCCTTTTCTCTTATAAACAATTTGCAATTAATGTCTTCGTTCAAGCATCTGTGCAAACCCATACAGACATACAGTACCTGAAGGACAAATTCTTACAGTGTAGCTGCTGGAAAGATATTACCCAACTGTCCTCCCAAGAGAATATTCCAATTTGAACTCAAGCAGAGTATGTACAAGAGAACCTATTTCCCATGCCTTCTCCAACACAGTAAAGATGGGGTCTTAGGCATCTGTGGCTGCCATAACAAAGTGCAATAGACCAAGTAGCTTTATATCTAGATATAAAGTAGAAGTATCTTCCTTGCGGTCTGGATACTGGGAAGTCCAGGATCAGGGTGCTGGCATGGTCAGTTCCTGGCAAAACTCTCTTCTAGGTTTCAGACTGACCTCTTCTTTTCTTTTCTTTATTTTATTTTATTTTTTTTATTTTTTTAGACAGTTTCGCTCTTGCTGCCCAGGCTGGAGTGCAATGGCGACATGATCTCTGCTCACTGCAACCTCCACCTCCTGGTTTCAAGTGATTCTCCTGCCTCAGCCTCCCAAGTAGCTGGGACGACAGGCACACGCCACCGTGGCCAGCTAAATTTTTGCATTTTTAGTAGAGACAGGATTTCACTGTGTTAGCCAGGATGGTCTCGATCTCCTGACCTCGTGATCCACCAGCCTCAGACTCCCAAAGTGCTGGGATTACAGGCATGAGCCACTGCACCCAGCCTGCCTTTTTCTTTATTGTGTCCTCAAATGGCAGAAAAAGGGCGAGAAAGCCCTTTGGGGTCTCTTTCATCTGGGCACTACTCTCATAATTAGTGAGGGCTCCGCCCTCATGACCTAATTACCTCCCAAAGGCCCCACCTTCTAATACAATCCCCTTGGGAGTTCGGATTTCAACATATGAATTGGGGCGGGGTGCACCAACATTTTTTCTATAACAAATGGCCTGTTGCTATGGATTTAACATGGTTTCCTTTAAATGTGAGCACACAAGAAGCATCTTTTCACATGCTAAAGCCATAGGGTTATTCTTCTGTAAGCCATACGAAAGTATGTGCCCCTTGGGGCACGAGGATCTTTGTTCACAAAGTGTATGCCAGACCTCCATAGCTCTCGCCGTCCCTGCACGGTCTCATTTATCAGCCTATGCTCTTTCTGCATTTACTCTTGTCCCTTCCCTCCCATCATACCCCACAGCCATCTTCCTGGGTCCCTCCCGCTTCACTGCTTCACTGCCTCTCTGAAATTTCTAGAGCTTCCCGGTCCATCGGGGGTGGGGCGGTGTTGTGAGAATTCAATTCCTGCCTCCGTAGGATGGAGCCGCTTCTTAACCAGCTGCCTTTAATGAGAATCTTCTAACTTCCAATACAGGGAGGCTGTTGGAGGAAGGGAGGCGAGTAAATGAAGAGAAAGAACTGGAATAACTCCTTCCAGGAAAAAAAAGGGTAAGATTGACCCAGCACCATCCTGTGCTCCATTTCTAGGAGGGAGAGCCGTGAGGAATGAACACAGAGACAGGGTCAAGACAGTGGAATTTGCACAGGCTCAGGAGAGGTAGTACAGTATGCAACCTGGCTCCTGTCCCATGGTGGGTGCTGGGGCGATTTGAGAGCTGCAGAGGAGACACAGACACGGGGTCAGCTTTTGGAGCCGGGGCTGTATATGAAGAAACACTTTTCTTCCACCTGCCTCTTCTGGTCCTCTGTGTTTCCTCAGGAAGCAAGCTTAGCTGTATACCGAGTCTTGCAAAAGCTGCAGCCCTGCCCAGGAGCAGGGTGGAGGCTGGGGCGATGGTGGACGCCCTGAAGATGCCCCATGGCTACTGAAGGGGCTGTCCAGTTAGGGAACAGAGTGGCGGGCATGGTGTGTAGCCTGTGGGTCCTGCTTCTGGTGTCTTCAGTTCTGGCTCTGGAAGGTAAGAGGGAGGGGAGGCAGAAGGACCCCGACCTGCTGATGAGACCCAGTGCAAGGGGCAAGTGGGAAAGATTCAGAAAAGGTAGATAAGGCTGAACACATTGATAAAGAGAAAGGCGTGGTGAGGATAACGAAGACCTACATCAGATTTGTCAGAGGAAGGACCCTGACGGACAGCTGTGCTCCTGCTGGCAAAGACGTGGGCGGAGGGGGTGGGGCTGGGGGGGCAGGGGGTGTTATTTTGTTTCCAGTGGAATGGAGTAGGGGCTGGCGGTGTGGTGCTAGCTGGAGGCTTGGCCACTGTGTGCGCCTCTTATTTCTGGGCAGAGGTATTGCTGGACACCACCGGAGAGACATCTGAGATTGGCTGGCTCACCTACCCACCAGGGGGGGTGAGTGCCACTCTATTCCGAACCTGAATCCCTTGTCCCTGCCCCTCCCTGTTCCCCGGAGAGCAAAATTCATGAAGGAAACCCCGGGTGAGGATTGTGGGATAAGACTGCAGAGCACTAACACTTCAAGGCATCCTCTCTGCTTCATTCGTCGTTAATTTTAAGTCTCAGTGGAAGAGATACATCCCCTTCCCTATACCCTCTACCTCTCCTTGCTTCAGTCCGGAACCCCTAAAGCTTCTCCTGGCCCTTCCTGCAGTGGGACGAGGTGAGTGTTCTGGACGACCAGCGACGCCTGACTCGGACCTTTGAGGCATGTCATGTGGCAGGGGCCCCTCCAGGCACTGGGCAGGACAATTGGCTGCAGACACACTTCGTGGAGCGTCGGGGCGCACAGAGGGCCCACATCCGACTCCACTTCTCTGTGCGGGCATGCTCCAGCCTGGGTGTGAGCGGCGGCACTTGCCGGGAGACATTCACCCTTTACTACCGCCAGGCAGAGGAGCCCGACAGCCCTGACAGTGTTTCCTCCTGGCACCTCAAACGCTGGACCAAGGTGGACACAATTGCAGCAGACGAGAGCTTTCCCGCCTCCTCCTCCTCCTTCTCCTCCTCCTCTTCTGCATCGTGGGCTGTGGGACCCCACGGGGCTGGGCAGCAGCGGGCCGGGCTGCAGCTGAACGTCAAGGAGCGGAGCTTCGGGCCTCTCACCCAGCGCGGCTTCTACGTGGCCTTCCAGGACACCGGGGCCTGCCTGGCCCTGGTCGCTGTCAGGCTTTTCTCCTACACCTGCCCCTTTGTGCTCAGATCCTTTGCCTCCTTTCCGGAGACGCAGGCCAGCGGGGCTGGGGGAGCCTCCCTGGTGGCAGCTCTGGGCACTTGTGTGGCTCATGCAGAACCAGAGGAGGATGGAGTGGGGGGCCAGGCCGGGGGCAGCCCCCCCAGGCTGCACTGCAACGGGGAAGGCAAGTGGATGGTCGCTGTTGGGGGCTGCCGCTGCCAGCCTGGACACCAGCCAGCTCGAGGAGACAAGGCCTGCCAAGGTGAGAGCCCTCCTCCTGTGCTGGCCCAACACTCCCACCCACACCCAGCCTTCGCGCTCCTCTTCTGAGCACCCCAAAATTCGTTCTATCTGCAAAAGGTCAGGAATAAGCCATCTTAGGAAAGGACCCCTATTTTCCCTAATTTTCTTCCCTAAAGCAGTCAAACTTGCTCTCACCCACTCATCTGAACTTTCTGGAATCTTCTGGAGCATTTCACAGAAAGTGCCTTCTCCTAGCCTGAAAAGTGAAGGAGACCAAAAGGCGTTTCGCTCCAGGGTTACTGTGAAATGAGGGCCTTTGGTTCCCATTTGCCCTTCAGTTGGGAGGGTCCCTGGCTCGCAGGACCAGGTGACAGGGACTCAGGTAGAGGAAGGCAGTGGATGGCAGCTAATAAGAATGACAGCAGCAGCAGGCCTCCGCAGAGGGAGCTTATGCAAGAAGCCAGAACACCCACATCGGGCACCGGGCCTGCCTGGAGCCCCCACCGCACCTCACTTTCTGCATCCATGGAAATGCAATTCTGTCCCAGCAAATGGCAGGAGAAATCTCTGCCTGAGGGAAGAGAGGGTGGGGTTCAGTCTTAGAAGAAAAGGAGAACCAGCTCTGGGAAGAGAAGGCTGTGAGGGCCCCTGCCTGCTGTGTGTTGGGAACTCAGGGTGGGTGAACAGAGCACATGACACCCCCACTCTCCTCTCTGCCTTCTCAGCCTGCCCTCGGGGGCTCTATAAGGCTTCTGCTGGGAACACCCCCTGCGCACCGTGCCCTGCCCGCAGCCACGCCCCCAACCCAGCAGCCCCACTTTGCCCCTGCCTGGAGGGCTTCTACCGGGCCAGTTCCGACCCACCAGAGGCCCCCTGCACTGGTGAGTTCCTCACCCAGCCCTGAGATGGGAAGGAGCCCGGGACTGGGGCTAGAAGTGGGGGAAGCCAGCAGCACTGGGGGATCTCTGCATTTGGAGTGACTTGTTTTCCCCTGTTTTCTTGGCTTCCTCCCCTCCCTGTCCCTACCACTTCTGTCCCTGACCCATCCTCCCCTGGGCCCACCTCCTGCCTCTCTCGGCTGCCCAACTCCATGCTCCTCTGTCTCCTTCCCTCTGGGCCACCCACCCTCCCTGGCTCCTTCCTTCATCACCCCATGATTCCTGCCCTCGTGGCCCTTGGGCCACCACTCCCTCCGGCCCTCCAGGTCCTCCATCAGCTCCCCAGGAGCTTTGGTTTGAGGTGCAAGGCTCGGCGCTCATGCTACACTGGCGCCTGCCTCGGGAGCTGGGGGGCCGAGGGGACCTTCTCTTCAACGTCGTGTGCAAGGAGTGCGAAGGCCGCCAGGAGCCTGCCAGCGGCAGTGGGGGCACTTGTCGCCGCTGCAGGGATGAGGTCCACTTCGACCCTCGCCAGAGAGGCCTGACCGAGAGCCGAGTGTTAGTGGGGGGACTCCGAGCACATGTACCTTACATCTTAGAGGTGCAGGCTGTCAATGGGGTGTCTGAGCTCAGCCCCGAGCCTCCCCAGGCTGCGGCCATCAATGTCAGCACCAGCCATGAAGGTGAGCCCTTCTCCCTGGCCTTCAGGGTCCCCTGCCTCTGCTCCTTTGGGCCCCTTCCCTACTCCTGATCTCCAGCCTGGTCCACCCTGCTGCCGTCCCCTCAGAGCTGCACCTGCTCCCAGGGACTCCTATTGCCCTAATAATTTCCCTTTTGCACTCCAGTGCCCTCTGCAGTCCCTGTGGTGCACCAGGTGAGCCGGGCATCCAACAGCATCACAGTGTCCTGGCCGCAGCCCGACCAGACCAATGGCAACATCCTGGACTATCAGCTCCGCTACTATGACCAGGTGCACCGGAGGAGTCAGGGGTCCACAGCAGGGGTGGCAGGAGCCCACAGTGGGGGCCAGAGGCCTGCAACACTGGGAATGTGTCTGAGAGCCCTGCCAACCAGGGAGCGTGGCTGGGGACCTTGGGGACAGAAGCAGGGGCACAAGGGGGCCAGGCAGGGAGTAAGTGGCTGTTCCCCCCAGGCAGAAGATGAATCCCACTCCTTCACCCTGACCAGCGAGACCAACACCGCCACCGTGACACAGCTGAGCCCTGGCCACATCTACGGTTTCCAGGTGCGAGCCCGGACTGCTGCTGGCCACGGCCCCTACGGGGGCAAAGTCTATTTCCAGACGCTGCCTCAAGGTGAGCCAGGGTTGGGGGGTGCAGATGGGCAGGTGAAGGCCCAAGGCGGTAGTGAGGAGAGGCCCAGGGACTATCCGGCCTTGAGCCCTGGCCCAGTGTTTCCCAACCAGAGGTTCTGTGGGAGAAGAGAGTGCCTGTGGCTCAGAGGCTGACCTACAGGCTACTTGGGGAGGGGGCAGTTGTAGGGGTGTGTATGTATGTTGAGTGTGGATGTGGAAGGCCTGTGGGTATGTGTGTGTGTATCCCTGTGTGTGGACGTGGGAGAGCTGTGGGGATGTGTGTGTGTGTGCCCTGTGTGTGGATGTGGGAGGGCTATGGGGATTTGTGTGTGTGTGTATATGTGTGTGTGTGTCCCTGTGTATGGATGTGGGAGGGCTGTGGGGATGTGTGTGTGTGTGTGGATGTGGGAGGGTGTGGGAATGTGTATGGGTGTGTGTGTGTGTTGTGTGTCCCTATGTGTGGTTGTGGGAGGGTGTGGGGATGTGTGTGTGTGTGTTGTGTGTCCGTGTGTGGATGTAGGAGGTGTGGGGATGTGTGTGTGTGTGTGTGTGTTTGTCCCTGTCTGTGGTTGTGGGAGGGTGTGGTGATGTGTACGTGTGTGTGTGTGTGCTGTGTGTCTCTATGTGTGGATGTGGGAGGGCTGTGGGGATGTGTGTGTGTGTGTGTGTGTGTGTCCCTGTGTGTGGATATGGGAGGGCTGTGGGGATGTGTGTGTGTGTGTGTGTGTGTGTGCCTGTGTATGGATGTGGGAGGGCTGTGGGGATGTGTATGTGTGTGGATGTGGGAAGGCTGTGGGGATGTGTGATGTGTGTGGTGTGTGTCCCTGTGTGTGGTTGTGGGAGGGTGTGGGGATGTGTGTGTGCATGTGTTGTGTGTCCCTATGTGTGGATGTGGGAGGGCTGTGTGTGTGTGTGTGTGTGTGTGTGTGTGTCCCTGTGTGTGGATGTGGGAGGGCTGTGGGGATGTGTGTGTGTGTATGTAGGACAGTGTGGGGATGTGTGTGTGTGTGTGTGTGTGTGTATCGTGTGTGCCTATGGTGTAGGTGGGTGCCTGGCCCACCTGTGACCCTGGTGGCTGGTCCCCCAGGGGAGCTGTCCTCCCAGCTTCCGGAGAGACTCTCCTTGGTGATTGGCTCCATCCTGGGGGCCTTGGCCTTCCTCCTGCTGGCAGCCATCACTGTGCTGGCCGTCGTCTTCCAGCGGTGAGTCCCCACCCCTGCCCAACTCTGCCCAGCACCATTCACTCTACAGCCAAACCTCAAGCCCTACAAGTCCGGAGCCCCCTGCAGAAACCCCAGGCCAGTGCACTTCCCATCACCCAGCCCCGGCCCTGGAACCCGCATGGAGGTGGGCAGGAGAGTGAGGCTGGCATTGCCCCTCAACAGACTGACTGAAGGGCAGCCTTCAAGGGCAACAAGGGGGCATCGAGGGGGTGGAATGGGAGTGTCATTCCCGGTCACCATTTGTCCCTCAGGAAGCGGCGTGGGACCGGCTACATGGAGCAGCTGCAGCAATACAGCAGCCCAGGTGGGGATGAGGAGAGGAAATGATGGGGCTGGGGGAGCAGGAGCACATGGGCAGGGCGCATGTCAGGCTAGGCTGGACCCCCTAAGATTTGGGGAGCTCCTTGGCACAATCTTCTCGAGGTAAGTGGGCGTGTCTGGGGTGTGCAGGCAGCGCTTCCTGGCACCACATGCTCATAACACACTCCACACCCCCCAGGACTCGGGGTAAAGTATTACATCGACCCCTCCACCTACGAGGACCCCTGCCAGGCCATCCGAGAACTTGCCCGGGAGGTCGATCCTGCTTATATCAAGATTGAGGAGGTCATTGGGACAGGTACAGAAGGGGCAAGGCAGGGATCAGAGCAACGGGATTCCCTTGTGGCCTCCCCTGGGCAGAGTCCCATCCAAACATGGCTGTGAGCCTTCACCCCCACCCCCAGCCTACACTTATTCTCCCAGGCTCTTTTGGAGAAGTGCGCCGGGGCCGCCTGCAACCTCGGGGAAGGAAGGAGCAGGCTGTGGCCATCCAGGCCCTGTGGGCTGGAGGCGCCGAAAGCCTGCAGATGACCTTCCTCGGCCGGGCTGCCGTGCTGGGTCAGTTCCAGCACCCCAACATCCTGCGGCTGGAGGGCGTGGTCACCAAGAGCCGACCCCTCATGGTGCTGACGGAGTTCATGGAGCTCGGCCCCCTGGACAGCTTCCTCAGGGTCAGTCCAGCCTGGGTAAAGGAGGAGGGTCCGTGGGTCCAGGACAGCTTCCAGGAGACAATGTCCTGCATCTTTGCTTCTGCCCACCCCATCTTCCATGGTGTCCATCCTTCCTTCCCAGGCTGTTTTCTGGTTCCACGTCCACCCCCCTCTCATGCTGTTGTCTGCCCCTCTTCCCATTACTGACCTCTGCCCCCTGCCCCATCCCTCAGCAGCGGGAGGGCCAGTTCAGCAGCCTGCAGCTCGTGGCCATGCAGCGTGGAGTGGCCGCCGCCATGCAGTACCTGTCCAGCTTTGCCTTCGTCCACCGCTCACTCTCTGCTCACAGTGTGCTGGTGAATAGCCACCTGGTGTGCAAGGTGGCCCGTCTTGGCCACAGTCCTCAGGTGAGAGCACAGCCCTGGGGACACAGCCTGGGGCCTTGTGGCATGCCCCAGCAGGTGCTGGCAGGGGGTTGAGCTGGAATCTGGGGTGGGTACCTCAAGTGGGATGTTATAATCCCTGAAAGGAGGGAGGCTCTCCTGTGTGATGGGGGGGGGATGAAAACCTAGGGGAGGGGGTTTGAGGGATTTCAGGGACCGAGACAAAGAAAGGGGGCGAGGGAGAGGAGGAGACCTCCCACCCCTCCCCCACTGTGGAGGTTACACAGACTCCAGAGTCAGCACAGCTGGATACACACTCTGAACACTCTGCTCTCCAGCTCGGTGACCTTGGACAGCTTCACATTCTCTAAGCCTCACCTTCTGCTTCTGTGAAATGGAGATAATATCATCCACCTTGGAGGGTTGTGATGAGGATTAGATGAGATGCTTGATGTAAAACCCCTGACATATCTGAGAACATAGCAGTTGCCCAATAAACATGACTATTCCTTCTGCTTCTGTGAAATGGAGATAATATCATCCACCTTAGAGGGTTGTTATGAGGATTAGATGAGACGCTTAATGCAAAACCCTTGACATATCTGAGCACATAGTAGTTGCTCAATAAACGTGACTGTTGCTATGATGATTACTACTCTTGACTTTACCCCTCAGGGCCCAAGTTGTTTGCTTCGCTGGGCAGCCCCAGAGGTCATCGCACACGGAAAGCATACAACATCCAGTGATGTCTGGAGCTTTGGGATACTCATGTGGGAAGTGATGAGTTATGGAGAACGGCCTTACTGGGACATGAGTGAGCAGGAGGTGAGCACTGGCCTAGACACTGCTGATTTCCCACCAGATCCCTCCCAGGCCGGAACATTCTAGGACCTCCAACCTCTACTCCATTTGTATTCTAAGATCTCATGGCTCTTGGATTCCTATCTTTGAGTTCCTTCTCCACTCCAACTTCATCTTCCACCATATTCCATCCCGACCCTCTTACCTAAGAAAGTACTCCCTCTACAAGCAAAACTTCCCATCATCATAGTCTTTCTCTGACCTCCCCCCCAGGTACTAAATGCAATAGAGCAGGAGTTCCGGCTGCCCCCGCCTCCAGGCTGTCCTCCTGGACTACATCTACTTATGTTGGACACTTGGCAGAAGGACCGTGCCCAGCGGCCTCACTTTGACCAGCTGGTGGCTGCATTTGACAAGATGATCCGCAAGCCAGATACCCTGCAGGCTGGCGGGGACCCAGGAGAAAGGTGTGGAACTTGGGGCTAGAGCCTGGGAAAGCCAGGGAGGGTAGATGCAAACCACGAGAAAATGAGGAGAGGGGCTGAGATGAAGAGGAGACCTTGACCCTGCTTGTCCCTCCTCCCCTCTTAGGCCTTCCCAGGCCCTTCTAAACCCTGTGGCCCTGGACTTTCCTTGTCTGGACTCACCCCAGGCCTGGCTTTCAGCCATTGGACTGGAGTGCTACCAGGACAACTTCTCCAAGTTTGGCCTCTGCACCTTCGGTGACGTGGCTCAGCTCAGCCTGGAGTAAGCAGGGAGTGGTGGGGTGGGGCGAATGCTCCAGGCCCCTGGCTGGGGGTGGTGTTGGGGATCTCAGAGAAGCTGGCCCAGATTTGACCCCCTCCCTCCCCACCAGAGACCTGCCTGCCCTGGGCATCACCCTGGCTGGCCACCAGAAGAAGCTGCTGCATCATATCCAGCTCCTTCAGCAGCACCTGAGGCAGCAGGGCTCGGTGGAGGTCTGAGGTCGCTGCCAGGGACTGACGATGCCCATGACTCACCCCTGGACACTGGTCCAAGAAGGGACATGTGGGACATGAGTGGGCTCCAACAGCCTCTGTGAGAGATGCCCCACACCAAACCCAACCCTCCCGATGCTGCATTCCCCGGTCCGCCGCCTCTCCACCGGCCTCCTCCTCATTAAAGGGAAAGAAGGGAATTTGCAAGTTCAGTGTGATGAGGCCTCAGTCTGCAAGGAAGGGTGAGGGAGACCTCACAGCAGGAGCAGAGGAGTGGGGCAGGCAGATGGTACCCCACAGATGCAGCAGGGGAGCTGGGCAGGGATCGGAGAACGACTTTATTGAAGGTGGAATTGGCAAGACTTAGCCCCACTTCACCCCACCCCAGAGCCAATCCTCTCTCTCTCACACACACACTTTCCACAAGCTCTGTGCCTCCCTGCACCTGCCTGGTGCCCTGGGAAGGGTGCTCTCTCTCTTTCTCTCTCTCCCCCCACTCATGACCCTGGGTTGGAGACTGAGTGCCTGAGCAGGCTGGCCTGTTTTTAAAGTGCTCTGACGTGCAGTGCTACTGTCGGAAGGGGTGAGGAGTGGCCGCAGGAGAGCTTCTCACGCCTGCCAGTCCTGTGCTTGGGCTGAGCTCCATCTGCCCCAGGGCTGAAGGAGTAACGCAGGTTGCAAGAGTTATTCTCACGTGCATTCCTTGGCGTTGATGCTACTCCCCCTTTCTCCCCTGGGGCCTGGGAGATGAGACCTCTGGGTGTTTGGGTTTTGTTTTGTTTGATGCTCCCAGGAAAATGAGAGCACGTTCCAGGAAGCCCAGTGACAGCACACAGTCAGATCTGGTATTCCCAGCCCTCCCCGTCCTCCAGACCCCTGTTGATTATCCCACGCAGGTCTCTCCTCAGGGTCCCTTGCCGAAGCCTTTCCCAGTTGGCACTGCTGCGGGAGGTACTTCGAGACACTGAGGGTGTAGGAAGGGGCAGGTGGGGGCTGAAGGGACAGCCCAGCTCCAGTTTTTCCACTGAGTCTTTGTCCAAGTCCTCGGAGCCCCGGGTGTGAAAGGCCTGTGCGTAGCGCTGGATCCGCTGCCGGTTGAGATCCTGCCTGTCTTCCACCCTGTGGAATGCAGGCGGACTTCAGAGATGACCAGGACTTGAAGAGAAGATCCCAGAAGGATATTTGTGTCTCATCCCCTGGTTCCCCCATCCCTGCCATTTCGGGCCTTTCCCCTTCTCTGCACCCGTGGTGGATGCCTGCGTCCCTGGCAGGCATCCTCAGGAAGCAGCAGGCTCTCCCACAGGCTCCCTAGATGCTTTGAGAAGTCCAAGCTCCAAATGGGGCCCCTTCCTCAGCAGCTCAGTCAACAAGCACACAGCCTAGGGAGCACCCAGGCGTCCACGGGGACCCCAGGAACAGGAAGTTGAGCAGAGGAATGCCCAGCTGATGAGTCTTCTCAGGGGACGCCTACCCCCGTGTCACTCACCGCAGGAACCAGCGGTCCCCCAGGCCATACTCCCGTCCGCAGATCCCAGAGCGAGGCCACAGGCAGCGAGGCAGCTTCCGCTCCAGCATCACCGTGGTGGCCACGATCTGCATGTAGGGACAAAAGGGGAAGTCTGAGATGAGGCTGGGTGCAGACAGAGGAATGAGAACTGCAGACTGAGAAGGAGGAGAGGATACAGGCAAAGGGTAACAGTCTAGCAAAGGCAAGGACACGTGCGAGCTCGTGGTTTCCGAGGGTGATGGACAGTGCCCCTGGATCTGGGAGGGGGTGCTGGCTTTGTTGACCCTCTCCAGTGGGAGAGAGTCGATAGGGCTTGAGACCAACAATTCTTTACCCTATGACCTGACATCCATGACACAGCCAGGCCAGAAGCAGGAGAAAGGAGGCAGACGCCTCATTCCCAGGAGCACAGGGACCAGAGAAAGCAAAGAGAAAGGGGTCCTAAGGGCTCCCAGATATTTTGACCCGACAGACATAAAGGCCACTTATCAATATAAACATCCCACTTAGAATATCAATATATATTCCTGGAGAAAATATTTTCCTGAGCGAACCTTATTTCCCAGCTTCGTTTTTCCACTCTGTTTTCTACACACCACAGTTAAATGCCTTCCAGTATGGGAAATTTCCATTTTTATTTTGCTGAATTGATTTTTTTAGATAAATTATTTTCTAGGTGTTTTTTAAATGAGGATTTGATTCATTGCATGATCCTCTCCCTATCTTGAAGATCTGGCTGAAGATAGCTTCTGCTACTACAGGAAGTTTCTGTGGCATTATTTTTAACACATCCAGCTTTCCACAGCAATTTCTTGCAGACTTAAAAATTATCAAGAAGACTTGATACTCCAGTTTTTATTTGGGAACCAAATGTACTGAGTGCAGTTTTAGCCTCCGTTAGCTTTATTTTCTGTTGATTTATTTATTGTTGATTCCTCTAGAAAACACTGAGCTTTTAATTGTTGAGAAAACTGTGAGGCAGTCTTCTCAGCGATTCCCGTACTGCCAGGTTGAATTGCTAATCAGTGCTTCTGTGCACTTTGAGTGATTTTGCTTGCTTTGCCACAACTGTCCGAATGTAAGTAGGGTCAAGAGATTCTGCCTCTCCCTGAGCTTGGCAGGTTCCTTGGTAGGAAGGGGAGGAGGTGCCCTAGCCCTCCCAGCCACCAGGTGGCTCACCTGGGCCCTCCACAGCTCATCCCGCTCGTGGGCCACTCGCCAGTGAGTGTCACCCATCATGGCGATGAGGAGGTTGAGCATGAGCAGTGTGGCGATGATGGCAAAGGCAGCATAGGTGATGCTGTACATGAAGGGCAGGTCCACGTTGTAGTTGGCAGGGCCATCAATGATGGTGAGGAACAGCTCAAAGGTGCTGAACAGGGCCATGGGGTAGTCGTAGAAGTGGCCCAGCTCCTCCGGGTCTTCTGTCTGGAAGATGATATAGAAGGCTGCTCCACCCAAGGGGAGTGAGGGTTACCATGGCAACCATGCAGGCGACCAGCCCACCCGGGCTCTGCATCTGTGTCCATCCTGGTCCCTTCATCTCAGTATCACCAGCCCTGCAGTGCTCCAGACTTTGGGGTTTTAAAGTCCCTAGTTTTCTATGAGCCTCATGTTCTTGATCCCAAGAGCTACCTCTCCCTCACACTCCTGATTCTTCTCACCTCTGGAAGACGTCCCATCCTCTGACATCATATGGTCTCCTCTGATCTCTGCATTAATCCTCCTCCCCAAGTTTAGCCCCAGCCAGTGCCCACTAGATTTTCTCATCTCCTCCCTGCCATGGCCTCTGATCCTGGACAGATGATTACCTGAAGCGAAGCCCAGGATGACCACAGCCATCAGCCAGCAGAAGCGCATCAGGTCACCAAAAATCATCTAGAGGGAGCAGGAGGTAGAGAACATCTGCATACATTCCCCAAGCAATTGCCCTGTCCAACCTCTAACAGGTCTAATCCCGATAAGCCTCACAGCTCCACCCTCTGGGACAGGGATTGGCTAACTATGGCCTGCAGGCCAGATCTACCTGTCCTGTTTTGGTGTGGCCTTTGAACTGAAAAGGGTTTCTTCATATTTAAAGGATTGTTTTAAAAAAAGAAGAAGAAAAACATGCAATGAAGCCATGTGTGGCTTGCAGAGCTTGGAATGTCTACTGTTCGGCCCTTGATGGGACTGTCTGCTGACTGCCGCTCTGGGGCATTTCTCTAGGGAGCCTGAGGGGGAGGACTGACCTTCTGGATCATGATGGTGAAGGGGCCCAGCATCTGGAATCCTCGGGCGAAGTACATGACGTTGCACCAGCCCAGCACCAGGGCAAAGGACATAGGCACCACCTCCCCATTGGCACTGGTGAGCCGCATCACCATGGTCACCAGCACCATGAAGGCATAGGCGATGCTGGGGGAGCAGGGAGAAGGGTGATGAAGGGAGGGCTGGGATGATCCTGGGGACCCAACAGCAAGAATGTAGCTGGGAAAGTGCCCACACATGCAGATTCAGCCTCCCCACACTCCAGGCACAGGGTCATACACACAGCACTAGAGAGGGAGCTCTGGAGCTAAGGTTCTCGAGAGGTCAGGAATCCAGGAGTGCCCTGTTGAGGGAAGGGATGGGAGTGAGATAAAGGAGACTCACATGAGGACATGGAATGGACCCCCAAGGATGGTCTGTCCAAAGAAGCGAGTGACTCCCATTCTGAAGATGTCCGGAATCTAAAGAGAAGTCAGGGAGACACAAAGGTACTCAGAGACCGGAACTCGGGCTGGTTTCCAGGGGCAGACAGCCTCGCCCAGATTCCATCCACACCTCACCTCTACCAGCAGGATGATGACAGCCCCAATGACAGTTACCAGCTCCCCCACCAGCCGGATGTCATCCTTAGGGGTCACGTAGGCTTCCTGAGTGTGGAGAAGAATGGTCAAAACACTCAGGGCTTTCAGGCATCTGCCCTGGGTTTCCATGGTGCCCAGGGTCACCAGCCCTAGCAGATTCTTTTTAATCTGTGAGATTAGGCTCTTCTCAAGCTCTGTTCTCAGAGTATGAGCCTATGTGTGTTTCTGTGGGCATGCATTTGGAGTTTGTACTCATGTATTTGAGACTGGAACAAGAGGAGAAATGGTGTGAGGAAGGGAAGGGACACAAGTCTGAGAAAAAGCAGAGACCCAAGTCCTGCCCTGCTGATCTCCTCCAAGGGTGTCACCTGAAATAGCTTCTGCTGTAAGAGAGTGTTGTCCCGGGAGCTTGTGCGGTTATTGGTCCTGGGCTTCAGAGGGCGGTTGACGCAGCACATGGTAAAGCAGATGATGTACAGCAGGTATATGGCACCCAGCACGCAGAAGTAAGGCCGCCCATACCGCTTCCACTTGAGGCTCACCAGCTCCTTCACTGGTGTCTGGTCCAGGATCTGGCGAGCCTGCAACAGAAAGAGAACAGTCAGCTCAGAGACCCTGACACCCCTCCCCAGCCACAGCCTGCTGTGACAAGCCCTACCTCCCGCTTCTTGGTGGTGATGATAAGTTCCAGCAGGGACTGCTCATCCCCGGAGGAGTCAATCTCCGTGAGATCATAGAGGGTGGAGGTCAGTGGTCCATAGGTCCACTGGGTGTGCTTCCGCTTCTGCATCAGGTGCTGGAACATCTAAGGGAAAGTGGAGGTGACTCAGGAGCAGTAAGCAAATGGGACGGTCATGGAGTGTAGATGGGATGCATGTGCAGGAGGACAGCAACCCTGGAGAGGGTGGCTGCCCTTTCATGCTGATGACAGCCCTTAGAGGTTGTCCTCTCCCTTGACTCCCTCCAGAGCTTGGAATGGGGAGATGAGAGGCTGCAGGGCCCTGCTCTGGGGAATAAAGGGCAGGTGGGCTGGGGTGTTACACACAATTCCAGCATGGGATCTAGGCTCTGTAACCCCCAATGCCTCAGGGGAAAAAGAGTGGGCAAGAAAGGGAACAGTAGCAAGAGTGAAAGGGGTTGAAAAGTTTCTGTCGAAGCACATGTTCACCTCTGTTTCCCCCAGGGCCAGTGGGGTAGGTTGAGGGTCATTAGAAAGCCACCTCAGGGATATGGAGTATCTCTTACCACAGTGTTACCCTCCACTCCGGCGAGCTTGAAGGGGGTGAGACCCTGGTGATTGGGCACGAGGTCCAGGGGCTGCAGGTGGTCCCCATGTCTGTCGTAGGACAGCAGCAAGTTGTACATCTGGCAGGCAAAGGTTTTGTTGGGCTGGAGGATGAGGATGTGTAACACTGTGTTTCCTGGGGAGGACACAGGGTATCATGTGGGCACTGGCCTAATGTCCCTGATGTCCCCATCCCCACCCTGGGGTCTTCCTGAAGATTCCAGCCCCTCTCTTCACCCTGCCCCTCACTCCCTGCAGCATCCCGGCTTCCCTCCCCATCCCAGCTCTCACCCAACGAGTCCTGGGCCCGGACGTCGGCTCCATGCTCAATGAGCAGCCGCACGATCTCCTCGCTGTTCACACAGGCAGCAAAGGACAAAGGGTGCTCCCCTGGGGACACAGAGAGATCCATGGCAGGAGAGTGCAGGATGGCAGTATAGGGTGGGCAGTCTTCCTCAAGTGACAGACTTCTCCTCTCCCCATCTCAGCTCAAGGATTGGGGACACTTTTCCAGCAGAACCAGAAGAAGGGTGGTGGGGTAAATTAGCCTCTTGCCTAATTAAGCCCTAGAAGGACTGCCACTCCCCAGAGACAGAGCTGAAGGCAGGGTCCTTCTCCGCCTGGCCTCCCTCTGCCTTGCCCACCTCTCCAGCTGCCCGTCCTCCAAGCCCAGCCCTGCTCTCACCAAAGTAGATGAGGTTATGGGGACTGCGGCGGAAGGCAGTGCCCGTGGCTCTGGCAGAGACACTGGCCCTGTGGGCGAGCAGGGCTCGGACCAGGTTCACGTTCTGGTTCACAACAGCGATGTGCAGTGCAGTCTGACCTGGCCCAGAGACAGCCGTCAGTCAAGGTCTGTCCCCAGGATCCTGCATGGGGTCCCTCCCATGTGCACCCCCGGTGCCTTTCCCTCGGGGGCAGGCTGGGATGGAGAACAGGGAACCCTTGGGTGTTCAGGATTCCCAGGGGTTCCAGCTGCCACCCATCTCGTCCACTTCTCTAGGTCCCTGGCATTTCAGGCGGCAGGCATTCTAGTGATGTGCAGTCAGGACTGACATGGAAGAAGGGAGGCAGAGAAGAGAAAAAAAAGTAGGAGACTTGGACCCCCTCTTTGTCTTTCCCAAACTATCCACCATAGAGACTGACTTAAAATAGCCCACCAATCACTCCTGCTCTCCACCCTAGGCCCATGGGCCCCTCACCCTCATACAGCTCAGATGTCATCGGCTCAAAGACCAGCTCCGGGGCAGCCTCCATCAGCACCATGGCGGCCTCCAGGTTGTCGTAGAGGGCTGCTATGTGTAGCGCTGTTTCCCCCATGGCTCCTGGCATTTACAGAGAGGTGGGTCACATGGCTTCCATGGGACAGGGGCTAGGGGACAATACATTCAGAGGCCAACAGCACAGCACAAGGTCCTGGGCACTCCTGGGAGGCCCCAGGTGTGGAGCTCACTGGGAGGTGGTGCTGAGGGCCTGCTTCTTACCTCTCTGGTGCACCTCGCAGTCCTCATACTTGAGCAGCTTGCTCAGGGCCCGGACATCATTCTCTTTGGCAGCTAGAAGGAGAGGAGACTCCCAGATCCTACAGAGGAAGGGAATAGGAAAGGTGGGAAGAGGGAGCATCATCGTGGAGGGAACAGCCCTGGCTTCATTCCATTACACACAGACGTGTGTGGCTCGGCAGCAGGAACCTCAAGGTCTTCAGTCAAGGCAGGTGGGGCCATTGATGTCTTTTTACAGGCAGTAAACATGAATCAACTTTTTGCCCATGCATTTGAGACTGTCCGTGACTGGTTTCCTATCCCCCCGGGCCTGGGGCCAGGAGGTACTGTGTGTGAATGTATTATCAGTGCACTTCAGGTATGGAGGGGAGGAGTTCTACTGAGACATGTGCTTACCTGCTAGCCAGTTCACCCCTGGAGTGGTCCTGTTTTACCCTCACCAGGTGCCCTGAGATTGCCCTCTCGGATAAGCCTTGTTTTGCATGGACTGAGGGGTGCAAGGAATTCCTGTCTCGTATTTGTGGAGGAAGTCACACGCAGAGGCTAGCAGGATTTCTCCTGTTGCATCATCCTCTGCCCACTCGACCTTCTCAGCAGAACCCTTTGACACCCTCCCAACAATAGCATCTTCAGGTTGGTGCTTCAACAATAGCACCAACAAAAGAACAGTGGCCCTTAAGAACAAGGCTGGCTGCAGGCTTCCCTTCCTCCCAGGTGTTCACTCATTCATTCACTCATTCATTCATTTTCTCTGTCTCTGGCTTTCTGCCTCTTGTCTTTCTCCTCACAGCATCTCCATGGCCTTCCTTCCTGAAGCGAAGCCCTGGATCCGCAGCAGCACATGAGCCCTTATAAGAAATGAAAATGCTCAGGCTGACCCTTCTACCTTGCAAATCCAAATCTGCAGTTTCAGAAGATTCCCAGGTGATTCCTGTGCACAGGACAGTTTGAGAAGCACTGCTCAAGGCAGTAGTTATTTGCGCCTGGACCCTGCATGCAAAAACCTGTGGCAACATCAGAGACCAGCTCAGGGATCTCAGTTTCCAAACAGCTCACCTTAAGGCTTGTGAAGCAGCGCTCTCCATCATTTTCACACCACCTGCCTAGAGGGCTTCAGGTGCTACTTTATTTTGGCTATTGGCCCCTAAGACATAAACTATGGTCAACAATGATAGATGTAAAGAAAAAAGAGCATCCAATCTAAAGGATTCATTCACTGAATTTCAGTGAATCTGAATGCTCCCATTCTGCCCTCTGATGCTTCTTGGGTTTACCCAATTTGGGATTCATGGATCTTTTTTTCCTCTGAGTCAGATTAGTCTCTCCTTACTTACCCACTTCTCACTTGTTTTAGGCCAAATTATCTTCTCCAACTCCGCAGATCATCTCTTTATTCGTATTACTACTGTGCGCTAAAAATCTCTTTTAAAATTAGAACTTACCCAACTAAGACACGTGGGTCCCTTTGACTCAACTTTCTCTCTTGCCCTTGAGCTATTTGGTCTTTCTATGGGAGTAAATGAAGTAACTATTTATCCATAGATTGACAGTTATGTGACACACAAAAAGACATAGACAGGAGCTTGCATTCTAAAGTGCTGGCAGTGGCAAGAAGTTGACTCCATAGCTGGAGGGAGAAGGACAATCAGAGAGAAGACATCAGCTCACTCATCTCCTCTGCCCTGCCCCCAGTGCATGGCAGCAGCCACCAAGTCCTGTCGGCTCAATATGCAAAGCTCTCTCTTCTTTCAGTCCCTACCTCCTTGCTCCTGCTAACCTTCATTCATTCATGTCCTCATTCTCTAGCCCAAGATTAGCAAAATATTCTTTCACCAGTTTCCCTGCACCCTATCTACCCCCATCCATCCTTCTTGATGCTGTTGAGATCATCTTTCTAAATGTCAAATGAAAGTCCAATGGGTCCTCAGCTGCTAAGGAAAGGAACACAGAAGCTCTTTAAGGTCTTTGTGCGGCTGCTTTTCCACGCTCTGCACTTCCCGCCCACTCCTCCTACCTGGCATTTTGGTCTTAACATGCCTTAGTACTGCAGAGCACACCATTCTCCCTATGTCTGTGCCCATGGGGCTCCTTCCTTCTAGACTCCAGCTCCCCTAGCCCACCAGTTTGTTCACTGTGTCTTCCGCAGTGCCTGTGCCTAGAAATACGCCTAGTTTGGTGTAAATGCTCACTGACATCATCTGTGGAGTGAATGAATCGGCAGCAATACCAAAAGGTGGTTTGGCTCAACTGCTCCTCCTCTTTATTTTCATCAGCTGCCCCCAAGCCAACCTTCAGCAAGCATATAAGTGAAAAATGGTACACTTGGTATTCAAACGCAGCTTCAAATGGTATTTTCTACATTCCCCTAATTATCACCACCACTTCAACCATATGCACAAAGCCCTCTCTAGACACCCTAGACTGGGGGAAAAACAATCCCTAGCACCAAACAAACACAAGCACACACACACGCACACACACATACACACAGGCACACACATGCGCACATGCACACAAATCCACACACGCAAAAGTTCCTCGCTCTCTCCTGTGGCCTTCTATTTCAGCATCTTTCACTGGGTGCTGTAATTCCTATGCATCTGTCTCTTCCTCTATGCTAAGGGTACTCAAGGGCAGAGACCAGCCACTTACTCATCTTTATATCCCTTCCCTGCCCGCCTCCAGTGTGCTTCCACTTTTGTGTCCATTTTGACCAATTGTGTGAAAGATTGATGGCAAATCTAGAAATTGTTCAAGAGTTCTACTCGCTGTATCCTAGACGTTAGTGGTGACATAGGCAGTGGCAGGCTCAAAGGTTCCCCTTTGGTCCCTACACATCTCTGAAGCTGCCGGTGTCCTCGATAAGCCTCCATTCCCTGTCAATTCATTTTTTGTCCTCTGCTGGCACCCCTAGAGGCCTAGGAAAAACAAAAAGCCACTGTCAGACCTAGAGTTGCTGGAGTTACCAAATAAAAATACAACATGTTCAGTTAAATTTGAATGTTAGATGCACAATTTTTTTTAGAACAAGCATGTCACATGCAATATTGGGGATACACTTATACTAGCAGCTTATTTGTTATCTCAAATTCAAATTGAACTGAATGTCCTGTGTTTTATCTGGCACCTAGTCAGACCACACCCTGTGTGAAGAACCAGCTGATGACCCAACCCAGCAAGGTTTGTAGAGAACTAGCCTCCTCTGACTGTGAACTCCAGAATCCAGCAAAAAGGGGGACCCAGTCTGTGGATGGGTTTAGAGGGTATCAGGCTGAGCCATTACTTGCAATAACACTATGTGTCCACAAGGGGACAGCAGAGAAAGCCCTAGCTCACCTGCTTGGCAGTAAGGCTGACCACCCCCCAAACACCTGACTCTCTCCTTGGGGTCACTGAAGGAGGTGCATAGAGCCGACTTACCCAGAGATTCCCGTGCTTGGGGGACAAATAGTTTTTTCAGTAGCAACTCATCACAGGAGTTTAGATCACAACATGGGGGTCAAGGACAGGGACTACCCTCACTGCAAAGAATTATCCTGTCCAAAATGTCAATAGAGCCAAGGTGAGGAAACCCTGACTCAGAGGTACAATTATTCATAATCCATTTTAGAAGGTGAATTCTTCACTCTAAAAGGAATCAGAAATTTTCCATACATAAAAATGTTTTCTTATGGCTCATTAAATACTCCGCTAAGGGAGAAATTTTTAAAAAAGGTGAAGCCTTTTAAGCTCCCACTGATCAAGCACTCAAAAGAGATTATAGAGCAAATCAGAAACTGTAAAATATTAAAGGTATGTTCAGATTCTAGAATGTTTTCTTTTACTGGGTAATAAATTATAATAAAATTGAATGGTCTAGTTCAATATTAGACTGGTGAAAAATCAACTGAGGGGTTCCTGGCATAAAATCTAGCACATTATTTGTTCAGCAAACAAATCAATGACCTCCCTCTGAGCCACCAAGGGAGGATTCCTGACTTCCTCTCTCCGTCTCCTTCATCCCACGCCCTAATCTGCACCTCCATCTTCGTAGATGTGTGTACTGTGTGCATGAGTCCAGTTTAGGTTTTAGTTGCTGGGAAACAAGGCAGGATCATGAGACTCTTGAGAAAAGTTCAAATAAGATTTTTAGAGCCAGAAAGCCCCCCAGAAATTGAGTCAAATCTGCTCATGTAACAGATGGAAGAAGCAAGTCAGAGACAGAGCCAGGACCCGTGCCCCACCGGCCATTTCTTGGTCACGATTCTCAGTGTTAATCAGGGCTGGAAGAGGAGTTAGAGAAGACAGGCACGGGTCCCACTGGTCTCTCCACAAATACCTTTCCCACCAGCGAGTGTGCCCTCTGGGCAGGGATGGGGCTGGTACACGACATGGCTGGCTGCTTGGACTGCACGGCCTCTCGCATTCCTGGGTGATACAGTGCTATGCGGGTGAAGTTCATGACCCCGCTCACTCCCGCAGCATCTCACTCATGATCACTTGTGCTATTTACCACCCTCTAATACAGGCCGAATACTTCTCCCAGGTTTCAGAAAAGGAAACTGAGGCGGCATGACCAAATCATTGCCAGAAGATCACACAGAGTTAAAGGCAGGATGCTTGGCCAAGAATCCAGCCCCAGGCTCTGACCACTAAATTATGTGGTTCTTCTAGTTTTATGACTCCTCCTGATTTTTCTTGGGGGTTGGGGGGTGGGCGGGCCTGAGCAGTGACCACAAATGAAGGAAAAAGCAGTAATGTGTGGGGCGGAGGCATACGGCGGGCACTTGTGGGCCACCTCCCTCCAGCTCAGGCTCCCGGCGATGGGATCAGGAAGCCAAAGTGGTTGTCGAGAGACTTGGAATTGGCTGCCATCCTAAGTGCCATAGCTCCTTTTGTGCACATAAGTAGACATCTGTGCATTTGCAAGCAGGCATGTGGGTAAGCATCTACCAAGGCAGGAGTGCACCATATACCAGAGAAGTGCAGGGCTGACTTTAGAGACACTGGATTCCCATATTTCACAGCTATTTAACCCCAAGAAAAGCTCCAACCAGCATGGACTTATTTCCAAATTGCTCCTTAGATGACAAAGTGCCAGCATAGGGGCGGGAGTGGGGTTCAGGTTAGGCAGCCTCATGAAGCTGCCCAGCACACCCCACAGCAGCTGGAATCTGGTCTCACACTTTCTCCTCTGTGCTTCCAGAACACATTTATATCCACCAAGCTCATCTTTAGCCCAAGTATCTGCCTGTCAGTAAACTTTGCTCATAGGGATGAGAACTCCCCGACAGCAGGGACTGGGTCATATTCATTTTCTGCAGGAAGGTGGGGTGTCTGATGTCCAATAAATATGTAATGCACTAAATATCAGGAAGTGAGAACATCCAAGCCCAAGGGAGAGATGACCTGGAAGAAATGGGAGAAAGTTGAGAGCTCAACTTGGATCCCAACAATGTAGATTTAAGCAGAGGGGGCTGCATGCTAAGCTCCAAGAAACATCCACTGTAGAGAGAGAGGAGCGTTGGGTTCCCAGTCACCCTGGGGAGGCCCCAAAGCCTTCCTTTCTCACTAGGCCATCCTGTACCCCCTGGAATCCCACCCAATCCCACCCCACAGTTCTCCCTGTGAGTCCCCTTTGGAACAAATTCAACTTCACCATTTACTTGCTCTGGGGTTCTGGGCCTGCCCCATTCATAGGGGGGATAACAGGACCCACCTTCATCATGGTTGCTGGGATTACGGAGATAAAGCATGTGTAGTAACTAGCACTGGGTTCTCAATCCATGGTGTGCACCTTCCCATTAGCTCACCCCTCATTCGTCCATATTGTTCCTGTTTACGTAGTCATCCCACGTTTATCTCACTGCCCCCATGCCTTCTCTTTGGTTGACGGCACAGATTAGGAAACTCCCCTTGCAGGCAATTTCAGCATCTTTCTGGGAAGTGCCCACCCAAAGGGGAGTCACTGCTCTGTATACCTGATATCCAGGAAAAAGAAGCCCAAGGAAGTATGGAGGCCACTGGGGAGATCAGGGCAGAGAGCGGGCATCCCTCCCAGGGGTGGCATCAAGCTTTTCTAGCCAAAGGCTGCAGAGGTGGCCCCCATATGATCTGAGGAACGGTGGGGCAGACAGGACATGTGGAAGCAGCCTGTTTCCAGCCAGGCTCAGCTCAGGCCTCCACTCTGCTCTCCCCTGACATCGCACACTGGGAATCTCCACCACCCCTTCCAATCCCCTGGGCCCTCTGTACTCTGTGCCTGGCTCCCCCAGCCCTGGGGTCCTAAAAGTGGGAAGAGGATGAGTGAAGCCAGTGACGATGACCGACTGTCTCACAACAATGCCATTCTGTTGTCCCAAGATGTCATCGGCCAAACATGTGCTCCAGTCCCCACTCTCCCAGGCCTTGGGGGAGAGGTGGGCGGCTGGAGTGAGAGATGGGAACCACAATTCACAGCAGGAGCACAGCCCCAGCCCAGAATCCTTCAGCAAAAGAAAACACAGGGGCCTCCAGGCAGCCTCACATAGTGTCTGCCTCCTTCATGACCCAGGGAAAGCCCCAATAGGCAGGACTTCCTTCTAGCATGCCACCAACTGGGTGGAGAAATCTACCAGAGACCACATGTAGAGATAGCCCTGAGTTCCGATTCCCCCTCCTCTCCTGCTCTGTACTCCAAGCTGCCATGGTGAAGAAAGCGGCAAACGGGTTTAGGGAAGTTTTCAGGGGTTGGAAGCAGCCAGCGGATTTCTTAGGGCTTAAACCCTAGAGTCTCAAATTCCACCACCTGAATGAGAGTGGGAAAGCACAGGTCCTAGGAACATCTGTTATTTTGACCCACTTCCCCAACTCCCACCCGCACTAAGAGAGAAAAATAAACCCCAAGGTTGGGTCCCAGCTTTGTGAGTCTTCATATCCCCCCAGTGCTGGGCAAATAGCAGGGCCTCAGTCAATCTCTGATGAGACAAATGCATCAAAATGGCAACTTCTTCACATTTTGTCTTATTTTCTGGTTCCTAGTGTCTGCAGTTCCCTCTGCTTCATTCAATCATTCATTCATTCCTCCATGCGAACATATGTATACTATGTGTTCCTTCCAGAGAGACTGTTGTAGAGGCAGGGAGTGGAGATACAGAAGGCATTGTCCTCACCCGCCGTCCCCTCTTAGGTGGAGGGGCTGTGAGGCCCTATCCTTACAAGTCCCAGCAAAGCGCCTGGGACTTGGAGACGTACTGACAAGAGGCTTGCAGAATCGAATTCGATCTTATGATAGTGAACACCTGTGCCCATCTCAGCCCCATCCTCTTTCACCAGCCCTACAGGCTGAGGATCTTGAGACAAAAGGCTCCCAAGCAGCCAGTCTGGGCCTGGGAGCACCATCTGTCCAGCCAGAGGTGCCAAAGGAGACAGGACGTGAGGGAGGGGTGAGGGGTAGAGGTGCAGGACTGGGGCGGTGGGGAGAGGCGCAGACCAAGGGGGTCTTACCTCTTCTGCTGCAGTAGGTTCTGCTCATCTCGGCTCTGAGCCCAGGACTCCCGTCTCTGGAACCATCTGCAGAACTTGCTCCAGAGGCAGAGAATTAGCCCTTTCTCCTGGGGCAGTGACAACCCCATGGGGTGTAGGGCCGGCTCCTTGGGGGGCTGAGGCCGAGGCCAGACCCTGACGGGACTCAGCCTTGGGGCCACATCGGCCCCCCCAAGGGCCGGCCCGCCCTCTCCCTGTAGAGGTCCCGTCTCCTGTCTCCTGCCTTCGTGGCGAGTTCCTTGGGAGTCTCCCAGCAGCCCCAGCCAGACTGGAGAGGACTGCGAGTTTGTTACACCTGGCAGAGCCAGCCAGGACTCTGCAGGGCTGGCCTGTCCGGAGCTCCCGCTGGCAGTGAGCGGGAGGAGCGGGAACTGCGGGACACTCCCTCCCTCCTCCCAGATTACCTGAGATTTAAAGAGACAGGCCGGCCGCAGACCTGCCTACCGAGGGGGCCTTGTGCCAACTCCAATTCTTTCTCCACCCAGGTCTCTCTCCCTGCCCCCAGGCCAGACGTGACCGGGGAGACCTTCAAAGAGACTGGCGAGGCCTCCCTTGGACGTCAGGACACCCCGTGACCTACCTGGAGAGACTTCAGGCAGTGAGAGAAGAGGGGAGGGGTCAGGGCAGGCCGTTCCCAGGGTTGAGGGCTGCCAGGAGGGAGCGCCCCACTTTCCCACGGTCCCTCTTCTGCCAGCCCTCTGCCCCGTGCTCTGCCTCCCCCTACTTATGTCCTGGAGAATTCAATTTTCTGGACTCTTCCAGTTTCATTCTTGCCAGGCCCAAAGTAGATATATAAATTGCTAAGATTCTCAGTTCTCCCAAACTTTGCTCTCAGTCCCCGTCACCCTTGGTTCAGCAGACTTTTTCTAGAAGGGCCGTTGGGAAATGTAAGTACGTTAGGTTTTCCAAGCCACCTACCCTCTCTAATGTACCTCCTTCTTCTTCGGTTTAGTTGTGGAGCTCCTTGTTTTTTAACAGCCCCCAAAGATGTAAAATGCATTCTCCGCTCACCAGCCAGGGCACAAAAATCTAGCTCTGGGCAGATTCCCCCGCTCCGAAGCGCCACAGACTGTCCACAGCGCCCCGTGCGAGGGGTTGGTGCCCGACCAAATACAGGACATGTGGTCAAATTTGAATTTTAGATAAACAACAAAGAATTTTTTAGTATAAATATATCCCATGTTTTGCAAGTATTCTCTCCACCAACCTTCCTGTGGAGGTGACATTTATTCAGCTGCTGCTGTGTGCTGGGCCCTTTAACTGAGCCTTCCCAGGTAAACACGTAACAAACCTGCAAGGCAGGTATTATTATCTGCATTGTACTGATGGGAGAAACCGAAGCTCACCTGGTAGAGGAGCTCTCCCAAGGCCATAGAAGTGGCAGAGGCAAGATTCACACCCATCCCTCATTTCAAGCCCACGTCTTTCTCCCTAGCACGCCCCCTCATTCTAACTGGCAAACAGAGTTTCAGAGAGGGGAAGCGACTTGTGTAGTCACACAGAAGAATGCTGGCATTAGGCATGGCCCATTCGCTGCCCACAACGAAGAGCTCCGTCATGAGCTTGCTGGAAGCTGTCGGAAAGGTCATTTAGTTCAACTTTCCACTGGAAAGAGGCAGAAGCCCAGGCTGATCCAACCTCTTGGTGCCAGCCAGGTGCCAATACCCTCAGGGCAGGTGTCTGGGTGTAGAGTCACAGGTGTGCGGATCACTTCCTAGCTTCAGAGTCTGTTTTGTCCTAACTTTCTCTGACTCAGAGTTGGAAGATCCAGCAAGGCGAGCGTGTGCCCAAGTGCATGCGTGTGGTGTGTGTGTTCGTGACGTGCCATTGGTGGAGTGTTTTGTGTGGTGTGCTGTATGTGTATGATGTGCCTGGGGTGTGTTTGATGTGTCTATGTGTGTGTGATATATGTGGTATGTGTAGGCATGGCCTGTATGGTGTGTGGGTGTGGTGTCTGTGATGGTTTGTGTGATGTGTGTGTTACGTATATGTGTATTGTGGGAGGATTGTTGTGTGTGTGTGCATGTATGGTGTGTAGTGGGTGATGTATATGGCATGTTTAAGGTGTGTTTGCGTGTATGTGAGGTATGTGTATGTGTGTGTGTGGTGCATAGTATGCCTGGTTTGTGGAGTGTGTGTATGGTAGGTTTGGTATGTGTGTATGTATAGTGTGTGTGGTATGTTTTGTGTGTATGTATGGTGTGTGTGGTGTTTTTTTGTGTGTGTATGGTGTGTGTGGTGTGTTTTGTGTGTATGTATGTTGTGTGTGGTGTTTGTGTGTATGTATGTGTGTGGTGTGTTTTGTGTGTGTGTATGTGTGTGTGGTGTGTTTTGTGTGTATGTATGGTGTGTGTGGTGTGTTTTGTGTGTGTGTATGGTGCATGTGGTGTGTTTTGTGTGTGTGTATGGTGTGTGTGGTGTGTTTTGTGTGTGTGTATGGTGTGTGGTGTGTTTTGTGTGTATGTATGGTGTGCGTGGTGTGTTTTGGGATGTATGGTGTGTGTGGTGTGTTTTGTGTGTGTGTATGGTGTGCGTGGTGTGTTTTGTGTGTATGTATGGTGTGCGTGGTGTGTTTTGTGTGTGTATGGTGTGTGTGGTGTGTTTTGTGTGTGTATGGTGTGCATGGTGTGTTTTGTGTGTATGTATGGTGTGTGTGGTGTGTTTTGTGTGTATGTATGGTGTGTGTGGTGTTTGTGTGTATGTATGTGTGTGTGGTGTGTTTTGTGTGTATGTGTGTGGTGTGTTTTGTGTGTGTGTATGGTGTGTGTGGTGTGTTTTGTGTGTATGTATGGTGTGTGTGGTGTTTGTGTATATGTATGTGTGTGTGGTGTGTTTTGTGTGTATGTGTGTGGTGTGTTTTGTGTGTATGTATGGTGCGTGTGGTGTGTTTTGTGTGTATGTATGGTGTGTGTGGTGTGTTTTGTGTGTGTGTATGGTGTGTGGTGCGTTTTGTGTGTATGTATGGTGTGCGTGGTGTGTTTTGTGTGTGTATGGTGTGTTTTGTGTGTGTGTATGGTGTGTGTGGTGTGTGTGGTGTGTTTTGTGTGTATGAATGTCATGGGGTGTATGTCCCATGTGCTGTGTGTTGGGGGAGTCCGTGTGTGGAGGGAGGTGGATGCTGAAATAGAGCAGGGTACGGAAGGGCCCCCTTCAAGTGGAAAGCTGTTGTGTTCCTGACCCTGGGTGGAGGCCAGGCCACGCAGCCCTGAGCCAACAGTTCAACTGGATTAGCTTCGCCCCCACCCACCCGGGTCAGTGGGTTCAGGCTGGGTTGGAAGAAGGTGCTAGAACCCAAACCTTGAACTTCAGACCTTTGTGCCCATTAAGCCAACTGTTTGTCGTTTGCTGACCCATTTATCTCCAAAGACCTATTTAGCTTCAAAGACCCCAGCTTAATGTCTAGTGGGGAAGGGGATAAAGCAATGAGGCTTTCGTCATGCTGGAGGGGGGCTGGGGGAGGGAGGAGGACAGAGTCGCTTTCCAACATTCTTCCTCTTCTTCAGCCTTCCCACCTGATGTTGTGCAGGGATCAGCCAACAGACTCAAAATAGGGGTGGCAGGATGGGAGGGGAGGAGGAGCTTCTGGCTGCAATGGACTGAACATCGTGTCAGTGAGAGAAGGTGGCCCTAGGGTGGGTGGCACTACCCCAGAGGCTCCTGAAAGCACCCCCGTCGTTCATTTTCAGTGTCACATTTTGAACCTGCATCACACACTGCTGGTTTCCAGGGCACAGGAAGGACAGCCTGGACCTTCTTCTTCCTTGAGATGAGCACAGCCCATGCCACTGCACCCCGGGGCAGCACCACCTGACATGGGAGGAATCCGTTCTGTAACCCATAGTCAAGGAGTGGGTACGCCCAGGAGGCTGTGGGTTTTGGGGTGAAGGGGGATGAGGGGAAGACTGGAGCTCCTGGGAGAGCACTCACAGGGCTGGCCTCTCCCAGTCCCCTCGCCCAGATTCCACAAATAATGAGACATTTGTGCCCCCAAGTGAGTTGCTCCCTCTCAATGGTCCTATCCATACTGATGAGTGCAGGTAATGACCTTTTGCCTGCCTTCATGGCTGCTTTTGACCAAGACTTGGTGAGAACCAGAGGGGTCAGGAGCCAAGAGGGAAGGAGGACTGGTCTGAAGCAGGCAACCTGCGGACCAGGGGGTTAAACCAGTCCTCCCTGCCTGGGGCTGAGCCTCAAATGCTAAGTGAAACTGAGGTCCTCAGGCTTCCCTGAGGCGCCCCAGGGCAATGGGTCGGAGCCTCCTCTGAGGGCCCCTGAGAGGGGCAGAGAGATCACAGGTGCCGATGCCAGGGTGTGCTGCCCTGGGACAGAGTCTGAACCGGGGACATAGGAGCTATTGAAAGCTCCTGTGCCCCCGATGTTTCCGCATTTGGGGCACAACTTCTCTATTCAGGTGCTACTGATATTTTGGAACAAATCTTTTCTGCAGGTGCTGTTGTAGGCACCGTAGGAAGTTCAGCAGCATCTGAGCCTCCACTCACCAGGGACAGTAGCATGTCCCTCCCCTCTGTTGTGACCACCAAAGAATGGCTTTACACACTGTCCGGTGCCTCCTGACATGAGCAAAATCATTCTCCATTGAGAACCACTGATTTCAAGCTAGGGAAGTATGAAAATGATCTTTTTCTAGCTTTGTCTCTTTTATTGGTTCTGTGTCTTTCCATGTTTCGCTCAGTTTTTCCGCGCTTACTGCCTCTGTCACTGTGCAATAATATCTCTGTTCCCTTGGTCTTAGTCTCTGTCGTGAGGGGTGTGTGTGTGTGTGTGTGTGGTGTGTGTACATGCATTGCATGTGTGTGGTATGTTGGGGGTGTATGTGATATACTGTGTAGTGTGTGTGATATATGTGTTGGGTATGTGAAGTGTCAGTGTGTGGTGGGGGAGGTTGGTATGTGTGGGGTGTGAGGTGTGTGTGCCTGTGTTCATTGCATAGTATGTATGTGTCATGTGGTGTCTGTGTATGTGGCAGTGGTGTAGGTGTGTTGTTTGTGGAGTGTGTTGTAGATGTGGCTTATGTGGTATGAGTGTGTGTGTGTGAGTTGTGTGTGTTGTGTGTGGTATATGTGTTGCATTTGTGTATGTGGTGTGTTGTGTGGTGTGCATGCGTGTGTGTGGTGTGTGTGTGTCTGTGTTGTGTGGCACCCATGTCTGTGCAGTTTTTGTGTAGTGTGGAGATGCGTGTGTTGTGTTGTGTGTATGGTATGTGGTGTGCACTTATGTATGTGGTTTATGTGTAGTGTGGGCATGTGCATGTTGTGTGTGTGTGTATGTGTGTGTGTCTATGACTGAGTGTTCTCTCTGAAGAATGCTGGATCTGTTCTGTCCTCCATCTCTTGAGGTTCGCCAGCTGCCTGCTGCCCTGGCCTCTGGGCCAGCATGTCCTCGCTCTCTGGTCATGAGGGATGGAACCAGCAAGGGGCAGTGAGGTCGAAGGCACAGCTTACTCACTCAGATTGGAGTTTGTTCCAGTCACTGGGTTCACCAGCATGTGCCAACTCATAAAGCCTGCAGAGGAGCCCATGATAGTGAGTGCATGCACACACACACCTGCACACCCCCACACACACACCTGCAGACACATGCCTGCACACCCACACACCTACACACTCACACCTGCAGACACACACACATACCTGAAGACACACACACACAAACCTACAGATACACACACCTGCACACCCACATCCACACACCTGCAGACACACGCCTGCACACCCACACACCTACACACACACCTGCAGGCACACACCTACACACACACCTACAGATACACACACCTGCACACCCACACACCTACACACACACACCTGCAGACACACACACATGCACACACCACATACACCACATATACACACACCAACATACACATATACACCCCACACCACACACACACCTCATACCACACAGACATGCACATATACACACACCAACATACACACATCCCACACCACACACACATCTTACACCACACACACATGCACATCACACACCACACAATCCACACACAAGCCACACACATGCAACAAACACCACACACACGCAACACACGCCACACACACATCACAAACACACACACCACATATCACACATATCATGCATACATACACACTATATACACCCCACACACACTCCCTGCCCCCACACCTCCCACCCCAGGGCTGGGGGCGTGGTGCACTGCTGTGGTGCCTGGCTGGAGGTGTCTGACTCTTGCGCTGGCTCTGTGGCTCCCTGGGAAGCACTTTGTTCTGAAACTCTCCAATGTCCTTTTGTACTTAAACATCCTATGTGTCTGAAGAAATATGCGTCACCTATGGTTACATGTGCACACAAAGTCACTTCAACTTTCACAGGGCAACAGGACTATTTCGTTGCAGAACTGCCTTGCACCTTTCCCTAGAAAGTGACCTTAGTCCCGGATCCCCTATTCTTATCCCGGTCACTCACTGTAGCTCCAGCCCTGGGGCCCCAAGCCCTCATTTCCTACCTCCCAGTCCTTGGCCCATGGAGCCTCCACATCCAAGGAGCTTCACACTCCACACGCTTCCTTGGCAAGATCTGGGGTACATCCAAGAGGAAGGTGGTCGAAGGGCTAAGTTGGAGATGAAAATAGGGCACAAGGAGGCAGAGGCGACAAGCAGCCACACCATGCAGCCAGTTTCACGTCTAGATACACATGTGTGTGCTATTTGACGTAAATTTATGCATGGTGTGTTGTGTGTCTAAATGAATCAATGTGTTCCAGCGATGTTCTAGAGCAATTGTGTGTGCACACACAGTTGTCTGTTTTTCCAGCGTCCTCCCAGCAGTCTATAGAGTTCAAGATCCACAGGTGTTCAGGCCTCCTGGGCCCCTTCCCCTTTGTAGAATGTACCCAAAAGGCAAACATGCCCGTCTGTATGGACACCCTCTCCTCTTGTCCGTTTCTCCCAACTGGCCTCTAGTTCTCACCCTCTCCCACTCACTCACCCCCTCAGCGGAAGGTGGGTCCAACCTTGGGAGCGCTCATGTGGTTTGCAGCTTCTCCGTCACCCTCTCAGTGAGTCTGAGTTCCTGACCCGGAAGATGTCAGGGGAGGGGCTGAGTGCTGATCTGGCGAGAATGGGTACTGACCCTCTTGGGTTTGTGAGAGGAGGCCTAAAGCTTTGGAGGAAGCCTACATGCCCCACCGGCCCTACCCAGCCGCAGCTAGAGTCCCCCTGCCCACCGCATGGGTCCCCTGCTATCTGGTGCGTGCAGGATGCCAAGGTCCTGAGGTTTGCCCTGGGCCCAGCCTCTGGTCCTGCTGGCCATGTTTCCCCGAAGCTGCTGTCCCTCATCTTTGTCTCTCTTCCTCATCAGACCCCAAGGTCTCGTTCCTGTTAAAACTGCACCCCAGTCCTCTTCATTCCTCCATACTGGGCCCCATCTCTTCTCTTGCAGGCACCAAAGACAACCAAGAAGAGAGGCTGCAGGTCCTCAGCAAGCTTTACAAGTATGCTAAATGCACCTTGCAGCGATCGGCTTTCTGGGAGAGGTAAAATGGAGAGAGCAATCAATCTGTAATCAGGACAGCTGCGCTCTAACCCCAGCTGACCAGAAATCACTCGGTGTCGTTGGCCAAGTCACTTAGGTTTCATTTCCTGATCTGCAAAAATAAGGACTCCAGATGTTGAGTGCCCCTGTTCCTTTTTCCATTCTCTGCTCTCCCAGGAAGCCCCCCTCTCAGCTTCCAGCTCTAGGCAGGATGGAGCTCAAAGCTTCATTGTGTCAGAAAAGGCCCCTCAGGTTAAGCCCTGCTGTCTTTGTCTCTGAGTTACACAGGAAGGAGAGAGGGGACTGCAGGCAGAACAGGAAGACACAAAGCCTCTGACCCTCCTCTCACCTTCCAAGTGACAGGATCCTGTGGTCCAAGTAGCTCTGGCTGAAGAGAGGGTGAAGCTCCCGAACCATGGTGATTCTCAGAGGTCTGGAAAGCCACAGATGTGGAGGGGACAAGGGGCATGGTCCCTCTGACGAGGCGGAAGCAGGCTGGCTGTGTCCCCACACTCTGGGCTCTAGATCACCAACTGTTTTCATTCCATGAGAACCTGGCTGTTGCCACTTAGCAAGGGAGTGGGAAAGGGAGGGTATGTGGAGTCGCTAAGCCCAGAGTAAGCAGCACTATTTGGGGCTCAGAAGACAGGAACAAACCTTCATCCCAAAGCCCATCATGGCTGTTAAAAATTCAAACCCAAAGCAAAATCCTTTTCCAGAAGGACGCAGTCTGCTCACCATCGCCTTTGGGGCAGCAGCCCTGCAGGGTGGCATTTGGTTGCCAGTCTTCCTCTGGTTTGTCCCCACCTGCACTTGTTCTTCTCTCTTCAACCAACGAACTCAGTGAAAGGGCAGCCAGTGATAAGAACTCTTTTGGGCCGGACGCGGTGGCTCACGCCTGTAATCCCAGCATCTTGGGAGGCCGAGGTGGGTGGATCACAAGGTCAAGAGATCGAGACCATCCTGGTCAACATGATGAAACCCCGTCTCTACTAAAAATACAAAAAAGTAGCTGGGCATGTTGGCACGTGCCTGTAGTCCCAGCTACTCGGGAGGCTGAGGCAGGAGAATTGCTTGAACCCTGGAGGCAGAGGTTGCGGTGAGCCGAGATCCTGCCATTGCACTCCAGTCTGGGTAACAACAGTGAAACTCCGTCTCAAAAAAAGGAACTCTTTTGAATTCTATTTATTTAAGACAAGCACTCACCCAAATACCCCACCACCAAAATAGCAAAATGCCAGACTTGTTTAAGAGTGGGGGATTGTTTAACGTGTATAGACATGCCTAAACCCTCGGACAAGGACAGGCTGGAAGCAGCGTGTCCTTCCTGAAGGTCTGGGTATGAGGGGTTCAGGACAGAGAGACCCAGGAGCAGGGAAGGAGCAGAATCGAGGAGGAGGAAGGGGCACACCTGAGAACCTAGGGGCTGGGAGGTGCCAGTGAGTCAGGCGCACACCTTCCCCAACATTCCCACAGCTGGAGCTTCAGCTCTGGGTGGAACCATAGTAGGGAGAAGGTGGTGGCCCAGCCTCCCCTGGACTGCCAGGCAGTGCTGAGCTGAGGCACCAGGGACTGGGCAGATTCTGTGGCAGGTACCTGAGCTGGGAGGCTGAGAGGAAGGCAGGGTGGCAGGAGCCGAGGGGGCCAGGAGGTGCTGCCCCAGCTGAATACGGGGAGAGGCGGAAGGTAAACAGCACATTCTCCAGATGGCTGTTGGGCAATCCTCGACCTAACTGGGCACCAGGAGTGTGAGGTCCCTAGTCAGTCACCACAATAACAGGAACTAGAAAATTTTAAAAAAGACTTTAGCTATTCTGCAACTCCCCACCTCCCCTGCCCGCATCACACATAATTCTCAGGGCTTGGGGTATGGTTCCCTCCTGTGTGTACGGCTCTGTGCATGTGGCAGTGTGGATGCTGTAGTGTGCAACGTGGCTTTGTTTGAGCATGTGTATGCTGCTACAAGCATAGGGCAAGATGGAAACGGGCATTTGCTGGAGTATACAATGATCTGACAGGAGTATCTGTCCACCCATCACCCCTGTCGTCACAGAGCTATGTGCTGTATCCTGGGAGCAGTTCTCCTGCCTGGGGCTCCTGCTTGTCCTGCTTTATCTCCCTCCTCTTCCTCCTTTTCCTTGCTTTGCTGAGGTTCCTAAGTATAAGAGCTGACTCTGGCATGTCTGAGGGACCCCTGAGTCTTCAAGATGCTGCTGCTGGGAAGGAAGACCAGGAACTGTTTTGCAGGCAGCACTGGGCCTAAAATTCTTGCACACAGACAAGAGGGCAGAACAAAACTGTCAGCACAGGGCTGCCTGTCCGAGTCAACACTGAAGGTGCTGGTTTATGATGCTGCGACTGAGGTTGTGTGCCCACCACTGAGGGTGGCTGCTGTCATGCCCCAAACACACCGTCTGTCAGAGGCATGCAAGCGCCTGTGAGCTGAGAGTCTCAGACGTGTCTCTTAGTTCTGTTATCTGTGTTCACTCTTGCTACAGACTTTGTGAAGAGGGTCATGCCTGACCCACCTGGGTCTGGATTTATCCATCTGTCCATACAACGAGGGAGCCCCTATGGAGACAGACCTCTCCAGGAGCCAGAAATCCTGGGTCATTGCCCTGCTCCATTCCGGTGAGAGCTGTGACTTCAATCAGACAATCTCTCTGAAAATCAGCTTCCTTGTCTGTAAAACAGGGACACCTACTACTGCTCTGTTTGCTTTATGGCGTTGTTTTTAGGATTAAAGAAGATAAAGGCCATGAAAAGACTTTATACACCATAAAGTGTCATATGAATGCAAGTCACTTATTTTACCGTTTTGCTTTGGTGGGAGTGTTTGAAATCGAACCCATCTAGGAAACAGCTTTCCGGTACAGACTTTAGAGCTGTCTTATTTCAGGGGCTCTGAGTTGTGAGGTAGAAGTAGGAGGTCTTGGAGCCAGATAAATCTGGGTTTAAAATCAGACTCTGCTAATTAGTGGCTGGGTGATATTAGGCAAATCAGCCACCCTTCTCAGTCTCAGTTTCCTTGTCTACAAAATGAGCACAGTAGTAGTCACTTGACCTTAGGCAGCTTACTCAGCCTCTCTGGGCCTTACTTGCCTACCTATAAAACAAGGATGACAACAGCTAACTTGCAGGCTCCTGAGAATTAAAGAGAGAAGGGTGTGCAAGGCAGCTGGCCCATGGCAAATGTACGGTAATAGCCCTGTTCTTATTCCCTCATTCTTGTCTTCTGTGGCTGTTATTCTGCCTTGGAGCCCTTTCAGTGATAGACCAGATTACCCTCTGGTGAGCAAATCTGCTCTCTCCCTCCAGGAGACTAGAGTAGATCCAGCGTCAGGCTGTTACCACCTACACAGGGTGGGTTTCCGTAACATCCCTTCCATAGACCTCGCCCCCTGCCCTCCCAAAGAGACTATTTACATCTAAGTCCCTTGTTCACTGTTGACTCGAATAGTGAGGAAATAGGGGTCATGGCATTTCCCCTATACCGGGCTCTCTAACCAGGCCAATCCTGCCCCAGTTCAGAAAGACACCCCAGATGATCTCTTCCTAAACTCCAGCTCATCCTCTAAGCCCAATTTGGATGTCAAACTCTCTTTTGTTCCCTAGGCACCCAGCCCTACCCAGTCAGGGCCAGTCCCTGCCTCCTCTGCGCCGGCCTCTCTCCCCTTCTGCCCTGCATGAAAAGGATCTTACTGCATTTACATTGTCCCTTTGCTTGCCTATGTTTCCCACGTGGAGAGTCTCAAAGGAAGAAGCTAAATCACATCACATTCTTCTTTTTCCCCATTGACATGCCTGGCGAACAGTTTATGTTGAACTACGTTTTGTGAAGGATGAGCTGTGCCTGGGAAATTGCAAGCCATTTAATAGGAATATTTTCTTTCCTAGGCCCCAAGGGCAAAGGTGGGCCAGTATACAACGGAGGGGCTCAGAAGGTGGTGAAGAGCAAGGAGAGGTAGCAGGGAAGTGTGTGTGTGTGTGTGTGTGTGTGTGTGTGTGTGTGTGTGTGTGCGCGCGCGCGCCTGGTGGGGGTTGGAAGGGTATTTTGCAATCCCCAGCCCACACGCAGAGAAATGGCCATCTGCTCTTGAAAGATTAATTGGCCTGGAGAAGGTGGGAAGGGAGCAGAAGCTAGAATGGAGGAAAGGACATGGTGTGTGTAGCAGACACCTGTGCCCGCAGCCATTCCCACCTTCCCATCCTGAGCTACCCCTTCAAGGCTGGCCTGGAACCCAGCGGGAGGGAGTGATTGCTGACCCGAGACCTAGAGGGGTTGGCACAGAGGCCAAGGAACCTGGGATTGCTTCCTTCTTGCCCCTCAGGTTCACTAAGTTCACCCACGGGAGGAGGGAGAGAGAAGGGGAAGAGATGGAGACTTCTGCCTGGGTAAAGAAAGAACAAGTTGCTTGGGCAACATGGCTAAACCCATCTCTGAAAAACAAACAAAAAATAGCCAGACATAGTGGCGTACCTGTAGTCCCAGTTACTTGGGAGGCTGAATTGAGACTGCAGTGAGCCATGATCATGCCACTGCACTCCAGCCTGAGCAACAGAATAAGACCCTGTCTCAAAAAAAACAAGAAAGAACAAGTTGCAATCCTCCCTTTGCAGCTGCTCTCTCTGGAGGTGGTTTATTTAGGGAAAAGAGAGGGAAAGTGAGGGACTACGGGATGAGGGGCTGGAGTCTGAGAGTTCTTTAAGAAGGAAAGAGCCATCACTGGGGGGTCACCCTCTCTGACCCAGGGGCATGAGGCGCTAAGGACCTCGTCAGTGACACCTTCACGGAGCCATGGTCTTTTATTTCTACATCTCCTTCCCTTTACCTCCTTATGTCTGAATTGGAAGGCAGTGTCCAGAGAGGGTTGAAAAAAAGCTGAGGGAGCAAGAGCACAAGCGAAGGGAACCAGGGCGGCGGCCCAAGGTATTGCAATCACTCCTTACAGCAGTACAATTTTAGGAACATGTGTGCTTTCACATGCGTGGCGCTATTTTGTTGTCATAATCATGTCAGGTGCACAAGTCAAAAATGATCATCACTCACTGATGTACAAGTTTCCTCAGCTAACACCATGGCAGAGCTGGAGAGTGAAACTGGGTTTTCACGTGCTCACATCATCGGTAAAGAGCCCTGGTTCTCGGGGGAGCTCTGCTCATGGGAATAAAAAAAGAGGCCGCAGCTTGAGGTGGCCTTGGATTAGCCCAGGACCTGACAGTCACCCACCAAAGAAGGCCGTGGTGGTGGTTGGGGCAGGGTGGTGACGATGACGTGTCTTGGAGGCATGTTGCAACCCTCAGTGGGCACCGTAGCTTGGTCAGGAAGAAGAAGAAACGCAAGTAAAAGAGCCAAGGAGAGAAAGCTTCGTTGATAAGACAGTGGCCTTTAAGAATCACAAAGGAGGCTGGGCGCAGTGGCTCACAGCTGTAATCCCAGCACTTTGGGAGGCCGAGGAGGGCGGATCACCTGAGGTCGAGAGTTCGAGACCAGCCTGACCAACATGGAGAAACCCCATCTCTACTAAAAATACAAAAAAGATTAGCTGGGCCTGGTGGTTCATGTCTGTAATCCCAGCTACTTGGGAGGCTGAGGCAGGAGAATTGCTTGAACATGGGAGGCGGAGGTTGTGGCCCTCCAGCATGGGCAAACAAGAGCAAAACTCCGTATCAAAAAAAGAATCATGAAAGAGACGCTTTTTCCCACAGGCAAGTGCAGGAAGTGCTGCACAGGTGAGGGTGGAGCACCCACTCGGGCTTCCCAGCTGCAGCTGGCTTGCACAAGCCCCTACCCCTCAGGCCCAATTGGTCCTAATTGCCTCCTCCACGAACACAAAGATAACAAAGAGGTGCGAGCAAAATGAAAGTATGTCCAGTCCTTCCGCAGGTGGCTCCAGCCTGGCTGCCATCCCAGGGCAGAGAGAAGGCGGCTACACTCCTTCAACCTCTCCCTGCCCACATGACATCACTCAGCATTACCCAGGTAAAGTATTTCTCTTCATGTTCATTTCTCATCTTTTCCTCATTAATCTTTAAGAAACAAGTGAGCCTGGCTCAGAGGAGTAAATGCTCCTTGACTCCACATGACGGCATTCTCTCAGCTTTTCCTGGAGTGAGCTCAGGCGTGCTGAGAGGCCTTTTGGATGCCAATGTCTCTTCTCTGCCCTACCATGCAATGCCATCCTGCTCTAGGGACCTGCTAAGGCAGCCCTTCCTTGACATGCTCTCTCCTGCCTCCTTTTCTTCCTCTTGCTCAGCTCTGCCCAGACCTTATCTTGCATTTCTTCAGGTGCAACACAGAGGGAGGAATGCTGCCCTCTGGCCTCCCTTCTTGAGGCTGCCGGCAGAGCCATTTCTCAGGTGCAACTCAACTGTCCTTACCAGAACGGAGCACCTTGTCCATAACATACTTTGCAAACGTCTGAGGGAGGGAGGCATTTTAAAAGTCCAGTGATGCCTGGGAGACCAACATCTTCTCATTGCTTTCCTCCCTCTGGCCTACGAGGCATTCAGGAGCATGATTTTTTTTTTTTTTTTTTTGCATTCTATATTCTGAAATAATCAGGGACAGCAGGAGACACGAGGGAAGAATTGTAACCATTTGTGGGTACCTGAAGAATTCCTGAGGCAGAAAGAGCAGTGAGTATTTCTTCTACTCCCTGTCCCTGGAGCCCTATAAAGAAGCCTTGCAGCTGCCTGGCAGGAAGAGACATTTGCATCTAGTTTCGCACATGGTTCACTTCCCATATCTGCCCTGCAGTGAGCGTGTGTTGTGCGTGTGTGTTCTCTTCCTTTCTCACTTGGGCTCCTGAGGGCAGAAGTGGAATCTCGCAGATTATCTACATACCGGCCTGAGCAGTAAGCGCTGTCCCAGAGCTTTGCTGAAGGACTTTTTCCCCCTTTTCCTCTTTACTTATTCTTCATCTTTTTCTTCTTCCTCTTCTCTTCTCTGTCAGCCCCCCTCCTGCCCCTTCTCTTCTGCCACCTTTTTCCTCTTCCTCCTCCTTTCTCTCTCTCTGTCTCACATCCACACACACACACACACTCACTCACAGGCATATTTAGGCTAAAAAATTTCCTAGTAATCTCATTTGCGTTGGTTTTTATTCTTTCTAAAGCGTTTCCACTCGTATTATGTGGTCATCTTTAATTACTACAACCTCACTCAAAAGGCAGCTATGTTTTTAGCACCTTTGAGAAGTGGAACAAAGTGGAAACATGTATGGCCAGTGAGAAAAGTTAGAATAAAGATAAATCAATCATTCCCAGATTCAGTTAATGAATATTTATTTCATAATACATCATACTAGGAATTATGCCAGATGCTGGGAATACAAGGGTGAATCAGATGGACATCATCTTTACCTTTGTGAGGGTAACGGTCATTTAAACAAATAAGTGCAATACATTTCAGTGCGTGTAATAAAAAGAAAATACAGGTGGTCTCACCACATAAAGCAGGTGGTCTTTCACCTAACCTAGGAGTCAGGGAGCCCCCTCTTTTAGCACACAGGTGCACATGCACACACCCTAAGTGTATGATCTTTAAGCTGAGACCAATAGGATGAATCAAAGTAACAAAGATGAAGAGGAAATGGAGACAGCGGGGTAGAAAAGTCCAGAAACTATGAAGCCCAAGAGGAAGGAGAATATAGCACTACCCAGGAGTAAACATAATACACCATGGTCAAATCATGTGCAGAATGAGATACTTTAAAATGTCTGAAGTGACAAACGCAACAACTTTTTCTAATCGACCATGCTATTGTATGTATTTTAAGAGAAACACATACACACATATCCTTGGAAATGCCTAGAGCATTTTTGGAAGGATAAATAATAAACTTTTTATCAGTGAATGTCCCTGAGAATAACAAGCAAGAGGCTGAGACAGAGATAGGAGAGCTTACCTTCCCAGATACCTTGTGTGCTCTTTGCGTTTTGTACCATGTGATGTGTGATCTAATCAAAATTAGTTATTTTTCAAAGCACATGTTTAGGGACTAGACTATCCACAAGACATGAGATCGTGAGATTCACTGGATCTGAGAGTGGCGACAGCAGTGTGGAGGACCCGATGCCTAGGATCCTGTCTGAGGCGACTTTGTTGTGCTACTGCATAGTTCGTTGGGAACACTGGTGGCGGAGCAGGTTTGGTGAGGAGGAAAAGCTGTTCAGTTTGGGACATGTTGATTTTGATGTGTCTGTAAAATATCCAGGTAGAGCCGTCCAATCAATAGGCGGCCAAGTTGTTCCTGCCTGGAGCTCCAGAGACAGATCTAAGGTGAAGATAAGAAGCTAGGGATTCTGAGCTGGTGCATAGTAATTGAATTAGGCAGGACTACCCAGGTGGGGAGGAAAACAGCCTGTGAACTGAAAATCTTTAAGGCATTGGTGGAGGAGAAGCAGCCAGAGCAGTTACCACGTGTGGCACGAGATGTGTTAACAAGTAGCGCATAGTTAATTGTAATCTGAATGCTACAGAGAGTTCAAGCAAAACTAAGACTGTTCAGTCTACAGGTATATAACCTCACCACGTGGTATCTGTAGCATGAAGAAGACATGAGTGGAGGTGTCAGTGGGAGGCCAGTAGTCAATGGGGTTTACTCTTAAGAAGTTTGGCCCTGAACAGGGAGTAAAAAAGATAAAACAGTAGCTGAAAGGAGAGGTGAGGTTGAGGGAGGGAGTTTGCAATTTCTTTGAAAATGCAAAAGAATAGAGCATGCTTATTTGCTGACAGAGCTACCAGGGAAAAAAGGTTGAAGATACACACGTAAGAAGAGACATCGATGGACCTGGGGTGTGAAAAGACAGAGTTCAGAACGGATCTAGAACACAGATGGGAGTTTAGCTTTGCACAGGAGTGGAAGTTGTAAACTCAGAAAAGGATGTCTGAGACAGGTCTCCGTCAAGTTAGAGGTTTGTTTTGCAAGGTTGAAGACACACTCAGGAAAAAGAGACAGAAAGCTCTGAGGCCTGCACTTTTCCTAAAGTGGGTTTTGAAGGCTTCAGTACTTAAAGGGGAAAAAGCTGGCAGGATGGGAAGGAGAAAAGTTAAAGAAAGGGGAAGGGTAGACAAATAAGACAAGTGGTTACATTCTTTTTTTTCTCTTTTTTGCTGCCACCCCACCCCCACACCAAGTGGTTGCATTCTTTAGAGGCTTTGATTAGTGCTCACTGAATCTACACCTTGCATGCCAGAAGCAAGGAGCAGAGGAAAAGTCAATTGTGTATTTGTGTTATGCTCCATAAATCTTCACTTTACATAAGACAAAGTAAATTAGAGGAAGAAGTCAAAATATGCCTTCATTCCAGGGTAGATGGAGGGACGATTTCTGTTCCCCTCTTCTCCTGCATCTGTGAAGATAAACTGTTAATTTGCAATGTCAGGGTGAGGGAGGCCACCTGTTTAGGAACAAAAAGACAGCGAGTTTCCAAACGTTTTGGAAGAAAGGCAACTTCCAAAAGTTTGACTCAGTTTCCAAACTCAACTTTTCCCTTTCACCTGGTGAGTTTGAGGTCCCAAGATTTTATTTTCTTTTCACATCCCCCTCCCCTTCCGATTCTTCCAAATCTTTCAGGGAAAGCATTGTAGAAGAAAATGAGACTCTTATCTCAGGTTTGGTCTGATCCCTTGTCACTAGGACAGTTTATTTCTAGATGCTTAGGTCCCTCATTTTAGGAAGGATCATTCTTAGCAGGTTGCGAAATCTCATGTCCCACAGAGAAAAACAGAGGACAGAAGAGAGAAAGAAAACCAGTAAAAAAGGAGGAAAGATCATTGTAAGGTTTATTTCTCTTGTGAGGTTTATTGCCGAGTTTAAAATGAGGAAACTGAGGTCAGCACAAGAAAATTAAATGCCAATTTATTTAACTCCCAGACGAGGTTCGGTGGTCCTGGGGAAAGGGGCCAGAAAATTCATGCCCGGCTCTTCTCAGGCTTGGGGTTTTATAGGGAGGGAGGGTATTCTGATTGGCTGTGGAGACACAGGACATGAACGGGGCAAGCTGCTATTGGTAGGTAGGAGGGATTTCTGGTGAGCGGGCTGTGCTATTGGGCAGGTTTTGGTGGGACTTCTTTTAAATTTTGGCAGGTTATCCAATGGCTAGCTAGGAGCCGAGTGCAGAGTTTAGTGCCAAGTGCAGATCTTGGTGCAGGGTGCAGAGGTGGGCGTTAGGGCCTAGAGCAGAGTTTGGTGTTGAGTGCAAATCCTGTTGACGTAATTTTCAGGCGTGGAGAGGGATGGGCGTGTTCGAGCTCCTGGCGAGGCAACCAGCCTTACAATCATGACAACAAAAGGGGAAAGTAATCCTGGAAAACTGATGTAGGCTATATTATTCTGAAGTCCATGCATCACTAGGCAGGCACAAAAGTGGTTTATATATTTAAATAAGTTGCTGTTACTTTTCCCAAAGTTTAAGTTTCTAGTTTCACTTGGCAGAACTTTAAGAAAAGCACAGTTTTAATTTAAACTTAATTTTAAATTAAAATTTCTAGTTTTAATTTCTAGATTCCAAATGAGAAAAAAAAATGGGAGCAAATGAAAGAAAAAGGGAAAAAATATGAACAGTAGTTTGGAGACTTGTAGCCAGGAAAGAACTTAGGATTCAGTCCAAATACATTTTAACAAAGAATAAAACTGAAAAACAATGGATAAGGTAAGGTCTAAGAATAGATGTTTTATAATTTTTTTTTAAAACATAATTTTTCTCTCCTTAGTCCTCCATTTTTATCAGACAAATCATAGTAGGATGAATTTATTTTAAAGAAGTTTTAGTTGTATTGTACGTGGCCTGATTCTTTGTATAAAGTGCAGCAAGAGTAATTCTTTTCTATATAGGCTCTTTTCTTTTAATTGGCTTTTTTTTTGTTTAAGGAATCTCAGGTCAGACTTTTTTTTCTTTTCTTTTTTTTTCTTTCTTTTTTTTTTTTTTTGAGACGGAGTTTCGCTCTTGTTACCCAGGCTGGTGTGCAATGGCACAATCTAGGCTCACCACAACCTCCACCTCCTGGGTTCAGGCAATTCTCCTGCCTCAGCCTCCTAAGTAGCTGGGACTACAGGCACACGCCACCATGCCCAGCTAATTTTTTGTATCTTTAGTAGAGGCGGGGTTTCACCATGTTGACCAGGATGGTCTTGATATCTTGACCTCGTGATCCACCTGCCTCAGCCTCCCAAAGTGCTGGGATTACAGGCTTGAGCCACCACGCCCAGCCTTCTTTTCTTTTTGAGATGGAGTCTCACTCTGTCACCTAGGCTGGAGCGCAGTGGCATGATCTCAGCTCACTGCAACCTCCATCACCTGGGTTCAAGCGATTCTTCTGCCTCAGCCTCCCAAGTAGCTGGGACTACAGGCGCCTGCCACTATGCCTGGCTAATTTTTGTATTTTTAGTAGAGATGGGGTTTCACCTTGCTGGTCAGGCTGGTCTCAAACTCCTGTCCTCAGGTGATCACCTGCCTCGGCCTTCCAAAGGGCTGAGATTGCAGGTGTGAGCCACTGTATCCAGCCAGATTAGAGTTTTTAAAGACCCCAAGCCTAGTCAATTTATTTGCACCTGCAGATATCTGTATGAATTGAGTGAATGCCTCTCTTCTTAGTCTCAAGATAACTTGGGGTTCCTGGGCCTGTCAGAAAATAACATTCTTTACTTATCACAGGTTGGAAACCCTGTAAAAGAGTTGTGTAGGTAAGGGACAAGGCCAGTTTTTTAAAGGATCTTTTATTGGCTCTACAAGTCAATGGCAATTACTTAAAACAGTTTGCTTATCTCTTTAAATATTTCATTCTAGTCAAAGCGTTAGTAAAATAGTAGTCTCCAATTGTGTCCTGTTACAAAAGAAAGGAGATTTTTATTGAAACCATACAAATAATGATATTGTCATAAATTAAGAATACTGAAAAATAGTTTTCAAATTTTGGAGAAATCAGGTAGAAAGAAAGAAATATGCTTTAAATTTGGCTCACAAGAGCGTATTTTACTCAATTATTTAAAGCTGTAAACAACCCAAAAACTGAAAAGAATCAGCAATGTTTCAGATAAAAAAGGTCACACAAAAAATTATTTTAGTCTTCTATTAGCTCAGTTCATGCAATTAACCTTTGTTCTACTTGATATTGGGTCAAAAATCCTCATGAATACATCAGATCTCTGAAGGTTTTTTTTTTTTCTCTCTCTCTATTTTAATGGGACAATCTCCAAAGCTATCAGAAACCTTCATTTAAAAGTATCCATCTGATACGGTTTGGCTTTGTGGCCCCACCCAAATTTTATCTTGAGTTGTAATCCCATAGTCCCCACAATGTGGTGGGATGGACCCAGTGAAAGGTAACTAAATCATGGGGACATATTCCTCCCATGTTGTTATCATGATAGTGAGTTCTCATGAGAACTCCTTCTCTCAGTGAGTTGCCCATTGTACTCCAGCAGGGACAATAGCTGGTTAGGTAAGGGGCTACCCATTTTACTTGGCACTTATTCTGTTTCCTTCTACCCTGTGAAGAGGTGATTCTGCCATGATTCTAAGTTTCCTGAGGCCTCCCCAGTCATGCAGAACTGTGAGTCAATTAAATTTTCTTTATAAATTATTGAGTCTCAACTACCTCTTCCTAGCAGTGTGGGAATGGACTAATACACCATCAGAGTCCTATAGCTGATTATAAACAACATTTTGATAAGGAACAAAGTAAAATAATAATTGTGAATGACAAAAGATATCCACGGTCAAAGATATAACTGACAAGGAAATCTGATCATTTCTGTGGCACACACTAATATAAAATAATTATAATGATTATTGTTAATATATACCAAGAAATATTAAAATTATAAGAATATTATACAATTTTGGAACACATAGCAATAGCACATTTATAGAAATATATCCCAAAGAAAGTTAAATACCATTTTATATTTGGCAATGCTTCCTGTATGATTTTAATGTATCAACTAAGCCAAATATGTTTCTCTTGGACCTTTAAAAGTCAGTTTGAGGTTAAAAGACTGCATTTAGAATTTAATTTTGGAAAATCTGTCAAACATTAAAAGTTTAAAGCACTTGATATCACAAAATGAGATTACAGATTATTACAAAGGAAGTCATTTAGCTAAAGTCATAACGCACCAATTTTTTTAAAGCAGAAATCTTTACTCCTTGATAAAGAAGAGCTTAGTTTCCTAAAAAATAGGACCTAATAGAGACAGCGTCAAGTCGACTGAATCTTTCTTTTTTTCTTTATTATTATTATTTTGTTTTTGCAGTTTATTCAAAGGGTAAATAAAAAAACATCTCTTAATATTATATAAAAATCTTATTTAAAAGATAAAACCAAATTTTATTTATTCTATTACTGTATTATTAATTCTAAAGCTAATTTTAATAGAATCTTATAAGCAAATCTATCAAATTTTAATTAGTTTGATTATAAGGTAAGGTTTCCACAAGACTTTTATAAACTTTATAAATTCATGTTAAAGAACAGATCAATATTCCAAGAAAATCCTATTATCCTCCACAAGTGCTCAGATTCAGATCCCTTCATCAATGTGCTGTTTATATAAATGCTCAATTTATATAAAAACTAAATAATTCTCTTAAAATTTTAGCCACACTTGATCACACACAAAATTCCTTTTATAAGATCAATCTTCCAAAAACCTTCTACAGCTTGCTTAAAACTTCAGTTTTGTCCTTTCTGTTGACTTGAAACAATCCTTAAAATCTTCTAAACTAGGGCTGGGCACTGTGGCTCATGCTTGTAATCCCAACACTTTGGGAGGCCGAGGAGGGTGGATCACTTGAGGTCAGGAGTTCGAGACCAGCCTGACCAACGTGGTGAAACCCCATCTCAAAAAAAGAAAAATCTTCTAACTTGAAAAAAACACCTTTTTTTTTAAAAGAGCCACACTCTCATGACTTATTTTAACATTTGTTAAAAAAAAAAAACTACATCCTACCTCTTCAATACACATTGTTTGCACCTAACAGTTTTAATTACATTCATTAATTTATAATGTTAACTCTTAGTAACTCTTATTTTTAGTGAAAAACCTAGGTGGTAAGAAATTTTAATTACATACCAGATGCACAGACCAGGACAAAGGACAATATCTGGGGGTATGCCAAGGGCTCAAATCAAAAAACATGTAAGTTTATAGGCAAGTTAAGCAAGTATTAAAAGGATTATAGGGCTGAGTGCAGTGGCTCGTGCCTATAATCCCAGCACTTTGGGAGGATGAGGCAGGTGGATTGCTTGAGACCAGGAATTCAAGACTAGCCATGGGCAACGTGGCAAAACCCCATCTCTTAAAAAAAAATACAAAAATTAGCTGGGTGTTGTGGTGCACACATGTAGTACCACCTACTTAGAAGGCTGAGGGGAAAAGATTACTTGTGTCCAGGAGATCAAGGCTGCTGTGAGCAGTGATCGCACCACTGTACTCCGGCATGGGCAACAGAGCAAAACTGTCTCAGAAAACAAAAACAAACACAAAGGACTACAGAAGCAGAGTTTTAAAGAGCTTCCACTATGAAGATAATAAAGAAGAATAATGGCAACTGAGCAGTTGTACATACCCTGCCACCAGTGTGTCCCAGTGTGTGTGAGCATATGTATAACACAGTGTGTGTGAGCATGTGTGTTACACAGTGTGTGTGAGCATGTGTATAACACAGTGTGTGTGAGCATGTGTATAACACATTGTGTGATCCGTCACTGTTGGACACTCAGCCCTGAGCTGGTGGTATCTGAATGAACGGTCTGTGGTTTCACAAATCCCACTTATATCTCTGCTATCCCAGACCACAGTCCTCTGAAAAGCTGTCATGGATTTTTGGTGAGGGTGATGAGAGGAGCTAGAATTAGAAGTACAGTGCTGCAGACACAAGAGAGATTACCCATGAGCACCTATAATGGGTGCCCTGGACCCCTGATTCCTAATTTCCCTCCTGGAGAGGGATGACCCTTCCTCTATTGTTGCTGGTCCTTTCACAGCTCAGTGTGGGGCAGAGGGAGATGGGAATGGAGGATGGCTATGTCAGGGGTCCAAGCAGGAGCCTGTTGCCCCCAGACACAAGGATGATTAGCTAGGGACAGAGTAGGAGGGTCCTAGAAAATAAATGATTAGGCCATTCAAATATAGGCATAATTTGCCGTACATACTTAAAAACACAGCAAGATGCAAACACTTCACACTTTGAGCCTCAAGAAGCAAAGATAGGGCAATTCAACAACAACAGCAACAAAAAAAAACCTAAGTCAAAAATGGAAAAATAAACCAAAAAGACATTTCTCCAAAGAAGATATATAAATGTCTAATAAGTAGGTACCTACAAACACGCTCAGTATCTATCATTAGTGGTTAGGGAAAGGCAAATCAAAACTACATGTGAAACCACTTCACACTCATTAGAAGGGAATGTAAAATGGTAAAAGCTACTGTGAAAAACAGTAGGGCAGTTCCTCATAAAATTAAACGTAAGAATTATCTAGCAATTCCATTTTTAGGTGTATGCCCAAAGTAACAGATATCTGTACATCAGGTTCACAGCAGCATTATTCACAACAGCCAAAAGGTGGAAAAAACTCAAATGTCCATTCGTAGATGGATAAACAAAATTTGGCAGATTGTGGACTAAGATTGCAGAATCCCACTTGTATAAGGTACCTAGAACAGTTAAATTTGTAGACAGAAAGTAGAATATTGGTTATCAGGAGCTGGGGCAGGGAGAGAGCTGGAGAGTTACTGTTCAATGGAGCTTAGAGTTTCAGTTCGGAGTGATGAAAAAGTTTCATAAATGAATAATGGTGTGATGATTACACAACAATGTGAATGTACTTAATGCCACTTAATTGTGCATCTAAAACAGGTAACACAGTAAATTTTATGTGACATGTGCCTCAATAAAAAATTAAAGAAGGCAAGAATAAGGACATTTTCTCATTGTAGTTGCTGTTTGGGTGCTCAGTGGGGAGACAGTCCAACGGGAGAGGAAAAAAAAGAAGGGCCACAACCTCTAAGCCATGCCTGGCCCTCCCCACATGGAGCCCTGAGGAGCCAGAAAAGCCTCATAGCTTACTTTTTAATTTTTTTTTAAGCTGGAGTCTTGCTCTGTCTCCCAGACTGTAGTGCAGTGGGGCAATCTTGGCTCACTGTAACATCTGCCTCTCGGGTTCAAGCAATTCTCTGCCTCACCCTCTTGAGAAGCTGGGATTATAGGCACCCACCACCAGGACTGGCTAAATTTTGTGTGTGTGTGTATTTTTAGTAGAGACAGGGTTTCACTATCTTGGCCAGGCTTGTTTTAAACTCCTGACCTCATGATCCACCTGCCTTTGCCTCCCAAAGTGCTGGGATTACAGGCATGACCCGCCACACCTGGACACAGCTTACTACTTTCTAGGGACTGTGTGGGGAAGAAGAGAAATGGTCCTGACATTAATCTAGCATCCCTACCACATGTCTTTAGTTGCCAACTTCCTTTTTCCTGAGATGTGGGACTTCCAAGAACCCAGAAAATATGTAAGACAATAGATGACCATTGTCCATTGCCAGAAATTGTGATGTGAAGTGTGAGACATGGCCCTTTACGGATTGTCCTGTCCCATCTTCCCATGATTAATAGGCACAGAAGTTAGACACTTGCATAGACAGATGTCTCTGTTTCTGTCCCCACCCCCAGGCCAACTGGGAGTAAGGTCAAGAGTGACAGCGATGCTAATCAGAAATGGTAGACCTCCTCTCCGTCCTCCTCACTAAGGTTCAGTCCAAGATTCAAGTGCCCCAGGGTGTTTCGACGAAGGATCTCCCAGCCTCGGTGACTACTGCTCTGGGACGTGGTCCGGGATAGGGAGGAATTTGGGAAGGCCAGGGAGGCTCTGGCTTGAGTCTCATTCTCAGCCCCAGAAGGCTGTTTCTCAGAAAGATGCTCTTGGTCATCCTCCTTGTCTGAGTTCTTGAATGCTTCCACATAGCGAAGCACTCGCAGAGGATTCTGATCATTGTGGTTCTCAACCCTGATGAGGGGAAAGGGGAAAGGGCTCAGTCCAGGTTGGGAGAGATGGGCAGGGGAGAAGCAGAGGTGAACATTTAGAAAGCAGAGTCATGAGGGAAGGAGAAAGAAGGGAGTAGAGTTGAAGCAGGAAGAGTCTCTGGGATCAAGTGAAGGGAGGTGATTGGAGTGGAGGCTAACCTGGGATAGAGATGATCAAGGCTGAGAAATCAGGGCTTGCAGGGTGGTAGGATGCACACGTGTGTGTGTGTGTGTGTGTGTGTGTGTGTGTGTGTGTGTGTGATGTGCTGCTTAATACGTGGGAATGTGAAAGAAAACAGAGCCAACGAATAGATAAGTGTGTCACAAGGATGACAAGATGCAAAGAAGTAAATGTGAGGAGAGAGGAGTCACATCAGGAGATGAGGGCAGACTGTAAAGGAGGAAGTTAGATCCAAGCCAAAAGTACACTGGAAATGGAGGTCAGCTCGGAACAAGACTACAGCCAACTTGGTAACCCATGCTGACACCTGAGGATGGACACATGCGTACAACCTATTACATGTGGCTGCCCTGAGGTATGCACAGCATTCTTCTTACCCCTCCACTTTGGCTCCAGCCCCCTCCCCTAGACAGGCCAAGGCAGGCTCCAGGACACCTCTCTGTCACCCTTCCATCCGTGGCCTTCTACACATCTGCAGCTTTGCATGCGCACACCGTCACTCACCGCAGGAACCAGCGGTCCCCCATCCCGTACTCGCACCCGCAGATCCCGGAGCGAGGCCACAGGCAGCGAGGCAGCTTTCGCTCCAGCATCACTGTGGTGGCCACGACCTGGAAGGAGGAAAGAGGGACAGAAAGAACTCAGCCAGAGCCATGAGGGTCAGAGAGGCACTGAGGCCACTGGCAAAGGAACCAAAGGCAGCCTGTGAAGACAGGACACTAGAGGTGGGTGATGAGAACAGCCACCTAGTCACCCCCCAGCCTACACCAGGCACCGTGCTACCAGCTTCACTCATCGAGAAATGAGAGAGGATATTTTGGTGAGCGTTTTGAAAAAATAGCGGCCCTTACATTACTATTCAGACTCATGGAAAATGAGTCACTCCAAACTAATCTCAATTTCTTTTTCACAGAAAAGCCACAGACCAGTTATCTTGATTTAAATAAAATGATTAAATAGAATCTCTATGATCCTGGGTATGAATTGATACTGTTGCCGTTCAGGGAATTTTCAGCAAATTAAATATCTGTATCTTAAGAAGGAAAAGGGTTGATTCATGACTGCAAAGTTGGCTGGGAAATTTCCAGTAGCAAGTCCACTGCGCGTTCTGTCCTTTGCTCAGCCTTCATTAACTACTTAGATGAAACGTGGAAGACAAGCTTATCAAATGTGCCTGTGACACGAAACTAGGAGGGATATGTAATATGTGGGGCAACAAGTAATAGAAAATGATCTCACTAGACTGAAATGAGGGTGTAAAATCAATGACAAGAAATTTAAGTAAACCAAATCTAAGGCCCTACACTTACATTTAGGAAGCTTAGATAAGCGAGTCATGGAGCAAAGATGTGGGGGTGCTGGCTGATCACAAGCTTAATAAGGGCCAGTTGTGTATCTGCTAAAAGACCTGCCTCTGTTTTAGGTGCCCTTAGCATTATGTCCAAGTAAGGAAAGGCATGGCCTCACTTTGTACTGTATTGCTCCAGTCATGCTGGGGACTATTTTAGTTTCAAAGGAACCATGATCTATCAGCGCATGAATAAAGGGTGCAATCAGAATAGGTAGGGGCTGGGCACGGTGGCTCACACCTGTAATCCTAGCACTTTGGGAGGCCGAGGGACGATCGGGATGGTCAGGAGATCGAGACCATCCTGGCTGACATGGTGAAACTCCATCTCTACTAAAAATGCAAAAAATTAGCTGGACGTGGTGGCACACACCTGTAGTCCCAGCTATTCAGGAGGCTGAGGCAGGAGAATCGCTTGAACCTGGGAGGTGGAGGTTGCAGTGAGCCGAGACCGCACCACTGCACTCCAGCCTGGGTGACAGAGTGAGACTCCATCTTAAAAAACAAACACACACTAGGTTGGAGCCAGGAAGGCTTACTAACGGAGGGAATTATTTATGTTATAAATAACTCACATTTTTCTACTCTCTATCTCTCTGGTTACTCTACACTTCTCTGTTTTAGTTGCACTAAGTTCCCTCCTAGGCAGGACTTCCAGTCATTCTGTTCTCTTTCCCTGGACATGTTTTCTTCTTTGCCGTGAAAGTAATGTCTATTGTTCTTCCTGAGCCATCATGGAGCCACCTCCCTCCTCAGGTAACAGCACCCATTCTTCATTTAGGGAATTGCTCCCTCACTCTCAGGACATTGGTTTGAGTGGACTGGGCTTCACACAGTTCTGCTTTATTAGTCTGTTCCTCCCCAAACCTCCCCTCCACCACCATCACCAACACCCCCACTATCCAGTCCTTGGTCTTTCTTTAGATTCAACAATGTGCCTATGACCCAAATGTGTTCCCACAAGATGGAACATGGAAGTAATTGACAGGGGGAAAGGCATTCTTTCAAAGCCTGCAGTATTGCCTGGCACCAGAAGCCTCACAGAACATGTGAATGGGCCCGTGGAGCTGTGTGTTGCGATGCACAGCCTCATTCTTTTTAGACCTTGGAGCTTCTAGAAGTGATCTCACTAACAGGATGGGAGAGCTTGCCTTAGGAGAGAGGTCAGAAGAGAGCGGAACAGAGGAACTGATGTCATGTGTGAGATGGGGATCTGCATTCTGGCCAGATACCTCTAAAGTTAGTTTAGTTCTCTAAACTTTTCATTTACAAGAATGAACACATCCTCCCCGCTCTGTTTAAAAATCTAAAAGTCTGAGTTTGGTTTTCTGTCCCTGTAGCCAAGAGTCCTAATCGATCGATACTAACCTTGACCTCCATCCCTTTCCGTCTTTCCTCTTAACTAGCTCGTTTGCTCACATTTGGGTTCTCATCTTAAATGCTACTCCCTCAGGAAAGCATGTCTTCACTCCTCATTCTGATTCCCCTGCTGCATCCTTTTCGTAGCACCTTACATTCTCTATGGCACTTTTGCTGCTGTAATTTTACGGCTTTTTGTGAAGTCATTCGCTTCATGCCTGTC